>NW_026916315.1:3115445-3830890 GCF_034315485.1 Pezoporus occidentalis
AGAAAATGGACTGAGAGCAGCCCTGAGGAGGAAGACTTAGGGATGCTGGTTCATGAGAAGCTCAACATGACCTGGCAATGTGCACTTACAGCTCTGAAAGGCAACTGTATCTGGGGCTGGATCAAAAAGAACAGGACCAGCAGATCGAGGAAGGTAAACTAAATAATCTTCAGATAGTAAGGTCATTAGAAAAAGGTGGTAAAAGTATCACCTTTCAGTACTTACATACAAGCAAGTTGGGTGAAGGCATGATAACCACACAGGTGCTATTTAATGGGATAGCACCTTCTCCATTTTAGAAGCATTTCTCAGCTCCTAGGAACAAACCTCAACAACTTCCTAGAGCTGCTCATCCCAAATGCTACTGTGTGAATGACTGTACCTTCCTTGTGACTCATGGTGGGATGTTCTCACTGATTAGTAAATCTTGTGGAAACAGCAGTGCTGCCCTATTGGCCTGAGTGATTGAAACAAGTTGGATTAGGAACAGAGTACGAAAAATATCCATAACAGTTTGTGGCTGAGGCATTTTAGCTGTACCGGTGCTAAGTTAGTCAGTACCTCCAACTGTTTAGAATCTTAATAGTGCAGAAAACTAGATAGAGCCAAGAATGTAGAGCCAGTCCACAGAGATGCTAAAATTCTTTGTCCATGCTTAGGTTTTCATACTTGCATCAGTGAGTGCTGAGGGTTGTAAGAAATGTGAAACTTGAAGCTCAACAGCCTGATCAAAATGGAACCAGTAGGAGTACCTTTGCTCCATAGGTCTTGGATCAGATGCTTATCTGGCAGGAAGGTACATTGATTACTTGAAAATGTGAAAGAGGTGATAACTGCAAGTGGAATTTTTCTGTATTAAATGGTGCATATAAGCTTTTTGTCTGCAAAAATCAGATGTTTGATAATGCAGTTACTAACTCCAATATGCACAGTTATATATACACAATGAAGTTTGTTTTGTTTTTTTTTTTTAAATATTAACATTGCATTCTGAATTAAACTGCTGGTGACAGCAGTCAAATGGCAGGATTTAAAGGGCAATATTAGGGATAATCATCTTGTTCAAATTATGTTTTTTAAGTTAAGTAAAACTTTTTCTTATTGAGAATATTATTATGCATTCGTATTTTCATTTCATTATTTTATATATACAGCTACTGAGTTATTTGCATGTTATAGGATTTTATTTTATATTTATCAAATGAATGCATCCAAGCACTTTTAGATTTAATTTGATTGGTACTTAATGAATTATAATTATCATTACAACTCAGGGTTTTGCACTGCCTTATGTTGCTGTATAATGTTTAATCAAGGAGAGAGAGAGAGCAACTAAAATATAACTGGAAAACAGCCATCAAGTTTATGTTGAAGAAATGTAGTGGGATTATTAACTAAATTACAGAGGTCTAATTTAATAATTTTTCTAGTTACCCCATTAAAATTGAATTCCAAGACCATTTCCCTAATTCATATTTTAAAATAACTGCAATATTACTTTGTGTATCAATAGAACAAAATTACTTTGTGTATCAATGTTTGAAATCTCTGCATCACTTAACAAAAATCTCCAGGTGCTCTATTTGGGAAAATAAGAATAACATTTCTGCAATTTATAAAGGAGATTTGCCTATACTGACAGAGTAGCAGCCAGTAGACCTTGCTTACACATTCCTAAGAGACAGTTAGGTAAATACTGTGAGAATCAGACAAACCATATAAGGTTAATGTATCTGAAGACAGTGAAATGGGTCCTGAAAATCCGTAAAAAGTGTATGTTTAATATCAAACTTCTTGTTCCACAAAGATATATTTTCCTCAGAAATCCAGGTGATTGTTTGTATTTAGTAACACCAACATGATGCCAGTTGTTTTTTGGTAAGTAGAACTTAAGAATTGTGAAAAATATTCTCTCATACTGCATGCTAGGTAGAAAAATGTGTAGAAGTCAGTTCTGAACAGAAAGCTTAAAAAAAAAAAAAAAGATTTAAAATTTCTGTTTCACTTTAAACCAAAGTATTTGAACTAAGCAGTTAGGTTTGAAAAAAAGTTTATGTGTAACTATTTGGAGTAAATTATATGCTTTTTCTTTCCAGGTGTTTCTGAAGAAGGTAACTCAAGATTCTCCTCATATGATACATTGTCCAAAGATATAAATAAGATACAAAGTGTGTAGGTACAACTCACCCCTGGCTCTCCAACATGCTACTGCCTTCAGAGGTATTCATATCTTGCAAACAAGAGCTGGGCTTCTGCCTGGGTTTTCGTTGTTGTTTGAAAACAGAATGAAGATGCTCTTCACCTACATGGGTATGACCCTTGCTTTTCTGAAAGAAACTGATAACTCCATGTAATGGAATGCATATTGAAACACCCAATTTATTATCTTTCTCTAGACAATTATTTTTTTTTACTTAGAGTGTAAAGCCAGACAATTTAAGGCTAAGAATAATTTCTAAGATTTCACTCATGAGGGTAGTTCACTATGGGAACAACTTGCCTAGGAATGTGGTGAAATTTCTGCCACTTGAAATATTTAGATCAGAATTAAATATGTGATATATATAAAATATATGTGAAAGTTGCACAAGGAGTTATGGTTACAGGGAGGAAATTGCTGAATGAAATTCTGTGGTTTTCAAGGTGTATGAAGTGCCAGTTTGGTTATAAAAAATATTCCACTCTGATCTTAAACCCATAATCGTACAGCTGCAGGGACATGAACTAGGTATTGATTGATTCTTGCTCTTTATTGATATGCAGGGTGTGTATTAGGTAGAAAAAGAAAGTGAGGTACTTGTTCTGGAAAAGGCATAGAGACGAAAACTGTTTCAGTAAACTGTTCAGTTTTTTTCCTTATGTTTTAATTTAAGAAATATCTGTTGTGTTTCATATCTAATTAGGAATTTGTTTATGGTCAGATAATGAATGTGCAGAGGTAAAAAAAGAAATTCTTGTTAAACACTATCAATTGCAGCTAAATGAAAATGAAAGTATTTGTTGTTTAACAATGATTTTTCATATTCAAAGACTTTTGTTCTTTTAGCTAGCGATTTGGAATGCAGTATATTGTTCAGGTCATGTGTATGATTTACCATATTGTAGCGTCCAATTCTATTTGGAGTGATGTTTGGAGGTATCTTTTAGCCTTTTTAAAATATTTATGCTAACAAAGACTATAAATGAAGACTATATGAAGATTATGAAGAAAAAGACAAATAATATCAAAGCCCAAAATATTTATCTATGTAAAGGTTTTAGCATAGACGTATTGTACAACGCAGCCTTGCTTAGTGGTTTCAGGACTGGGCTCTTAATTTGTTTATTTTTTGTCATAAATAACAGGGGTGGAGTTTTGTTCTTCTTACTTTCTAGATGTCATAACATTTATTTATTTTTTTTTTTTTATGTGAAATAATGCCTGAATTCTGATATTAATATATGCAAAGTACAACTTCTGCATCTGAAGTTGTTCATTACATCCTGAACTAATCATCATGGACAGAATCCAATAACCCATTTCAAGCAAAAAACCAGCAGCTCTTGGGGAAATCAAATCATCTTTCAGAAATATTTCATTCTGAGAAGCTAATAATTCACTGGAAAAACCTGAGTGTGTTCTATAATCTTTCTGTAGGGTTCTCCATCTCATACACTTACACTTCATGACACATTTCAAATCAGAACTTGTTGAAAGATAGTTTACACTGTTGTTGTGAGCATAACAGTCCTTTAATGTTTCTGAAGTGATAATAATGCAATTTGGAAATTCAAGGGAACATCACTTAAATCTGGTTGAGACAGAGACAAACACAAAGGAAGGGACAGACACAAAGCAGGAAATTCTCATTTTTGCAATGACATTTTTATCTCATCTTCTGCCTCCCCTATTCTACTTGATAATAACGCAGCCAACCACTTCTGCAAAATAATGTGCAACCTGCTGTTTAGTTGCCCTTCCCACTTAGTACGAAGACTTACTGGAGAATGGAAAATGCACTGAAAGCGTATTTATTTTTAACTTTTCTGCTATAAGTAGTAGATAGCTCATGGTTATGTAATGTGGCAGAAAAGGACTTATATCCTGTACTGAAGATGGGAACAAGGGAGGTGTACATTAAAGAGGAAAGGCTGGTTCTGGATTATTTTTCCCAGTAAGCGTTTATAACACTTGCCACTTTAAAGACATGTTGTCTCTTTTAGTAAGAAATAAAACCCACTTTGATTTTTTTTTATTTCTTTTTTATTTTAAAGCAAGCACTCAGGTGTGCACTTCTGAAAGGAAGAGGAACTGAGCTCAGCTGCACTGACATGTGTTAAGTCTTTTCATGGTACTTGCAGGCTCTACTGTTTGAGATGTTTTGCAGCTAAGTCTTCCAATTGCCTCGACACTAGTAAGGTCATAATATGCTCTAATAGCCAAAAAAGAAGTTGTTTTGTACGTTTTCAGAACATATTTTTTTCCTTTATATGAATTCTCTTTTTCTGAATGTTTTTACACTTCTGAAAGTGCAACAACTACGATCATTGTCAAGCTTATGCTTAGTGGGTTCCCATGTTTGCCTGTGCCCCTGTGTCACCCCCTGTGCTACACTGCCCTCCTGTGTCTGCCCTATGAGACCCCTGATCAGCCTCTGAAGGAGCTGTAAAAGACACCTGAAAAAACCTTCAATAGGCTTGATATTGCTCTCGAGGGGTGTGTTCTTCCACTGGGAACTTCTCAGCACTGTCAGCTGAAAAAAGATGAAAATTCTTGCTCTGTTAGTGCCAGTATGACTACTTTGTGATTAAATTTGCACAATAAACAATGGACTGAATGCTCATGAGTCTTTTCAGAATAGTCCTAGCCAAGACATGATTTAATCCGTATGTTTCATTGAAGTGACATTAATTATTGATTATGCTTAATGAATATGCTAATATGCAGAATTCAGGAGGTCTCTGCTGCCCTGTTGTGCTCTCTGGGCACCCATACATTCTTTAAGAGGAGTCTGTAGGAGACAGCATCTGGGCTTATGCCAAGGTGCTGTAATGAAGACCACATACAGAGTTCAATGGCTGGTGCTTGTCCTTCAGGAATAACATCTGAAACTTGTTTTGTCTAACAGTTGTTCTTAAAATTTTAAATTAAATTATTCAGATTTTCCCTGTGTAAATGGGTAAGTTATTAGTGTTTCTCCATTCAGGGTTGACTTCCTTTCCCATTTCAAATGAGGGGACTGGGGAGAGAGAGAAAAATAAGTGCAAAAAGTTCGTGCTGATGGTCTATTCAATAACATATTAAAACATCAGCACTTCTTCTGTACGCATTTGCAATGAGATTGCAAAAGCCACTCTACCTTTCTATCTTCTTGCGGGTTTTAATGCTCAGGTGAAATAAAGAATATACACAGTGGAAAAAAATGTTTCTACTGACAAGGCCTTCACTGTGCCTTTGAACACAGCTTCAAGCAAAGGCTGATGTTTAAATTGTTACACTCTGAAGAGCTCTGGGGTGCTCTGTAGCATCTATGGGGACCTTAGCAGGTGCATTCATAAACTTCTATTAAAATACTGGCAATTAATGTAATAACATCAGTGAAAATCTAGTATGCCAGGCTTGAAAAAATGTATGATTGTAAGCATTTACAAATGTGACAGAAGTGTATCTTGAAATCCTGTTACCATGGGCACTCCATGAATGGATAAAATATCAACCCTGAAACTATTAGATTGCAAGAAAAAGAGTCCCTCTTACTTTTTCAATCCTGGATTATTTAATTTCAGTGGTTATTAATTTTCTGTTGTTTTTCAAGTGTTGGCAGGCTCTCCCAAGTAAATCATACATTGAATGATTGGCTTGCAGCTGCAAGCCAAGGCCCCAAGAGAAATCAAATAGTACATAAAGAGGAGTGCACTGAAGACTTGCCTTCTGTGTATAATTGCAGTCTGTGTATTAATGAGTGAATAAAGAAGTAGTAGAAAAAGGCGATGCCACTGAGTCACTTTGACAGTCAGTTTTTTTTTTTTAGTTCTATCTCAAAATTCTTTAATTTGAGATTTTGGGAAAGTCCTTTCTTTGGTGGGAATTAATTCAGGGAAGTATGAAGTTTATCTGTGAGGAATTTGGATGGGATCATCACCTTTCAGGGTGAATTAAGTGTATTCAGGGCTAGTGAAATCCTAATGTGTCAATATATGAAACTTCCAACAGTAATAAGAGCTGGAAGCTGCAGCCCTGAAAGCAGAGACTGTTGCATCTTTCCTCCCAGTGCATGTAGAGAGAACCTTCTGGATACAGGACAAGGTCTCACAGATGTTGTGGTTTAAGCCCAGACGGCAGCCCAGATCCACACAGCCGCTCTCTCACTCCCCCTCTCCCTCACCCTGCTCCTGGAGAGATGGGAAGGAGAATTAAGAGAATGTAACTCCCACAGGTTAAGATAAGAACAGTTCAGTAACTAAGGCATAACACAAATCACTACTGCTACCACCAGTAATAATGATAAGGGAAATAATAAGGGAAGAGAATACCACCGCTCACCACCTGCTGACCGATAGCCAGCCCGACCTGAGAAGTGATCTAGCCCTTCCGGGTAACTGCCCCCAGTTTATATACTGGGCATGAAGTGCTGTGGTATGGAATACCTCTTTGGCTAGTTTGGGTCAGGTGTCCCCTCAGCTTCCCTTCCTCCCCGGCAGAGCATGAGACTCAGAAAGTCCTTGGCCAGAGCAAACATTACTGAGCAACAACTAAAAACATCAGTGTTATCAGCGTTGTTCCCAGGCTGAAAGTCAAAAACACAGCACTACACCAGCTACTAAGAAGGAGAAAAATGACTGCGACTGCTGAACCCAGGAGTGCATTAAGTTCACTCATCATGGAGCTCCAGAATTCAAGTATTTTTTAATCACATACTCTTCCTATGTCTGTCTCATCTTTCTTTGAGGAAAAGAAGGATTTGTAAAGACTTTCTCACTGGTCCTCTCTCTGGGATGTCTGATCCATGTTAGAAGTTTGGACCCAATTAACTGATCCTTATAGGAAGGTCCTGTGTAAAGTGAGCTTGAAGAATAGGAAATAGAATTTTAATACACCTTTATGTAACAGGTTTATATTTTATCAGTTTTAATTTTAGTTCAAACTGAAGTACTTATATGTAACATAAACTTGAAGACAGGTTTTCCCACAGAGCCTGGAAATGTAGTTGACAGCACCGATAAAACATCCCTATCGTTTGTGAAAGTTACATTATTATAAAAAGTAGGCTTCTGGTAATCTGAAGATCACAATTACTTTCCATAGCAAGGTAGCAGATAAGATTCTTCTTTCAACAAGGGAAAAATAGTACTTACTTATCCATCGGTTGTGCAAAAAGATTGATGGGATCAATTGGTTTAAAATGGCTTAAGGTTTTCTAAAACAGTAGGATAATTTCATGGAATCATAGAATGGTAGAATGCTTTTGGTTGGAAAGGCTCTTAAAGCTCATCCAGTTCCACCCTCCCTGCCATGGTCAAGGACACCTTCCATACAGATTTCTCAAAGCCCTGTCCAACCTAGCCTTGAACACTGCAACGGATGGGGCAGCTGCAGCTTCTCTGGGCACCCTATGCCTGTATCTCACCACCCTTACAGGGAAGAACTTCTTCCTTATAGCTAATCTAAATCTACCTTCATTCAGCTTAAAGCCATTACTCCTTGTCCTATGCTCTTATAAAAAGTCCCTCTCCAGCGTTCTTGTAGGAACCCATTAGGCACTAGAAGGTGCTCTAGGGTCTCCATAGAGCCCTCTCTTCTCCAGGCTAAACAAGCCCAACTCTCTCAGTCTGTCTCCATAGCAGAGGCGCTCCAGCCCTTTGAGCATTTTCATGGGCCTCTTCTGGACTCATTCCAACAGGTTCGTGTCAGATCATATGATTGCTAAGCATGGTTTCAAGGCACATGAATGCAGTGCTTCTAATAATCTCTTCTGCTGCAACCTGAACAAATTCCTCCTGATACCATACTATACCATCATATATTATTCCACACTGGTGTATCATATATGATATATCTCACATGGTATTTAATAGTACAGTATGGATATCTTTGAAGGAAAAGTACTTTTTCATGGTGTTTTTTGCAAGGATGATCTATGTGAATGGTTTTGCAGAGGATGCAGAATATCTTGCATCTTTGCTGACTGGATATATTCTTCTGAAAGAGCATGTATATTTGTTTTCAGTGATTTTCATTGAAAAAGTAAGGATTGTTCCTGCTTCGGGAACCGGATGCCTTCAAAAAAGACTGTCCTGAAAGGCTGGGGTAAAATGCTGATTGTTTTTGTTCTTGCTGATGTCAGAGGCATTAAGTCAGTCTACACTAGCTGATGAAGTGGCACTCTCTACCCTCAGGATAATCATTTTTTCTTTTGCATTTTTTTTCCTCCCCAAAACACAAAGTGGGATATGTAAAATGAATTGCCAGAAACTGGGAGTCTGAATAGAAGCAATACAAAAGGTGCTACATTGATTTTTACTGAAGTTAAAGGCTTCTGCCTTAAAGGTAAACAAGAGTAAACTCTGCATTTCTATGGTTGCCCTGGGGATGTCAAATCAATAAGCGCTCCATTTTTTTTGCTTGAAGTTTGTATTTTCTGTAGGAATGTTGTTTTCTTTCAAAGAGCCTTAATTATTCTTCCTTGTGAAAGCAAATTTTATCACCAATGCATAAATAATCACAGGAAAAAATAATTGCAGCCTAATTTACATCTAACCTTTCTTTTTAATGATTAATGGATACTATTTATGTTAACTGTTTCTACATTCCAGCACGAAATGAAATCTAAATTGCAAACTATACAGTGGTGTATTTTAACTGCTGACCCTTTCCCCAGTCACAAATTAGAAAAATAATAAACCCTATTACATTTGTAATAAAGATGCTAATGCATTTCTTGGGGTTTGGGCATGCAAAGTTCTTGCTGCCAGCAACTTTACTTTCTATGTCAATGAGCCAATATAAATGTATTTTCCAAAGTGCTCCAAGATACTTGAATGTGTGCTTTTAGGAAGGTAGCTAAAGAGTAATTCTCAGCACATCCACTTCGTAACATCGTTCATGGTCAAGTAAACCTGTTGCACACTGAAGGCTATGTCATCTACCATTCTCCATAGTCAAGAGCAGCCCTTTGAAAAAGAGCAGTTTTTCAGCATGTTTGAGGCATTGAGCATTTATACTAGCCAAAGGGGTCTTCAGTAGTCATGATTATTTGGTCTTTCAAGGCTAGTGCTGAAGGATGTTCATCTCTGCCTGCCTACAGAGGTCTAAGTGCTGCATTTTGCTTGAATTACCCTTTACCTAGGGATGCTAGAAGTGGCAAGAGCGGAGCTCCTGGCTAAAATGTGGTGCAGGTGCCTGGAGACAGGCTTTCTCTAACAAACAGTTCTCAAAGTTATTCGTGTTCCACAGAGCTTTCAATTTAGGGTCCTGGAGGCAATTCAGTTCCCGCTGTAACATTAAACAATGATCACTTTCTTTTGTTTCTAATTGTACTCAGGACCCTCTTTGGGGATTAAAATGAGAAGGCATTTTTGTAACTCATTGCTTCATTTGAACTCCCAAGGAGCATACAGAAATGTCAGAGAGGAGGGAACTGGAGTGTTTTCCCTGTGTCTCATCATATTCAGGACCATATTCAGCTGCGACTTTCAAAGGGCAATACAGATCTATGAGCCCCATCTTGAAAAAGCTAGTGGCCATCTTGAGCTGTACAGAGAGATGCAATCACCACTAAGATGCAATATAGGCTGAGGTGCTGTAAGGTCCAATGAACATGTCACATTGGTTTGGGGATCTTGAAGGGAATGAGGAAAAACAGAGACTTTGTGTGTGTGGGAAAAATTACACCAGAACAAGGTGCACTTTGCTGCTTTAGGATTTCTGGTCTTGAGAAGGGAACATGGACAGAGCTAGTCAGCTGAATGTATTTTCATCCCCAAGACAGCAAACTAGACAGAATCAAACCAAAACTACTTGAGAAGACTTTTTTTTTTTTTAGGGGTGTGTTTTTCTATTTTTCTAGCAATATATTGCCAGAAAATTGCAGGACCAAATGTTGTCTTCATTTGTGTCTATACGTCGAGAAGTAGAAAGGGGATAAGGACAAAAATAGAAAAGGATGCAGAAAGGCAGGGTTTCAGTACTCCATAATGCTGCTTGCTGACAGTGACAGGAGATAGAGTGAAGCACTGCTCATGCACTGTTTGCTGGTCTGTGTGACTAATGGTAAGAAAATATCTTTTTACTCCTGGAATGAGCAAACTCATTCTGTGAAACATTAAATGTAGAACCCCTGGATGTTGCTTTAAGAGTTGCTTTGCAGAATAAAGGAGCACTTTAACAGTAGGTCTATAAACCTTCTTAGAAATACTTTTGAAAACTAAGACAGGGAAGAACCCAATGAATTTCAAACTGTAAATTTTGTCTTGGCTTCTAGTAGAGCCCAGTTTTTCCTGATGGTGACAGGTCTCAGGAGAGGGAGCACCGTTGCATGTTGGGAATCCACAGGATGTGTAGCTGTGGCTGGAGTAACGAGGGCAACAATTTAACAATTGCAATCACCTTGCTTTAACTGGAAATAAACTCACTACTTGGTGTCGCAAATGGCTTGTAAGAAGCCTTAGATGACTCTCTGGAGTGTTTATGGCACAGGATCTGGTAGTTACTCAGGTCAGTAGTTAGCAGCAACTACTGGTATGCCCTGAAGATGAACTCAGTGCTGCAGAGTCACTGCACAATGACTGAGCAGCTCCTGTGTCTCAGAAACCACAAATCTGGGCTTGGGGACCCACGTTTATAATCTGGTGTGATGATATTGGTGTAGCACGTTACTTTTGCGGACACCCCTTTGTCGTGGGGAAAGAGCTTGCGTGCCCTTGTGAGGTTGGGAGCTATGCTGGTGGTGGCACATGCCTCTGGTAGGGTCTCCCGTGCCAGACAGGTCTCAGCTGAAGGGTCAGACAACGTGTGTCCCTGGGCAGGATGGCTTCCCTAGCCTTCGGGCAACCATCCTAGGAGAAGGACAACTCTAACTTCAAACCCGGGCAGATGAAGCTTGTTTAGCCCTGTAAGGCCTTCCATCTAAGAGAAGGACACTGTAATCAAACCTACGACCTGAGGACTTTGTTGTCACCGTCCAAGCTCTCTCAGCCCTGGCAGATAAACCTCAGGTGTAAAGGGTGGGTCGTTCTGTGCATGCTGTGCCTCACCTAAAAAATCCACTGCACAGGCCCGAAGGGTTTACCCACACTTGCAAGCCCTGAGCGATAGGCGAAGGACAAAACGGCAAGTGGTAAGGTGCACTGGAAGCCGCAGACCCAACCCTGCATGCAGGTGGTTCAGGACATTGGTCGCTTGAGACTGACCCAGGAGATGACAGTCTTGTTTGGCAGCATCCTGAATGACCAAGCAGCCTTTTTTTCAAGTAGAGCACTGCTTGCTCCATGTGGAGAGAGGCCTAGAAAAGGTGGCCTAACCAAAGCTCATTTCCCCTCCACCTGGTTGGCTAGCCACGGCCAACAGGCATCTTCTGTTGAGGTCGATTAAAGACAAAGAGACAAAGGCATACAGCTGCCTCCAAAGGTGTGTCCAGATTGACACTCACATGTTGGAACATCAGAACCATGCTTGATATAGCAAACAGTGGCCGTCCTGAGCACCGTTCTGCGCTAATTGCCCACGAATTGTCACAACTTAACATCAATATTGCTGTGCTCAGTAAAGTTCGCCTTCATGAGGAAGGTAGCCTTAAAGAACATGGTGCCGGCTATACACTCTACTGGTCAGGCAAATCGAAAACTGAAAGTCATCTTTCTGGAGTTGGCTTCATGATTAAAAACTCCATAGTCTAAACTTGAAAATTTGCCGATAGGTCATTCCGATTGTATTACATCCTTACGTCTTCCACTACACAATAAGCAACATGTTGTTTTCAGCATGTATTCTCCAACTCCGCAAGCTGACCCTGCAGAAAAAGAAAAATTCTACTCCTACCTGCGTCACCTCACTCAAAATGTTCCTATAGATGATAAGATTATAATCCTTGGTGACTTCAATGCCAGAGTAGGTAAGAACTTTGAAGCCTGGAAAGGAGTACTAAGCAAGCACGGTGTTGGCAGCTGCAATGATAACAGTCACCTCTACTAGAGTTCTGTGCAGAGCAACAGCTTACCATCACCAACACTGTTTTCCAGCAGAAAGACAGCCGGAAGACAACCTGGATGCATCGTCAATCTAAACATTGGCACCTTATTGATTATGTCTTAGTGCGCCAGAGAAACATTCCTGATGTCTGTCACACCCGAGTGATGCCTAGTGCAGAATGTCAAACAGACCACCTCCTTGTGCGCTGCAGGCTTAATTTCCACTTCAAGCCCAAACCTAAGAGAGGCGGCATTCCGAGGAAGAGGGTCAGTGTTAATAATCTCCAAATAGCTGCAGTGAGGGACAGCTTTCAGGCTAACCTTCAAACTAGGCTTGAAGACCAGCTTACAGATTCTTCTCCTGAAGCGCTTTGGCAACATACTAAAAATAGCATCCTGCAGACCTCCATAGAATCCATGGGGTTCTCCTTAAAGAAAAACAAAGATTGGTTTGATGATAGCAACCAGGAGGCCCAGGAACTACTGACAAAGAAGAGATCTGCTCATCAAACACACCTCGCTCAGCCACTTTGCCACATAAGAAAAGCAGCCTTTCGTCTTGCATGTAGCAAACTCCAACAGAAACTTCGAGACATCCAGAACAAGTGGTGGCTAGAAGAAAAGACTCAATTATGTGCAGATCTGGGTGACCACAGAGGATTCTATGAGGCTCTGAAGGCAGTGTATGGACCCACATTTCAGGTTCAAAGCCCCTTACTTAGTGCAGATGGCCAAATGCTTCTTACAGATAAAATTTCTATCTTGAATCATTGGTCTGATCATTTTCAAACATTCTTTAGTGCTAACCGTGTAGTCCAAAGTGAAGGAACTCAGCACATTCTACAACATCCGGTGAAAAATTACTTGGATTTAGCCCCTACCTTAAGAGACTCGTAAGGCTATACAGCAGGTGAAAACTGGCAAGGCAGCTGGGGTTGACAGAGTCCCACCTGAAATCTGGAAGCACGGAGGCCAAGCACCTCATGTTAAATTTCATGAGCTAGTTGTGTGCTGTTGGGAACAAGGTAAATTACCATCAGATTTTTGTGATGCAATCATCATCACTTTGTATAAGAAATAAGGTATAAAGTCAGACTGCTCAAGCTACCGAGGTATAACTCTGCTCTCCATTGCTGGAAAAATTCTTGCAAGAATACTATTGAACAGATTAGTACCTGCTATTGCAAAAGAACTTCTACCTGAAAGTCAGTGTGGCTTCAGAGCTAAGAGAAGTATCACAGACATGGTATTTGTTCTCAGACAACTGTAAGAAAAGTGTAGAGAACAGAATAAGGGGCTCTATATAACTTTCATTGACCTCACCAAAGCTTTTGACACTGAGAGCAGAAAAGGCCTGTGGCTGATCTTGGAACGATGAGGATGTCCCCCCAGGTTCCTCAAAATGATTATCCTGTTACATGAGGATCAGCAAGGCCAAGTCAGATATGGTGATGCACTCTCTGAGTCCTTCCCAATAGCTAATCGTGTGAAACAAGGTTGTGTTCTCATACCAACTTTATTCACAATCTTCTTCAGCATGATGCTCCAAAGGGCTACAGTAGACCTCGACAAGAAAACAGCATCTATATTCGATATCTTACTGATGGTAGCCTATTCAATCTAAGGCCCACATGAAGACCCTAAATCATCCTGTCTGTGAACTGCTTTTTGCTGATGATGCTGCCCTTGTTGCCCACACAGAAGCAATTCTGCAGCATTTAACATCTTGCTTTGTGGAATTGGCTGAGCTTTTTGGGCTGGAAGTCAGCTTGAAGGAGACAGTAGCTCTCTACCAACCTGCACCACAAGAAGATTACCATCATCCCCACATTACCATTGGCGAGTCAGAGCTTAAGTCACTTCAGCAGTTCAGCTACCTAGTAAGCATTATTTCCTCGGATGCCATGATTGACAAAGAGATAGACAACAGAATAACAAAGGTATATCGAGCCTTTGGAAAACTCCATAAAAGAGTCTGGTGCAATAAACACCTGAAGAAAAGTGTCTATAGAACCATTGTACTGTCTACTCTTTTATATGGGTCTGAATCATGGATCATCTATGGCCATCACCTGCGACTCCTCAAATGCTTTCACCAGTGCTGCCTCCATGCAATTCTAAACATCCATTGGACTGACTATGTGTCAAATGTTACTGTCCTCGAATAGGCAGGGATCACCAGTATCGAGGCTATATTGCTGAAATTGCAGCTGCGCTGGGCAGGGCACATCTCTAGATGAAGGATCACTGCCTCCCTAAGATCGTGTTTTATGGTGAACTTGCCACCAGTTGCCTCAAGAGAAGTTCCCCAAAGAAGAGATATAAGGACTCCCTGAAACAATACCTTAGCCTTGGCCATATTGACTACCATCAGTGGTCCACCTTGGCCTCCAGTCGGGAGACTTGGAGACACACCATACATGATGCTGTTGATGCCTTTGAAAACACAGGCAGAACTAGTCTCGAGGAGAAAAGACAATGTAGAAAGAATCGTGCCCCACCTATACCACCCAAGGAGACCTTTCGCCGTGCTTTTTGCAGCCGGATTTGCTTATCCCACATTGGCCTTTTTAGTCATCAGCGCGCTTGTAGTAAGTGTGGGTAAAACCCTTCCCAAATCTTCGTTTGTGAAGTCAAGCCATGATGATGGAGCATGTTAACATTTTGCATTTGCAGCTTCTTACGTCCAAGGAAGCCTAGTGTTGGTGCTTTTGCTGGATCACTGGCAGGTACACTTACTGCTTTTGTAACTTTGTTCTTATCATTACATTTAAGAGGTCTGAAATCTCAGTGCTTGCTGTAAGCACTTCTGTTTGTGACAGGATATAATTGGTTACCCTGACAGTTTATTATCACTTAATGTTGTCTTTGTTTTGCTACCAGCCTTAACCTTTTCCTTTGTGTGGTTTGTAGAGTTTCCTGCTATTGTTTTGGCCAGTGAAAGCCCACCTGGCTTTCCTTCTTTGCTTAATATTTCTATGTGAAGACTAACTTAGTCTGATTTCTCTTTGCTCACAATACTACCTTGTTACTTATTTTCTCACTTAATTTTTGTCTGAAAGTATTGTGTAGTTACAGTTAAGAGGTTGGGTCCCTTCATTTGTTCATTTTTACTTTTTACTGTACGGGTGACCAAAGCCCTGAGGTCAAGTGATAAGAATTCATACAAAGAGTGATGCTCTTGCTGACTTTCAGAGCAGGCTTCTGTGTAACGATAGGTTCTGATCTTTCTTGACAAAGAGGCATCAAATTGATTTAATAGACTGTTATCACAACAGACAAGACTCAGATTAGAATAAAAACACTTTTTCCACCCTCAGTTACTTCACTGCAGAGGTTAGTAGCTTTTATTGAACATAAACTAATTTCTGATGATACTCAAAGTAACATGAGTGAGTTTGCAAATGAGCATGGTTAAATGAAAACTATAATACATAAAAATGAAAGCTTGACAATTTCACTTTTAATGAAGGTATTCAGGCAAGGTACTAATTATATTGCTTAAACATTTTTAATATATTACAGCCCTGCTGATGCTGAACTTGTTAACTTGTTGATTGCATGGTTGCGTCTTTGCTAATAATGACTGACAAACAATTTAAGCAATGTTTCTAACTCTATTAAAGGTTATTTTCCAGCAGTCAGAAAACCCTCATCTGAAAGGAATATCCTGTGTGTTATAGCCCATCGAGAATCTTTGCAAGCTGTGCTCATACCAGAATGTTTCTTGTGCTGCTAGATATGAGTATTAACTTTTCATTTACTCTTTAAAATCAGGAGTCTTTTATAAAGAGCATTAGCTCCTTTTTATTTAACCAATTATCAGTATAAACTTATGAAAACACCATGCAACATCCTTCCATGATTTGTAATTTACTTGAATGGGGAAGGTAATACTTTTGTAGCAGTTTTGATTTTGCTTTTCTAAAAAACTATTGATCTTGTACAATCTGTTCTGGTGTGAGAGCAGAGACTTTAAAACACTGCCTATTTCCACCTCTTCCAAGTAAATGCTTGCGAGGCATCACACTCTCTGTCTCAATAACTCTAAAATCTTGCACAGCTTTTAATGCAAGAGGGAAACAGCACCCTTTACCTCTCCTAACATGCAGCACAGCAGTCAGCCTCTGTTTTAGGGAGGGAAAGAAGAGCATCCATGCACATACACTGAGGCAGGCATTGCCTGTGTAAATGACCCATATTACTATTTTGTGGAATTACAGGCAAAAAGTGGGGAGAAAGGGGTGGGGTCTCTATATTTAGAGAATCCATCTGGATTTGCTCTAGACATGTCAGATAGGATGAATTACCTGAGGTGGATAGTCTACCTGGTCCCTGGGCTAAGGTGGGAGGATGGTGCCTAACTGCTTGGATACAGCTTTCAGGAGGGATGAAGGTATAATTGCAGGTGTTTGGGGAAGATTTCTACCGTGAAAGATGTGCTCAGGAACAGCAATGTTCCAGGATGTTCCCTTGCGGAAAGTCAGAGCATACACCTGGATCCCAGACTGCTTGCATTTTGGGCACCTCTAACTCTTCTGCTTTTTTGCTTGTTTCATCTGCAGCCCAAGCATGTCCTGTTTCTCAGCGCACTGCTCTCTAGGTGTTGTAAAGCATCCTTATCATCCAGATAAGGTATTTCCTAGCGATGGAAAGGTTTTCTTGTGCCATCCTCAGGGTATACACTTTAAAACCATTTGGAACCTACTGAATTGCTATTACTTTTCTCACTTTTGCAAAAAAAAAGAAACAACCCTGCTGTCTTTTTATTTTTATTAATATATCTGTTTTTTATTATATTATCTTTCTAAAGCCCATTTTTGAGGTCTCATGCTATGAAAATGCATGTCACACATTCCATTTAAGTACATACCACCACAAAGTGAAAGTTATAGAAAGAGATGACAGGCAAAACACTGAGATTTGCAGTTGGAGAAATACTTGGTGGATTTCATGTTTACATATGAACTCATTAACATGGTCATGACATAGTATGCACCTGGGTGGAAATGGGGTCCTTCACATGACAAAGAATTCCCATAGGAATTATACTGATAAAGCCAGGGAAGTGTAAATTAAAAGGTGTTTGATGATTCAGGTCCACGAGCTTCATATCAGTTTAGAACTACATTCACCACCACAGAAATTGTCAAAATAGTCTTCTAAGGCAGTTTTGTTGCAAACACAGATATTGAATCCAACATTTAGCTTGCAATTTGTGTAAAACTCTTGATCACACATACCTCAGATGTATTAAAATCAGTAGCCAAACCCATATGATTTGGTTTTGTTTGCTTTTTTGCATGATTTATTTCTGCCGAAAGTAAAATGATGCTGAAGCAGAAGCTTGCCTTGTTGGCATTGTATTTCAAAATATCTGAAACAAAAATTGAATCAGTAATATGAGAAACATTAGAACAAGAGTAACACAATGAATTGCTTTTAAAAAGCCAAGCACAATGCCATCTGCATCATTTCAGGCCTTTTAAGAACACCATTAATGAACACATCAATGAAACAAGCTCGACAGGAAAGATTCAAAAGGATAGTTTTGAATTTATTTTCATCCTATTAATTAACTCATCAACGT
This sequence comes from Pezoporus occidentalis, assembly GCF_034315485.1. NCBI lineage: Eukaryota > Metazoa > Chordata > Aves > Psittaciformes > Psittacidae > Pezoporus > Pezoporus occidentalis. Next base: position 3,133,201 of record NW_026916315.1, read on the forward strand.
AATAACTCTGAGAAGCGATATGGGTTGTTGAAAACCTTGATGAACAGTGGAGCTTGCTATTCTCTTGTTTTTAGGCCTGTTTAATTTCTGCTCAGTCTGCCTTATCAGCACATCGGATGGAAATCAGATCTCTTGCAGAAGCTGTATTGTTACTATTTTGTTTTAAGCAGACACAAAACCTGACAGTTTTCTGACATTTCTGGCAATTGGTGACATGGAAATTCTAGATTGCAATGTTTCTCTGCACAAAAGCTTTATAGATTTGATGTGATTTTTTATTTCTCCTTTTTTAAGAGGTACAGAGGAGCCAAACTGAGACGTTAATCTCCTCAAAGAATATCAGAATATGCTACTTTCTTACTTTCTTTTTTTTTTTTTTTAATCTGAAGGATGAACTTTTCAATTTCTACAAACTGGCTTCAGTTCTACTGAAATATGTTTGAACCCTCATCTTGTTCTATACCTTTGGTGAATGTCATATAGCACAAGTGACTACAAATCAATAGCTTAATACTAGCTATATTTTTTATTTGCAAAAATAGCACCACCTTACACTGTGAAATAAGAATAAAACTGGAGTTCCACATTGCTTTGGCCAAATGAAATCTGATATATTCAGATTTTGAATAGCCTATTTTCCCTCTTTTTCTACCTTAATTTTGCTTTTGTTTCATTCTCAGTGTGCAGTAGTGGCCTCAGCTCATCATGGCTAAAAGATGATCCAGGTGTTTAGGTCATGTTAACTGATACTGACAATGCTGGAATCATAGAATAGTTAGGGTTGGAAAGGACCTTACGATCATCTAGTTCCAACCCGCCTGCCATGGGCAAGGACACCTCACACTAAACCATCTCACCCATGGCTTTGTCCAACCTGGCCTTGAACACTGCCAGGGATGGAGCACTCACAACTTCCTTGGGCAACCCATTTCAGGGCCTAACCACCATAACAAGAAAGAATTTCCTCCTTATACCCAATCTAAACTTCCCCTGTTTAAGTTTTAAGCCATTACCCCTTGTCCTATCACTACATTCCCTAATGAAGAGTCCCTCCCCAGCATCCCTATAACCCCCCTTCAGATACTGGAAGGCTGCTATGAGGTCTCCACGCAGCCTTCTCTTCTCCAGGATGAACAGCCCCAACTTTCTCAGCCTGTCTTCCTGTGGGAGGTGCTCCAGTCCCCTGATCACCCTTGTGGCCTTCCTCTGGACTTGTTCCAACAGTTCCATGTCCTTTTTATGTTGAGGACACCAGAACTGCACACAATACTCCAGGTGAGGTCTCACGAGAGCAGAGTAGAGGGTCAGCATTATCTCCTTTGACCTGCAAGTCACACTCCTTTGATGCAGCCCAGGATACGGTTGGCTTTCTGGGCTAGAAGCACACACTGAAGCTGGCTCATGTTCATTTTCTCATCGACCAACACCCCCAGGTCCTTCTCCACAGGGCTGTTCTGAATCTTTTTCTCTGCCCAGCCTGTAGCTGTGCCTGGGATTGCTCCGACCCAGGTGTTTGACAATCTTGAAGAATGAGGATGACAGGCTTTGAAAGTGGGAGGCAGGGGAAGGGATCAGTGAGTCAGTGAGCCTTCTAGGGGGCATTTCTATGCTGCCCTCAATATATTGTAATTTTTCTTTTTTTTTTTTCTTATTTGTGTTTGTGAATTTTTATTAGTTTTAATGAAATAATTCACAATGATGGGGAATTACTTGCAGAGATCTCTTGTTAAAAGGGTTCAGGGTTATGAATATTTTTTCAACTGCACTTGGTTTGGCAAGTTTTAAAAAATAAGTCTTTTCCTACTAATGGGTCTAATCTAGAAGCCTAATCTAGACCTTTTCTTTTACATTTGTCTATTGTGAATAGATAAATGCTGTAAAGCTGTATGCATATGAATAGGAGGCAGGGCTTGGGCTTTAGAAGCTTTCCAGCAAGCATTTGGTTGGCTGTACAAAGTGGTTTAAGAATAAACTTGCTTTTTGTGAATCAAGTAGTCCTAAGGAACAAGAAGCACTCAGTACTCAGACAAAATTCAGCTTTGCTGGAACACCACCAAAAGCCTTTGAAGAGGTATGCTAACAGCTGAGGGAATGAGGCAGGAAGGTTTACTGGGAAACTGAGCCTGGAAAAAAACAGAATTCAGCGAAATTCAGTTGAAAGAAGAAGGATAGCTGAGACTGGTGGGGATGCAAGGTGGAAAGAAAGGATTTAATTTCTCTGCTTTCTGCCTGTGCAATCTTATAGTTCTACAAGCACTTGTATCCCAGGGCTTGCTGCCTTGTGCCTCCCAAGGTGCTGTTAAGGGAACTATAAGGGATAACAATTAAAAAAAAAAAAAAGAAAAGAAGTACAAGGAGGGGTAAATGTGTGGAGGGAGATTGAGGAAAACAGGCTAAGACTGGTGGTAAACTCTTTTAGGAAGAGTTTTCCCATTCTGTCAGCTGGTGGGGCAGAATACGGTGATATCTCCTGGGGAGTTTGTGCTGCTGTAGTTTTGCTTACATGTACTGTTCTTTTCCCCAGGAGTAACTGAGCTGCATGGATAACTATGAGACAAATGGGCTAGGGTTGCCAATTCTTATTTCAGCTAAAGGTACTGAACTTGTGAGGTATGTTACGTACTCAAAAGAGGTTGGTTGGTTGGTACAAGAAGCAAATTCATTGCATGAAACAGTTTTACTGACCTCCCTAGGAAGGAATTTAACCAGTTAGGTTTTAGCAAATAACATATCTGCAAATTCTGAATTTCGTTGAATTTGTATGCTCTTTTAATACTGTTAAAATTCTTCCTTTTGAAAAGTATAAAAAATGCATCAGAAAAAATCAGTCTAAGCCTGTGAGACACTATGCCTACGTGGTAGTTACTCCTCACGTGTAAATGCTAAATAATACTTATTGGAGATTCAAAACATGTACAAATCATCATTAGACTCATCACTTGCATTTTGTTACTGAATTATGAATCCAGGAGAAATGCTATTATAGCAGGACTCTGAAAACTCCCATAATGAACTCCCATGATGCAGCCAGATTGTTGCCAATAACATAAATAAATGTGTTGTACCATCCTGTGAACATAAAATGAAATGCAAAATACAACAACTGAAATGTTAACAGGTTGAAAGACCCGGGTTTGGTTGTTCAGCCTGGAGAAGACTCCAGGAAGACCTTAGAGCAGCTTCCAGTACCTAAAGAGCACCTACAAGTAGGGAGGAGAGGGAGTTTTTATAAGAGCAAGTAGTGATAGGACAAGGGGGAATGGCTTGAAACTAAAAAAAAAGGTAGATTTAGATTAGATATTAGATATTAGAAAGTTCTTCCCTGTGAGGGGGGTGAAACACTGGTGCAGGTTGCCTAGTGAATCTGTGGCTGACCCATTCCTGGAAATGCTCAAGGCAGGGTTGGATAGGGCTTTGAGTAACCTGGTCTCGTGGAAGGTGTGCCAGCCCATGGCAGGGGGGTGGGACTAGATGATCTTTAAGGACCCTCCCAACCCAAACCATTCTAAGAAAGGTTAAGAATGTTTGTTCTTTGGTAGTTCATTTATATTTTATACTATGGGAACTAAATCAATATCATGATTCTTTATGCAAAAACATTTTCAATCTTGTTACAGAGTTCTTATGAAATATACAGCAAACCAGAGAAAAGATAGTAACTTGAAGGGTTCGGGTTATTTTCTTTGGTCTAGGTAGAACATTACTTTAGAGGATTGAAAAATAACCTGCAGCATTTTTCATTAATGGTGTTTCATGCAACTATGTATCTCAGAAATAGGAATAAAATCCAAGAGCTTTATGCAGCATGCTAATCATATCAGTGGACAAATGTTTATAAACCCAGTGACTTTTAGTTACATAAGGCAGTGAGGTTTGGGGAGGGCTATCTGAGCAGTAAGAGGTTGTAAACTTAATATAGTAAGCACTATTTGTGCAGTCAGTTGTCTTCCTTACAGCTTCTCAGGGTTTGCAGTTGCATGATGATAGAGCTTAAAGGCTCTCGTGGGTACAAGTGGTCATGTCCTTCAGAGGCACTACACATCTGTGTTTCACTGCCACAGATGTCTCAAAAGGCTTTCACGCTGTGTCCTCATTTTGCATCCTTAAGTGCCCTTCCATCTTAGGCCTTGTACTGTGATTAAAAGAAAAAATTAAAAGCAAACTTTGTATTAGGACACATTCTTTTCAAACTAATACATAAATTTGCTTTAGATATGCGCTTAAAATAAAACATCTTGAAATGAACGTCTGTTGCTGTACAGAAGAATGGAAAGCAAGTTTTACTGTGAGTGTGAATCTAATTTGTCATCAACTATCTTAAGCACTTAAGAACATGATTTGTGGCCTACATGAAAAATGGAATTGTTTCATGTAGTAAAGCTCAATTTTTTACTTCAAAGAGCATGTAATTTCATATCCGCTTTCCTGAATAATAGAATTTCGCTTTATTCAATTATTTACATTTATGCTGACAGTTTAGTTAGTATAATAAGTTTTTATTTTTTTCACTACTACTCTGTTAGACAGAATATTTCTATTTTTGTTATTTGTATTTCCATGCTATTCATTACAACTTTTTAGGTCAGAAGAGGATTTCTGAGGTCATCTGCTCTTTCCCCCACTCAGAGCAGAGTTAATTTTGAAGTCACTTGAGCTTGCTCAGAGCCTTGTCTATTTGCTTTCTGAATATTTCCAAGGTTTGAGATTCCACAACCTGTCTATAAAATCAGGAGATACTCATCCATGCACTGCATTTATAACTCGTGACCCAACTCTTAGAATAAACTGTTTTTTAAACTTTTAGATAAATAGTATTTGCCCTTTCATACTCTGCTAAAACATGAGTACCTAAGCAGAAAAACAGGGCACTCTGAAGATGTATTCAGGCAGACAACAGGTGTTTTCCTTTATTGCAACTTCTTGGAAGTACAAATCTACAAAACTTGGTTTACTTTGATGTACTGAATTGTTTAAGAAAAGTATTATGCCAGCATTGTCACTTCACTTGGCCTTGAAATAAAGTAATGTCTGATGTGACTCTGGGTAAAAAGGAAAGACTCTGTCACAACCACCTCCAGCTTCAGAAAGCATGTTTAAGTAAGTTTGGCAGATGGAGGTGAGGCAAATCTGAATGTTCTTTATGCAGTAAGATTTTCTAAACAAGGATAACAGATCTTTGAAAATAATTATTTTTCCTATAATATATCAATGGGAAGAATTCACTCCTTAAGATTTTTTCAGACTGGGGAGTTCCTGTGGATCATATTCATTTCCTTATCTACAAGGTGAAATAACTCTACCTTATGTGAATTATCCAGCATGAAAAAGACTATCCTCATTCTTAACAAATGACCTTTTCCTGTTTTTCAATTTTATGCAGGCTATAGGTGATAAACATTTTCCCAGCTTCTGCCTGTAAAGTCTCTCCTCCATTTCTTGTTCTCCTGAACATCTTATTTTTTAATTAGGATTATGTGACTGTATTGTACAGGAGGAAATATTGCTGCCAGACAGAGTTAAAGGGGATCAAGAATTGTATCAATCAAAGTGAGTATGAGTAAGAACTTTGAAAATTGTTCGTTCCTGTGTTCATCTTTCCTGGGCTTTTCCTCTGACAATATGAAAAGAAATTATAAATGCTTGCTGAGACAAGTGTTATTCATGTTTGCCACTTGTGTCAATTTGACGGCTGTACTCCTAATTAATCATTCCTTTAGGCTTCCATTTAGTTTTTGACAATTGCTAGCACATGAATTCAAAAAGTGCACCCTATAGACTGACCCTGTTTTCTGAAAGAAAGAATGTGGCCATAGTAATGCATTACACAGAGCTTTGAAATGAATTCCCAAGTGCTTCAATTCTGTGCCCCAGGCCAAAACTAAACATTGTGCTTACTGAACGAATGTGATATTAAAATAGTAAGATTTGATTACACAAGATATATTTAAATATTATGAAAATAGAGGTTGTGTAACCCTCTGCATGAAATGAATGTAGTTTGAAATGAAAAGTGTCCATGTTAAATACTGTTAACTCGCCACTGTGCTAGACTGCTGCTTGCCTTTATGCAGGAAGTAAGAAGCAAAGGTGGTGACCTCCTTTGGTGTAGCCTCAGCAAACATGAATTTGATTATACAAACATGAGAAGTCTTCAAGGCTCTTCCTTGGCTATGTACAAGACAGGCACAGAGAAGAACAGTCAGCTCTTTCAAAATACAGAGTAATTAGCTGAAATCCTTTGGAACAAGGACTGGAACCAGGCAGGACTCACATGAATGTGCCAGCCATAGCTTTGTTAGGTCAGGCTCCAGCTTGCTTGGTCTCTTGCTCTCTCTTTGTGTCTAGTAAACTTAAAATTTGTATCTGTTTTGTGTTGAGCAAAATGAAAATCATATTTGCTGGTCCAGTTGTAGAAAAGACTTGATTTCACTTGAGCAGAGTATGAAACTGAACATTCACACTTCTGGGTAGATGACTACAGTGCACAGTGTATAGTATTTTCCTTTTTCTTCTAGGGTCACTAAAAAAAATCGTAAGTAAAGGAATGAATGTAAAGAACTATAGGGTTTTATTTCTGTCCTCAGTTTCTTAGCTAGTTCTAAATAAAGGACTGATGATACTCATTGGATTTCATCCCGTCTCTAAAGGTCTCATGGTGCTCCTGGTCTCACTCTGGGTCGTGCATCTCTCATTTCTGTGAAGTGCAGTGTACATTTCACTCCTGTAAGAGCTGGTTATTAATCTTTCTGCCTGTATTTCAATATACAGTGTCTTTCTTGTTTGTTTGCTTGTGGGTTTTTTTTGACCATAATGTATTTTAGGTGAACCTTTGTTATGCCTTTCAGTGCTCTATTGAAGTGGTCAATCCCATGCTATGTGCTGTCACACATTACTACGAACAGTAGGTTCAAAAATGGGTGATTAGTAACACCAAATGGATTGTTTCCCTAATTGATCTGCATTGTCACATAAATTAATGTGTTTGTTCATGGAGCTGTACAGAGACAGGTGTGACTCTGATTTGACAGTTTCTGAAGTGGCGGACTTTTGTGTTGATCCACCAGATCTTGACTGTCTTTTGCAAATACATAATATGCAATGTAATGTAATAAACATAACGTAAAAGCTATGGTGGCTTAAGTCTCCATAGAGCTTGAGACAGCAGATTTCAGTGTGAGCTTTTCTGCTCACTTCACTGGAGCCTCATTCATAGCACAGTGCTAATTTCTGTAATGTTCAGTAAATGGTGATGTGTTTCAAAACAAATTTTGTTCTCAGGAGACTTTCCTCCTTGTGCTTAAAATTTTCTTCAGAATACTATTTATAGATAGTATTCTCACAGAAAGCAGAGTCATCCCAGATTTATGCTCATTCAGTTACTACTGATAAAGATTTTTAATTAGAACATAATGGGTTTGAGTATAAGGTACTGATTTGGGATGTGAGAGGCCTCAATTCTACTGCTGATTTCATTATAGACCTGTTATTTCCTCACAGACTTAATACTTAACTGTGTCTATTTCTTCTCTACTTTTCATCTGCCTTGTTTCTTAAGGACTGTAAATGTCTTTACCATTAAAATGCCATTTCAGGGAATTGTATTTTTTTCCCGCTGAAATGTATAGAGCAGACACGATGCAACCCTGATCTCACCAAGAGACTTCAGTCATTACCATGTAACATTTATAATACTCATGTTTATAATATATTCCAGATAAGCATCCTAAAGCCAAGATGTTGTGGTTTAAGCCCAGCCAGTAACTCAGAACCATGAAGCTCGTTCACTCCCCTCTTTCATGCCCACCCCGCTCCCAAAGGGATGGGGAGGAGAATCAAAAGAATGTAACTCCCACAGATTGAGATAAGAACTAAAGTATAACACAAACCACTACTGCTAACACCAATAATAGTGATGATAAGGGAAATAACAAGGGAAGAGAATACAACCGCTCACCACCCGCCGACCAACACCCAGCCTGACCCGAGCAGTGATCTAGCCCTTCCGGGTAACTCCCCCCAGTTTCTATACTTGGCATGATGTGCTGTGGTATGGAATACCCCTTTGGCAACTTTGGGTCAGGTGTCCTGTCTCTGCTTCCTTCTGGCTTCCCGTGCCCCTCCTCGCTGGCAGAGCATGAGACTGAAAAAGTCCTTGATCACAGGAAGTGTTACTTGGCAACAGCTTAAAAACATCTGTGCATTATCAGAGGTGTTATCAGGCTAAAGCTGAAAACACGGCACTGCACCAGCTACTAAGAAGGAGAAAAATTACTGCTACTGCTGAACCCAGGACACAAGATCTGAAAACTAAAGCAGTTAGCAATTCCTGAGATAATTCAGATCTTAAAAATAAATAAATAAAATGAAAAAAAAAATATTTCTTTGTGTTCGATGGTTGATGTTCTGGTAACTCAGCTCCCAGTCATATAATGACTTGTCTGGAAATCTGAATGTACTATTGAGCAGCTTTACTGGTTACTGGAGCTGCTCATGTTTACAATGGTAAGTGTTTGCAAGTGTCCTGGGCTCAGCAGTAGCAGTCATTTTTCTCCTTCTTGGTAGCTGGTGCAGTGCAGTGTTTTGACTTTTGGCCTGACGGTTTGGTTTGGCCAAGGACTTTGTGAGCCTCATGCTCTGCCAGGGAGGAGGGGAAGTCGGGAGGAAGCAGAGACAGGACACCTGACCCAAACTGACCAAAGAGGTATTCCATACCACAGCACGTCATGCCAAGGAGGTAACTGGGAGGTACCTGGAAGGATATGGGCTTCTAGGTCGGACTCGTTTCTTGGCCGGTGGTATCGTATTCTCTTCCCTTGTTATTTACTCTTATCATTGTTGTCGTTGGTGGTAGCGGTGGTGATTTGTGTTGTACATTGGTTGCTGGATTGTTCTTGTCTCAACTCATGGGAGTTGCACTGTTTTGATCCTCCTCCCCATCCCTCCGGGAGCGGGGAAGGGGAGAGCCCCGGGGAGGGAGGGGGGTGGGTGGTGGTGGGGGGCTCGTTTGCTTTCAGCCCGGCACCACTCCCTGGGAGTGAGTGAACAAGCTGTCTGGCTAGGGTTTAAACCACAACAGCAAGTTACTGAATCGGAACAAATATAAGAAATCATCTTCGTTTCACTGGTTTGTGATCTTGCATACAATCTTCTTTGCCATATATTGATTTCTGATTTCTAACCCTTACAAGAATGACTTACGGTATGTACTATATTCTTATAATTTATGTATAATAGCCCCCCCCCAAAAGGGCATTTTTGGTGAAAATGTTATATGTGTTAGCTCCCTCACTATGAGAACTTGGAAAGCCATGTCATTTCAGAATTTCTTAGTGTCTTTTAATTATGTGCAAAGTAAAGTTAATGAGCCAATTCTCTGCATGTGTGAGAAGTCAGCAGTTTCTGGATATTTCTGCACATACACTTCACAGATTCTGGCTGAGGTTAGGAAGCTACTGTATCACAAATTAACCTCATTCTGGAGATGTCTAAGGAAATTAGGTGATTAGTCTCTGAGAGTGCCTGTTTCTCTCTAATGTCTGTAGCAGCGGTGTGGGCACCCAGCTCAGATTCATTCCCCGGTTTTGGGTGGGATGAATACACTTGTATTCTGCCACAGGGGATATCAGAGACTCAGATCTGAAGTGCAGAATGACTAAAGGAACCTTCCTTCCTAGCTTGGAGAGCATTTTCTTTCTGTCAGAGTACCCAAAGTCAGAAGTTTCTTGTATTATGAGATATTAGATACTGTGATTCAAAAATAAAATAATTTAAAATACTTCAAAGATTCTGACTTTGTTTCAATGAATATGGTATGCTGGGTGGGGCAGATAGCTATATTTAGAGCTTTTTTATGTTTAGAATTACCCATTTTTCTGGTCTGGATATGGGCAGTTTTCTGAAACACTGGAAGAACCCTTATAAACCCCATATTGTTTGTTTGATGTCAGGTATTACAGAAGGGATAATGATGAATATAACTCACCTAGAGGGCTGGGACTTTGGAAAAAATATGAAATTTGTCCTCAGGAGCTAGTACTCAATGTCAGACTACTTCATGTAGTCAGAGACAGTAGCAATAGCCGATTGAAAACCTAAGAAAATAGAGTTACACAGGTCTGAGAAGTCCCCAGTAAAGGATGGCTCGGTCCAAATGGCACTAAATGATGTATTTTATGTCTTATAGAAGCACTTGTTTTCTGTGATGTTAGTAAACGGGTCCAATGCAAAATCAGGTTGTTTGTTCCAAGGCAAATTCTTCTTATTTAATATTTGTTTTCATCTTGTATCAGAACAAAAAGCGTAAAGCATTTGTAGAAAGAATAGGCCTTTAAAAGATGAACTGGAAATCACTGAACCTTTTTCTTTTTTTACTGTGATTTGAGTTGTATGAGGGTCTGAGGAGTTGCTCACCATGTAGTTTCGGGATTAGTAACACTGGGTTGCAGCTCCATTAGGTTAAGCTTTGGTTTTGACTGTACAGTAGTAAATATTTATTTTTCATTGTCTTTTACACTCTGAAGTTTGGGCAGCTGAAGATATGAATCAGAAGGTTCATGTCTTTGGTGCGATCAGGTAGTTTGCTTTCAGCTGCTGGTTATCAGCAGAAGATGTTCAGTACAGAGGTAGGTACCTCTGAAATGCTTCTGGAGATTCCTGCTGCAAGTCAGAGCTAAACCTGCTTAATCGCCAGCTTCTGGAGAAACTAGGTTCTTTTACAGTGATCTGGTAAATGGCTAACCACACACACATTGAGGTAAGTTTAACTGCCCTCCAAGCACAGGAATCCATATGGACATCCCTCCCATGATACTGAAGCCATTGCTTCATACATGTTACTCATAAAAAAACTTGAAGAAAGTTGGCCCTACTAGAAACCTGACGAGTAAACTGAGTTTTATGTAAGCTGGAGTTGCGACCTGAGGGTGATGGATAGTGCTTGGTGTGCAACCTGAGCAGGCTGGGAGCAAAAGGGTTGTACCAGGTGCAAGAGGCTCTAGATAAGCCTGGAATGAGAAAATCTCAGGTAAAATTCCCATAAAACAAAGGTAAAGATGAACTATCTTTCATAACTCATCTTGTCATATTACAGAATAGGATAAAGACCTGGTAATGAGCATGATGACCTTCATGGAGGCCTTTTAAAGTTTTATGTCATTCCATTTTTCCCAGACACACATGGTTTGCCTTCAGAACTAAAAGTTGCTAGACCAAACATTCAACTTTGCTTGGGTTCAGTAAATCTGTCCAAACTGTTGTCTCTAAATCTGGTTGTGGTTGTTCTTTGGACAAGTCAGTGGGTTGGGACCTCCCAACAAAGGGTCTGTTGGCGTTGCAGTGCCTGGGACCTTGACACTGATATGGTGACAACACCAAAAGAACAACCCCCTTGGCTGTCACTGGTGATCACCAACAACCATGGCAAAAGACATCAAATGGTTATGGCACATCCCTGGTGCACTTCATTACAGGATCAAAGAATAAACTGGGTCTTTCAGCTTGTGATAATCTGACCTCTGACAGATTTTCTTTGATTGTATTAATGGATTTTATATGTTTTGAGAAAAAATGATTTTTTGATATAGGGAAAACAATTAGTTTGAAAATTTCCAATCAATCAGCGTAACTCACAAGGAAGCTTCTTCATTTAATCAAATACTTGTCAAGCCACTTCATAGGTCTCTCACAGCAATTAAAGGAGCCATTTTCCTGAAGCGAGGAAGGCGTTTGGTTAGACATTATTTTAAACACAAAATATGATATGTTTTGTCAAGACTGTCTTTAGAATGGTAGACTTGCTTTACGCTCTGATTGTCTCTCTGTCACTGGTTAGAAGTGAAATAGCTTTTGGAGCAATATTTTAGCATGTTTTTAATTAGTTTGCTATTTGCCTCTGGTATTTTGCTCAATAAAAATCCCTAAAAAATATTATTTTTTTCCTGTGAAAGGGCTACATATCAAAATTCAGACACCACCACGGAAAGGTGTAGTACATTTATGACCTTGTGTGATTAGTGATCTCTGAATCTAATCTTAAGGTACTTTAATGGACTATAATTATCTACAGTGTATAGTTACTGCCTTTCCTGAGATTGATTTAGAATTGCCTCAGGAAGCAAGTGCTGTGTAATTATTTGATAAGAACTAAACTTGATACTCTGACTGGAAACTTTTGGAAACACAAAAATAAATATAGTTCAGGACAAAACTTACTGCTGCCCAGCTTCAGAAATGAAATCTGTTCTTGTAGGCTGTCTCTGCAGCAACAGATAAAGAAGAAAAGAGGAAAAGCTTACAACCATTTTCAAGATATCAGCCTAATTTAGCAAACTGAATGGAGATGGGCTTGACCTCTGCCACAGATGTTCTTCAGAATCACAAACAGAAGAGAGGAAGGTAGAGGAGAGATATGTATGAACTCCTCTTACCCAGATGCTAGACAATAGGTTTTACAATAAAATCAACAAGGTGCTGAAGAGATTGTGTTTATGGAAATTGAGGACTGCAGGAAGGGAGATAGATAGATTTTGCAAACATTCAGCAAGTTGCCCTCTGATTCTGGGAGTAGATGCTCTGTGCTGAGAGCAGGGTTTTCAGAAGCAGACAACCCCCATTCTTATGTGGCTCTCATTGAAGTAAATAACACAGCAAAGAATAATGCCGTTTTTTGAACTTTAACAAATTCATCACTTTTTAGTATTAAACATACGATGCTGGAAGCACTGCTGAATGTAGCATGTTTTAGGAAAATCAGAACATTCCATTCCTTTCAGAGGTATTTTTAAAAAAATCAAATTTCCTTGCATTTTTCCTATTATTTCAAAAGTCTCCTTGTTCTTTGGACCTATCGTAACAATCAGATATTCCTTGAGAAGTTTTCTGTCAGAGGCAGGGTGGGACAGTAGGCTCTTTTTATGTGTTACTGCAGTAAGAGTTTAGGAGTTTGTATCAAATTGATGAGATGTCATCTCAAGAAATAATTTATTTTGTTTTTCTCTAAGACTATGAAGATACATAGATCCCATTTGTGCTGACACAAGGAACAGTGCACTTCAGGGTGGACTTCAGAACGCTGAGTTCTTGACTTACACTTTTTGTTTCTTTTTTGTTTGCTTTAGCCGGGCCTGGTGAGGGCTGAAATGCTGCTGTTACGAAGATAGGGGGTGCCGATGAGCTCCGGAGTGGACCAAGCTTCTCCATGTTCAACTCCAGACTTACCTTATTGTCAGAAATACATCAACAAAAGTTTGTGCCAATGATGTGTGCCAGGAATAGATGTGCTCTGCTTTCAAAGGCTTCAGGATTTTGCAGCAGTCAAGCTTAGGGCAGGAACCCTGTGCATGTCCAAGGCTGTGGTTAAAGATGCGAGATACGCTAAGAGAACATGGAGCCTGGAATTACAGAAATTTCTTTTACCCAAATGACTGCTTTTTTTAAGGGCACCTTTCCATTCCCTTAGGTATTAGTGATTTATTTGCTGGGTTATTTTAAAAGATAATAATAATGTAATTCATAAAAACTAATCTGTCTGCAAATCATGGAGTATAAGAAATCACTATGTTATCAGGTTAGGACCAGGACAATCCTGATTAGTTTCCTGTGTCTGAAAGATACGAACACATGATACACTAAAGAATGATGCAATGTGGTCACATGGAAAAAAAAAAGGAGGCCTTTAAGATGAATGACATGTTGGTTATCTCTTGGAGTCTTCTAAAAGTGTCGGTGATAATTTTCTAACACAAAGCTGTTGTACCTTCCACAGTGTAACTCAACTTTGGACCTTTTGATGAGGAACGCAGGTAAATCGGTCTGTGAAATTGAAGTTGTTGGTTGCTTACGGATCACTGACTGTGGATAGATTATACTCAGGAGGCAGTTCATATGTACTAACTGCTTCAAAAAGATAAATTTCTTAAATTTAAAGAAGTTAAAAGATAAAAATAAGTTGAAAGGAAAATTTGAAGATGCAAAATGTGAATGGAGTTTGAAGCTTGGGGGGCTTTCCCACCAAAATGCTACTATTCATTAATCAGGAAAAAAAAAGACAGCACTTCTAGCTTAAACTCCATTCTAGTTTAGTGGAAAAGTGTAGGAAAAAAAAATTAAAAAACCCTGAAGCAGTGCAAAATAGGACAAAAAATGGAAACTAGGAAATTACATGGAATGCAAAAATGCAGAGAAAGAACTGCAGCTGGTAGAGGAATTTCTTATGTAGCTTTGTAAGAAGAAACCTTTGCAGTGTTACAGGCCCCCTGCTACATGAAGATAATAAAATCTCTAATAGTGATTCAGAAATGGCAACACAATTAAATATTTAAGAGAACAACCCTTCACAACAAAGTCGATGTGTCATCTGAATACTGCCAGTTTGGATAATATGATATCAGTTGTGGATCTAATACGGTATTCAATTAATACATAATGAGAGGACAGGAATAGAATGAACACCAGAGAGGTCTATGGAAATAGGCTCTTTCTAAGCAAGACTTGTTTAATTATGATGAGATTACAAATTTAACTGCTAAAGGAAGTGTTGAGCTTGATATACTTAGTCCAGTAGACTTTTGTAAGGCATTTAACCTAGCTTGCATTACATTCTGCAAAAGAATTAGTGATACTGTATTAGGGAAGTTCACGTTAATCAGATTAAAATCTGCCTGACACAGCTGAGGATGTAGTTACTGTAGAAAAAACATTTTTAGTTTTTTCCCATAACCAGGGTCTGCATGGATTAAGAATAGGCAGAAGCTGCTTAATATTTTTATCTAGAAACAGTGTAAACTCATTGCAGATAAAGCACAGAGAGTCCAGAGGGCTGATGAAATGGTAAATAATGAGGAGATTTGGGAGCAATCTAGATAACCTGACAACTCAGTCCACTCAAAATGAGATTTTAATATCGTCAGAATAAGGTCAGCCAAGGTTCTAATCTTTTTTCACAGTTGCTATAGCTGGAAAAAATAATGTTCAGGCGTGTAAGTCGTACCTGAGCTCGTACATATAGGGCCAAAGAATGAAGCACAAACCCATAAACTAGGTTACCTTCAGATCAGTGAATACCATTTAACAACAACAACAACGAAAAAAAACAAACCCCAGAAGTAGTAACTCAAGGTTTCTTAGAAGCCCAGGTAAAATATATTCTTTACCAAATGATAAAATAGATCTCCAACAGAGGGTGGGTGGAGTAGGGTTGGGAGAGGTCAAAAGGAGTTTCAGGGTACTAGAAGGATCCAAAGGACCTATTTGAAGGGCCTCATTGCAACAGGTAATGTGGGATGCTTCGTGGCATTTTGCTGAGGGATTTGGAGATTAAAATAGCAGTGACAAGGTGTCGTGGGAGTGAGTCACTACCTCCCAGCCTGCTTCTGGGACCTATTTCTTTGGCTCCATGGTTCCTCAGAGGGAAGGATGCCAGACCACAGCTTGCTGCTCTGCAGGTGCTAGACAAGGTGTCAGCTCAAGAGTGACACTGACATTTCACAGGGTTTGGTCTGTGAGAGTTCTGTGAAGAAAAGTCTGACCTCTTCCCATCTCAAATCTCCAGACCAGTCATCAGTGGGGAACAGAGCGCATTTTCCACTGATGTGCAGTGAATTTCTATGCACTAGCTTAAATTTTCACTCTAATACAAATCGAAGCAGAGTTGCTGGATTTTTGTTTTAGATATATAATTTACTAGCTGTTTTAAAGAAAATGTCACTTTCTTTTTATCTGTGCAAACAACTGGGGATTATGAGGCAGCTGTTTAAGGAACTGTATTTACTTTTAGATGTAAACAAAATATTAACATGCCCTCCAGAAATCTCTGTGCTCGCACAAACATCTCATATTCTGTATTATTTATATGCGTGTGTAGGTCACTGCAGCTTGTTCCTGTCTGATACATTAGCTCTCTCTGTGTGATAGGCTCTGTCAAGATAAAGCAACCTGCAGAGAGTGGACAAACAGTTGCTGGAGGGCCACTCCAAAGATGATGCTCTAGAAAAAAAAATTCATTTTTTTCCTCTTAGATGAGGAAGCGGAAAAATATTGTGACCTTGCCTTTTTGGCAAAGACTTGGTAGATTTTCCTCCTGAAACAATTAAGGAAAATTGAAATACACATTTTGCGCAACTTGGAAGAATATGATGGAAAGACGCAACACTGATAAACTGGATTGCATTCTCCTACTCATGCTGAGTCCTGGCAGATGCAAGAAGACATGCCTTCTTTCAACCTGTTACATACAGTCGTTTGCAGACTTAAAATTCATCCTGAGTCATGCAGACTTCCCTGCCTACCAGGAAGATTGCCATAGACATGTGTACTGTTCCATCTATTTTAAAATACAGAGAAGAGGAGACTCTCTTCTGGAAGGATAGTTAGATTATTCAAGGTTTTTAGATTGCAACTCTCGTTCTCACTAAATTGTTTCATATATAATTGCCTGATGACAGTCTTTTTAAGGTCTTTCCTTGGGCTTGTCAAAGGATTGGATGTGAGACACATAGAGTGTGCTTTTTGAATACAGAGCAATTCATCGATTTGGGTGAAAATTCTTGCAATTAGGTCAATAGGTGTGTTAGTGACAAGCGGAGGGAGTGACTGAGAGTGATGACCTGATAACTGGCTCCAGAGGGTTAGCTCATGAAGGGGTAGGGAATTGCCCATGCACTGCACCCAGGTGCCCTGGGATTTTTCTGACTCATACCACAGAAATTTTCACCTTCCATCTCTGCAAGAATGAGCATGACATTTTACTATGTGTCAACTTCCTCAAAATGTGGGGGTTTTCTTTAATCTTTTCAGAAAAACATTGTAGGCCATATACAAAGACAGTGAAGAGGGATGAAAGTGGCAGGGACTTAATTTAATAAATGGTCAAACCCACTCCTCCTTCATCAGCACGGGCTTCTTGGCAGGTGAGCTTCACTCAAAAGAGCAAATGACAGATAGGGGAAGGCAGGTGAGAATTATGCTATTGCATGGGGACCACAATATGGCCTGGTATGGGGCCTTTGAGAGACAGAAGTCTTAAGCTTCTTCTGTTCAAAGGCCTTCATCATGCAACTAGTAGGAGCCATGCCTTCCTCTTCCCATGCCTGCCTTTGCATTATGGCTGTGTATATCTTGCTTTTTTTGTTTCTCCCTCTGGGCTCTTCTGAAATGATTGACATGAATCTAGCAATGATATGTATTCTCCAGGTACACTAACCTTACAACTTTGGTGTTCTGAGTCAGCCTAAGTTTATATTGACTTGAACACATTATAAATTTGGGTTACATCCATATTATCAAAGGAATTTTTTTATGATTACATGACAAGATGCCAGAAAAAAAAAAAAAAACAAAACATGTAATGTAAGACCTATGAAAAACTGCAGTATGTACTGAGAAAAATCAGTAAGTAATTTGCCCAGAGAATACTTAAGAGAATGCATGTTCTTTGAGACTTAGAATAATTTTTGCTTATTGATTTCTAAAATCTCCCAGACAGGGAGAGATGTAAATATAAAGATCCTGCTTCCCTTGATTTCAGTGGGAGGAGAATCAGGCCCTGAGCTGGCAGCTTTGGGATTTAGAAAGGTCTGCTGTGCTGCTTAATGAAACTGGTTAATTAGAAAACTTTGTCACAGCCTATATGTGGCTTGAAGGCAATTTTATCAAACAGGCTGAATAATTCTTTCCAACCATTAAAGCTGATTGGTATTCTTAGCTTTGAAGGGAGAGAAACATGGAGAGCACTGATAATGAGAGCTGGGCAGCATTTAGAGAATCACCTTTGTGGGGTCTTTTTAAGTCTTTTGAGCAGGTACTTGCGGCTTCTTCAGGCAATTTGCCACCTGACAAGCCAAAATTAAACTTAAATATTCATAACTGCGTATTTTGACTGGTTTTCAGTCAGGACTGTGCAAAGCCAGAGTATTAAGTCGAACTAATTTAACTCAATATGACTGCACATGTAACCATGCCTACTTTTAGCCAGTTTAACTCTACCTTTACATTGTTTTTTTTCATTTTAATTTTAAAAGCTTCTGGTTCTCTCAGAGAATGGAGTATCCAGCGCTAATACAGTCTATGTTTCTGAGTGTCTCTCTTGAGAAAAACAAAGGAAGCATAAATTAAGATCTCAATTTTGAAATACAATTTGAGCACAATTTTAAATGTAGAAAACTCTTTCTTTTACAGTGTAATTTGTCTACATGTAGAAAGCTCACATTTTGCATATTATTCCTTATTCACACTGATGAATATTAAAGAACAGGAGGGGGTGTCCACAGGTAAGATTGACAATTCTCTTATTCTTAAAATGCCAAAGAAAAAATTTTGTGTAAATTCTTAAATTTGATTTTTTTAATGTGTACCCAAAATATTGAAAATTCATGTGAGAAGAAAGTGAAAAATTATGGCAAACACACCCTTCTGTTTTCTTAAAAATGCATATGTTTTTCATTCCAGTTATTCAACTGTTCTTCCTGACTTAGTATGGTTCATGATGTAATTTTACTGCTGTGTACCTCAGCTTTTCAGCTGGCCATCCCTTAGCCTGTATTGAGATTTTCCATCATTCATTTAATAAATTGATTGAGCAATGTCAGCACCAATACTGTTTCCTGATGGATAGAGATTGAATTTGCAAGTTGTTTTTCTTAAAGAAAATCCATGCAGTTTTTCACTGGCTGCTGCTCCTGACAATGGTGGCTCTCTTTGTGGACAGCCAGAGAAATTTCAAGCAGTAACAGACTCTCGGATGTAAATGGCAAGTAAATGATGCTGCACCTTCTTAGTGATAACAAACAATATCAGTCTCTCACAGTGTGTTAAAGAACACTAATATCACTAACAACTTTTGTATATTTAATGCTGTTTTGTGCTATCTTTCTCCCCCCAGGATGTATGCATTAAGATTTGAGAATAGACTTGCCTTAGTAATGTTACGAAGCCCAAATAAGAAGAGAGCTCAACAGTCCCGGGGTCCCAGCTTACCTATGCTTCATGGAAGTGATGAGAAGCTTACTTCTGACAGGTTGTGCAGTGGAGTCCCAGGGTACAGTGATGCCCCATGCTTGTGCAAAGTACAGACATCTCAAGCCAGCGCAGAGGGGATGGTCAAGCTGCAGGTATTTCTCAGTGCTGGTTTTAGCTACTCAATTTCAGTCCTCTCAGGACCCCATGTGACATCTTTTTTTCATAAATCAGTGCTAAAACTGTCTGGGGTTAACAATGAAAGCAGTCTGCAAAGGTAAGATCAACGCGGCAGAGTTGCTGGCTGACATTTTTTCAGAGTGCGAACCTCTACCAAAAAAAATCTCTTCAGTTTGTCTCTTCTTTAGTGAAAAGATCATTTTTTGGGGGGCTTTGTTAGAATCTGTCTGTAATTGTCATAATTTTCCTAACCAGTTATGGACATTGGGCTAAAGTATATTATGAGGTAAATGGGAATTTCAGGGCATTGTAAGTGAAAATATCTATGGTATTTATTTATCTATTATGTTAAAATTGGTGCCATATGTCTCCCAGTATCTTAATAACAACAGCAAATTAGGCGTATTTTCTTAGTGATAACTGTTGTTATTTCTTTTTATTTTTTTATATTTTAGTTTGTGTTACTAGACCAGGCTCAACATTGTGCTAAGTAAAAAACTAAGGCTGCTGATTTATATAACACCAGACATTATTTTAAAGCAGGCCGACAGCTTTAATAAAACCTTTTTGCAGGGAAAGAAAGAGCTGTATTTCACAGGGTCCAGTGGGAAAGCAGGCATCTCCATTCCCTGTCGCACCTTGACTGCAACTGCTTTAGCATGTGGTAGTGCTGAATCAATAACTGGTGCTCTCACCACCTCAAAACTGTCTCTTGGAGGCTGGGAATTTAGACAAGTAACTCCCAAAACAGTACAGCCTCTTCCCCAGTCTTTGCATGTGTCTCTGTGTAAGCAACTCTTAATCCGAAACAATGAATACTTTTCACAAATATGATTGGAAACACTCTGGTCGGATATGTCATTATCTCAACCCTTCATACCCCATGTTGGGCACCAAAAAAGGACTGTGATGGTTTAAGCCGAGCCAGTAATACAGAACCATGCAGCCGCTCACTCACTTCTCTCCCCTTTCTTCCCTCCCACCTCAGGAAGGATGGGGAAGAGAATTGAAAGAATGTAAATCCCACAGGTTAAGATAAGAACAGTCCAGTAATTGAGGTATAACACAAAGCTGCTACTGCTACCACCAATAATAATAATGATAAGGGAAATAGCAAGGGAGAAAATATGAAACTAAAAGGGGAAAAGGAAAAGTAAACAATAAACACAAGTGATGCACAATACAATTGTTCACCACCCACTGACAAGACATCCAGCCCAACCTGCGCAGTGACCTTCTGGGTAACTCCCCACAGTTTATATACTGGGCATTACGTGCTGTCGTACTGGATACCCCTTTGGCTACTTTGGGTCAGGTGTCCTGTCTCTGCTTCCTCCTGGCTTCCCATGCCCCTCCTCGCTGGCAAAGCATGAGACTGAAAAAGTCCTTGATCAGAGTAAGCATTACTGGGTGACAACTAAAATGTCTGTGCATTATCAGTGCTGCTCCCAGACTAAAGTTGAAAACACAGCACTGCACCAGCTACTAAGAAGGAGAAAAATGACTGTTACAGCTGAACTCAGGATAGCATGCTTGTTCCATGTATGTTTTACTAGGGATGCTGTATGCAGTTCATTATAATAAACACTTTACCACATCAAATTTTCTCCAATATACTCTGGCAGTTTCATAATAGACAGATGGCTTCTCTCACTACAGTACATGAGGACCTTAAATAGTTAATACCTTTACCTTCAAGTTTGGGGATTTGTTGTTGCTGGCTTTAGTTTTTTTTTGAGGTGAGTGGACTCTTGTATTCAGGAAAATGATGCTATCAGATTTGGGTTCTCCATGGAGCACAGTGGGAACTGGATGAAGTTGACTGTTATTAAGGACAACATGGATACCTGCAAGAGAAATACGTTACGTGCTTTAGTGCCACAGAAACAAGCAGCTGGAAGAAGGAGACTAGGTCTTTTAACCTGACCTCTCTATGTAGGGAGAGGTAGATGCAGAAGGTTTCTCTCTTGCAGGTCTCCTCCAAACAAATCCTCCATAACAAAGTATCAAGGCCATCGTTTGCACCTCTCACTTGGGGCTGCTGATCAGGAAAGTACCTGATGTCCAAGGCCATATGAATGGGGGGGGGGAGAGCACTGAGTTAAACTTGTTTAAAGCTGATTTAAGTTAGTCTGTGTTGTTTATAAAGAAAAATTCAAAGTGGGAGTTAAAGAATAAAATTTAAAATCTCCTCCGCTCTCTCATACAGACAAGACCTCTTTGCTCATTTTAACTAGTTAAAGCATACAGAGTGCTGAATGGATTGAAGTATAAAATATTTAATCAAATTTCCCAACATTTCCTTATGATGTACAATAATCACAATGAAGAAAAGGGGCTGGACCACATTATTTGAGGAAACCCAACTGCATATTAAGTTCTGCCACCAAGAAAAAAAACCAAAACTTATCATTCTAAAATATGTGGGTGGCATTTGATATGTGTATATTGATAGACTGCCCTAGGAACTAGGGGATTATTTTAAACAAACGCAGTTCAGTCCTGCGATGTGCTGAGTGTTCCTTGTTGCGCAGCAAGGTCCAACGCTCCAGTGGCATTCAGACACTGTGCTTCATTGTGTTATAATCCTGTAGTTTATGCTAATCTATACTGCAAAGTTTGCTTTTCAAATATTACCTTAAAGACTAAAGAATTTTTGTATTTTTTATAATCTTATTTAAAAATAAGTATATTTAGGCTCTTAATTCCCTGTGATTTCCAGAAAAGACTCAGGAGCAGATGCAAAGCCAGGCTTGAGAAAAGAAGAAACAAAAGACTTTTCTTAGTGCTTGGAGGAACAGTGAGGGGTTGGTGCAACCCAGGTTTGTGGGAATGTGAGGCACAGCCTTGAAAAGAAGGTCTCAACCTGCAGTATCACAGGTTGACAAAGGGGAGAAAGAGGAGGGAGTTTTCTACCAATATTTTTAGTTGCTTTCTAGCTCATTTGAATTGCCTTTCTTTTAAGAAAGGTTGCCTGCAAACATTGGCTGTGATAACTTTAATTTTAATTTCACTTTTGAAATTAACAGACCTCTATCTAATTCAAAGACTTACAGAAGGGCTATGGCAGCTCAGAGCATAGACAGGTCTCAGGATCTTGTCATGTCTGTGAACAAGTGGCAACATGAAGAGATTTTGGTTATGTCCATTTTTCATTAACGCTTTAGGAGGCTAGAAAGTGCAGTAAGGTGAAAAGCTAATCAGAGGGCAAGGGACAGGTCTGTATTTGCTGTCATATTTCAGGTATCAGGTTACTAAAACATGGCTGCAATCAATGTGGTCAAGTAGTATGAATAAATTACTATTAATAACATATTTAAAATTTCATGTTTGCTTACAGGCACTGCACTGAATTTTGGGCAAGGGCTCAGGCCTCTGCTAAAGATGTACATTTGGTCAGGCTTTCTCATTTTTCCATTTCAATGAGTCAAAATCCACTGATGCCATGGGATCTTGCCATTGATTCAGGATATGGTTTTCAGTAAGGCACCAGGAACCTGTGTTCAAGCTTATTTCCTGTGTTCTTCTATTGACCCTCAAAGCAACAGAGGAAACGAAAGGAGCTGTTTTTCTTCCAGAAGCTCCACAATTCAGGAAAGGTGGTAATAGGGAAAAAAAAAACAGAACTCTTGTTCTTCCAAACATTCAAAGTGCTCTGTAAGCATAATCACAAAAAAATAACAAAAGGATTTTGTACAACACACACCTAAGCATCCTATGACCACCACTGCTTTGGAGATACTTTGGATATACTATGTCTGCAATATATTTTTCAGTACCCCCTGTGGGTATTTTATATCACTTTTCAGCTAATCACATCAAGAAATTATTGTTTATGCTGGTTCCCATGCTGACCTATGGAGGGAGGTCTGATGTAGCTGAGCATATAGCACTGCTCATCTGCATTTCATCCAGCTGCATGGGCCGTATGATGATCTCAGGCTGCAGCACACACTGAAAGCCCAGCTAATATCCCAGGTCTTTGGTAGTCTTATTCCAGCTATAAACCCCACCCAGAGAGACTGTTGCATTTTTTTGTTGCTGTGGTTACAGCACTGCAGTCTCACCACTATTTTTCTAGAGCATTTCTATCTTAAAGATCAACCTCGTAATTTCACCAGGGGAAATGTTCCTTGCTCATTGTTGGGCACAGATATATTCTGCAGAAAGTCAAACAAATTAGCAATTTACATATTTATGTCTTCTGACACAAAAAAAATAGGGGAAAAAAAAAAGATCATAAGGACTCATCTTTACTGTACAGTGCTTGCCCTTGGTTTTCAACCAGGCACATACTGAGACAAAGCCATGTATTTTGCAGTGCCTGATTAGTGCTTCCAATTTCAGAGTAATGACTCAAATAACTGTACTCTCCTGGCCATTTCAGGGTGCTTTATGAGCTATGAAAATTGAAAACCTTGTCTCTAGGTTTCCAAAGCTTAGTTTACGTACTGAAGAGACCTTGCGGTAACATAACTGCTAATAGGCTTGCAGAAAGAAACAAGCAGTGCAAGGGAACACTGATGAAGCATGTTCTGCTCCAATGTTCAGTTATTAGAGGTAGGTGGTGCTGTTGACCAAGAAATCATGCATAGAGACTGCGGAGCGCCTGCTTTTGAGACAGATGCCCTCAAACAATTGCAATAATTATGGTTCTCAGAACTCCTTTGAGATCACCAAGTATTATTCGGGGTAGAGATGCTGCCAGAATTTAAAGTAGAGTTGTTATGATTTTACAACTAGTAATATGTGAGTTGCGGTTTTGGAGGAGTGTAATCAATGTCACGTGCACCTCCAGGTATTCATGAGCCACTTAAACCTTTGGTGGGTACAGTCCTGACCAGAAAACCTTCTGGGGACAGGCTTTTCCAATATGGTGTGGAGATTCCGGGTTCCCATACATATATGTGAGCCGCAGAGATAAAACAAAAGCACAGTTTATTACATGGAGGAAATGCTTCTTTCTGAAAGGGGCAGAGTGGCCCTTTACTTGGTTTTAATCATTGTTTTACAAAAACACTTAGAAGTTGCATATGTTATATGTACAATAAAGAACAGTCCTTGGCCAGTAGTATTACTATTGAATATGAGTTTATGAATAGTGGGAAAAAGGAGATGGCATTTTAAATGTGAAGTCTGACATTGTTAGTGGTAAGTTATAGTGGTAAGTTACACAAGCAGAATAAAAACTATGTCTTTACAAAGAGCTCAAAGGAAACCAAAGGTTGCATTTGACAAGCTGCATGAACAATGAATGTTGTTCCTGATACATGATTCACAAACTAGTGCAAGAATCTTGAGACTGCCATAGCCATCAGGAAGACCACTCATGCTAACAGGAATGTGCACTGGGGCAAAGACATTTATTATTCCAGGCAACAACCTGCTCTCCCTGTCTTTGACTCATGTTGACAGAATTGGATCAGGTACCTGACTAAGAGCATGTGTAAGAGCCATGGTCAAGGATATACTGGCAACTGAGGTGGGTGCTGAACCTCGAAGGGTCCTTACCTTCTCATAAAATAATCTACCTTATTTTTACCTAAGATCTGTAAATGCTATTTTTATGGTTATGATATTGCTAAAGCCAAATGTTGGAGAATGATGAAATCTAATAAACAAACTCAGCTCTTTTATTTGTCATTAGATTCTGAACACTTTAGGATTCACTTGGGTCACATTTTGAAGCTTTTGTCAGCAGCTATCAGGGTTAGCAATGTTATTTTATAAAAACAAGACTGATCTCTTCACACATTCGCAAGATTCCTGAGGAATGAAAGAGTTCACTGCACATTTGTGTGAGCTGAATCAATATCAAGGGTGTGTAGCTAAGGACTGTGATTTTATTCCTTTTTTTGGTTGACTAAGTTCTCTGCAAGATAAATCTGAAATCTCAGAGAATTTTTTCCTTCAGCTACACCACCTTCAGCGTGTCTCAGGTTTTTCATAACCAGGTTAAAAGTATAACTGAAAAAAAGCAAAAGTCTTAATTTGTGATATAAATGTCCCTAAAACAAAAATACTTTTACAATTCTTCCTTCACCTTTCCTCATGTTACTTGTGTTCTTATACTCATCTTTAAGGCGCAGGTGAGAGGAAACCAGGGAAATTCAACTTGAAATTTGTCCAAAGCCTGTGAATTTTCAGTCTTTCACCTATAGGTACAATTTTAGAGTTGAAAACTCAAAAAGGAGACATGAAGCTTCTAAGTGCTTTTCTTAAGTTCAGAGCTATTTTTCCCTAGACAATATAAATATACCTGGTGGGTTTTCTTGTCTTTGCAGCGCTTGTGTATATTTCACTAAATATTATCTCAGAAGCATATCTACTGAAAAAATATTTTCAGGCAAGATATTTATGATTTCATTAGGCAATTTATGTTGGATAAGTAAAAAGAAAGGAAAAAAATAATGGAATAATGGAAAATCTCACTTATTTTTACGCTGTTACTGAAAGACCTGTAAGCTCAGTTCATGTATTATGTAGCAAATATTTATTTCCAGTTGTAGCCATTTTGATTGAGTGCAGTTGATCAATATTCCTTGTGTAGTTTTATGGTTTGCTTTTTCTTTCTTCTACATATCTCTGTTAAGCTGTTTCATTTTCATCAGTATATTTTGTGATGACTACTTCACAAAACATAACTGTTACATTAGTATGAACAGTCCTTCAGTTTTGCCACTCTCTAAACCAAATGGACCTCACCTACTGTGAGCTGAGATAGTGCTATGTTCCCTCCAGCTTTCCCTGAATCAGGAGGCATAAGAGTAAAGGTGATCTTCCAGTACATCAAAAATAAACACTCATAAAATTTAGTTATAAGTTAAGATTTTGGATCCTGTTTTCCTGATATTTGTTCTAAGTTAGGAATAGTCCATACATAGCAGGAAAATTACATTCTTATGAAACTGGTTCCCATTACCCAATTCAGATGTATAAACTCTGGGCCTAAGTGACATCTAGGTTTTTTCTTTCAACCATTTTTTCCTATACTTCAATGCATTTTCAAACTCTGATTAGATATGAAATGTTAGTATTTAAACTTGGTTTTGGGTTGATAATGTATGTGATGATGATAATGTAATAAGAATCATAGAATCATAGAATAGTTAGGGTTGGAAAGGACCTTAAGATCATCTAGTTCCAACCCCCCTGCCATGAGCAGGGACACCTCACATTAAATCATCTCACCCAAGGCTCTGTCCAACCTGGCCTTGTACACTACCAGGGATGGTTCACAGCTTTCCTGCGGAACCCATTCCAGTGCAATCAAGTCCCATCTTCTAGATAACCAAACCCCTGGCTATGGCACCACCATTCTAACCATTTATTAACCTGCTAAATCCACCTGGCCTTTTCAAGGTCTCCCCCTTTGACCTGGAGGATTGACGAAAAAGCTATCTGAACTCCAGAACCCCTAACCACCTTTCCCAGGGCTCTGTAGTCCTTCTTAAAGATTCCCAGGCTGCTGCTGTCAATATCAGTAGCACCCACGTTGGCCATTAGAAGTGGATAGTAGTCAGTGGGACTTGCTAGGCCAGGCAACCTCTCAGCAACGTCCCTGATCCGAGCCCCTGGCAGGCAACACACCTCCCTTGAGACTGAGGCCAACGGATGGGTGCCTCTGTTCCTTTCAAAGTAGAGTCCCCTACTACTGTGACCTGCTGCTTTTTCCTGGAGGCACCAGTAGTGACTCTCTTTACTGTGGCATCAGGTGATTGTTCATTTGGTGCAGTGTGCGTTTCCTCGTTAGCCCCCTGCAGAGCTGCGAAGCAGTACTGGGTGGGAATGTTGGATTTTGCAGGAAGGCCCTTGTTTTTTAATTGTCCTCTTCCTCTTTTCCTTTGTTTTTCTTGGTTTTGTTTTTGTTTTTGTTTTTTGTTTTTTTTTTTCTTACTAGCTCCCAGCTTCCTGGATTAATGCCTTCCTCCTTTTCTCTATGGGCTACAGTGGACACTTGTGACCCCTGCACATTTTGGGCCTGGAGCAAGCAGTGCTGCTCCCTCTCTACTTCCCTCACACCTTTCAGCTACTGACAGCATCCCGCAGCTGATCAGCCCCCTGCTGCAGGAGGGCCTCCAAAAGGGCACACTGAGTGCAGCCCTGCCCATTGTGCTCCCTCACCTCACCAGACCAGTGCAGGTCCTCTCTACACTCCAAGCTCTGCACTGCAGCCTCCCCTCTCATCGGCTCTGTCTGGTAACTGTCTGATTTTTATTTTGTTTGTGTAAAGTGAGTAAACCCACTGATATTATATTGGTAAATAGTTCATTCTGTTGAAGTCTTGAGGATACTTAAGAATTATTGAATGTGTTCTTACAGAAGACCAGGAAAAAGCTTTTTCTATGTCTAGAGACTTTAACTATGACTTATATGGACTGCTGGCCTCACTGTCTTTTTGGAAGAAGTTGGTTTAGCTCTCCTGTTATTTCAAATATTAAAAGGCATGATCATGGTCCGGGATCACACTGTATAAACCCAGGACAGAAATGTTTATAGAACCACCATAGAATCATGGAATAGTTTGGGTTGGAAGGGACCTTAAAGATCATCTAGTCCAACTGTGCTGCCATGGTCACTATATCAAGTTTCTAAAGGCCTTAAATGCTTCCAGGGATGGGGCAGACACAGCTAATGTTATTCCTGTTCAAGGGGACAACCTACATGTGCTGGAGCCAGCTCTGATACTGAGCAGCTCTGTGGCCTTGGACCAGACCACTGTGATGACACTGGTGGAACAAAACTGGGAGAAGTGATCAGGTTTTTCCACAGCTCAGGATTTGAATCAGGTCCTCACCCTTGGTCCTTGCCTGAGCTGCATGGCAGCTATACATATACAGGACTATGAGCCACCATGATCCCAATGTGATCCTACCTTTGCAGCTGGACCTTGGACCTGCCTCATTCCTATGGACTTGTTCAGGAGTCTGGGTTCTCTGCTGACCTTGGCTACTGTGGTCCCTGACTTCTGTGACTCCTGGAGAATGTTTTGCTGCTTGCTAAGTTATTTATAATGCTGAAAAAACTGGTTTAATCCTTCAAACCACATCAGAAATGACATTTCAATGTTAGTCTGAGCTAGAGCCTAACACCTGCTCCTTTATCTTCAATGGGAAGTGGGTGACCAGCTCAGACACAGGCTAAAGGCAGCTGAACACGCTAATATATGACCCACTGTTAACACTCTTAACAGTGTCAGTCAGTTTAGCACAGATCTTGTATACATTTCCGGTTAAGAGTATTTCATGTTGAAAACTGCCATTATTCTCAATGATGCTTGGAAAAATACTAATGATCCTGTGTGTGCTTTTAAGTAGAGTTAATTCTTCCAAAAAGAAACATTTTGACTGTAATGGTGCCACCCTGGTCCTGGGATTAACTGTGAAAACAAAACAAGTTGTTATTTTGAGGTTTAATCCAAAGAAGCAAGAAAACACAAATCAGTGGTCACTTGACAGTGAACATTTTAGAGTATTACGAAGGACATCACTGATTCATAAGAACACACAGTTCTTTTTTCAAAATCTGAATGTAAAAAGTGGATTTTTCAAAGGCTATTGCCTTCCATTGACAGCCTATTTCAGAAAAAACATCCAACCAACAAAACACCAAAAAACAATCAAAAAAACCTCCACAACCCACCCACACAAATAAGCAAAAAAAAACAAACCCAAAAAACCCAAACCAAACAGACCTCCAACAAAACAGCAAAACCAAGCCACTTCATTAAGAAAGACTATAGAGGGGTGGTTTAAAATTGTAGTTCTACCAGCGTTTAGCAAGGCTATTTGTCATATAAGTATCCCAGGCTGCAAAGCTCACATTTCACAAAGCAATATACAATTAACACAACTTTAAGGATGTATGCTATAAATCCTGATGAACCTCTAATGACAGTGTGAGTGTTATGGAATGCATAGTTCTGGACACATCTAACAAAGTAGGCTGAAAACAGGACATACTGGAGGGAAAAAAACTACCTGGAAAATTGCAAAGGGAACTATTACTTCCTTTTCCCCTTGTTCCCCCTTATCCACATGCCTGCATACAACCTTTCACATCTTAATTGATTTATATGTGGGCAAACATCACCTGGATGACTTACTTTTAAAACAATTTTAATGCATGGCAAGTACTTAAACAGAGAACAGCTAGATTCATAGCTGGCATAAGTCTGCACAGCTCTGCTGAAGTCAGTGGATTTATAATGACTTGAATACTTAGGAACCAGTTTTAAAATATGCAGCTACAGAACTGTAAAAGTTTTCTTTTGGGTAAATGTCACATTAGAAGATAAAACACCTCTTCTCTTTCACCAAGAGAAAAGGGTAAATAGTTAATACTGGACCTGTCAGAGATGCTCTGCATCTCTTTTATATGGACAGTGTAGCTTAGGAAGATCTTTCTGAGCACCAGAGTGTAGGAGACAACTCTGTGCTAGGAGCAGCAGTTTCTATGGATTTTTACCTTGCCTTCTCTAATATTATGGTAGAGATTTATTTTGTGTCTGCAGTGCAGCTCCATAGCTCCTTCCTTGTCTAAGACGATTTGTTCCTGCCTGCTGCTGAAAAAGAGGATGTAGTTCTGGGGAGATAGAAACAAGTAGCTGAATTGTAAGAGGAGCACCACAGTCTTTGCTGTGGATACCCTGCAAACAAAACCCCCAAAACTGTTTTGCTGAAATCTTTTGTGGGAAATCATCCCTCTCAATCAGGACAGTCAGTGGTTTTCCAGCTGTTGAATGACCTAGTCATGAAGCTCCTGCCAGTGGTGTCTCCAATAGGATCCAGTTAGACTCCCCAAACCTGCCTTGTGGTCCTATGTGACCACAGTGAACACACGATCCATTGCTATTTGCTACCTTAAAAGAGGCTCAAAAATCCCCCTACCTCCTTTAATTACATACCAAAAAAAAAAAAAAAAAAGTCCCCTCCTGGCAACCTCCTTTGACGTTTAGTCAAATGCTTCCCTGTGAAGCTAGCGAAGAGTTTATTCAATCACCTTGTCTCAGAGCAGTCCATTGACTCAAATTTGTCTCTGACTGTCTCATCTATGCAGAGGTGGGTTGTGGAAGTCCTTGCCCACCCAGGGAATTAGTAACCAAGTATGCTGCAAGTGCTCAAAGGCACACCACTGACTGTAGCTGTCATTTTCTTTGCATGACTTAAATCCCATAGATTAAATTGTTTGGTGCAGATTTGTACATGTCCCTCAGTTATCTTGTGGCACATGACACACACCCTCTTAGGGAGGCCAAGAAGAGGGCTGACAGACACAGCCAGAAAAAAGGACACTTCCATTTTAACCTTGACATTCCAGCCACAGGATGAGATGACTAAGCTGAGAACCTGGCACAAACTGCAAAGCTAGAGGAAGTATCACACCTATAACAGCCAGTCTTCCCTAAAAGTAGGTCTTGAAGAAGTCTACTTGCTGCCTTGCAATGGACTGTAACCTCACTGCTGGCTCTCAGCAGCACAGCAAACTCAGAGGAGTCAGATCCAAAGCAACTACGATGTTCAGGGTCATTTAAGGGTTGAGCCAAGGCACTTTCATGAGACTGTTTTATGCTAAGGGGTATCACAGAGGCTTTGGTAATAGAGCAAACAAAACCCCCCAAACCAAATGAAAAAACACCAACAAACCCCCAAACACTTTTAAGAAACTTAAAATATAATATGTATGCAAAATACAAGCAGCATATGTTAGAAACAAAACTCAATTATGCACCACCAGTAGCCCTCGTGCTTTTGCTGCTTATCAGCCCTTCTAAGACAGTTGGCTAACAGTGTCACCTGAGAATTTAAAGTAATACTCAGAATTCCTTTGAACATAACATTCCATTACCTGCAAATTAATTGGATCTGTAGGTCAGTGTGAAGTGGATTACCACAGTTGTGGAAAGTGGTGAGCATACAGCTCATTTCTAGTACATTAGTAAACCTCTCCAGGAAACAATGTCATTGAACTATTTCAGCATTGGATACATCCTGTAAGTCTCAGTATTCCAGTACTAGGCTGTGTCTTCAGTATTGATGAGTAGATGTTTGGAACAATTAGGAATTGCTTTGCATTGTCCCAGCCATCTATTTTGGATATTGTGGATATTCTTATTCGACTTTAGACTGAGTAAACTAGTTTTTAGCATTTGCCTGATGGCACTTCAGAAACCATGTGTATATATTTTAATAAAGGGGTGGAGTTTAGGTTCATGAAGAAGAATTCAAAGAAATAAGGGGGAGAATGAATGTATGCTCTGAAATGACTCGTAGGGTATATTTAAGACCTTTGTTTTCTGTTTAATGCTGCTTCTTGGTTTTTGCAATTTCCATGAATCTGTATAAACAAGACCCTAATTCTTATAGTTTCCACTTAGTCTCATCTCTTTCTGTTTTATCCTTTTCAGTTAGGTCCTTGCCATCAGCTTTCTTCCTCCTCTCTTTTCATTTCATTTATTGCTTGTTGAAATAAAGATTACTGGTTTACCACAATGGGAACTGAAAAACTCCAAATAAATCCCAATTGTTCAGCATGACTCCATATTGTAGAGTAGTAGTATTTTAGACTGTCAAGTTGCATTCGCATACTCTGTGCATGACTGATTTGGTCATCCTACTAGTTAATATCTCTAGATGTGACACCAGGAATGTGGTCTTCCACAGCTAATTAGAGATAGCTAGGATTGAAAGCATGTATTTTATCATATTTTCTTTCTTATTTTTCAGTCCTGGTTGGTGTACTCATTTAAGGGAAGGGAACACATGCATCAGTAACATTTGCACTGAAAAGCTCAAGGCCAAGACAAAAACAAGTGCACTTTTAAGAGCGAGAACCAGTTAGGGGATGATAGGTCATGAAGGACGTATCTTTGTGAAGAGCTAATGTAGTTAAAAATTCATCTAACTTTCTCATTTCTTCCTGAAGTGTGAACTGTGCCATCACTACTGACTTGGTACTATGGATCAATTCAGCTTAGTGCTTCAGCTTGGAGGTGTATAAGTTTGCAGAACTTCATAGACTCCCACAAAACTCAGCAAGAGATGGGGATTCTTGCTACTTCTGTGAATTTGCCACTTTCCATTGAATGAAATGCATGTAACAGTAATTTTCTGATGCACAAAAATTAAGAATGAATGCAGCCTGTTACTACGCTCTGTAACAATTGATGCTGACTTTATGGATTTCCTTTCTTTTCAGAGGACCTTTTTGCTGACCAAATCTGACAAATAAAACACTTGCTGAGATTCTTTCTATGGCAAGTTTCTATGCCTTCATCTACTAGCAATATAATATTTTTGTTTATGAAAGGGAAAGCTACTGTTCATCCTAGTTATTTCCCTCTTAGAGTTGAAGTAAAAATAACCAATATTGAGGACACATTAAAATGGAGGCAGGTGGAAAAGAGCAGCTACTAAAAAAAGAAGATTAGAGAAAATTTTACAGATTTGCTTGTGGAATACTTCAAGTTATTCCAGAAAAGAAATGACAATGAGAAATGTTGGGATGTCTGGTTCTATTTTTCTTGCTGAATATCTTAAAAAGTTAAATAATTATTTGCATTTCTTTGGTAAATACAAAGTCCAGGTTTTCTGTTGTGCTGGAAATGCATATCAGAAAACATCTCTTTTGCCTGGGCATATCAGGTGGATGAAGAGGTGGGATATATTGAAAAAATCTGAGTGACAAGCTGTGTTTCTATGCTCCCTCTGTAGAACAGCAATCTCCAGAAAGCCTCCAACCTTCTTTTTTGCACAAGTCTAAGAAACAGATAATTAATGCATGGCCCTTGGGAAATAGGTGAAAAGTATCAGGAGGAACTGGATTTAGTCTGTCCAGGGGTACTTTTGTAGAGTGAAATAGCTGTGGCTTGTAGCTGAATTTTGGAATCAGAGACAATATTAAACTTGGCTAGGGATGGTAAAGATAACAGGAAGGGATTCTATGGGTACGTAGAGAATAAAAGACAGATTAGGAACAATGTAGGCCCTCTCTGGAAGCTATCAGGAGAACTGGCTACCCTGGATTTGGAGAAGGCTGAGGTTCTCAATGACTTCTTTGCTTCAGTCTTCACTGGCAAATGTTATGACCATGCCATCCAAGTCTTGGAAGGCAGGGGCAGGGACTCTGAGAATGAAGACCTTGGGCCCACTGTAGGAGAGTATCTGGCTCGAGACCATCTTAAGAATCTGAATGTTCACAAGTCCATACGACCTGATGAAATCCATCTGCGGGTCCTGAAGGAGCTGGTGAATGAAATTCCTAAGCCACTGTCCATCATATTTGAAAAATCATGGTGGTCAGGTGAAGTTCCCGATGACTGGAAAAAGCAAAATTTAACCCCCATTTTCAAGAAGGGGAAAATGGATGACCCGGGGAATTACAGACCAGTCAGTCTCACCCCTGTGCCTGGCAAAATCTTGGAGCAGATTCTCCTGGAAGGCATGCTAAGGCACGTGAGAAACAACAAGGTGCTTGGTGACAGCCAGCATGGCTTCACTAAGGGGAAATCCTGCCTGACCAATTTGGTGGCCTTCTATGATGGGGCTATGGAACTGATGGACAAGGGTAAAGCAGTTGATGACATCTACCTGGACTTGTGCAAAGCATTTGCCACTGGCCCACACAACATCCTTGTCTCTAAATTGAGGAGACATCAGTTTGATAGGTGAACCACCCTGTGGATAAAGAACTGGCTGGATGGCCACACGCAAGGAGTTGTGGTCAATGGCTCAATGTCCAGCAAGTGACCAGTAACGAGTGGTGTCCCTCAGGGATTGGTGTTGGGACCAGTCTTGTTCAACATCTTTGTTGGTGACATGGACAGCGGGATGGAATGTGCCCTCAGCAAGTTTGCTGATGACACCAAGCTATGTTGATATGCTGGAGGGAAGGAATGAGGAATGCCATCCAGAGGGACTTGACACGCTTGTGAGGTGGGCTGATGCCAACCTCATGGAGTTTAACTATGACAAGTGCAAGGTCCCACACCTGGGTTGGGGCAATCCCAGGCACAGCTACAGGTTGGACAGAGAAGAGATGCAGAGCAGGCGTGCAGAGAAGGACTTGGGGGTGTTGGTCAATGAGAAAATGAACATGAGCTGACTGCAGTGTGTGCTCGCAGCCCAGAAAGCCAACCCTATTGTGGGCTGCATCAAAAGGAGCATGACCAGCAGGTTGAAGGAGGTGGTCCTGCCCCTCTACTCTGCTCTCATGAGACCTCACTTGGAGTATTGTGTGCAGTGCTGGTGTCCTCAACATAAAAATGACATGGAACTGTTGGAACAAGTGCAGAGGAGGGAAACGAGGATGATCAGGGGACTGGAGCACCTCCCATATGAAGACAGGCTGAGAAAGCTGGGGCTGTTCATCCTGGAGAAGAGAAGGCTGCGTGGAGACCTCATAGCAGCCTTCCAGTATCTGAAGGGGGCCTATAGGGATGCTGGGGATGGACTCTTCATTAGGGACTGTAGAGATAAGACAAGGAGTAACTGGTTCAAACTTAAACAGGGGAAGTTTAGATTGGATATAAGGAAGAAGTTCTTTACTGTGAGGATGGTGAGGCACTGGAATGGGTTGCCCAAGGAAGTTGTGAATGCTCCATCCCTGGTGGTGTTCAAGACCATTGGAGAGAGCCTTGGGTGAGATGGTTTATTGTGAGGTGTCCCTGCCCATGGCAGAGGGGTTGGAACGAGATGATTTTAAAGTCCTTTCCAACCCTATCTATTCTGTGATTCTATGTAGATTCTTTTACTGACTTCATGTTTGCCTGTATACTGAAATGAACCCATGATTCTGCGTTGGGGCTGCTTGGGGCATGGGTAATAGTAGAAAAAGTATGAGAAAGTTGTTCACATTTTCGTAATATTCTCTTAGAGGTGCAAATATTGCTTATGTCCATTCTTCAAGAACTGAATTCCCTTAATGCATGGAAGCACCAAGTGAGAAAAAGCAGTCTTTGCTGTTTCTTGGTTTCCTTGTCTCGGAATTCCACCCTCAGGAGTTTGATTGTCCTTTCCTTCTCAAATGTTCCTAAACCACACCACCTGGAAAACTTCAGTTTCAGAGCCATTCATGCTTGCCAGCTGGAGAGGACATGCCCTATGGGCACCATAGGGTTGTTGGAGGAACAAAGGTGCATGGAATATTCCCAGACCAAGTCCCAGACTCTTCCATTTCATCTACAGAAAGAAAATGACAATGGAAAAAATATGCAAGGCACTGAACAATCGGAATTGCTATTCTTCATAATTATTTTTTAATTTACTCTCTGCCACATGAGAACTGATGCCCTTGTCTCCTGGTCAGCACAAACTTTGTATTTCTTGATCTGCATCTGGGGCTTACTAAAAAATAAGCATGTTGATTATGACTCTTCCCTTCCCCTGACAGCCCCAGTTGTTGTTCCCCTCATGCGGTTCCAAAAACTAAAATGCAGAACCACTTACTAATTTTTTTTACTTTGCTTATGTGAGTTTTCTCCCTACACTTTTGGTTAGTAAGTGCCCAACTGTAACCTAAGGCATGTGCAGGACCAAGGAAGAGAAGAACAGCTGGGGCAGCATCAGCACAGACTAATA
The DNA here is from genome assembly GCF_034315485.1 of Pezoporus occidentalis. Classification (NCBI taxonomy): domain Eukaryota; kingdom Metazoa; phylum Chordata; class Aves; order Psittaciformes; family Psittacidae; genus Pezoporus; species Pezoporus occidentalis. The sequence continues at coordinate 3,168,906 of NW_026916315.1, forward strand.
AGGTAACAAGTCCCAGGGCCCCAACTTTCATTTTTCTCCACTCCCATCTCTTTCTGAGAGTAATGAAGTTATTAGAATCTATGAAGGGAGAAACTTAAGGGAAGAAATAATGGAAATAACTGTTTTGTGTGCTCTTGGTGACCCCAATCCTTTGCAAAGAAATGCTATGTATGGAGAGACATACTTAAGGGACTTGAGGTTCCCTGAGGTATTCTTGATTGCTTTTCACAGCTCTCCCAAGAGGGACTCAGCTGTGTACACCACCTGCCGAGGAAACTTTTCTTTTTTATTTTTCTTTTCGGTCAACACATGGGCATCTGCTCACTCTCCATTCACAAGAACACAAGTGGGTCTTGTGTTCCCACTTCCATTTGCTTTTGTTTTTGAGCTACAGCCACAGCAAAACCAAGGCAGGGAACCACCTTTCCTGATTTGTGGATTCCACCATGTAAGGCTGACATACTGTCTGGTGCTCAAAGGAAAAAACAATAATCCAGAATGAAACCTTGCTCTTCCCCTCCCTACCCCATCCTTCTATATCACCTTATAGTTATCATAGTTATCATTCTAATAACTAAAAAACTTTGTGACATCTTCTGGACCACAAATAAACATAAAAATTGAAGAATACTTCTTAATGGAGAAACCTATTTCAAAGAACGTTGTTTTTTTCCATGGCAAATTTACTTCTAGGCTGGTAATGAGAGCAGCTGCCTACCCACAAATTAATAACCTTCAGTAAGAAAATTTTGCACATCAAATAGCATTAGTCAAGAGGCCTTTTTGCATGACAGAACTCACTAACTTGTGATTCATTCTGCAGTGGATTAACTGAAGATGGTGCTTACACGGTGTTATTGCCCTTCCTCTCTCTCCAACTCCAGATCATACCATCAGATAATGATCTTCAATACAAAACACTACCCCCACAACAAGAAGTCCTACCTGGTCTCCCGCTGATCATCTTTGCACTTGTGCAGAAGCTTTCTTTTGCCTTTACAGTGTAATTTTTCCCCTCAAAAAAAAAAATTACTTTCTACAGCATTGATCTCTGGTAGATATTTCCATTCCAGAGATCCCCATTTTACCCAGTGTTGTTTTAAGGCTCAGCAGGACAGCTGATTTTTAATCAGCCTAGCAAGCCACTTGGGTCTCTTACTGCCTAGCAGAGATTTACTTTAGGATTTTCAGTTTTGATGAAAGCACAACTGGGAAGGAGCAAAGCTTCTGTTCCTTTTGTAATTAATCACAGGTTAAAGTGCTATATGAATTATAGAGGCCTCAGGAGAGACATCACTTTCTGAATTTTCAGCAAAGCACACAACTTAAGACATACTCTGCTTTGTGTATTTAGCTAATAGAAGCATTACTCACTTTGCAGATTTTTCCCCTGACCCAGCCCCAAAGTTTGGAAATAACCTTGGTAATGTGTGGAAGATGATTTTCTACCATGAACTCTACCTTTATAACTTGTAGCATATTTGGTACTATGTAAGATTATACACCATGGCAACCTTGCAAGGCACAACACAAAATTCAAATGTATTTGTGTTTTTCAAAATAAGCACTCAGAGGTTTTTTTGAAGGGTTATGGGCGGGAGAGTCATTCAGCACATTAATTTGTGGAGCATATGAGGGTAACTTTACAGCCAACTCCAACTCTTGGAAATTTATCAGCAAATATCAACATAGCTTCCCTGCTATGACTCCAGATTCATCTCATTGTTCACACCACAGTGAGAGACAATCGGTTAATACATATCATAAGTGAAACTTCAAAAGGTGTTACATCTCCCCATATGTGCCAATTTCACAGATCCTAATGAGATTGTTTTGCTTCTTATGAACTACTTTAAAAAAAGTCTACTGAAAAAAACTTTGAAATAATTTTGCTTAAACAGTAATCTATTTCATTATAAGTAATAATAAGACAAAAGGAAAACTAAAGAATCCAGCCTTAGACTAGTCTCTGCTACAGCAGCAAAGCCATTGCCTGTGTGGGTGGCATTCCTTGAAATGGGATCTGCAGGGAAACTGCAATGTCAATGCCTGAAATCCCTCTGGGGAAGGAAGGAACAGTTGTGAGATGGTTAGCGAAAGTTATCTCAGAGATGTATAAAGCAACATATAAAATGCCAAAAAAGCATTAGTTTTGGAACTTTGAATAAAGTTAAAATAATCCAACCATTTTCCACCATTACTTGCAGCCACACAAAAGAGCCTTCGCTCTATTTCTCTAGAGGAACACCAGCAAAATACGTCCCTTTATCTAAAGGACAAAACTATAATTTACACATAAATTTAAGATGTAAAATTATATTCCCAGCAACTGTGTGGAAAGGTATGCTATCTACTCCCTGGTTTCTTAAAAAATGACAACCAGAACTCATGTAGAGACTCCAACTTGCTAATTTATTCTTTTACGTATTCAAGAACCATATAGAATACCTGTTAGATAAAAAAATATTATCTGATTATGTGACTTCAGATTCAAACATACAAATGAAAAACTTCTGAGAATATAAACATTTCAGAAAACTGTTCAAGAAAATAAAAAACCCTTACTCATGCATTATTTTTTTATTAACAGTGCAGAATAACTGTCTTATTCATTTCTTTTCTTATCATCGACTGCTTTTTTCTTTAATTAGACTTTCTTCCTAAATTGTTTTCAAACACAAAAAAGGTGCAAACACTGACAATAATATATGAAAGGAATTCCAAACATGAGAGCATGAAATTCAGAAATATAGAAACACTTCCTCTTTTAATGGTATTTAACAAAATTACTTTGTCTGCAAATTGTTAATGAATGGTACAGAAGGAATTCAAGAGATAGTCTTAACCAGAAATACCAGGTCATCCCATGTTTTTAAGGTTGCTTAATAAGTTTAAATAAAAAGGAATGTAAACCAGCTATAGTTACATCTAAAATCTCTGAGTAGCTCTAGACATGCGTAATGGAAGAACATGAGCCCCTGTGAATATCAATACATCTATTTCATTTTTAAGAAAAAATTAAAAAACATTAAAAGTTCATCAAACACACTTTTCTTAACAGTGTTATAGAATGACAACTATAGATGCTCTATTGCATTATAGCACAACTTAAAACATGTTTCAGAGTCTGAGTACTTGAGGTTGTTATTGAAATTATTTCTTTCTTGAATTAAAACATATTTCAAGTGAATTTTGTTTTATAGCAATAGGTCATGTAATAACAGGAAAAAAGGGAATGGCTTTAAACTGGCAGAAGGGAGATTTAGATTAGATATTAGGAAAAAAATTCTTCACTATGAGGGTGGTGAGGCCTTGGCACAGGTTGCCCAGAGAAGCAGTGGCTGCCCCATCCCTGGGAGCGTTCAAGAGCATTGGGCAGGGGTTTGAGCCATGGCAGGAAGTTGGAAATAGATGAGCTTTAATGTCCTTTCCAACCCAAACCATTCTATGATTCTACAATGATTCTATGATTCTATTTGTCTTCTTTCTCTTTCTAAAACATAAAAAATATTTGTTGCTTTGTGCATTCCTGCAAAGTTCCCCTTTTTAGAAGTTTTGTAAACTACCTCCTGGAGATTCCAACAATGCCAGACAACTTCTCAAGCCTGTTTTGCATCACTCAGTCAGAGGAGATGTCATGGGACTGCTGCTTCTGGAACACAAGGGTGCAGGAGTACTGGTGTCTCCAACCCTGAGCCAGAAAACCCAAGGAAAGGAGAACTTGGTGAAGATGGACAACTGCAGACAGCTGAATGTGGATCGCCTAAGGTTTCAGGAAGCTTTTGCAGCCTGTGGTGAACTCTGGGCTAGCGAATGATAAAGCAGATTGTTAGATCTTTATGATAATACACACAACCAGACTATGTTGTAAATAAATCTTCAGTTTCATTCGATGCCTAAATACCATAACATGAATGAAAGCTGCTTTATGACTAATATTTCTGGGCCACACCTGGGTAAATGGTTACTGTATGCAGTATTGGTCATCTTACAAATGCAGTGACTGCATTTTAGTCACTTCATTGTGGGCAGTTCTATGTACAGTTATGTTTGGTGAGTCTATCTTTTTCTAGAAGGAATAAATGAAATATTTCCAGTTGCATACCATCCCATGAAGATGCCAACAAACAGTGAGGCCAGAACATAGAACACGATCATAGAATAGTTAGGGTTGGAAAGGACTTTAAGATCATGGGCAGGGACACCTCACACTAAACCATCTCACCCAAGGCTCTCTCCAATGGTCTTGAACACCACCAGGGATGGAGCATTCACAACTTCCTTGGGCAACCCATTCCAGTGCCTCACCACCCTCACAGTAAAGAACTTCTTCCTTATATCCAATCTAAACTTCCCCCGTTTAAGTTTGAACCAGTTACTCCTTGTCTTATCTCTACAGTCCCTAATGAATAGTCCATCCCCAGCATCCCTATAGGCCCTCTTCAGATACTGGAAGGCTGCTATGAGGTCTCCACGCAGCCTTCTCTTCTCCAGGATGAACAGCCCCAACTTTCTCAGCCTATCTTCATATGGGAGGTGCTCCAGTCCCCTGATCATCCTCGTTTCCCTCCTCTGCACTTGTTCCAACAGTTCCATGTCCTTTTTATGTTGAGGACACCAGCACTGCACACAATACTCCAAGTGAGGTCTCATGAGAGCAGAGTAGAGGGGCAGGAATACCTCCTTCAACCTGCTGGTCATGCTCCTTTTGATGCAGCCCACAATAGGGTTGGCTTTCTGGGCTGCGAGCACACACTGCAGCCGGCTCATGTCCATTTTCTCATTGACCAACACCCCCAAGTCCTTCTCTGCACGCCTGCTCTGCATCTCTTCTCTGTCCAACCTGTAGCTGTGCCTGGGATTGCCCCAACCCAGGTGTGGGACCTTGCACTTGTCATAGTTAAACTTCATGAGGTTGGCATCAGCCCACCTCACAAGCGTGTCAAGTCCCTCTGGGTGGCATTCCTCATTCCTTCCCTCCAGCATATCAACATAGCTTGGTGTCATCAGCAAACTTGCTGAGGGCACACTCCACCCCGCTGTCCATGTCACCAACAAAGATGTTGAACAAGACTGGTCCCAACACCAATCCCTGAGGGACACCACTCGTTACTGGTCTCTTGCTGGACATTGAGCCATTGACCACAACTCTTTGCGTGTGGCCATCCAGCCAGTTCTTTATCCACGGGGTGGTCCACCTATCAAACTGATGTCTCCCCAATTTAGAGACAAGGATGTTGTGTGGGCCAGTGGCAAATGCTTTGCACAAGTCCAGGTAGATGTCATCAACTGCTTTACCCTTGCCCATCAGTTCCATAGCCCCATCATAGAAGGCCACCAAATTGGTCAGGCAGGATTTCCCCTCAGTGAAGCCATGCTGGCTGTCACCAAGCACCTTGCTGTTTTTCATGAGCCTTAGCATGCCTTCCAGGAGAATCTGCTCCAAGATTTTGCCAGGCACAGAGGTGAGACTGACTGGTCTGTAATTCCCCGGGTCACCCGTTTTCCCCTTCTTGAAAATGGGGGTTATATTTCCCTTTTTCCAGTCATCAGGAACTTCACCTGACCGCCATGATTTTTCAAATATGATGGACAGTGGCTTAGGAATTTCATTCACCAGCTCCTTCAGGACCTGCAGATGGATTTCATCAGGTCGTATGGACTTGTGCACATTCAGATTCTTAAGATGGTCTCGAGCCAGATACTCTCCTACAGTGGGCCCAAGGTCTTCATTCTCAGAGTCCCTGCCCCTGCCTTCCAAGACTTGGATGGCATGGTCATAACATTTGCCAGTGAAGACTGAAGCAAAGAAGTCATTGAGAACCTCAGCCTTCTCCAAATCCAGGGTAGCCAGTTCTCCTGATAGCTTCCAGAGAGGGCCTACATTGTTCCTAATCTGTCTTTTATTCGCTACGTACCCATAGAATCCCTTCCTGTTATCTTTGCCATCCCTAGCCAAGTTTAATTCTAACTGGGCCTTAGCTTTCTTAACCTGGTCCCTAGTTTCCTGGGCAATATCCCTGTATTCTTCCCAGGCCGCCTGTCCTTGCTTCCGCCTTTTATATGTCTCTTTTTTTCTCTCTAAGTTTCCTCAGGAGCTCTTTATCCATCCATAGATGGATACATAGATGTTTCCTGGCCCTTCTGGTGCACTTCCTCCTAGCCTGGATGCAACACTCCTGAGCTTGTAGCAGGTGATCCTTGAATATCAACCAAGAGTCTTGGGCTCCCCTGCCCTCTAGCGTTATATCCCATTGAACCTTACTAAGCAAGTTCCTGAAGAGGCCAAAGTCTGCTCTCTTGAAGTCCATGGCAGTGAGCTTGGTGCACGCTCTTCTCACTGTCCTGAAGATCTAGAACTCAACCACCTCATGATCTCTGCATCCAAGGCTGCCCTGGAACATCATATTTCCAACCAGCCCCTCCCTGTTGGTGAGCATGAGGTTGTTAGCTCCACTATTACTTGCAGAAGGAAGTTGTCTTCCACACAATCGAGGGACCTCCTTGATTGCTTGTGCAGAGCCCTACCATCCCTCCAACAGATATCAGGATGGTTGAAGTCCCCCCATGAGGACAAGGGCCTGCGTGTATGAGGCTGTTCCTATCTGTCTATAGAGTGCTTCATCCATAGAGTCCTCTTGATCAGGCAGTCTGTAGCAGATCCCCACAGTGATGCTCCCCATCTTTTTCTCCCTTTAACCGTGACTCGCAAACTTTGTTAACTGATCACCTGACCCCAGACAGAGTTCCATACTCTCCAGCCTATCCCTCACATAAATAGCAACCCCCCTTCCCCATCTGCCAGGCCTGTCTTTTCTAAAGAGCCTGTAACCTTCCATTCCAACATTACAGTCAAAGGAGCCATCCCACCATGTTTCAGTGATACCTATTATATCATATCACGTAGACATGCACACATCTCTAATTCACAGTATCACAGTATGCTAGAGATTGGAAGGGACCTCGAAAGATCATCTAGTCCAATCCCCCTGCCGGAGCAGGAACACCTAGATAATGTTACACAGGAATGTGTCCACGTGGGTTTTGAATGTCTCCAGGGAAGGAGACTCCACAACCTCCCTGGGCAGCCTGTTCCACTGTTCCGTCACCCTCACTGAGAAGAAGTTTCTTCTCAAGTTTAAGTGGAACCTCTTGTGTTCCAGTTTGTACCCATTACCCCTTGTCCTATCATTGTTTGCCACTGAGTAGAGCCTGGCTCCATCCTCGTGACACTCCCCCTTTATATATTTATAGACACTTATAAGGTCACCCCTCAGTCTCCTCTTCTCCAAACTATAGAGACCCAGCTCCCTCAGTCTTTCCTCATAAGGGAGATGCTCCACTCCCTTAATCATCTTGGTTGCCCTGCGCTGGACTCTCTCCAGCAGCTCCCTGTCCTTCTTGAACTGAGGGGCCCAGAACTGGACACAATATTCCAGATGGGGTCTCACCAGGGCAGAGTAGAGGGGAAGGAGGACCTCTCTTGACCTACTAACCACCCCCCTTCTAATACACCCCAGGATGCCATTGGCCTTCTTAGCCACAAGGGCACAGTGTTGGCTCATGGTCATCCTGTCTTCCACTAGGACCCCCAGGTCCCTCTCCCCTACACTGGTCTCTAACAGGTCGTTTCCCAACCTATACTGGAACCTGGGATTGTTCCTGCCCAGGTGCAGGACTCTACACTTTCCCTTGTTATATTTCATCAAGTTATTACCTGCCCAACTCTCCAGCCTGTCCAGGTCTCTCTGGATGGCAGCACAGCCTTCTGGCGTGTCAGCCACTCCTCCCAGCTTAGTGTCATCAGCAAACTTTCTGATAGTACACTCAATTCCCTCATCTAAATCGTTGATGAATATATTAAATAATACCGGTCCCAGTACTGACCCTTGAGGCACTCCACTAGTTACAGGCCTAACATTCCTCTTGTTTGTTCCCCATAAGATGGGTGTTTGTATAAAGGTATCTGAGCTGAGCTCCAAATGAAGACAGCTCATTGGCTGGAGAGGCTGAAATATCTCTACACTGCTCTGAGCATTTATTATAGGTGCTGGCAACTGACTGGGTGTGTTGGGATGGAATGATGCCCCCCTCCCCCAACACATCTAGTTTAAAGCCTCCTTGACCAGTCTGGCAAGCCTCCTACCAAAACTGCTCAGCAGCTCCACCACCCTCCAGTAGACCTGGCCTCCCAAATTGAGTCCCATGTTCTAAATACCCAAACACCTGACTATGGCACCACTGTTCTAACCATTTATTAACCTGCCAAATCTGCCTAGCCTTTTTAGGTCCTCATCATTGGTCTCTAGTAGTTTGACCAACCTTATTTTAAATCTAGATGCCTTCCTTATGTGATATATTGTCTCACCTAACAACTGAAATACATAATGTTGAGAGGCCTATAAACAGCATAGATTTAATGAGAGATTGAAAGTTCTTGGCCAGTTAGCTGGTTTTTATTTTATATTTCTATTGCACCATACATTACAATTTAGGCTGCTCTTCAGTATATCATCGGAATGCAGATAAAATATGAATAATCTGGATCATATATTTAAAAACGTATAGAAAGCACTGGCTCATACCATATGTGTTCCTTGTTCTTCTTTTAAATATTCTCAGCATAAAGCATGTATTTACATTCAGATCAGAACTATTCACAAGGGGCATGCAGCTGTGGAATGTGTTACATATTATAATTATGAAGATATATTTGTTCTTTTTTCCCTGTGAATAAATTCTTGTATTGATTTTTTCTTACTACTGCATACCTACACTGAGGAAATGGGGAAAAGGTCAATTTTATGTGAAATGACTTTAATTACCTTATCTCTGGGGAAGAAATACAGTCATTGAAAACCTCAGTTACAATTTTGTAACATTTTTTCCAAACAGACTTAGACTAATGAACCAAACCACTTTTCTTCTTAAATAAGACTATGGTTATGGATGGTTACTGGGATGCTTGTAAAGTTTGGGGAAAAAGGAATGCCTAGCAAGTTTAAGGAAAAGAATATAATGTAGAGCACAATTTTTTTAAATCAAATGAAAGCTATAGCTTCTCTAAGTTGTTTTGAGAAAAAGTTATCCAGCAAATTCAAAGCCATCTAATACATGAAAACCTGGACAAAAGCTGGAGTTTTACTTTTAATCCTAAAAAAACCCGGCCAACAAAGAGTCAAAAGACCAAAAAAGAACCAACTCAAATCCCAGACCCCACAAAGAGATCATTGTGGAGCCTTGTGACCTTCAGCCTTGGCTCTTGTTTTCCTGAACATAAAGGGAGATAAAATGCAACAGAGTCAGTAGATGAGGCCAGTAAGGCAACCACGAAGTGTGTCAGTTGAGGATTAGCTACATGTGCAAGGACCATTTGTAGGCTTTGAATCTTTTTCTTACTTCTAGCACCTTCCTGTGAAGTAATGTCTGAAAAGTTGCTCATCAGTTGGCATGCTTTGGATATGTTGTTTTGAAAAGCAGTCATGAATGTTAAGAACCATTATTCACACTGTTGGCTATTTTTATTGAGTTGCATTTTTTTTAGTTCTGAAATACAAGGGTCTCTGAAATTATTGTGCAATATGGATATTATTACTAAAACATTCATAGTTGTTAATATAACCATTATATATAACCAATTATATTTCAGTTTGCTTTAAAAATAGGTAACATACACATATTAAAAAAAAAAAAAAAGATGGAAAACCAAACCGTGTGTTGGACTTCACATATTGACCTCTGAAGATTTGAATCCTCTACAGACATCCTGCAGTGATATTGAGTGGGAAGAGCTGTATAGAAATGCTGACAGAGAATGTTGCAACAGATAAATAGATCAATTTTCTTGGCAGAATAACAGCATTTTTCCTTCTTTGATACAGGCAAATAGGACTGCTGAGCTGTGTTCTCAGTTAAGATTAGATACATATTTTAAGCCCAAAGCTCCCTTCTATCAGAAGTTAATATTAACAAAGACCACAAAACCTTTCTGCTCTAAGTACTGCTACTACTGCTATTAATGAATGTGTGTCTATCTGAATGTATAGCATGACTGGCTCTTGCTTCTTATCCACAAAGAAATGTTTTCAGCTCTTGTATGGGAATGGACTGAAATGACTCGATTCACAGTTTGCTCTTCTGTGGTGTAAATGAATGCAACACATTTATTTCTAAAATGAATGTGCAAAGGTTCTTTCTCTTATACCCACAAGAGGAATGTGTCATGGTTCTTTCTCATCTCAGCATCTACCCAAGCTGGGTATTTTTCCCCATCTCGTGTCTTCCAGGGTTTTTTTCCTCCTTATTTTTTTTTTTTCCTAGTTATCATAGGCACCTTTTGGCTCAGATAGTCGTGTTGCATGAAAATTAGATTTTAATTAATCTCTTGCAAAAATTCCTGCCCTGCATGGATGATGTCACATTTCCATTATCTAACCCTTAATAACTGATTATAGCCTAATTGAAAGTACTAGAGGGAAAACGACAGGATGTCAGGATATAAAGTTCATTAAGGAAAATCAATTTGCAAGGCTTTAAATTGCATTAAGGGCTACCCTTTAAATCATCTAATGTATTTCTTCCTGGTTTGGGAAGGTAAATAAACACATTGTGGTGAAATATGTGCAAGAAGAAGTGGTAGGTTTTGTGGCTAAATTAAATTGCAAATGACTGAAGATCAGGTAACAATTCCATTACCAATGACAAACTGCCAAGGTACTGAAAGAAATACTTTGCCAAGTGCATTGTATTTTCCTTTTCTTTTTTTTTTTTTTTGTCATTTAAAAATAGATAAATCTTTCTTGTAGGTTAGAACAAAGTGTATCTCATTTTCTTAAAAAGCCAATAGAGAAGGGTTAATGAATACCAACTCTATTACTTGCCCTCCAGGATGGATTTGGCAGCCCCTTTACATGCCAGACCATATGTTTTCATCTTCTTCAAGTCTATAAACAGCAGAAGCTGCTTCTGGTTATGTTCTTGGCAACATCATCAGCTAGATGTGTTCAAGTTAGTGTCATTGGTGGTACTGAGACAATGCAGTACCTTTGTGAATTGTTTAATAAAAACAATCAGTGGGAGGCAACTTTACCTTGGTAGTTAACTCCTGATCGTTATTTGAGGACGTGGTGATAGGCTGGTGACAGTTTATGTCTCATGAAACAGGGTCACATGGCTAACCACATCTGCTCATGGCTTCCTGGGTGCCCAAGGGAGATAGATAATTTTGGAGCAGTTCTAGACAGGGAATGTAAGGATGATAGCTGGACTCTGAGACCTGAACCTGTCTAGGCTACTTTTCATTTATTGGTATATTGGTATTGGGCTATCTCTTGCTCTCTGCATGATGTCTGAGCCTTAACACCAGGCAACAGTAATTTTATTTGAAAACTAAAGTGATAGAAAACTCTTGTGATATTACAAGTTAAATTAAACAAGATTCAGTTCTGAAACAGAGGCTTTTCTGTCTAGAAACTTAGTTTTTCTTGGTGCTATTTTGGATTTTGAAAATACAACATGGATTGGCTTATCTATATATCTTCTCTGGTCTTTGGCATGACATTTTCCCAGCACTGCAGTGAGAGACAAAGGCCTTTCTTCTGACTGTAACCCCTCTGGGGTCAGGGCAGTATGACCAGGCAGCAAGACCTGTTGCATGACTTCAGCTGCTTACATGGTACCTGACAGCCTTTGATGAAAGGATATGTCCTCAACATAAATCCAGTAAAATGGGCTTATTCTGTATCTGCAATTCTTTATCTGAGATCCAATTGTTTACCAGTGCTTCCCATGGTCTTCCTATACATCAGTGGGGATGAGGATTCCAGATATCTCAGTATGCAAAAGCAGAGAGTCTCCTGTTTATAGTGATTTTCAGGTAAGATAACTAAGTAGGACTTCAAAGGAAGAAGATGACAGTTTTAGCATAAGTTTTAAGTCAGATTTTGTCACCTTCCCAGAAGCTGTTTAAAGAGTGGAGAATTGGTACAGTATGTTTTTCTCTTTGAGATTGTTTATGCAGAGTTTTTAATTACATTGGAGATCTGTTAAATGTAATTTTGTATGATGGCACCTGGTACAAACTGGATGCCTCACTTTGATCTCCTGTGGAATAGAAGTTGACAGTAATCTTCAAATGAAGAGTAACATCAGCAGAAAAACAGAGACGAAATTAACATATTGGAGCATAGCTTTTCTTGTAATCATCACCATATTAAATATGGAGGGAAGTATTCTGTAAATCAAGTTTGCATTTTGAGTAGCATAAGTGGGGTTGAGTTGCCCTCATTAGCTATTTTCTATTAAATTTGATAGGAAAACTGATGTTGACAAGCACTGGAAATGCTTTTTCTTTATCCTGCTTTTAATCATTTTAGATCACCTACTAAATACCTTGTAATATTTTAATGGGTGCCTCATTCACAGTAAAAAAAAGTGAACAAATTCAATATAGAAAATAAAAATGCAATCTTCTCCTTGTAATGATACCAGAATGAAAATTATAGTGCATCTGTGTTTAGTTTTATTTTCAACTTGCAACTATATTTTTGCATACTTGATATGATTGCAGAATTATGTTTCATATTTTTGCATTGAATTTGCATTTCAGGTGTTAAATTCTGGTCACTTTTGTTGTAAATTTCACATAACTGTAAGGCCATGTAATTTTTTTCACAGGATTTTAGAACACTCCCGCTGCCTTCACTTGCTGTAAATAAGATGCATCAAAATGTACAGATGCTCACTTTTATGTGTATTATCCACCATATGAACTCACAGTGTAAGTTTTCATTCCAAATATGTTCAGTTTTGTTGTGCTTTTTGTGGGTTTTTCTTTTGTTGGTGGTTTTTTTTTTTTTTAATAGATACGTATTTGGGAATGCTAAAGAGAGAAGGTACTTTTTACAATTCCTTTTTATTGCAAAAACATCTGAAATTTCCTGCAAGCATTCATTGAAGTCTTTCTTTAATGAAGAAAGACTTTTATTCCTAAGGAATATAATACATATTTTGTGTGCCAAAACCATAATCTTAAATTTTTTCTTATGGTAATTCCAGGGGATATCATAGAATACCAGGTTGGAAGGGACCTCAAGGATCATCTGGTGTTAAATTTTTGAGGCAAAGCATGACTTAGGCTAGATGTCCCTTGTCCAGACAAATTTCAACATTGTCCAGTGTTTGGGAATCCACCATGTCCCTGGAGAGATTATTTCAATAGTTGATTGTACCCTTTGGAAAAATTTTCCTCTTGCGTCTAGTCACAATCTCTTCAGGAATAACTTTTGCCCATTACCCCTCATCTCCTATGTGGCTCCTTGTAAAAGGGGAGTCTCCATCGTCTTTGTAGCTACCTTTTAAATACTGAAACATATTAACAAAGTCTCCCCTTAGATTTCTTTTTTCTGGGCTGAGCAAACCCAGCTCTCGTGTCAGGCTTCCCAGTCCTTCTGTGGTCTTTGGTCTTTCTCTGAACCCTCTCTAGCCTGTCCACATCTTTTTTGAATAGCAGAGTCACTGAAGTTTTTCTTTCGGGAGACAGGCGCTGCTGAAGCAATTCTGTATTTTCCTGGTACTTGACTAGACACCATTGCTGCTTCAATGAGGAGGTATCCAAAGAGAAGAGAAAGATCAGTGCACTAAAAACTCTTCTATCAATCAGATGGATGGAAGTGGGCATTATGTTTATTGTACTTAATTATCAGTTTTTAATGTTCTTGGTTGGGTTTCAGATACTTTGTCAAAGAAATATGTTGAAAAATATTAACTACCAACACTGTGATCAGGCTTCATTGGTGCAATTTTGATTTAGCCCAAAGGCCAATGAAAATGTCAGTCCCCAAATATAACTCTGAATTTGAGCTTTTCTTCCAGCTTTCATGTGTTTTAATAGTCCTGAACTGCTTGCAATGAACAAGGCAGTGAAACCTGTCCAGCTTGCAGTCTGTGGTTTTTCCAGGCAGGCTAATTTATTTCCTTTCAGTCTTACACCTATGGGAGGTTCCCTGTAAGAAAAGAAATGGTTCAAAAGTGAGTGAACTGTATCTGAGGGAGAAGGCAGGGAAAGAAAGTGATTTCAGGATTGGTGTTAGGGATTTCATACATGAAAATTGAAGATTAAGAGGCTTCTGTTATCTTTAGGACTAGACATGGAGAGAGCTTGTCTGTGGCACTTAGCCCTCAGGCTATCTAAAAAGATTATGGATATTCTCTGTGCTGTGATAACATTCTGAACATCCATACATCTCATTCATATACCTTTGTTCACAAACAGGGTCATGGCTTTAACGTCCAGGGACAGAAAATTGTTCTTTTGAGTTAGTCCAGTCCTTATTCTGTGTTTTTTATCTATTTCATTTGCTATTAGAAAGAGGTTTTTTTTTTGTCTGGAAACAGTCAAAAACAGCAGATAAGAAAGCAGGCTACAGCAGATATAACCACTTAGTTTCTGTCAGCTAGACAAGCATGCTTTCTTCCTCCCTAATATAATGGCAATATAAAAAAAAAAAAAAAGAAAAGGAAAAAGTCCTGACATTACCCAGCACTGTAGCAAGGGCAAGGAATAAATGGGTTAGAATTCAAGGAAGAAAGGTCTTTGGAGAGTGGTTAAATGCGATGCTGTAGTTTAAATTCATGCTCAGGAAGTCCCTGAACTACTGACTGGCAAAAGCTGGGCAAAAGGATGGAGAAAGGATCATTCTCTTCTCTTTTCCTAATGTTCTTTCCCCAAATAGCTACCAGTAAACACATAATACTGCATTTAACAGACTTCTATTCTGTCTCCAGGTGTCTGTTTCTTATATTGGTAAGTAGGTCCTGAGAGGAAAGGGTGGGACAAGAATCTCGTCAGATCGATAATAGCATGACGTAGAAGAGTAGGAGTGTTCTCAAATTTTCTTTTTCTTTTTTTTTTCTTGTATTATTTTTTGTATGTCTTCGATGTCTTCCTACAGCATCTGCTATAGAAATTAATGAACTTTAAATAGTTAGCCTGTTCAGTAAGGGTAGGCCTGATATCTATTTAAGTAGGATTTGTGTTTTGAATCTGCAAATGTTAATGCTAATTTATACTTAATTTTATGGAGCTGTCAGCAAAGTATGCTATGAGGAAACAAGAATATACCCAGGGAGTATTGATAGGACTCAGTTAAAATGTATGGAAGGTTCAGAAGGAGAAAGCAGCCCTGTTTTTACGAACTGGTGTAGGTGGGGACATTTCGTCCTCAACCTGTAGCTCAAGATTCTTTTCACCAGAGAAGAGTAGTCAAAAATATTGGTATGGACCAACTGGTTCTGAACTGAAAAAAAAAAACAAAACCAACAACAACACTCCCCCTGCATTGATTTTTTACCACTTTGCTTTATTACTGCTCTATAAGGCATGTATCTAGAGCATGACGGGGTCATGTCCTCTTTCTAAAGGTATCTTAAAATGTTGAAGCATTTCTGAAGCAAATAGTTTATTCTTCACAATATATTTCATGTTAGGAATAAATGAATCTGCAGAATTGGCATGATTTCCATCTGCTTGAATGTTATCTTTTACATAAAAAAAGAGATGTCCATACTAACAACCAGATAGTTAAAAAAAAAGAAAGTAATGTTACTCATTTTCTCACCCTCAGTAGCTCAGCATATTTATTTGGAGGTTTTTCTATGGCCATTATGAGTGAATCCATATTTATAAAGGTTTTGTTGCTGAGGGCTCTAAAAATCAGATTTTGTTCTTTGTGCAAAAAAAATTAATAAATATTGCATATAAATTTTTAAGATATGTTTTCTCTGTTTCACTGGGAATGGCTCATAAAAATGTCTTTTACACCACTTACTAATACCAAAGTAGGTGAAACAACATTAAAACAGAGCGTGTAAATACAGAAATGTAAATGAAAGAATTCTGGTAACAAGACCTGCCTGATGAAATCTGTGCTTAGTAATATAAATTTCCTCCAAAATATTGTAAATATCTTTTGCTTTACCTCCTGCACATTATAAAAAATACAGGGGATTATAGATTAAGTCCTGGAATACATTTAAATCATTATTTCCAATGACAACAATACAATTCCTTGAACACTGTGCATTTCATATATACAGAAGAACATTTGAATAAATAAGGCATATATTGCATTGGAAAAAAAGCTACATTTCATGATTCACTTAGGGTTTGGCAGAAAAACAGGAACAGGTAGATGTCCTCAGAAAATTATTATAAAATGTCTGGTGAAGATTCTGTCAGTGAATAATTGCAAGCAAAAATTTTGTTTTCTGTAATTTAATGTAATATTATACTCGAATATCAACAATATAAAAAACAGATCTTGAGAAACCACAGCCTTCAGTTAAGTGCCAGCTTAAAGGCAAAGTTTCCTTTTGCTACAGGACTTACAAAAATTCTGAATAGTACCTTTATATACTGAAGAGCCAAGGGAGATCCTTGTGGAGTTATGTATTCTTCAGTATTTAATTGATAAGCACAGTTAATTTTGGCAGGTCTCAGGTAGCCTCTTCAGGTCTCACCTTTTGTTTACTCCTTCCTGATGATATGTTACTGCTGGTGAGAGCTGGCTTCTCAAAGCATCTGAAGGCATTTGCTCTGTCAGCTCTAAATTGACTTGTCTTGGCTGTTCTCTGGTTAGGGGCATCCAAGCCAACTGCATACACCTGCCCATTGATCGTGCAGGTACCAATGCACCCAGGAGCAGCTATAATACCCATAGGTAAGACTAGCAGGAATGCAAAAGGACCATCAAGAGCTGTCATCTCTGACACTGCTTGGAGCTGTTGTCCTCAGGACATCAGAGACATTGACCTAGGCAGAGCCTCTGGAGGGACAGTGGGACTAGAGATGGCAGTGGTCCCACCTGTAGGAGAGATGCTCTGTTTGGGAAGGATGCTGTGCTGGCTTGCCAGCAAAATGAAATAATCAGATCACGTGCCATTAAGGAGAACAAATAGGAGATCAACAGGATCTTCACAGTCTCTTTACAAAAGCACATACTGGAGTCTTACCAGCCTTTCAAGGAGGAACGAACAACTCTCAACAGAGCAAGGGTTAGAAACTTCCAAAATGGTGGCAACTGGAAATTTCCCACAAAGCAACACATCCCCTTCTCTGTTTCTGCTATTACAGAATAGGTACAGGTGAGGATGATTATGTCCCATCAGGAGAAGCATCAGAATTGGCCAAGCCTTGATCAGGAGTACATATGAAGAAAGAAAAGGAAGATGATAGCTACTTGAGGCTTTTCTTTTTTTTTTTTTTTTTTTTTTTTGGTGAGGGTGGGGAGAGGGAAGAGTGGTATAATAAAGACACCTAACTATTATTTCTGTGGAGGGGCAGAAGCAGTAGAATTGGAGGTGATTCCTGTGACTGGAAAAGGGCAAATGTTGAACCTGTCCTCAAGAAACAGGATCCAGTTTCTGGAGTAAGCACAGAACCATCCCAAAAGTCCATATCTGCAACATTTAGGCCATTTGGATGGTTTGATTTAGGAGCAATTTTGGTAGACCTGCCAAAAGTCTAAAGTACTAATGACTGCTTGGGATCAATTAAGTATCACTGCAAAAAACAGTACAAACAAGCAAAACTTAAATTCCGTAGTGATCAAAAAACATTCATCACAGAATGTTTGGATAAATTGAATAAATTCCATGAGCAGGTTTATTCAGTTATACTTCTGTCATACTGAAAACAACTTGCTCTAGATTAAATTATTTTTTTGGATATGTGATTGGAAATCACCGACTTGAAATGAAAAACGATAAATATCAAAAGTGGATGTTGGATCAGCTTTCTTAGGTTAGGCAGTTTAATTACCTTCACTGTGATTTGAAGAGCTCACCCTTAATAACTTTTTGTCTGTGTATCTTTATAAATCATGTTTTCACAAATCTTGATATTAAAACATCTCTTCATAATAAAGTGCCTCAGAAATCCTAGATGCTTTGCCAGTTTTTGAATGGTCTACTTTAGAGATTAGTTTAATTTGGGTGTTAGCTTATTCCCCACTGTTGATGTGATTTTGTGTTTTGCTTTTTTTTTCTTTTGCTGCTTTTGCAGATTAACTTTGTAAAACCATGTTATCCGTAACATAAATCAAAGTAGCTGGAAATAGTAATATAATATGGTTATGTATATTCATGGTTGTTTGACAAAGGAAAGGCGTTAGCATATTTCTAGATTCTCTGTCATTCACTTTCTTTTTCTTAAAAGAAAAAAGAGGAAGAAAATGTTCTAGTAAATCCATGTATTTGAGAGTAAAATTATCACTTTTTCTCTCTAATTTGTTAATTTGTAAATTAATGAGAAAAATGTTTTTCTGGCTCCATCAATCAGTGATGTAGCAGATTTTTACTCCTATAATTAAGTGCAGTTTTTGCTACTCCCCTTCAACATTGTGAATTTAAATGTTTTTGAAATAACCACCAGCACCTCTTTGACATGTGGGAGCACCTAAATTGGTGTCAGAGAGCTCTGCACATTTTGTCAAGTAAATTTTATTTTTTCCAACTATCACTTGCTTATATTTAGTTTATTATTTATTGCTTAGGATTATAGCTGAGACGTATAACTTCATGCAACCTCTGTGTTATAAAACTGTGTCATCACCCAGGTGAAGGGAAGGAGGTCTTCTCATCTGGAGAATTTTGTCCTGCTGGCATTAACATGTGCCCAGCTTATTGTTGAGTGCTTGTCCTACCCTAGGTTCCTTCACTTATTTTTGTACTTAACAGCCACACTAGAGATAAGTACTTCATGGTGTTATGTCCTCTGTGCTCCTGTAAGATGCAGAATTAATGATCAGTAGACTTTAAAATTAGGGCAATTTTTCCTTTGTCTGTTTACAAAATCTCAGTCATTCTGACCAATTTGACAAAGGTGCCTTGAAAACCTAAGGTCTCTGTCATATCTGAGGATCTCTTGTGAGCTGGCCCCAGCGATTATCTTAGGTGAGGGGAATACAGTTTCAAAGACATAAGGTTTACACAGACGTTAGTGTGTACATTGGGCCTTGCACATACCATGTAATAGGATGCAAGGCTGTGCAAGTTGAGATCAGCACTTCCCAGTAAGCTGGATTTACTGTTCCTGCACAGAAATTCACTGGTTCTTTCTTTCAAGTGTTTCTAGGGAGTCCCATTGGAGAGAGGGGGAAAGGGTTTTCACTGTATATGAATGTTGAAATTACTCCAATTAATGTGGAAATGACTGACTTATTTACTACTGAAGTTAGACAACTGACTCATTAAGTCTCAACAGATCACATTTCATCAAAATAAAACTTCCCCCATCCTTTAAATATTTTATACTTAATACAGATAAAACTTTTTTTGGTAGCTTTGGCTCTGTGTGAGGTGAAGCAAGTCAGAGATTAGGTTTTCTATTTCATGTAACATTTGTGGTTTGGAAATAAAAAGGGGAGGGGGGGCAGGGGTCATTCATTTCTTTATGAATGAAAAATAGGGCTTATGGAAGTTTCCAAAGAGAAAACTTGGGGGGGGGGGCGGGGGCAGAAAGGAAGCTTGGAGTGAACTAGTCTGTCATTCTGGTTGTGAGGATCTCCTGCTTAGAGGTGGCCTTCAGCCCCAATCTGTTCCCATATCCTCTTCAGCACAGCGCAGAAACTTAGAGATCCAAACCACAAGATTTTGGTTTCTGCTTCCAGATCAGAGTACCTTTGGACTCTGAGAACATGACAAAAGCTCTCAGTGTTTATGCAGGCTTGAGGTGTAAAAGGGAACCCCTGATTGGACCTGAGGTTCCTTCATAAGGCTTTCATTACTGTGTTGTTGTTGAAAAAGATAAATGAAGTGAGACTTAACCACCACAAGCTTAGATAAGCATGAAGAAAGGAAAAACTGATAATTATTTGTTTGATAAAATAGTGTAATAATATAAGAAACTGAATTTAATACAGAGTAAAACAATATAAGACAACGGAGATACTATAGTTAAGGAAATAAATTAATACATACATGTTTAATTAGAAACACTTTATCTAGAGAACACGCACTCTGTTTTGAATGGTAATTTAAAATTTGTAAAGCTCTAGTTGGACAATATAATTTTCATTTGATACTAAACTTGGACCTGCACACTGAAGACATTCAGCACAGTGGAAATTAGATTTTAGTGAATTGTATAATGGTTTGTCTCATGGATCCCAAACTGTGAGAAGTAATGTGGATCATAGAAGCCCAGCACATAATTGCTCCCATCGCATAATGTTAAAGTTAGCACTTAGCAGAGTCCAGCTTCTGAAATAATACTGTCAGGGCTGTTACTTGCAATCTCTATAGCTTTAAAAAAAAACCACCCAAATTTAATTCCAGGATGGAATTTCAAATTGTCAAATTCCTCTATTTTTACCATTTATTTTTAAAATTACATTCAATTTGGATAAAATCATAGTGAATAATTTTAGTTGCTTTGTGTTTCCTTTGATGTTTTATTCTATATATTTATAGAAAGTAGAAAAAAAAAAAGTACAGTAATAAAAAATTAAAGCATTCCTTTAATGGTCTTCTCTGAAAAACACATGCATTTTACCAAATACTTCCAATACTAAGAACCAGATAAAACTTGTCCATGCAAAGTCAAGTAATACGAGATGCTGAAAATCACTATTTCAGAATGTGACAGGCTATGAAGGGAAGATGTATTGATAAAATGGTGTTTTCCAAGGTATTTCTAATCAATTCCAAGAACAGCTTGGTGCTTAAACATGTAATGTGCTCATTCTTTTCTTACTTTCATGGGTATTTTTCTCTTTGCTTCTGTTATAATTTTACAAGAATTAAAAAAAGGTTTACAGTATTAAACCATTTGTTTCAGTGCTTATAAAAGCTTCTAGAACGTGATGTTTTTTCTTTGTAAGTCATCAAGCTTGACGTCAGATTTCTTACCAGAAAACTTAATCCGCTTATGGAAAAGAATAAGACGTTTCACTGATTTTTCTTTTATTAGAGTTTTCACATGTCCCTTGTCTTTTTCTCAGCTGGGCATTTAAGCTGCTTCCCATATAGTTACAAATGTTATTTGTAGACACTGCTTTCTCATATTTGAGTTTTAGATATTCTTAGTCATTGTGAAGATATGTAGCTTCCAGGAGTATATTCAGTACAGTGTCCACTGCCAATGCCCTCTGCAGCTCATTTTTTCACCCTATCCTCTCCTTGTGCTTAGTGTGGGAATTTTGAATTAAATATGTTACAGCAACATTCCACAGGTTTTTATCACGAAAATACAAATGAAAGATGGAAATACTCATGGTGGTGGCAATCCTGGGGAATGAGAATGACATAATGTCAGACTGAGTAGTGAGAAATAGTTTTCTGCACGTGGGAAGCTCCTGTTAATATATGAAAACAGGAATTCCTACTGTGGTGTGGTTTTGGGTAACAAAGCCATTAGATACAGTGAAATGTCAGTAATTCTGACTGTACCCATAAGCATCTTAGGATAGCATTGGAGCCTGACCTCAGCTCAGTGATTTTGGAGAAGCTAGTCTGCAGGAAGACTGATACATTGCAGTAGCGTAGATTTCTAATGATTTACTCTGTCTTGGACTAGGTCCAAGATCTCTCAGATTTCTAGGAGATAGCATTACTTTCATCAAACTGGGAGATAACAAAGATTTTGGAGCAGTGTCAGACTGATTTATTTAAAAAAACACCCAGAGTCTTAGCCAGCATTGGTTGTAAAATGCACATGAATTACTGTAATTTAGGCTCCTCATTTACATGAAAATTAGTTCCTTTACAGAAAAACTGTATATGAAGCAGACATTTGAGTTTTAATACTTGGTGTTTTAACATATAGGAGACATCCAGGGACACTCTCGAACTCTACAGACTGTATTTTGTCCTCTGTTGTGCCATGAAAATAAAGAGCATTGAGGCTAGACTTTTATATTGGATGCTACACAGAGAAAAGGTGGGCAGTGGAGCCTTTTTGTAATACAAACCAGGCACTCTGGGCTTGATATATGGATTTTAGAAAGCTGCATACATTTAAAGCCCATCATTGTTTTTCTGTGAGAAAATGCCAACTTGTTTAAAACTGAAAGAAGGAAGGGGTTTTGGATTAATTTCTTGTTCTAGTATTCAGGTGTGTTTGATTCATCCAACAAATGGTGAAATCTTTGAATTCTTTCAAAATGCAAATCTAATTTTGACTCAAAGATGTAAGGTAAAACAAACCAGAATAGCAACAAAGTCTTTAAAAGTTTGTTGAAAGTAGATATTTCAGGGGATCCAATCCATCTTGAGGGAGCTGAAAGTCTGAAATATCTCAGCTTCCACCTGTCATCCCAATTCAGGGTATATTTTCATCCCAAAATTCATGAAGAACTGGTGATCTGCTTTTACCATGTTCTATTTAATAATGTTTCAGCCTCAGACTCCCCAGATTAAATGACTATTTCATGGTAGAGAGAGCAGCAGATGTTCTAAATTCTATTTATTTTTGAAACTTTATTTTTCCCTTTTCTCTTAGGCTTTTGTTTCTTTTTTAGCTTCACTCTCTCTCCCCAGACAAAACCAACAGACCTGAGCCCTCAATATTTTTTTGATCAGGAAAATCCATCCTATTTGAGGACTTCACTGTGGCATGGGAAAAGGCTCCATTTAATGGAGACTTTTTTGCTGAGTTTTCATTAAACTGCGTGGTAAGACTCCAATTATTTTTCATCTGGGGCTCAAGCATCTTCTGTAGCTGCAAGCCAACTAAAACCTTAGAGAGCTCAAACCTTACTGCTTCTATACATCATGGCAAGCCCTTGCCTAATTCTTACTGAAAATCTGCTGTATGTTCTCATTAAACTGTTAATTTTTATATTCCTATGTTAAATTACAACTAAAGTTGTATACCCTTCTTTTGCTCTATAGCTTCAGTTCGGGTGATGAAGTACAATAACCTGGAAGTTTCTGATGAGGAAAGTCTTGCATGTGTCTGCATCTAATTTTCTTATTGACCACATATTTTAAAAGACATACACAAGTAGGATGGTAAAATCATTAAGAAGTACGTGATCTAAATGACTGCCATGTGGGAAAACACATTTTCTGTAAAAAATTAATTTATGTAAAAAAACCTTGAAGTCATGTATATCTCTGGCAGCATAATACCCATGAAAACACTGGTCATCATAACTAGAACAATGCAAGGCCCCGCAGGACTTCTGATTCACTCTGCATGAGAAACATTTCAGGGACTGAATTAGGTATGCGGGGGGACCAAAACAGCTTCTGTCAAGTTGGCTGATTTTCTAGCTCAAAAAGCAGCCATGATAAAATAATGGATATTTAAATATTTTTTATGCTTCATCAGCCCTATAACTTTATGAGCAGCTTTTATATTCTTTGTTTTCTTCTAGGTGCTAGCTATTGAGGTCACATATGTTTAAATGGCTAAGTGCTCTGCTGCCTAGTCCATCTTAAGAGAAGTTATGTTGGGCTAATTAAATGGTTTGAGAAATCCCCTGGCCTAGTTGCTCAAAGATGGAATATATCCATGCTATAATATTAGTATGAGCCCATAATTCACTGAAATAAAGCTAATCCATTTCTGTGGCATCAATAATGATTGAAGTGTCCAAGCGATAAGATACCGCAACAATTCAAGAAATTGGTCTTTTAAACTAGATTAGTTATACCAATGTGTTTATCTTTTTATTTCTAATATAACAATTGCCTGTATACAGAGATTAGTAATAGGTAACTGGAAAAGAAAATATGTCATAGAATCATAGAATCATAGAATAGTTAGGGTTGGAAAGGACCTTAAGATCATCAAGTTCCAAGCCTCTGCCACGGGCAGGGACATCTCACACTAAACCATCTCACCCAAGGCTTCGTCCAACCTGGTCTTGAATACTGCCAGGGATGGAGCATTCACAACCTCCCTGGGCAACCCATTCCAGTGCCTCACCACCCTAACAGGAAAGAATTTCCTCCTTATATCCAATCTAAACTCCCCCTGTTTAAGTTTTAACCCCCTGTCCTGTCACTACAGTCCCTAATGAAGAGTCCCTCCCCAGCATCCCTATAGGCCCCCTTCAGATACTGGAAAGCTGCTATGAGGTCTCCACGCAGCCTTCTCTGCTCTTCTCCAGTCTGAACAGCCCCAACTTTCTCAGCCTATCTTCATATGGGAGGTGCTCCAGTCCCCTCATCATCCTCATGGCCCTTCTCTGGACTTGTTCCAACAGTTCCATGTCCTTTTTATGTTGAGGACACCAGAACTGCACACAGTACTCCAAGTGAGGTCTCACGAGAGCAGAGTAGAGGGTCAGGATCACCTCCTTCGACCTGCTGGTCACGCTCCTTTTGATGCAGCCCAGGATACGGTTGGCTTTCTGGGCTGCAAGGGCGCACTGCTGGCTCATGTTCATTTTCTCATCGACCAACACCCCCAAGTCCTTCTCCTCACGGCTGCTCTGAATCTCTTCTCTGCCCAACCTGTAGCTGTGCCTGGGATTGCTCCGACCCAGGTGTAGGACCTTGCACTTGTCATGGTTAAACTTCATGAGGTTGGCATCAGCCCAAAAAACACTTCTTCATTTTGAGTATTACCCAGGAGAATAACAGGATTTCTGTTCACTAATCTTAAAAGGCATCAAATAATTGCTGTTTATTGCAAATGTTATTAAAAATCTCATTTCGATTGTTAGCAATCCCATCACAGGTGAAATGCAGATTGTTATCATAGAATCATAGAATAGTTAGGGTTGGAAAGGACCTTAAGATCATCTAGTTTCACCCCCCCTTGCCATGGGCAGGGACACACTAAACCGTGTCACCCAAGGCTCTGTATAGCCTGGCCTTGAACACCAAGCAATCACAACTTCCCTGGGCAACCCATTCCAGTGCCCCAGCACCCTAACAGGAAAGAATTTCCTCCTTATATCCTGTCACTACAGTGCCTAATGAAGAGTCCCTCCCCAGGATCTTTATAGCCCCCCTTCAGATACTGGAAGGCTGCTATGAGGTCTCCACGCAGCCTTCTCTGCTCTTCTCCAGGCTGAACAGCCCCAACTTTCTCAGCCTGTCTTCATATGGGAGGTGCTCCAGTCTCCTGATCATCCTCGTGGCCCTTCTCTGGACTTGTTCCAACAGTTCCATGTCCTTTTTATGTTGAGGACACCAGAACTGCACACAATACTCCAGGTGAGGTCTCACGAGAGCAGAGTAGAGGGGCAGGATCACCTCCTTCAACCTGCTGGTCACGCTCCTTTTGATTGCAGCCCAGGATATAGCTGGCTTTTCTGGGTTGTGAGTGCACACTGTAGCCGGCTCATGTTCATTTCCTCATCGACAGACAGCTCCAGGTCCTTCTCTGCAGGGCTACTCTGCATCTCTTCTCTGTCCAACCTGTAGCTGTGCCTGGGATTGGTCCAACCCAGGTGTAGGACCTTGCATTTAGCATGGCTATTGCCTGGGTGCCTTTTTTCTTTTAACTTCTTAAGGATAGTATATTTTAATAATTCCTAAATCTGAAAATTCACAGTTTGGAAAAGCATATGGAAGTAAAAACATCTGATAGTGGAATACTGTTGCAAAAGAGTTCTGATTGGAACAAATCAAGCCTTTAAAATAACATCAGGAGAGTCTGGGAACCAAAATACTCACTTCTGTTGAATCATAAAATGTGTACCTAGAAAAGACATTTATCTTCGCAGCATTTCCCAGCCAACATCTCAGATAATTACTTGTAATTTTCTATCCACAAGGGAATTTTATTTTATCACTACTTTCCTTGCTAACATCCTCCTCTGCTCCAAAGTTGCTAACTGCCATTTCCTCTCAGATTGTCACACTGATTAATGTAATTAAATTAAACTGAGACTCCCACCTACAGTTGTAAGTGGCAAAGCCCTTTTAAGGAGTTTGTACCTTTGGCCCATTACGCTGACACCACACTGCCTTTCCTGAGAAGTTATCTTCCCTTGGAGGAAGAAAAGACACCATGAGCCTCTTGTGCTGGAGCTGTTGTAACTGCTGTTTTAGGCCTTTTGTTTGTCTCTCTCTTTGCTTTCATCTTGAGCAAGAGGTACACAGAAGACTTGGTACGAAGGTGATCTGCAGAGGTTTAATGACCTCTGACTTTTCCCTGTTAGCTAAAATGTCTTGGCTAACACAGCTAATTGGGATGGAAAGGACTTGGTATCCGTCAGCTGGCAGCTTTGAGGGCCAATAAGAGAAGACATGAAAACATCACCTCACCTCCCTTGGGGCAGTGAGATGAGTTGTGCACCTGACCAAGCTGTGGCAAGAGTGACCTCTAGCATGGAGACAATGATAAAAGCCTGGGCATCAGCTTCTTCCAGAAAAGGACATGGCATCATTGCTTTAATTCTCTTTCCACTGGGGAATAAACTGCCTGGGTATCAGGATGCTTTATAGCAGCATAGCTGTATCAACAAAATGCATAGGAAACCAGTGTTTTGAGGATAACAATATTATTAAAGTGATGTGATCTTTGTGTTAAGAGAAGCTTGGGGGGGGGGGGGGGCAGGTAATGGGGAGCTTGCAGTGTTCCCTACTTCTCTTTCACTGACATTTAACCTGCAAAAATACTCTCATTTCCAGCTGTATACTTTGATATAAAATGGTAAAAAAGGAGTTTAACAGCCTTCTGCAGTTTTCTGTTGACTTCCCATCTGTCAAGTCTTTCTTTTATAGTGAAGTTAGCTGGCTCATATTAGTCATTCGGGAGGTACCGCATTGATTTACATTGCAGTGTGTCATAAACCAGGATGTGATGAATCTAGCGTGCTAATAAAAGCTAATGATACAAGTAGGACAATATAAGGTGGGACAATGTTAATATTATACTTTCTGAGAACATATAATTAAACCTTACTCAAGCTTTCTATGTGGGTTTTTCCCCATAATCTCAAGGTTACATTTGCATATTATTTTTTAACTAGTTTAGTATTTTTGCTGAGTTCCTCAGCACAAAGGAGAATAGTGGTGCATATATATTTTTATAACAGTGACTGATTTGTTCTAGATGTAACTTTTCAATTGTTCTAGCTACAAAGAAAAATCTCACTTCCATAAAATCATTGCTCTTTTCCACTCGTCCAAAATCTGGTCCTCCCTCTTATTACTTTTAGTACTTAGAAACAAAATTATGTGCTTTCTCTAAAAGAAAATGAGGGAAAGAAGTTTCATCCTGAACATGGAAGTAATTCTCAGTTCTTGTATGTTCATGCAGTGGTGCACAGATGTCCTTCACATGTTTGGCAGGAGAGAAGCTTATCAGAATTTCAGGTGTCAAAAATAATTAGGTGTTAATTCAAATGACATATGTGCTTGTCCTCTGAGGTCCTCTAGTTCAGTGACAACATGCAACAAAAATATTGGGGCACTTTTTTTTTGTTTTGTTTTCCAACTGCTCCTATCATAAAGCAAGTACTTTTTCAGTAGATCAAGGGATGAAAATCACTCCATCTCCTGTGGTATAAAAGGAACCTTGTGACTCTCCCTCTGCTAAGCCACTTTTTCTTGGGCATCTTGTCATGTGTGCAGAGAGACTCTGCTGGTGAGTATTCACAATATACATAATCCATGGGTACTTGTCATATGGGCTAATTGTTGTGAATTAAGTTTAGTTAGCTGAATCCTTTAACTGAGTTCTTTTAACTGGGTGGTCTTGCTTAGCACGAGTAATTGTTTAGTCTGGGTAGCTGAAATTGCTGGAGCTTTAGGCTGTGAAAACTTTTGCTTAATTGTGTAAATGGAAGCCTGGAGGCCAATTCTAATTGGAAGATAAAGAAGATGAATCCTTAGCAAGGAACAAACACTGAAGAGGCAAGAAGAAATTTACTGTCCTTCATTTACTGTGGTTTCAAGACCCCAGACCAAAATTCATCTTTTGACCAAGAGTCATTTGCAAGGCCCATGAACAGCATGTGATGGTCTACTGTATAGAATGTAAGAGTATAAACCCACAGGAACTGATTTGTTTTGGGTCCCTCCCCAGCTTGAGCTGTTCCTTTTCCTGTACCAATCAAATCATGTTTCTAAGAATCTGACATCTGAGACTTTGGTGTGAGAAACCTAGGGAAAAGAATTTTCTTTAACACTAAGACACACAGTATATAATTATAATGTAATTAGGCTGAATGTTAATATGTTCATACCCTCACAGTGGGGAAATGTTAGCCTTTGTTGCTTTTCAGAATGAGCCAATGCTTGAGTTGTTGTCTTCCTGTTCTTTGCTTTTTTTACCCTTATAGTTTAAAATATTTTCAAAATGTTTTAAAAACCTTTAAATATGAGTATTTTACTCTAGAGTTGCAAGTAGTACCATCTGAAATATTTCTTTTCTATGTTTTTATTTTTCTTCTCTTGCTTGGCATTAATTAATGTATACTTGCACAGCTTAAAATCCCAGTGTGCCTACAACCAAAATGGATTTTGGGTCACACACAACTGAAGCAGTGGGATGCAGGTTACATTTTCATTTTTCCTTGGTTTCTGACATAGTAGATCACTGTTACTCCTATGAGAAAACAGATTAGGTCTCTCTTACGCATCTGCAGAGATGAAAGGAGGTTCATTTTTTAGTTTAAGGGCTATGCATATATGCAACTTCTGTGTGCAAGGAGCTAGAGAACAGGTTGGGAGCATGCTTATAATTGTCTCTGTA
The DNA here is from genome assembly GCF_034315485.1 of Pezoporus occidentalis. Lineage (NCBI taxonomy): Eukaryota > Metazoa > Chordata > Aves > Psittaciformes > Psittacidae > Pezoporus > Pezoporus occidentalis. Next base: position 3,197,566 of record NW_026916315.1, read on the forward strand.
GGGTAAGACTAATATTTAGACAAAGGAATTGATCAGTTTCTGACTATAGCCATAAAAAAAAAATCCATATTTAAAAAAAAAAATCTTCCCAACAATGGTGATATTTTGCACCTATTTCAATGCCGAATGGTACCAGCCATCACGATGCTGGAGGAGTGTGCAGGAGCATGCAAATTAATGTATCTCCTGAGAACCTGAAGGTTTTTAGTAAAACCTGCATCAGCTTCTCTCTCTCCACCTTTGGATGTGGAAACAATCAAATATTCTGCTGTGTGTTGTTAATTCTTCCCTTCCTAAGAAGCTATGTGGTATAGGCTCCCCCACCAATGCTTTGCTTGCTAGTTTACGCTAGAAAGGTTAATAATGGAGAGAATGTGTGATGAGCCCTAGCTAACACATTTTCCCAAAGCAAATAAATCAGAACAAGCCCGCTTCTCTGTTATCTTTTCCATTGAGATTCAAAGCCCTGGTGGCTGCTTCAGTTACTAATTATAAGTTACATTCAGCCATGAAGGGAACAGAACAACAACAACCATGTGACTTATGTGAATAATCACGCTTTTCTGCTACAGCTTGAGTTTAGATTGCTGAATACTGATGGACTGTAACAATTTCTTGTCTCTGAGTCAAATAAAAGGAGAAAAAAAAATAAAAAGAAAACAAGAAAAAGAAGAAAGTAAATGAAAAATTGTAAGAACATGAAAGAAGGAGTTATCCTAAACCTGCTTGATGATATTAAACTGAATATTAACCTAAATTTATCACATAAATATGTGTTCATGGAGCGGGTTTTGATGGTCTAAGAGTAGTGGTTTAAACCCAGTCAGGTAACTTGTTCACTGACTCCCAGTGAGTGGTGCCGAGCTGACAGCAATCGAGGTCCGTGTCCCCCCCCACCGGGGTTCTCCCCCACTCCCGGAGGAACGGGGAGGAGGATCGAAAAAAAAAGTGCGACTCCCACGGGTTGAGACAAGAACAGTCCAGCAACCAATGTACAACACAAATCACCACCGCTACTGCCAACTACAACAATGATAAGGGAAAATAACAAGGGAAGAGAATACGATACCACCGGCCAAGAAACGAGTTCCACCCGTAAGCCCCTGTCCTTCCGGGTAACTCCCAGTCACCCCCCACCCCGGGCATGACGTGCTGTGGTATGGAATACCTCCCTGGCTAGCCCGGGTCAGGCGCCCCGTCTCTGCTTCCTCACGGCTTCCCCTCCTCCCTGGCAGAGCATGAGCCTCACAAAGTCCTTGGTCAGGGTAAACATCACTTAGCAACAACTGAAAACATCGACTTCACCAACACTGTTCTCAGGCTGGAAGTCAAAACACAGCACTGTACCAGCTAACACAAAGGAAAAAAAAAAAACATGACTGCTACTGCTGAACCCAGGACAGAATAGCACAAGTAAGTTTTCCAAAACTCCTCTCTTCCTTTATTTTGTCTCCTAAACTCTGTATGTCTCATATTCCTCCATCTTTCTTCACTTCTGATCTCCCTCTCCTTATCTTACACTAGTGGCTTAATACTCTCCAGTAGTTTCTTTTCCAGTCCTGCATGCTTCCTCTCCTTGCTGGCCACTGTCTCTGATTATTCACCTGCTTCTATTGTGACATGTTACCCTCATTATCTCCATCCATCTCAATTTTCACCATCATTCTTTAACTCTCTACTTTCATCTCTAATTCTGTGTCCCATCCATTTCTATAATATAATTACAGATTCACCTTTGCTTTCAGCCTGGGTCTGCTTCTTCTTTAGCAACTATGGAGACTTGGCTTATGAAGTTCCTATGTCCTTCACCCCATCTCTCTCCCTTGACACTGATTTCACTGTAATATCTCCAGTCATAACTACATAATCCTGAACTCAACCCTGCCCTTGTGGATGTCTTTTTTATGAGTTTGGTGTCAAGTAGAAATCTTAATTCTTGCAGAATCTCAACTACCTGCTGGCATAGCAAACAAAACGGGGTGTGCTGAGTTTTAGCAGAAGACAGGAGAAGTTTTGATAGTGTAAGACAGAATTATAAATCTGCTGTTGTGGATGATGACTTAGGTTATTCAGAACTGTGACAAACTCAAAACACTTGATCCCACTTACATCTACAAGATTTTGGAATTGATTAGATTTACTCTTTCAAAGTTACAGTATTATAGGTAAATCAAATGTCAGAGTAACAGAGGGTGCTTGAAAATTTTGGCTGGGACATTTAAGGGGTAACAGAGCTGGCAAGAAGGGTGTTGGTGTCTTCAGCACTGCAGCTCAAAGTCCTGCTTTCCATCTTAATTACAGGATATGAGACTGAAGAGTTCACAATCAGTGATGGGGTGGTGAGCACTGGTAGAAGAGAAAAAAACCAAACACCACGAAGTGCTTATAAGGCCTTGCTTTATTCACTTAAAGAAGTCTAAAACGCTAAAAGAAACCAAAGAGAATCAGAAGCCCAAATCCATCATGGAAGCTGAGTGTCTGACTGGTTCCAGATCCTCTCAAAGCCCCAGTCTAAGAAATTGGAAGTAGTCTGACACAACATGGCCAAGAACAACAGAAACATTGCATTGGTTTGGTTGCTTTATGTACTTTCTGGTTTACACACTTAGAGGACTGTAGCCTGATAATCTCAGTGTTGTTTTGTTTGTTTGTGGGCTTTTTGTTGTTGTTTTGGGTTTTCTGTTTATTTGTTTGTTTGGGTTTATGTTTGTTTTGGTTTAAAGTTTGTTTTCCATATAAAATCTGGTTCTCTTTTGGTTTCAACAAATTGGAATCTTTTATCAGAGTATTTGAAAAGGGGAAAGGATGGACAAAGTCTCCTGTGAATAAAGATAATCACAACCGCCTGAAATTATGGAGGCATAAGGTATCATGACAAATTAACAAGCAAGACAACTTTGATATCCCACAGACAAATATTTATTGCTGAGAAGAAACTGCAAGGTGAAAGATGGTCAAAAGCCACCAAGATAATGTCAAATTTTATCAATAAGAGAGACCTCAATTTACTGCAGTGTCTGATGTTTAGGAGCAAACACTGACAAAAGATGAAATGCTTAAAAATCTTTATGAAAATCAGTTCTATACAGAATGGGCTTTGGAGTATCTCTCATCTGTATGTTTGCATTAGGACTAAAATTTTGCCTTTTTTTCTTTTTTTTTCTTTTTTTTTTGGATAAATAATAGATGTAAGAACAAACACATCAGCAGTTTTGTCACTGGAGAACTGAAGAAAATATTCAAACACATACTTAGTCTCAGCCTCGATCATATTTGAGGGTAGTTAAAAAGCCTTTTCAGTCAGAAATTTGATGCAATTTACCAGCTTCTGATTTGCTGTATCAGCACATCACATACTTGTGTGATGTAGACAAACGCTGACACACAGCTAAGAAAGTTTACTGGTAGACTGAACTAAGCACATTAAAAATGTTTTGATGCAGAATCTGTAAAATAAACCTGTTGATTAAAAAAAATATAAATCACATATTGGTCTAATATCACAGTTCAATAGATGAACTTGCAGAGATCTAGCAGAAAGGGTTCATTAATATGGCTGGGTTCATTCCTACTTTTAGGCTACATTTACATGTCACTTTTTTCTTAACAGTCTTACTAATTTGGTTCATGCATGATTTTTTATGGTTTTATTTTTACACTGCAGAAAGCTACACAGTCACTCCTGCCACCAGACACCATCCTGATCTCAGTTCCTAGCATTACTACAGGCTTATAAGCATCAGGCTGCCTGCAATGCTTTATATGTGCTGTTTGTGGTGCACAGACTTCTGCTGAGCCTTGAACAGCAAAGTTGTCTTTCTTTGTATTGGTGATACTTGAGAATGTTGTCATGAATTAATTAAAGGTGTGAAGCGAATGCATTAATTAAAATCCCTGAACACCTACATGGATCTTCTCGGTCATAACTCATATTGTGTTAAATTGCTTTTGCATAAGAGCAGATGTACTTTGGGATTGAACAGACCTATAAAGGGTGCTTATGACAGCAACAAGAAAAAAAATCATTTGCAATCTTTGGCTTTGCAACGGCCTTGGAACATGGCCCAAGCTCATCAAAAAATATGTGAATGTTTTTAGCACACTTGGGAAGATATCATTTCAAATGAAGGTGAAACTTGTGGTCTGAGACAGCTAGTGAAACACCATGATCTTGAGAGAGCTCTGCTTGGGGACTTAAGATTTAGTAGCATGCCAAACTCAAAGTCAACACAGCAGAATTTAATGCTGTGTAAATGAAAGACAAAGACAATGCCCTCATGAATCCACGTGATAGATGTGCAGGTATTTCCCACAGCTGTATTCTCTAGGAACAGAGTTTTGCTGTAAAATAGGAATAATTTCCAGAAAAAAAGAAAAACGCTATTCATTTTCAGTTCTCAGTGAAGATTTCTGAGTTATTTTTACATGATAGAGTCTTTACAGTTTTTAAATAAAAATCCTAATTACTTTTTTTAACCTGTTTAAGTGAAAAAAAAATTTAAGTATAGCCAAAATTGGATGGTGTTAACCAACCATTTAAGATTGATCTTTAAAGGAAGTGGTGAGTAGCAAATGGCTAATATGTCACACATAAAGACATACAGGGCCCAAATCAGCTGGAATAGATCTGGTAATCACTGTAAATTTGCTTCATGGGGGTGGTTTGCAACAGTTGCACTAAGTTTACTTGCAACTGCTTTGGTTTCCATTTACTGCATATTATGTAAATGGAAACATTGTTCTGCCTAGCAGCTGAAACATGTGGTTAAAACATGCTAAACATTGCAAGAAAACAAAGCTGTCTATTGTAATGTTTGGTTTTTTTTTTCATACAGATTATGCGATGCTGAAGACTTGTGAAAGTGGAGGTGTTTTATTTTATGAGTTTCAATGCAATTCAAACTTCTTCCTCTTTCTTGTAAACTAGAGAGTCTTAGGAGTAAATAACATCTTGTGCTTAGAAGTGAAAGCTAACTGCCTCCCCTTACAGGGCATCTATCCTAGTATCACACAGTAGTAACATTTTTTTTTTAAGGTATATGATACATAGTCTCTATTTCCTTTTATCTAGGCTCTTCTCTAGCACCCATCTTTCATTTCATCCTGTTTTTCCCAGTTTCATATCTTTGTGATGTCTGTTTTCTAAAAAAAGGTGCTTTCACACCAGTTGAAAGTATGTTGACCTTCTGCTTGTTCTTTTACATTAGGACTACACAGAGACTGTTTTACTTTACCGGGAACATATTAATTAGAACTGGATGCAATTTTTTTTATCTGATGTCATTTATTCAGATTTCTTTTTGATCAGAGAACAGTTTCTGCAAAACAAAATTGTTTGGAAGATTGCTTTATAGAATCATGGAATAGTTAGGGTTGGAAAGGACCTTAAGATCATCTAGTTCCAACCGCACTGCCATGGGCAGGGACACCTCACACTAAGCCACGTCACCCATGGCTTCGTCCAACCTGACCTTGAACACTGCCAGGGTTGGAGCATTCACAGCATCCTTGGGCAACCCATTTCAGTACCTCACCACTCTAACAGGAAAGAATTTCTTCCTTATATCCAATCTAAACTTCCCCTGTTTAAGGTTTAAGCCGTTAGCCCTTGTCCTGTCACTAATAAGGGTCCCTCCCCAGCATTCCTATAAGCACCTTCAGATACTGGAAGGCTGCTATGAGGTCTCCACGCAGCCTTCTCTTCTCCAGGCTGAACAGCCCCAACTTCCTCAGCCTGTCTTCATACGGAAGGTGCTCCAGTCCCCTGATCATCCTCGTGACCCTCCTCTGGACTTGTTCCAATAGTTCCATGTCCTTCTTATGCTGGGGATATCAGAACTGTACACAATACAAGTGAGGTCTCACGAGAGCAGAGTAGAGGGTCAGGATCACCTCCTTCGACCTGCTGGTCAAGCTCCTTTTGATGCAGCCCAGGATACAGTTGGCTTTCTGGGCTGCAAGCACACACTGCAGCCGGCTCATGTTCATTTTCTCATCGACCAGGACCCCCAAGTCCTTCTCCTCATGGCTGCTCTGAATCTTTTCTCTGCCTAACCTGTAGCTGTGCCTGGGATTGCTCCGACCCACGTGCAGGACCTTGCACTTGTTATGGTTAAACCTCATAAGGTTGGCATCAGCCCACCTCACAAGCGTGTCAAGGTCCCTCTGGATGGCATTCCTTCCCTCCAGTGTATCAACCGAACCACACAGCTTGGTGTCATTGGCAAACTTGCTGAGGGCGCACTCAATCCCACTGTCCATGTCAGCGACGAAGATGTTGAACAAGACCGGTCCCAACTCCGATCCCTGAGGGACACCACTCGTTACTGGTCTCCAGCCGGACATTAAGCCATTGACCACAACTCTGTGTGTGGCCATCCAGCCAGTTCATTATCCACCGAGTGGTCCGTCCATCAAATTGATGTCTCCCCAAGTTAGAGACAAGGATATCATGTGGGACAGAAACCATGCTGGCTGTCACCAAGCGCTTTGCACAAGTCCAGGTTCCAAGATTTTGAGCACAGCTGCTGACTGGTCTGTAATTCCCCGGGTCATCCATTTTCCCCTTCTTGAAAATGGGGGTTATATTTCCCTTTTCCCAGTCGTAGGGAACTTCACCCAACTGCCATGATTTTTCAAATATGATGTACAGTGGCTTAGCAACTTCATTTGACAGCTCCTTCAGGACCCCTGGATGGATTTCATCAGGTCATATGGGGGGCCTATAGGGATGCTGGAGAGGGACTCTTCATTAGAGACTGTAGTGACAGGACAAGGGGTAATGGGTTAAAACTTAAACAGGGGATGTTTAGGTTGGATATAAGAAGGAAATTCTTTCCTATTAGGGTGGTGAGGCACTGGAATAGGTTGCCCAGGGAGGTTGTGAATGCTCCATCCCTGGCAGTGTTCAAGGCCAGGGTGGACGAGGCCTTGGGTGATATGATTTAGCAGAAGGCGTCCCTGCCCACGGCAGGGGGGTTGGAACTAGATGATCTTAAGGTCCTTTCCAACCCTAAAAATTCTATGATTCTATGCTTCTATGACTTGTGCATGTTCAGATTTTTAAGATGGTCTCGAACCAGATCCTCTCCTACAGTGGGCGCAAGGTCTTCATTCTCAGAGTCCCTGCATCTGCCTTCCAAGACTTGGGTGGTGCGGTCAGAGTCTTTGCCAGTGAAGACCGAGGCAAAGAAGTCATTGAGAACCTCAGCCTTCTCCAAATCCTGCCTAGCTAGTTCTACTGAGAGCTTCCTGAGGGGGCCTAAGCTGTCCCTAGTCTGTTTTTTATTTGCTACATACCTGTAGAATCCCTTCCTATTATCCTTAACATCCCTAGCCAAGTTTAATTATAACTGGGCTTTAGCTTTCCTGACCCGGTCCCTAGCTTCCAGGACAACATCCTTGTACTCTTCCCAGGCTGCCTGTCCTTGCTTCCAACTTTTATAAGCCTTTTTTTTCAACTGAATTTTCCTCAGCAGCTCCTTATCCATCCAAGGAGGTCTCCTGGCCCTCCTGCTGCACTTCCTTCCAGTTGGGATGCAACACTTCTAAGCTTGTAGCAGGTGATCCTTGAATATCAACCAACAGTCTTGGGCCCTTCTGCCCGCTAGGGCTGTATCCCATGGAACCTTCCTAAGCAGGTTCCTGAAGAGGCCAACGTCTGCTCTTCTGAAGTCCAGGGCAGTGAGCTTGCTGCACGCTCTTCTCACTGTCCTGAGGATCAGAAATTCAACCACCTCATGATCGCTGCATCCAAGGCTGCCCTGGAGAGTCACATTTCCAACGAGCCCTTCCCTGTTGGTGAGCACGAGGTCAAGCACGGCACCTCTCCTTGATGGCTCCTCTATTACTTGCAGAAGGAAGTTGTCTTCCACACAATCGAGGAACCTCCTGGATTGCTTGTGCCGGGCTGTACTGTCCTTCCAACAGATGTCAGGGTGGTTGAAGTCCCCCATGAGAACAAGGGCCTGTGAGCGTGAGGCTTTTCCTACCTGTCTATGGAGTGCTTCACCTGCAGGTTCTCCTTGATCAGGCAGTCTGTAACAGATCCCCACAGTAATGTCTCCCATAGCTATATCCCCTTTAACCCTGACCCACAAACTCTCTGTTAACTGCTCCCCTGTCCCCAGACAGAGTTCCATACTCTCCAGCCTATCCCTAACATAAAGGGCAACTCCCCCTCCCCAGCTGCCAGGCCTGTCTTTTCCAGAAATCCTGTAACCTTCCATTCCAACACTCCAGTCATAGGAGCCATCCCACCATGTTTCTGTAATGCCTATTATATCATACTCCCATGGATATGCACACATCTCTAATTCCTCTTGTTTGCTCCCCATGCTACAAGCGTTTGTACAGAGGCATCTGAGCCGAGCTCCAAATGAAGCCGGCTCATTGGCTGGAGCGGCTGGAATATATCTACATTGCTCCGAGCATTTATTATAGGTGCTGGCAAGTGACTGGGTGTGTTGGGATAGAATGATGCCCCCCTCCCCCAACGCATCTAGTTTAAAGCCTCCTTGACCAGTCTGGCAAGCCTCCTACCAAAACTGCTCTTCCCCTTCTTTATCATTCGACCAGCTCCACCAGCCCCCACTGGACCTGGCCTACCAACTTGGGTCCCATGTTCAAGACACCCAAACCCCTGACTATGACACCACCCTTTTAACCATTTGTTAACCTGGCTAATCCTCCTAGCTTTTTTTAGGTCCTCCCCTGTATCCTGGAGAATCGACGAAAAGTCTATCTGAGCTCCAGAGCCCCTAACCACCTCTTGCAGGGCTCTGCAGTCTTTCTTTATGTTCCCCAGTCTACTACTATCTATATTGCTAGCACCCACATGTATCACTAGAAGCAGGTAATAGTCAGTGGGATTTACTGCAGGCAGCTCCGCTGCAACATCCCTGATCTGTGCCCCTGGTAGGCAACACACCCCCCTTGAGACAGGGTCTGGCTGGCAGACGAGTGCTTCTGTCCTTTTCAAAGTAGAGTTCTCTACTACTACCACCCACTGCTTTTTCCTGTCAGCACCAGTAGAGATCTTCTTTACCAGTGCATCAGCCGGCTGTTTCTGGTGTGAGTGTGTTTCCTCATTAGCCTCCTGCAGGACAGTAAAGCGGTTCTGCATGGGGACAACAGATTTAGGAGGAAGCTCCTTGGTTTTAATTGTCCTTTTTCTCCTTTTTTGTTGTTTTTTTTTGTCACTAATTCCCAGCTTCCCGGGTTAACGACCTCCTTCTTTCCTTCATGAGAGGGGAAGCTTGAGCCCCCTGCACAGTTTGGGCAGGGAGCAAACATTCCTGCTTCCTCTCAGCTACCTTGACATCTTGCAGCCTATTAATAGCATCCCACAGCTCAGCCATCTTTTATTGAAAAACAATAACAATTCTGAAATTGTTGAAAAAACATTTTTGTTGTCTCAGGTACCGATGTTTCATTTTTGGTTAGAATGTTTAGATATCTCAGTTAATTATACACTACACACAAACTGGAAAAGGATAGAAGCATAAGTGAAATATTTCAAAAAGATAGAGCAAAATAAGTTAGAGTTGAGGCTATTTCCTTTACTGTGTAGCCTTCTGTTTTCCACATTTAAGAGAAGAAAGCACTTAAGTGTGTTTGCTTTGATTCTTCATAGTATCTGTTCACAGACTCAGAAAAAGCCTCAGAGTAGTTCTTATTGCTTGTAGCAATGCCTTCTGTGATGAAATTTATGCACATTAAATCATTCTGTCACTTTATTTCTTTGTCAGCAAATTCTGGAGATACAAAGACTTTATTTTCAGTGAAATTGTATCAGTACTTAAATGGTTTGTAAAAAGTGATTTTCTGTTGTATTCCAAAGGAACTAACCAAACTAAATTCTTAACTACTTACAGACCTTAAACGTTCTTAGCAGCTCTCAGGGCTGAAGTCAAAGGACATGCCTCTATTCCAAGGCTCTCTTCTTTTCTTGTCCTCACTGAAAAGAATGAAAAAGAGAGAAGAGCTAAAATAACAAGCCAAAAAAAAAAAGAAAAAGAAAAAGAAAAAGAAAACAATCTTCTGAGCTCTTGTGGCAAGAAGCCTTTTAAAATTAAGTTAAATTGAATTGTTTGAAATGTGACCTTTGACAAAATGTTTTGGTCTTTCTTATCCCCTTTCCATTCCCTCTATCTCATTGCTTTTCCCATTTGTAGAGCACAGCTAATTTAAAGCATCTGCCTCTGAACATTATAAGGTTGTTATCATGAATACTGCTGTGCTGGAGAATATTTCTGTGTAAAAGCAGAATCTGTCATTTGTTTGATGGAGACTGCAAGTAGTCTGTGCCAGACCAGACGGTGCTCTCATCAAGCAGCAAGACAGCTGAAACTTAGCAAACCAGTTTGCTGCAAACATATCTGCAGGGAGTTTAATGAATAACAAACTCAGGAGCTGATGGGCCAGAGACTGCCACTGATACTGCAGCTAGATTTTGAGGATGTCAAATAGATAAGGAGAAACAGCAGGAAGACATCTAAATACCTTCCAAAAATTATGAGCTAGAGATTGGAGCCTACACGAATTCCCCAAGGAGACTACTGGTTAACTGGGGATCCGCTGAGATGTTCACAGCAAAAAGTCATGGTTTGATTGGAAGGGAGGGAAATTGTCTCCATGGCACTATTTTTCTGTTTGATTGGTTATAGTAGTAAGAGAGGACCGAGGAACTCCAATTTTGGCATAGAGCTTACTTTAGCACTTTGGAAATTATTTTTATACACATAGGCAAAGTTAACTTCTACCCAAAGGAGCATCACATTTTGGGGACTGCATTAACGGTCATATATATTTGCTGTGTTGAGTCATCTTGTTGCTGAGGATGACTATGAAACCAGGATGAATCCAAGATCTTCTTTCTGATACATGAAAAACAAAGATAAGGGAATAGTTTGTCTTTTTTGTATTCCAGAGCTACTTCACAGACTACATCACTGACATTTGAGCAACCTCAATGCGTTGAAGAGATTAATTTAAAGAAGTTTTGGAAAGCCAGAGTATAATAAATGTTTTCCCAAAGCATGGACATTGGGTACCACAGATCTGCAGCAGTGGAGGAGTCCACCTGAATGGTTGCTGGTTCTTTCACAATGTTTTGTGTGAAGAATGAATCATTTCAATACCTTTTGAAGTATTTCACTCTTTACCTAAAGAAAAATATTTCCAAGCTCAACTGCCTAGTGACTGATATAATTTACAAGCTTTATTCTTCTCAGCATCAGAAAGAAACAGAAACCTGAACTTTTTGCAAAACTATTTTAAAAGCTTGTTTTTAATCTTTCTGCCTGATAAGTTCTGTAAATAGGCTCAAGTTATCAATTTTTTTTTAATAAAGCAAACTACCCATTGTTGCTAAGCACTTGTTTGCTAAGCTGTGTCTATTCTTACTTTGTATTCTCTTCCACAGAAGTTTTAAACATTTTGGAGATCTGAGTTCCCTTTCATTAGGTACTTTTCTGGTGCTTTGACAGCACAGGATGAAATTAGTATGCTCAAAACAGCCTCAAAACAACCCAAAGATGTCTAAACTATAGGTAGACACTAGACCTAGTAACCAAATAATCTGGTGCCCATGGGGATGTTTTAACTTTAATGTGGAACTACAGGGTTATGATCTAAACCATACAGGTACCTGTCTTGCAGTTTTAAATGTAGAGGGCAGTCAGAGGAGTCCCATTAAAGTCAATACATATAACCTTAAGTAAGTCTAAGCCTGTTAGATTGATTCCATGTTTTTATGTTTGCTTCTTTCTGTGTCTCTGTTTCATTTATTTTTCACAAAGTGCTTCCTGTATCTGTTTGTCTGAGTTATTACATTTCTGCTGCGTCCAATTATTTGTAGGCATTTCTTTTTCTGCCATAGTCCCCACCTCTCTGCTTTTGATCTATTGCAAGAATATACACTTCTATTCATTTCTTCCAGGAAAAACAGTGCCTTAGAGAACCACTGGAGAGTAATTATGCGCATAGTGTACCACTTTCTTTTATATTTATAGTAGTTACAATGGTAAATAATATTTTATTTCTCTTTTTAGTATTCAGGGAGCAGGGAGGATGAGATTGACATGATCAGCCCTGGACAATGGCAGATCAGAGGATAGATGCAAGGCTTCTTATGTTTCACTCCAGTGCTCTGTTAACCCCAGGAATCAGTAACAAACCCACAAATCTTTGATTCAGGAGCTAAGTGATTAAGTACAAAATTCCAATATTATTATTCCTGCTGGACAGCATCTCTGTGAATGAGACTGCTTCCAAGTAAAAAGCCATTTGGAATGTGGTATGAATAAAGCTAACACACCCGCCCTCTGAGACCTGAGTATATGTGAATGCATGACTCTGCAATTTAATGCTTTAATTTGGGTAAAACTAGTGAAAACTGGCAAACGCCAGTTATATTTCAGACACAAAGCCTGATCAGGCTGTATGTTGTCTGCTGCAGTTAAACATGTGAAATGTGAAAACTGCCAGGTGGCAGAAAGCGCAAAAATAGTGTTTCCTGTTTGTTTTATTTGTTGTGTGTGAGAGTGCAATTTAGAGTAGACTGTGCCATGCCACAGAAACAGGTAACAAAGGCTTTGCCTCAACACTCCATTCCTCAGTGCATCCTCTTCACACCTATGTTACAGATATTGTAATGTACCTTGAGATAATTTCAAGCTCCCATTGATCTGCGATGTGTTAGACAAGCTAAAGGCAGGCAGGCAAAGCTGTCAGCAAATGAGAGAGAATATGAAAACTTGCTAATGTGGAGATATGTGTGTCTCTCCCAGTTCCTAGAGACAAGGCAGTAAGCATGAAATTCTGTAGTTTGTTTTTCACATGAAGTGCAGACCTTTGTGCAGCAAAAAATAAACTGTCACTTCCATTTAACTGCCTTGTCTGGGTGACCTTTTTTTTCACACTGCTAAACCAACAGCAAGCTGATTTTAGAACTACCGAAATGCTGCCGCAAATCTTTGTTACCCCAATTATTTTTTTTCAGTAGCTGTAAAACAACAGGTTAATTGTTAAAATTACATGTGAAATACTGGCAGCAAATATTTCTGCCTTCTTATGCAGTGCACTCTGCAGCAGGATAAAGCACTTGAGGATAATTAAATGTGATGACAGAGTTAATTTTCCCACAAATTCTCCAGCAGTTATGTCAAAGGCAGCAAGACCCATCTGAGAGCCAACCGGTCTGTCGCATCTGACACCAAAGGCTCTACTTTGACCTCAGGTGTTGAATTGGAGTGTTTTTATCCAGACCTGCCAGCCTCATTTTTGTGGGTTCGGTGTGCTGACATGGGTGCTTGTTGGAGATTTCATGGCTTTGTGCCATGTGGTTATTGGGGTTGTTTCCACACTCACTACAAGAAAATTTGTCCCCATTTGTTTACTTTTGCCACACCTCACCTGTTAAGGGGCATAGTTTCTGCTGTAATATCCTATCCTGTCTTAGTTTCCTGGCTTTTTGTGCAACTATAAGAATAGATTAAAAGTGAGGTTTCTAACTTTTCACACTATCTTTCTCTTTTTCCCTTCTCTATTTTTAGTGAAAACTCATGCTTCAGGAAGGAGAAAAAGAAATTGAGAAGAAGTTTGGGGTTGGTTTTTTTTTTTTCAGGTTTCAAAGAAGGAAAACAAAAGCTTTTTAAAAAATCAAAATGGAATCAAAAGACAATCTGTCTTTGGAGAAGGAGATTTGTTACACTGGTGAAGAAATTGCCTTATGCGGTTTTCTGTAGAGTAATTCTATGCTGTTTAATTTGCCTGCTACCATTTTAATTACCTAATCCTAAAAAAGCTCAGTAATTGTTCTGACTGCTCAAGTAGATTGCTCTGTAGGTTTCTTGGCCTGGCAGTTGGGTCAGTGAAAGAAAACTTACCTCTGTATATCCTTAGCAAAATTTACTGCCATTGACTGTGGCTTTTTTTGTGCCTGTTGACCAAAGACTGCTTTAAGGTAGTAGCTTTTGCTGCCCACTTATCCTAGAGGTTACTTCTAGGATAAGGTTTAGATTACCAGGTTAGGTAGGAAACATCAAAAAAAGTGAAGCTACTCCAAGCTTAATGCTTGGTTAGGAGTTATCTTAAAATGAGAAATTGACCAGTTCTGCCTGGATTTGACCAAAAAATGAAGTTTCACTTCAAAGCCTAAGAACAGAAGGCATCTATTAGAAATATTTTTAATTTTAGAGCACTGTCACCCAGTACCTGATTTATATCCTGAAAGTAAGACTGGCTAAACTGTTAAAATAGCAAAGCCAAAAACTGATGATGAAGTCTGCTGGTTGAGACATGCTGAGACTCTGGAACATGGTAATTCTTCTCCAAAACCTGCAACACTGAACCAAATAATTACGTACTGCAAATTAAGAGAAAAAAAAAAAAAAGAGTGTGTACATGTGTACCAACTGGGAGCACACACTCAGCTTTGCTACTATATGAACCTAGGGACACAGAGCCACCTGTCTGCTGGTATACAGGATTCAGCAACCTCTACCATAACTGACTGCTTCCCTTTTTTGTAGGAACATGCAAAATCATACTCAAAAGTATCCTTTTGTATGCCAACACCTGCACATTAGTCTTGCTCAAGATCAAGATTGAATTCCTTTATTAGGAATATTCATCAGGGTTTACTAGATTTGCATCTCAGTATAGTTCATTCCATATAATAAGAATAATTATAGCTGTAAATCATTTTATTAGATCCTCCGCACACTAGTCAGTATGTGACTTATTAATAACAGCTGCTTTATAGAAATAACTCGTCTCAGGTTTGCTGTTATTTTTGTCCTGCAGTATATTTAATTCAAAGTATTTTTCTTTTCTGAATTGCCAGTTGAACTGGAAGGTAACCCATCTCGCTGCTTATGCATCTTGTGCTACTAACCCAGCAAAATGTTCTGGTGTGGCCATAGTTGCTAACCTAGTCAGAATTCTACTAATTGCTTTGTTTTTTAAGTGCTATAGAAATCTGTATTTTTCTGTATGACCAAAATATGAACTTTATGAGACTGGAATAAAGGAGTAGGGAGCTCTGAGATCTTGTGGGTCTGAAATCAGTGCCTCAAGCCCAAGGGAGGAAGCCTGAATCTCTGCAAAAACACATGTGACCCTAGAGACTCTTCTCTCTTCTGCAGGTGAAATGTATCAGGCTTATCTTCATTGCAACATTATCAACTTGTAAAATTAAAACCCAAGGGTTTTTATTTACTTCCTAGAAAAAAATCTGAATTTTTGGCCCCAAGTAGTCTATCTTTCCATAATGGTGTGATGCCATGCAGAGATGTGCTTGTTGCCCAGGCCAAGCAAAACATGGTGGGAAATCTAACTCATCTTCTACACTTCTGGAAATTCTTTTTCTTAGTGCTCAGCCTACAAATTAATAACACAGAGCTGCCAGCTCAACTGTGTTGCGCTTTTTGAGGGAGAGCACTATGAGGAGCATATTATGTCTTTCTCCAGATGGTAAGAGAAAAATAATTTGGGGAGTGGGCATTGTTATTTAGACTGAAACTCCTGAAAAATGGATTTGCATCTGATCTGTTATTATGTGTTCATAGTTTTCTGTGAATATGAGAAAAAGCTTGTACCAAAGGAGGAAGACACCAGAATGCTTATCTACTGACTTCTTTACTTTTGTTCATGGCTCACCTCTAAAGATCCTTAAATCCACTACTGAAATGGCTAGACAGAAGTCTAAATATAGTAGATGTTATGCAAAAATTTCTGATAGTTATGTCTTATTAGAATGTTTAAACTCTTTTTTTTTTAATCATGGAATTAAAGAATCATAAAATACCACATTGGAAGGGACCTCAAGGATCATCTAGTCCAACCTTTCTTGGCAAAGTATGATCTAGACTAGATGTCCGAACACCTTCTCCAGCCAGATCTTAAAAGTGTCCAATTTTGGCTAATTTACCACTTCCTTGGGGGGATTATTCCTATTTTTATTTTTATTTTTAATTTTTTTTATTAATTGTGACTAGGTTTAGAAAATATAAAAGCTTTCCCTTGCCCTACTCCACCTGATTTTATCTATAACATGCTGTGAACATTTCTCCTTGTACATATTAAGAATTTATCATGTGTAATACTTAGAAACAAAATCTTAAAAATCTTTGTATTTTCATAATCAGAAGTACTTAATCAGTTGAATCATTCATTATGTTCCAGTGCTAAAAGAGTAATATTTTATTAATTTGGGGATTTTTGAAAACTGTTTTCTGATTTTTAAAGGCCAGCGAAATTCTAATGAGATCTAAGGGCTTTGTGTTCCAGTTATGACCATCCATCTGAAGCTTCAGTATTGAAGATGGATAATGCCTAAGTAAACTTGAGGCTGACCTTCATCATAGCAAATTCCACGTAAAGTACCAATGCTTTCCATGGAATAGGATCATATTCATGTAGAAGGACTTGGGAATGTCTCTGATCCCAGGCTTTTGTATGTATTTCTTTTCATCATGCCAGAACTGAACATTTCTAGAGATTTTCAGAGAGGAAAGACAACTAGAGACAGAAGATGTTCTCACAGAACAGGCTGTTGTAGATGGAAATAGGCAAGCACAGAACTTTGTGCTCAATACTGGCAACGGAATTTCTTGCATCAATTAAATAAAAAAGAAAATAAAAAGCACCACATATCTTGTTAGCACAAGTATTAACATAGCTTAATTTCTGCTGGTGTTCTGTATTTGAAGAAAGGAGATGACCTTCGGACAGAGGGCAAACTAAAAAAAGTGGAAACTGATTTTAAAAGGACAGAGAAAGATACTCCATCTTCAGTAGCTGTAACAGTGCAGAAGATTTTTAGTTTTCCATGGTAATTATTCAACTGTAACCTTCTCAATGCCTTGTCACTTCTTAATTTATTCGGTATTTTAAACACCTGCAGGCACAGATGGCTGATCTATTCTCTAAAGCTTTGGCTATTTTGCAGTGCTAAAATGAGGTAGGGCACTGGTGCAATACAGATCAGGTATATCGTGGAGAACTGATGGTAATATTCACAGTTTCACACGTTCATGGACAAAAGGATGATCTTTTCTTAATCCATCCCAACAAAGTGGCTTAGTATCCTTCCTCACCCCTTTGCTTGACTGAGCTAAAGAACATGCGATAGATATAGGTAACAGACTATGCTGATGAGCTAGCTGAATGGCTTCATTAAAAAAAAAAAAGGCATTTGCTGCAAATTGCACATGAAATGAGGTTACTTGCCATTGTTTTAGCTGAAGTTCCTTGACTTGGAGTTGCAATTTTATTTTAGGCCAAATTTTACTTTCCACACTTTTACAACTTTCAGGTGAGGCAGCGGGACTCAGGAAGCCTATCAGATTCTCATGATATCCCTGACGTCCGTAATATCTTAGTGAATGATGTTTAATGGATATGTCTAATATTCTGATAAGTAAAGTAAGAGTGAAAATGAATTTACATCACTTGTTGCAGTCACCCTTTGGAGGTTGGGACTTGCATGCCAGTAGAGCCTTGCAGGATGGGACTTGGATCTTAACTGCTGATATACGTGACTGTAGTATGGAGAATAACATCGATCATTGTTAGGTTTATCACTGTGCTGATCTCAATCAAATCCCTCTCAATACATTAATGGTGGAGGTGAAGTGAATGAAAAGTTACTTCTGACCTCCATCAGTTAGCTCTGCAGCCTGATTCTGCAGCTCTGCAGCAGAATATTCTAGAGGTATCCAGATATCTTGAAAATGCTCATCCTCTCCTAGTAGTTACCCACCCACTGGGAAATATGCACTGCATATGTAATACCTATACTTCAATATAAATGGAATGGAAGTTTCATAACAAAAAAAAGATTGGAAGAAAATTGTACTTTCAACAAAAATGCTGCAGAAAGGGACAAAAGCTTGTGGGGTTTGCATAACAATTTTTTTTTTTATTAAATTACTCAAAACTAGCTGATGGTTTACAAAGACACTGCAAATATCCTTAATACACATTAAACATCTAAGAATAAGTGAAAAAAAACCCAACCTGCTTTTTCACTGATTAGAAATATATTGTGTTTATTATGCTAATTTTGGGGATTTGAGACAGAAAATTGAAGTCTCATTTTTCCAGTTCATTAAGATTTTACTTTTGACTATTGCTCTGCAATTGATTATTTAGTTTAATTACGCAGATACTAAATGTTCTGAAGATACTAAATGCTCACATGGCCACATGATATCTGTGATAAAAAGTGTTTTTGTTAAATGATAATCTGTGTTTTTCTAGTGAGATAACTCCTTCATTTGGCTTGAAGTAAGAAATCCACTATTTCTTGTCAACCAAACATTTTGTTGTATCCTTTAATTAAAATTCTGAAGTATACATGTTCTTTGAGTGATGTAAATTGCATTTGAAGTGACAATTAGTCTCTACCACATAGCAAGACTTTCACACTCCATTAAGAATAAAATTAGGAATAGCATTTTCTCAGTATAATCCATGGTTGTTATAAAACCGTCCATGGGGTCAAGTATTGTGGCTTCTATTGAAATATATCATTATAAAAAGGGTAATGATTGCAGTATTCATCCCGCTGTAGTCATCAGTTGCTCTTTTTTGCTCTGTTTTGAGAAGAAAAGAATCTGCAATTAGCCACATATTCGCAGAATGTCGGTGCGCTTATTTCCTATCACTTCTGTAATGTAAAACTTCATGCCATATTTATCAAGAAAGTCCAAGAGAAGGAATAAATAAATTTTTACTTTATCAAAGAAATAAATGCTAATTCCTCTGCTACGTAAGCTAATATAAGGGTTCCAACAAGTGGACTTAGATGCTACATGAAACAATGCTTAAATTATTAAGCATTAGGCTGATCTTTAGGTAAAGGGAACTCTTGCTCTCTTTCTCTTTCCCCTTTCTTGCATTTCTCATTCTCAGAACATGACTAATGTAATGAGATGACTCCATATTTTTTAAAGACAAAGCAGTTCATGGTCAGGGCTCTCATTGCCTTCGGGCTCTGTGCTCACACTGGCCAGTGCCTTGCCCTTTGTTGTCTTTGCTGATAATTCCACTTTCCTCTGCCTGCTGGTGGTAGACACTGTATATAGATCTCTGCCAAAGCAGTCGTCTGACCTCCAATGCTGAGCTCTCCTTCTTGGATCTGCTCATGAAGTATAGCAGCAGGACTGGCCCAACTATCTGGACCACTTCACAATCCTATTTCCAGCCCACTGGCACTCCAGGCAATGTGTTTCTCAGGTAATGAACCAGTAGTTTATTCCTACCCTGTATTAAAATTTACCTTTTCCTAGTATGTTGTATTCCTATCTGTGGTTGATCACTGTACCTTCCATATTTTGCTGCACAATCCTTTATAGTACTTGTGCTTCCTGGTTCTTCTCCTGTCTCTTCCCACTTTCAAATATGTATTGTCTTGCTTGCAATGGCAAGACCAGAATGCTATAGATGTAAGATACAGTGCCCTTTAAATTTAACAAAACACTATACAGAGCACAGTGTCTGGTGCCGTCAGTTTTCCGATGACTGGAAAAGGAAATACAACCCCCATTTTCAAGAAGGGGAAAATGGATGAGCCAGGGAATTACAGACCAGTCAGTCTCACCTCTGTGCCTCCAAAATCTTGGAGCAGATTCTCCTGGAAGGCATGCTAAGGCACATGAAAATCAACAAGGTGCTTGGTGACAGCCAGCATGGCTTCACTGAGGGGAAATCCTGCCTGACCAATTTGGTGGCCTTCTATGATGGGGGTACAGAACCGATGGACAGGGGTAGAGCAGCTGATGTCATCTACCTGGATTTGTGCAAAGCATTCGACACTGTCCCACACGACATTCTTGTCTCTAAATTGGACAGACTTCAATTTGATTGTGGCATTTCACAGCACAGACTCAAGTTGATGCAGAGATTCAAATCCTTTTTTGTTACCACCAAGCCCCTTTTTATCCCCTTGTTCAGTACTTTCCCAACCTGCACATACATATAATGTTCAATCTCACTGGCCACTATGAAACTTGTCAGGTAAATAGTCCAGTCACAATGTTGCAGGCCCTCTCACAACCCCACATCCTCTGGCCTTACAGCTGAGATTCCCATCACAAATACGTCCTGGCACCATCCTCCCGAGGCTTGCTTGTTTACCTTTCCTGTCCTTCAGCTTTCCAACTCATTGCCCCAGGGCTTCTCAAGCACCAAGGCCTCAGAGCTCATTCCCAAACTCTATCGCCTTCACTCCCTACATTTGATAGGTGGACCACCCCGTGGATAAAGAACTGCCTGGATGGTCACACACAAAGAGTTGTGGTCAATGGCTCCATGTCCAGCAAGAGACTAGTAACGAGTGGTGTCCCTAAGGGATTGGTGTTGGGACCAGTCTTGTTCAACATCTTTGTTGGTGACATGGACAGTGGGATGGAGTTTGCTGATGACACCAAGCTATGTTGATATGCTGGAGGGAAGAAATGCCATCCAGAGGGACCTTGACATGTTCGTGAGGTGGGCTGATGCCAACCTCATGAAGTTTAACCATGTCAAGTGCAAGGTCCCACACCTGGGTCAGAGCAATCCCAGGCACAGCTACAGGTTGGGCAGAGAAGAGATTCAGAGCAGCCCTGTGGAGAAGGACTTGGGGGTGTTGGTAGATGAGAAAATGAACATGAGCCGGCTTCAGTGTGTGCTTGCAGCCCAGAAAGCCAACTGTATTGTGGGCTCCATCAAAAGGAATGTGACCAGCAGGTCGAATGAGGTGATCCTGCCCCTCTCCTCTGCTCTCGTGAGACCTCACCTGGGGTATTGTGTGCAGTTCTGGTGTCCTCAACATAAAAAGGACATGGAACTGTTGGAACAAGTGCAGAGGAGGGCCACGAGGATGATCAGGGGACTGGAGCACCTCCTGTATGAAGACAGGCTGAGAAAGTTGGGGCTGTTCAGTCTGGAGAAGGCTGCGTGGAGACCTCATAGCAGTCTTCCAGTATCTGAAGGGGGGCTATAGGGATGCAGGGGAGGGACTCTTCATTAGGGACTGTAGTGATAGGACAAGGGCTAATGGGTTCAAACTTAAAACAGGGGAAGTTTAGATTGGATATAAGGAAGAAATTCTTTCCTGTTATGGTGGTGAGGCACTGGAATGGGTTGCCCAAGGATGTTGTGAATGCTCCAACCCTGGCAGTGTTCAAGGCCAGGTTGGACGAAGCCTTGCGTGGCATGGTTTAGTGCGAGGTGTCCCTGCCCATGGCAAGGGGGGGTGAAACTAGATGATCTTAAGGTCCTTTCCAACCCTAACTATTCTATGATTCTATGGTGTGAATTTAGTGGATGTGAATGTGGATGAAACAACAGTAACTTTTCTGTTTTACTGGAAGGGCCAGTGCACCTGCTCTTGGGAGCTGCAGAAGTGACTCCACAGCTATCTTATTGTTGAATGCCACTGTATCTGCCCCTGGGCAAATTTAGCTCTGGAGAAAGAGGTTATAATCTCTGTCTTGGTGGCAGTATGGATACTTTTACTGTCTTCCCCAGCTCATCCTGCTCAGTCCTTTGCAGGGCTCTTCTATGGCTTTTGCAAGTGTATTGAAGTCAGGTCTGGCTAGTACTGACAGCACAATTCTAGTACTCGTTTCCCTAGACTGGTTTTTAAAGATGTAGCAGTTGTGTTGAAGAGCAGCTAAAGCTCTGGAACTTAGAGACCAATTTGCACAAGCACAAATGATTGAATTGGAGAACAGAGTTACACTATTTTTATTACATAAAAAATATTCCAATTGTTCTTAACAGCTGTTAAATAGTTATACCCAACCAATGTCTATACCTACAAGGATAAGATGCAGCTACACAAGCACAGACCATGCTGTCTTCTTCACACACTAGTTAACCCATTACTAAGGAAAGACCACCTTTCTACCCATGTGAAGTTCAGTATGGCAACACCAAGTTATGTCATGTTCTCATGAGATACCCACAGAAGATAACCATGCTGATGACGGTGGAGAACCATCACTGATCTAAGGTAATCTCTTACTGGTCCAGACCACAGTCTACACGTTTGGCTTTGGTCACATGGTGAAATTAGTGTCCTTGCTTTTTCTCTTGATTGGCAGTTAGGTTCACTGACTGGTCTCTTTGGCATCTTCAGAATTTTCCCAAAACTGATGCAGCCTGTGCTTGTATTTGGGACTCCAGACTGATCCCATGGGTCAATTAATCATATGTATCCTTATTTACCTTGTCTTTATTTTATCCAACCACCCTGAGTCTTTGGAAGATCATTCCTTTCTGCTGTTTCTTTTGACTAGTCACCTTCAAGGTCAACAGTTAGTTTCCATTTTTATCATACAAATAACCTTACAACCCAACAGCTACTTTCACTTGTACACACATAATCTTACATGCCCTGTTTACACAGCTGTCTCATCTACAGGCTGTCAGTGACAAACAGGGGAGTCCAGTTCAGATGATCAAAAACCTTTGCATCCTCCACAACTTCAGCATTTTGAAAGTGTTTAAGCTGAACATATGTTATTAGTCAAACACATTCTGATTGTATGTCCTGATTAAGGAAACACATTTATGGGCCAGCTTCATTGCACACTCCTCTTTAAATTTCTTGGAATGCCAATGAGGCATAAGTGTGCACTATCTATCTGTGTACCCTCCTGACACAGGTTCTTTTGCAAAATTTTTAGGATACCATGCCTTTCTCTTCCATAATACCAGCTTCTTTGCTCTAAAGAAGCCTTCTTTCTTATTGCACTAGTCTTCAAACTAATCTGTCTCTGATTTGCTGAACTCTCTTACCCCAGCAAATGCATAGTAGAAAGGCATCTTACAGATTTTGGGTAGTTATACCAACCAGCAATGGGTGAAACTAGTATTGTTGATACAACATCTGGGGTTTCTGTGTAATGGAGACATGTTGCTGAAATTTCATTTCCTGCAATACAATTAATAGTCTTGAACATATGCTTTATGGGGACATTTCCAACAACCTTTGCTAGATAACAGGGATGTTTAAAATGTGTTTTCTTTATAGCTTCATTCATCTAAAGTGCAAGTGCAATTTTTAGAGGTCAGGTCTGACGATGCTTGGTTTTTATAGCAGTGTTTACTAATGTTTCCTGTCAAACAGGAAATTAAGAAAGGTACCAAAAACATGACTGCATTCAATTCTTCCCACTCTAAATCAAATAAATTCAGACTGTGAATCAGGCATACATGTATGTATATTTAATAACAGGGGAGATGCATATCAAGGGTTATGCCATTTTCCCTGTTGCTCTCAGGTCTTGAACACGGACTGGATATGCTTTTAGGTTTTTGTATACTCTAGAGAAAAAATAGAAAACTTGTGTTGCACAGAAAGTCATGCTAGTTGATCACAATTGTTCTCTCTGGCCTGGCTAGTTTTCAAATAGATTTATTTTACTCTAATAGGTGACTTGGCACATTTGGTTCTGTTAGGGATGTAAGGTACTTAGGATTACCCCTTGAGCCAAAATTTGTGATTCTCCTATAACATTAAAATTCAGTAAATAAAATCTAGATTTTTTTTTTTTGTTCCCAGTGAAATGAAGTAAACAAGGTTTCATTTTTTTGTGAGTAAAAAATGTTTTGAAAGGCTTTTTCCTCCTGTTATTCCTTTTAACCAGCTGTTTTTCAACTTAGACATATTTTTAGTTGAAGTGGTATGTAAGAATTAATAATCACAGTTTATTGCTTTGTATTTTAGAATGAAATAGACTTTTAAAAAAAAATTAAATCCCTTCCCTTGCTTATTCCTTGGCAATTTTTGTTGAAGATCCTATTTATTGCAGATAAGTAAAATAATAATAAAAAAAATCTACTCACAGTTTAAAATGTATAACTAGTTAAGAGATTATATTTTTTTTTTCATTTTTTCACTTGGGCCCAGATTTGGTTGGGAAGAGTGGTATTGCAAGTTTACATGCCACTATAAATTGCTTATGGTATGCTTATGTATTTGATAGAAACTTAAGAATGCAGTTGCTTCAGTATGAAACAATGAAGGGTTTGTTGTTATATTATATGTGAGTTTTTTTCTATTGAATAATGTCATATAGAATACTTACTGTGGAATATTTATCTTGTACCCCTTACCCAGGTTCTCTTTCAGCACCTGATGTAGGGGTTCAAGATCCCTCTTTTGGCATGTGTGAGTATAGTTCAGCCCGACAGGGACATGGGTAACGTCATGTGAAAAGTCATTAAATTATTAAAATTAATCACTCCTGTAGCTTAGTGAAGTTCCAGCCATCCCCCGCTATTCAGCTATTTTTGGTAGAGAAATTGTGTCCCTTGCAGACAAAACTGTAGGACATCTTCAAGCTTAAATCCATAGGGAACAGGGAAACCTTTCTGCAAAGAAATAGGGAGAATATATTGGGAACTGCTTTTGTCAGGTTTTGCTCTATCTTAGTCAAATCACACTATATGCTTGTGCAGACTGATTCAGGCCAAGCAAATGGGGCCTGAATGAATGACCCATGGCATTGCAGCAGATGGTAAGTGAAGCACAGGACATGTGGGATGGGGATGGCCTGCAGTGTGTTGGTGCAATATAGGATGCTCGTAAGCTTCTTTTCTAGCAGAGTGCTGAGGAGTGATGAAGGCCTGGAGGGGAAGTGAATGAGCACCTGCGTGATATTTAGTTGCCATCTGAGATTAAATCATGACATCCTGTCGCTAGCAATGACTTCCTGTGTGCTCACAGAGTGGCCTGCAAAAAAGGACTTGGGTATAGTTTTAGGAATGCCATATGCCAAGTAAGTGAAGCTGACAAAATGAACATGGTTTTCCCCACTTAGAAATGATGAGTGTGATAGTAAATAATACACAGACAGGTGTGGTGGGGCATGAAGTTGATGACATTCAGAGATAGAGATCATACTTACTCATTAGGTAAGCTCCTGCTTTAGGACATTACTCTAAAGATTTATTCCAATGTCTTTAACTTTCTTACCCTATCAGAACTTCTTTGTCTTCACTGTATATCACCTTGGCATTTTCCTTGACTGAACTCTGCTCGCTTCTCTTTTTAGTGTTTCTACAAATTTTTCTGTCACTACTTTTTCTATGTCTCCCAAGTCATTACTATAGTACTTAATAAAAGGTAAAGTCTTCTTAAGGATCTTCAGTTCTCAGAAGAGAGCATATTCAGAACTGAAAAGTTGCCTACGTGTCAATAACTGTGGTGTAAACAGAAGTAATTCCGTGTCAGCTAATGAAAGCAGACCCATGGAAAAAGAGGCTCTTGCCTGTAATCCATCGCACTACATATGGATTACATATTGCAGCAATATTCTATATGCAGCAACAAATACAGTCCAACATGTAATAAATATACCCAACCACAGTGGATCATATGAAAGAAATTTTTCAGACATTTAATTGAATTTTAAAACGTCACAGTAATTCAGGCTCCACTTACACCTGTACAAATCAGTTTACAGCATCTTGACGTAATTTTGTCCATTATAAATTGGTTTAAATGACCTGATAAGATTTGTTTCCCCTTTCAGTTGCCCCAGAGCTTTGCAGAAGTTCATAAAGCAAGTTCTCTGTCATTTTTTTTTTTGCAGCAGACCAGAACCTCTACATTGTACCTTGCTTAGTTATTAATTTACTCTAGTATGAAGGCAGTGTAATGTCAAAGTCATTAATAAATGACAGAAATAGGACTTTTTTAATATGTTTTGGGGAGATTTTTCTTGCTGATTTTCTTCTAGAACTCATTCATGAAAATGCAGCTATCCTAAAGGACTTAGAGTTAAGGGTCTGGTTCAAAGCTTGATTAAAGTTTGACTTAAGTTAGCATTTAGGACGAGAGGGTAGAGTGAGGCTTTTATAGACTTATTTGAGATGCAGAAGGATGTCTTCTTGAAAGGTGGACAGAAATGCAGTTCATGCCTGAGGTTGACCTCAGGGGTTGGGGTTCTTTGGAGTCCTGCTTTGGGAAGAAAATGAGCTGAATAATCTATTAGTTGTTTTACATAAAATTCCCCCAATCTTTTCCCGCATTCTGCTGGTGTAGCTGGGCAGAATAAACAGACGTGTTGTATGTGACTGTCTTGACTGCAGCACACACAAAGGATTTTTGCTTAACTCTTCCTCTTCCTTCTGCTTTATTTTTCCCCTCTTTTCCCATGCTCCTAAAGCCAACTCAGCTGTGGAATCAATATTTCCTTATCTTCATCAAAGCTTTTTTTTTGTTCTCAAAATGAAAAGCATGAAATGTTCTCTGCCACTTCCACTGCTTAGCTGTGGATTAGGTAGGCACATCCAGTACAAGAGATCCAACAGCTTCCCATCAGTTTCCTGAGGGCTCACCCATACTAATTTCAATTCTGAGTGGCAGCTTCTTCACTGGAAAACTCTGCAAAAAAGGTCTGTGTCATTGTGACCCATGTAGACAATCAAGGTCTCAATTTTTTGTAAAGATAAAGTAAGATGGGAAGAAAAGTTTTTATGTCTGCCCCACAGAATTACCTCTCCTGAATCCCAACAAATTAAACATGATAAAGACTTAGCAATATTAATTACATGGACAATATACCAGGTCTGTGCTAAATCCACTTGCTAGTCCATGGTGTTTAAATAATTGCAGGTATCTCTATGCCATCTTTTATGCTGAATTTAAGACCGATGCAGTGTTAAAAATTACTTGGATAATACCTTTTGAGGAACTATCTGGATTCAGGAGCATGTACTACATGTAGCTGCATGAGCCACATGGATATATCAGTTCAGACCTCTACACAAACAACATAATTGTATATTGTATTTCTTTCAGTAATGAGGCAGTTGGCACTGCATCTATCAGATTTCCAGTCACAAGAGCAGGAGTTTTCAAGTGTGCCATGTGAAAGCAATTGGACTTAATGGGCACTATGCAAAAGAAGGAACTTACAGGAAAATATGATAGATGCCATACAAGGGAGAGGGAATGAAATACTGAGGCTAAAACAAAATGAGAAAGAAAGCTTGTATAAGAATATTAGCACCAAAATAAAATGGGAAGTACAAAATAAGATAAATGAATGATCCTCATTTTTAAATTTCACTGAAAAAGGTCTAATTAAAATTTGCCACTGGTGCCATGTATTGAGTTTGCATGACAAGTTTTTGGTAGCATGGACACTACAGAGCTGGCATGTGTGAGAAGCTGCTAGAAGCTTCCCCTGTGTCTGATAGAGCCAATGCTGGCTTCAAGATGGACCCATTACTGGCCAAGTCTGAGCCCACCAGTGATGGTGGTAGTGCCTCTGGGATAACATATTTTAGAAGGGGGAAAAAAAAACCCTGTGCAATGGCAACTTCAGCCAGAGAGAAGAGTGGGTAAACATGAGGGAAAAAACTCTCAACTTCACTCACCAAAGTCAGTGAAGAAGGAGGACAGGAGGTGCTCCAGGCACCAGAGCAGAGATTCCTTTGCAGCTTATAGTGCAGATCATGGTGAGGCAATGCTGTGCCCCTGCAGCCCGGGGGGATCATAGTAGAGCAGATATCCACCTGCAGCCCACAGAAGACCCCATGCTAGAGAGATGGGTGCCTGAAGAAGGCTGTGCCCCCCTGGGAAGCCCATACTGGAGCAGGGTCTTGGCAGGACCTGTGCCCCTGTGGAGAGAGGAGCCTTTGTTGGAGCAGATTTGCTGCAGGATTTGTGACCCTGTGGCGGACCCACACTGGAGGAGCCTGTTTCTGAAGGGCTTCATTCCACCCAAAGGGACCCATGCTAGAGCAGTTCATGGAGAACTGCAGCCTGTTGGAAGGACTCAGGTTGGAGAAGTTTGTGAAGAACTGTCTCCTGTGGGAGGACCCCACAATGGAGCAAGGGAAGAGTGTGAGGAGTCCTCCCTGAGGAGGAAGGAGCAGCAGGAACAACATGTAGAATTTACCATTACGCAGGTAAAAACATTCTCATATGGAGAATTTTGACTTTTTCTAGATCAATGGTATTGAATTAATTTTTTAAAAGTCTAAGATCTTCTGAAATTTATAGCTATATATTTCTGATTTCCAAAAAAAAGTATATTGTAAATGGATTCTTATTGGCAGTGAATAAGCTATTTCATGATTATTAATAAACTTTGAAGTTGCTATTGCTGTCTAATTATACTAAATGTATTTCTCAAGGTTCAGGAATCTACGTAAATCAGTGAAAAGAACTGACCCTGAAAAATGAACTGAATGTAGTTAATACACTGCTTGATTGGGCCTTACTGATGGCTATTAGATTTTTTTTTTTTCTGTTTTCATTTTCTTAGTTGTTTGAGAAGTCTTTCTGTTACAGGGCAATTTTGAATAGCTGCTGTTTGTTGGTAACCTACTGAAAAGTTATTTTGGAATTGCACATTCAGTAGCCAAGAACTCTCCCTATATAATTGCTGTGGGGCTATGGAATTTTCCCTGCAATGAGTTTTAATTATTCTGTGCTAATTAAGTAACTGATGCCTACTGTGAAAAATTTTCCCTTTGGAACAATGTGAGCAAAGGTACACACATAAATTTCATAACATATGCATAAAAGCATCCATTTTTATCTCCTGTACTAATTTCATGTCCCTATGTTCAGTCAGTGGAATGAATAAATATAACTCCTATTGCCATATATAGAGTGCTCATAAGACATAATATTAATCTTTTCCCATTAAAAAAGATAGCAACATGGTATTTTTGGTTTTGTTCAATCATCTCTTTATAATAAAGACTATTACAAAGTCAGATAAAAAATGAGGTGCTCAATAATATTTGTGTTAGAAGAAGGCTTGGTCAGAAGAAAACAGTAATTGAGAAAAGCAAAGATAGATTGTACAACCAACTTGAAAAGTATGTTTAGTATGTTTTTCTTTTTTTTTTTTGTTAATTTTCATGATTTAAAAAGAAAATGGATAACAGGGTGGAACTGGCCTAAGCATGCAGCTGTGGGATAGATAAAGGACAACATGCGCTTCAAGGCTGTGCCTACATCTCTACCTCCTTCTGCTGCAAAGTCAGAGAGAGTTTATAATTTTCCATTTTTTTATGGAGTGCCAGTACTACTTTACTGAAAGAAGCCACATTTGGAGTAAAGGAAAAGTTATAGAGAATAACTCTACAGTATTGGATTTTTTTATTTTTTACTTTTTCCTCAGGAGGCTCATATTGTGCCTTGCTGGTACACAGAAAAAGAATAATAGGATGCTCTGGGTTGGAAGGGGCTTTTGAAGATCATCTAGTTCAAGACCCCTGCCGTGTGCAGGGACATCTTTCACTAGATTAGGTTGCTCAAACCCTGTCCAGCCTGACCTTGAAGAGTTTGCAGCTGCAATGAAATTGCAAAGTGCACAGGGTAGAGAGAAAGGGCAGGGGGACCAGAAAACTGAAAAGAGATATTTTCTTCTGGAACATGTATCCATGGTACTGTTGAATATATTGGACAGCACATTGCAAAAGTGGCAAGATTAAAACTGGTGATGTGGAATCGCTATCATGTCTAAAAATGGAGGCTATATAGTAGGAAGGAGGAAATATGAAGAAAATATTCAGATAAAAAATGACTGAAAACATAATTTCTGATCAAAATAAGTAAAACCAGATTTGCTCCTTTTATTTTGTCTGAAACTAAATAGAATTTTTGATAGCTGCGCTAAACGTAAAAGATATTTTCTGAAGAAACTTTCATTGAATTAAAATCCAGGTTTTTGTCTGAAAGCAGTGCCAGTATTAAAATAGAGTTAATGCTACTTGTTTTGAATGGTAGTTTGGAAAATAAGCTTTCTGCTTCACAACTGAAACATTGCACTAGTGGAAGCAAAGCTAAGTGGACAGATAATTGGGTAATTACAGCAGCAGTTTGGCCCTGGGAAAACTGGTTCAAGACCTTACTCTAATCCAGATTTCAGCTGTAGCTGCTCTCTGAAGTGAAGATGGGCTTGGCTGAGCTAGATGGTTGGATCTGCGTGGGCTTTTCTTGCTCTGCTGATTTCCTCTCTGGCTGCTGCTCATGATCAAAACATCAAAAGTATAACTTTGAAAGAAGAAATATCTATATAGGAGGGAGGAAAGCTCTGTATAGCAGAGATGGACTGGTATGGAAGCAGTTGACAAATGTCAAGGGATTTAGGTTCTTTGTTTCATTAAGATCATGAAGACTGAGCTAAAGTTTTGTTTTAGGGTGAATCTGGTATAGATGAGCTCCTGAGCATGTTGCTATACTCCATTGGGTGCCCAAAGGCAGAGCTAAATCTCTTTACCCAGGCCATGCAAAGACAGTAGAAATTAAAGGCTGTGCCTGGAGGAATTTGGGCTTCAGTTATTCGTTCTGCAAAGGGGCAATCTCATGAACTACTAGAAGCTACACACAACAGAAGTCTTCATGGGTGTAAAGCCCTGCCTTGGGCAAGCACAACCCCAGCAGCCACCCAGGCTGGACCTGCCTGGCTCGGGTCAGCTTTGTTGCAAAGTCCCTGGCCTGGGGGTGGTGAGAATGGCAGCAGCACCCTGGGTGGCATGGACAGGTGCACAGGTGGGAGATCAGGTCAGAGATTAGCTCCTTCTGCTCAGCACGAGTTAGATCACATCTAAATGCTCTGTCCAGTTTTGAACACCAAATGACAAACTGGAGCAAGGCCTCCACCTCAGGAGGTGGGAGACAATAAATGAGAACTGAAACAGAACATTTTCAGATGGGATGTAAGGAGAAACTTCTTCCCCATGAGGGTGCTCAAGCAGTGCACAGGCTGTCCAGAGAGAGCTTGCTGTCTCCATCCACCAAGGTTTATCACATCCTGACTGGATCAAGCCCTGACAAATCTGGTCTGTTGCCAGAACTGCCCTGCCTTGAGTGGGCGGTTAGACCAGAAACCTCCTTTCCAGCCTGAATTATCACGTCATCCTTAAGAAAAATGGGCTGAGTACTGAGATAGAAGCTGTTTTTAATTTACTTCAATTGCTCTAGGTGAAAGAAATTGAGGGAAAAATAGCAAACAAATTGTAAATTTATTTAAAACAAAACCCCCAAACTTAATAGGCAGCTGTCTGTGTCACCTAGGTATTACAGAGGGATAGACATGTAGATCCCAAATTCTGATCCACCTGCAAATCCAGCAGTAGTCAACACATTGCTGTAATGATTTGATTCTATCTGACAGGGAGAATGTCTCAAAGTCAGGAACTATTGCAGTCACACTGGGACATGTGCTCCAGTTTGCTGCTAGATACATGAGAAAGCACTCATCCTAGCAGTGAGCTGCCAGAAACAGTAAAATGGTCTGCTTTCTACTTAAAAGTCCCATATGACTAAAGTGAAATTACAGGGGAAAAAAAAATGCATTCATTATCTTTAGTTCAGCCCATCTTTTCCTCTTTAAATTATAGATCTGTCATTTATGTAGGTTTTTAATTCAATTATATTTAACTCCAGTTAACTGGAAACTCCTGATCCGTGTAAAGGTACAGGGCAAATATTGTCTTTTGGCAGATCAACCTCATCTCTCCTTGTCTTGATGAATAAACTGCAGGTTAAATATAGGCTCATTTATCTTGCATATTACTTCAAGATACCCTGGGCAAGTTCGTCAAAATGATTTCCAGATTTGCCACATTTTTGATCTTTCTTTTCCCTGCCTTATGTGTGCTCACCTCTATAAAAACATAGACATAAATTTATGTATACATTTCTTCTATCAGTGTGTGCTCATTTTTAAGAAGTGCTGTATTTTTCCTTGCTATAGCATACAATATTCAATAGTCAGAAGAGGAAAGCTTTATGCACTTTCTATTATCCATTTTTCCTCTATTAAACGTAACTGTCCCATACAACAAGCTGTGGGACCACTACTGATTGCAAGAGATCATCACAGAGGTCTTCTGATTGTTCTGGCTTGTGTCCCAAAAACTTTTTGCTCCCTAAATTTAGAAATTTAGCCCCTAAAAAAGAATTTTCATTTTGCAGAGGATGCCAGCACTTTGAATGGGTTTTCATGTTTAAGGGAGACAAAAGTAAATATTACATTTTTGTGTAAAACTGAAAAGATTAAAAAATGCACCTTGCATTTATCAGTTTCCTCTTTGCTAATCATCTCCAAATATTTTGGGAGATTTTTTTAGTGAAATTGGAAGAGTGTTGACTGAAGAGGTCACGCAACATCAGCGAGCTATTTGAATAACGATCCTATGATGTAATCCCATTTATTTATGAGGACGGTATAAAATGTTCTGCTTTTGAACATGGGTAGAATAAAACAGCAGGAGACAGTAATTTTTGCTCACCAGACTGTCTCTTGCAGCCAGTACTGTGTAGATAAGCCCTGTTTTGTTTCTCTTTTCCCTTCGGGTCATGTTTCCCAGGCTGCCTCTGCTGTGACTGTAGATGCTTATCTTCTTCCCTGCAGCCTATGCTGCCTGCACACAGCTCCACGGTCTGTTACCTTTGTTGTACGGTGCTCAGTAGAGATTCCCTAGGACACATCAGCTGTTATTTTGAGTGTTGCTCTCATTCCCATAGAGAAGCTTAAGGTAGCCTGATAAAACATCTTTACCTAACAATGTGGTAAAATAAGGACTATTCAAATGTATAAAGTGTGCAATTATCTGATACGTTCATTGTTTACCAGCATGCATCTTAATAAATAAAAATGTACCTCCAGATATATGCCTAAACCCAATATAAATTATATGTGCAATACATAATTACCTTTTCCTAGTTTAGGGCATGACCTAGTCAAAGAAGATAGCAAGGGATCTGCTTCCTTTCTGCCCTGCCACTCCCTGTGCATGGGGTCTAAATGTGTGTATTTAAAATCACCTAAAATCAAACTGTGTGTGAGGTTTGGAGGCAGTGGGGAGGTAGTTCACTATCTTAATTCTTCAGGATGTTCTGTGAAATGACAGCAAGGGTTGCCACACTTTTGAACACAATATATTCCAAATTGCTCTACTTGATTGGATGAATTTCGGAGTGCACCCTCCCCCCCCCCCCCCCCCCCCCCGTACAAATAGCTGTAATTTCCTGGAAAGGGCACATGTGATCAAATATGTCATTCTCCTGCTGAACAGAGCTTGCAAATTACTAATGATTCTGGCAAAAGGACTTTAATTTTCTGCCAGTGGGAGATTTCAGGTTAATTGTTTTCGTTGTTTCTGTATTTCACCAAGTAACCACTCTTGGCTGACACCTAGAAACTTACAACTTGAGGCCCTAATACTGTCTTGACCTGAACTTCATCAGTCCAAGCAAATGTCCCTGAGTGTCTGAGCAAATTCTGAAATTCATTTTTAAAAAGTTTAGGGCTACATTAGGACAACAGCTTGCTTTTTGGCATAGATGGCTGTCTAAAGGTTTTAGATAACATTTAGTAATCCTGGATGCAGTAGAACAGTGAAATAAGAACAACTGCAGAATATGAGAAAAATGTTGCTAAGCTATCCAAAGGGACCTTTGTCTGTAATGATTGTCACCAGTGTTATTTTATTCTAATTCAGCAAAATCACATTTTAATTACCAAAACAAACAAACAAACAAAAAAGAATTTCGACTAAAATAATAATGATAAAAGCAATCCAGGTGCTGTTCTGAGAAATGCAGATGAAGAGAAAATTTAACTGGAAAAGGGAATCAAAATAATAGAATAGACAGAACAGAATAGACATCCCTGGTGAACAAAATCTGTTCCACCTTTTTCAGTGCAAGGATAACAATAATAACAGTATAAGTTGTATTCAATTTTTGTAAGCTTTTCACTTATACTGAGAACAGAGATGGGAAGGGCTCAGAAACAAAAAGACCTGATGCTGTTTCTTTCTATAGCTTTCTCTCTGTCTCCCAGAGCAAAATAAAATCTCCGTATTGTGTGTCTCCGCCAGTTATTCACTTCTTTGCATAACTAAGCCCTTCCATTAATGCCAGTCTCTGCTGGCAGAATGGCCATGCCTCCTGAAAGCAGTGAGCAGAAGAGAGGTACTGTCACTTGACTCCATAGGGTATGTAGCATTAAGACCTGCCGTGTCTGATTGCTTATTAATACTGTATCTTTAGGGCAGCATGGTGCCTGTGTGGCTGGTGACAAAATTGTTGGAGGTACATGCTGGAGATGGAGCCAAGAAATGAAGTGGGACAGGTGGAGGTCTGTAAATAACATTTGGACCCTGTCTGCATGATGCAAAATCATTCCCAGCCAAGAAGAGAGATGTGCCCATGCACAGGTTGTCCCTGCACTGAGCAGTAGGTAACTGCAGTTTGTGCTGATGTTGTGTGCTGTGATCAAAAGGAATTTGATAGGATTTTGCTGGAGAAGTTCACAAAATATGCAAAGGCCTTGAGGCTGGCCAGTTTCTGATGCTGGCAGTTTGTCCAAGTTCACTGCCATTTCTGATTCCCATCAACTCACCTTTTCCCAGTGCTTGTGGCCTGTCCTGCACTGCTTATACTCACAAGGTCCCTCTTCTCAGCAAGACTTGCTCCTAAACCTGCCCATTTTTAAAGAACAGGTCTAGGTCTGATTGTAGGAAAAAAACCTCAGTGAGTATATGACTTCTGAACAGAACTGTCAGAATATGCTACTGCTGTTTTCCTAGAAGCCAGTTTTCTCAAGGTTGACTGAGTATCTGTAACGCCAGTTTTTGCTGTAGCATTTTTTATGCCTTCACTCTAGTGGCTGGATTAACATTGTTACTTCATATTTTTATATTCTGGCATCTATCTTTACTAACTGTTAAAAGTCAAGATTGTATCTTTTGATGTGAAGTGCGGAATAGTCCAGAACTGATTTTTCTTTCATGTCTGCCTTATGAAATCTGCTTTATTGGTTCGTAAGATTTATGGGCTATTTCAATTTGATAGTACTCTGTTGTTTTGTTTTGTTTTTTTTTTTGCCATTGCTACAGATGACTACATGCTGTGCATAGCTATGAAGGGTTCAAACTGGTCTGTATGAAAAGCTCAGTAGGTATATTAGACCAATATTATCAAACAATATGAATAGTAAGCAAGTACATGTATTTACTCTGTTCATAGATAGCGTTGTTCAGTGTGTCATACATCATTTTGTGCATAACTGAAATGATTATTGCATATGTGGAATCAATGAAATAGTCTTAAAATCAGCACACTTAATTTTCCTTATGAAGTTTTATTCTGTCTTTATGGGAATAAATTTCCAGTCAAGTCAGTCTCTGAGGACATTCAGTAAGGATGCTATAAAGGTCTACCCTTTCCTTGTTAACTAGTTAATCTAGCAGACTAGTTAAACTAGTTAAGTACTGACGGTTCTTCAGAAAAGAAGCTGGGAATTACAGTGGATCATGTTTTTTTTTAAAAAAAGAGAAACGTACATAGATGTTAAAATAGGTGAATTGTTCATAAGATATGTGGAATAAAATTTTGTTTCATTTAGTGGCAGCTGTTGAGCACCACACTTCAAGAAAGATGAGAGCTAATCAGAGGGAGTCCAGAAGCAGAGAACAAGAGCACATGTTTAGCAATCATGACCTACAAAGAAAGACTGAGTTAACCATTTTGGTTAACTTTTGAGGAGAAAAGACCTAAAAGAGACATGATAGTTCAATCTTCTGCTATGTTTACTGCTGCTGAGTAGCTTCTTCTTCATGGCAGGGCAAAAAGTTAGTTGGCTTTATACTTGGCTTAGAAAGGTAAATTTAAAATAATCATAAGACTAAATTAATTTTATCATAATATTTCTGATAATTTGAAATAGATGCTGGAATAGATTGTCTAAAGAAGTTATATATTCTCTGTTACTGGATGCTTTTAAGACCAAGGTATATATACCCAAGAGATTCAGAGGTGCAGGTGGTCCCCTTTGG
The DNA here is from genome assembly GCF_034315485.1 of Pezoporus occidentalis. Taxonomy (NCBI): domain Eukaryota; kingdom Metazoa; phylum Chordata; class Aves; order Psittaciformes; family Psittacidae; genus Pezoporus; species Pezoporus occidentalis. The sequence continues at coordinate 3,233,386 of NW_026916315.1, forward strand.
CATAAGGAGATGATTTTGTAGCCCTTTGTCAGTGTTTCGATGTACCTCATTCTGCAGCTAATACATACCTCTTTGGATATACAAAATTTATGTGTATTTTCAAATTTTCTCCCCAATTTTGGCATGCAGTTTTCTTTGTGCTTTGTAAATTTTACTCACAGATTGTTTCACTTAAGTAACACTCCCAGTGGTCCATTCAGAAAGGCTTTTTCTAGGCATAGGAGTTGTTGATCTCTCCAGCTATTTGTGAAGAATGTAAAAACTCTGTTTCAGATTTTTGGAGTAGGGCTCTGGCCTTGTCTGTGCTGACCTTACATCATTGGTGCTATCATAACAAAATAATTACATGAAGATTTAGTGAAGAATCAATCATACATAAGTTTCTATGTTGCCATGTTTATGAAAAAGGGTTTTTCCTAAATAATAAAGTGAATCTCATATGACAATAAGAAGCTATCTTATGATGACAGCAAAAAATATGCTAATGTCTCCTAGACTACTGAGCTATTTGGAAAAACTTTTCTATATATTTGTCATTTTTTTTCACTGATTAAATTTTTCTGAGAAAGAAATGCTCAGAGAATGAGCACAAAAAATAAAATATTCAGTTGTAATAACAAATTCTCTGATGACATGAAAATGTTATTAAACAACTTCAGTAACATCTAGAAACATAAATGGAATCTACGAAAACCATTCCTTTACAAAAGTCAGTTGGAGGTAGTTTTCTGATACCATTTGTCAAACCTATCTTGTTTCTAAATCGTGATGCAAGTTAATATTGATTGCCATTTTAAAGTATAGCTTGTTGGCTTCTTTGTTCCATTAAACTGCCAGTATTGTCATTCTCAAGGTTTATTTTTTCAGTGCTCTCAGATCACTGAGGCTATCGGAGCATATGAGAGCAGGTAATACTACAACTAGCTGATAAACAAAAGCTGTCACATACCAGCAAGGGAAAATGAGGGGGAACAGTAAAACCTCAACCTGCATCTAGGCTGTGAACAGATTAAGAGCACTAATCAAAATTTATTCAAAGAGAAATACCTATATTAACAGCACCAATTTGTCCATGGTATTAATTCTTTCTCTGGTATGCCAGTTCTTTCTCTGATATGATGGTAATGTCTTTCAAGTATTTGATTTTGGATTTTGTTATCTGACTAGTAGATTAAAAAAACTGAGCACCACCCCCCCACCCCACCCCCAAACATTACTAGCTATCACTGTTCTTTTCAAGTATGAAAATTTACCTCACTACTCTTAATTGAAAATAATTTAGCTTTTGGCACCTCCTTGTTTTTCCTTAGGGTCTTAGGTGTTTCTACTTGGAAATGCCCTTAATATGCATTTCTATGAGTAGGAAAATTATGCTAGCTCTTTTTTGCTGTTTTCACATTAGAGTACCTCTGATTCATGCACAAATGGAGCCACTGTGACTCAGACCCTAGCTTTACAGGCATGAGATATTCTTCCAGTACAGCATGTCACAAACTTTAATCTTATAACAAGCACTCTGTGAAAACAGGTGGTTAATTAGAGCCCACCGTGGAATTTGGTCTAAAATGGCAGAAAGACAACAGATCTGAGATTCTGGAGTACAACTTTCCTGGCAACCCACAAATAAACAGCTTGGAATGGCGTTAAAATGTTGCAGCCCTGCATGTAGACCTGAAGATATGCAAGAACTGGAGTTCCTTCTCAGCCACAGTTGAAAGCCTTTCATTCACGGGCAAAACAGAAGATTCACAGATAAAATGTTCTCTGCTTCATCCTGTCAAATGTCTTGATATACTCAACACGCTATCACAGAATGCTCAAAATTCTGTACTTCTGTTGAATCACTGTTTTTCAAAGGAAGGCTGTTCAGCTGGGAAATTTCTTAGCCAGCAGAACCTCAAGAGGTGATGCAACACATCACCATCCATCCAAATTACAGCCTCAGCTTCCTTTCTCCCCAGATCTGGTTGTTTTTCAGGACAGTTTGCTTCTTATACAGGTAAGATACAGGACTGTTGTTATAATTGCCAGTGCAATGTGAAAGCACTATTAGTACATATAGTTTTTCCACTTTGTGCTGATTAACAGGGCAAACAGCTCTAAGCTCCATATGGACACAAACTTTATATTACTTCACTACATAATAATCCTAAATGAAAAATATCACAACATGATCTCTGTATGCATAAAGTGATTTATTTAAAAGGCACAGCGTACTAACAGTGCTTCTATCCATGTGATCTTTCTTTGACGGAGACAAATTTCTATCTCAGCAGATGGTCTTGCAAATGCAATTTGCACTTGCTTTGCCAAGTGACATGAAACTCAACTCTGTATCCTTGTCCCCCTGAGTTGTCTTGTTAAAGAGTATTTGGTCTGCAGGAGCTAATCTGCAGCAATCAGCTGAGGCACTTGAGTGATAAAATGTACGTGAAAATATTGAAGAATTTTCCTGCTTAAGGGAACTTTTAAACCCACCCTTATCATTTGCTCTGTATGCTTAATCTTATTTAAATAACATGTCAAACATGCCTAGTCATCAGCTAGCAGGTGTGCCTATGGAGATTTTCAGCTTTAAGTTTTCCTGCATCTCAGTGCAAGGATTTTTCCCAAATATTGACTTTGGTTTTCAAATTTACCAATGATGTGCTCCGACATGAGTTGTTTGGACTACCTCAGGAGAAGAGGCTCGTTAAGAAGACAAATGTGTTTATTAGGCAAATCATCTAGCTGACTATATACTTTTGGTTTGACCTGTAAGACATTAAGTTTCAATAAATACACATTTTCCTGTCATTACATATGCAAACATCTGTGAGTCCTTATCTTTCGGTTTCTCAAAGAGGTAGGTCCAATTTATGATGTTTACATGGTAATGCGTGTGTGTTGGCACTAAATGGGCTTAAATCTTAATGTTGATCTTCAAAAAAAAAATAAAATTGATTTAATAACAATGAGAAACCTACAGAATCAACTGCAAACAATTGTCTCACAGTACCTAATATTGCACTTCTAGTTACGGGTAAGCCAGTTACGGTAAGAATGGAAAAGAATGAACTTCAGGCAGCTCTACTCCATCCTTTTGCTACTGGTAGTACTTAAGGCTGCAGAAGAAAGAGAGGGCAAATCTGGATTTCTAGATCACACAAAATGACCTGCACTGGCTAGTTTGGCTGTTACAATACTGTTTTTTTTTTCATGATGTCACAAGCTCTTTCAGGACATCTGTTTCATAATTTAATCATTGAGGTCATTTGGACTTTTATAGCTGAACTAAAAATTGATGATGTGTTTAAACCATTATTTTAGATCTGTATTTCCTAGAGAGCAACAGTCCAGCAGTGCTGTGAAAAATGGCAGGGTTTTTTTTTCTTTGTTTCTTTACTGTTTTCTTTCTTTTTTTCTTTTTTTTTTTTTTTTAAGGAATATCTGAACCATTGCAAAATAACAAACCAAACCAGAAAACATCAAGAAAACAAAAAAGCCCTGGAAAAAATCCTTTGCTTTGTGTACAGAGAACAAAACTTGGAGAAAGGAAAAGTAGTTCAGTCAAAGATGATTCTATGGTACTGATTGATAGCTGGAAAGCTGGCTCTGACAGGGTTTAAAATGCTTGATAATTTTTTGTCTGAATATTTCACAATCCTAAAACCACAGAAAATGTATTGAACTGGTTTGGTTTGGTTTTGTTTTGTTTTGTTTTTTTTTTGTTAAGTTAGGCCTAAAATAGTCATTAGATGTATTAATGGTTATGAGCTACTTAGTCAGTAGTACTTTTAACCTAATTCTCACACAGGTTTTGGATGCTGCTTTTGGTTTTTTTTAATAGTTGTGATCATTTTCAGTGTTCACCACAATGATCACATCAGTCTCTGGCTTCCTGAACTGTTTGTCATTCAGGATGGGCGATCATCTCCCCACTGACTTTACTTCTTGATCACCCAGCTGAAATGATTATAGCCGAAGATAATTAAAATAACAAATGGCAAACTGTAAATAGCAAATAATGAGTATCAAAGTCTATGCAGGTATAGTTGTGTTTGCATGTGGATACAGACATTTGTATAAATGGCTGCGGCCAAGGAGCTGCACAAATAGGCTGTCTGCATGAATTCTTATAGCTGAGAAACAAGAAGGGCCATGATAACTGCTGAATTAGGTATTATGAATTCGAGTAATGCAAACGCTTTTGGGACAGCTGAAATTGGCACTCATTCATTTAGGTCAATGCATGGTCATTTTACTTTGAAAATCAATTGGAGGTTTGCCAATTCAAACAGGAATGCAAACAATTTTCATAATAACATTTAGTCAAAATCAGTCTTAATCTTACAGGATTGCATTTGTCAGCTGTTTCAATTAAATCCTTTTAATGTCTATGTTAATAAATGTTATTTAGTTGGACGAAATTAAATTCAGATGAGAAAATATATTCAGCACTACCATTTAGATACAATACCACTTCAACATTTTTATATGAATATGTACTTTCCTGTGACGTATGGATTCAACACAGATAACAATTTTTCAAAACCAAAATATCTTTTTTTGACAGTCTGAATGTAATGAAAATGCTTCATTTGGCTTCAGTTCCCTTTACCTTCTTTTCATAATTTACCTGGCTCAAACATGTTACTCAGTTCAATTGTTTTAGGTACCTAATAGCAGAATCAGAGTGGGAACTTCCCAAGGAAAAAATGTGGTGGGATTGAGACATTGGGCGGAGAAGTCCCTTGTGCTAGAGAAATTATTTCCATTACAGAAACTTGCAAGTAATGTAGTGCCATGAATATAACATTTGTAACAACATGGCATTAGGAGAAGGTGAAGGAGAAATAGTTCAGCTAGAAATGACTGGATTGCAGCCTGCCCTGTCTTTGGGTTTGGTTTCTAGCTTGGGTTCATCTATCTCTTTTTAAAGATTTTTTTTTTTGTTTTTGTTAGTATTGCCCAGTAAACTAAAAGATCACAGATGCATGTCAATTAGATTCCTGGCTCAAACCAAAATCACTCCTTAGCCATCAAATGGTGTAAATTTCTAAGAAAAAGCGAACTCCTGAGTTCTGGGTTCCTCTTTCCTGCTCACTCACTTAGTTATCGTACCCTATGGTGCTGAAACCAAGATGTGCTGGTGAAATCTCCAGCATAGATTTGCTAGGATTAGACAAAACCAGCATGACCATGACTGGTGAAAGAAAAAATGAACAAAAACCCAGCATGACTGTAAAGCAGAGCTAAAGTGTTTTGCCAAGTATGCATAATATCTGCTACCTGTCTGACATCAACACTTTGTGCAGGTTTGCCTCCTGTTGTAAACCTCAGAATCAGAAAAGTGTGGTAAATAACTAAAGGTAATTTAAATCAATAATCAGGTTCTTGTATAACAGCTTTGATATTGTGTACATATTCATATACTTATTAAAAACTGTTTTTATTCTTTGGAGGGTGAGAGCCTCATTGCTAATCAGAACACTATTTCTGCTTGTAAGTCCTAGTAAATGAATCTCAACCAATTATTTAAATTGAAATTTTTAGCTGCAAGTCAACATGGGTCAAATGGGAAATGAAAACAATTAGGATCACTGACTAGAAAGAACAAATATAATCTATATGCATACACCCATGGCTCAATGTATTCTCTGGGAAGTTAGCTGTATCCAGATGGCAACTATTCACGTGGCTTTCCTACCTTAAGAAGTTATTTCAGTTCAAAGAAAGAAATGCTTTTAAGATGCCATCCACTCACTGTAACTGGCTGTGCCAGCAGGTTAAAATATCTCTAAAATGAATATCCTACTTCAAATTGGGGTTTTTGATGACTGTAGTGACCCTGCTTTATCTGCAGCAGTTCTCTCCACAGTTTCTCTAAGGGCCAAAAATAACCCAACCCCACAACAACAAACAACCATAGTATGGAAAGAAACATCTACTTGGTACTTATTGTGCCTTTATTTATACAGCAGTACAAAACACAGGTCCTAGACACTAGGGCCACTGTGTTCAAAATGTGTCACAAACATAAAAGATGAGTAGTCCTTGCTTTAATGGATTTAGATAAGTTGATGCCTCCACCAAATGCTTGAGAAGAAATAGAAACACAAAGGTCAAGTGGCTGGTATAAGGACCTGGAGCAGGTTATTGGCAAAATAAAGATTAGAAGGCTCTCTAGTCCCCCACAGCACTACTTTAAATCAATAAACACTGGACTGCAGTCTCCAAGTACTGTTAATGTGAGGCACTAAAAACAATTCCAGCAGTTTAACACCCAGTTGCATGATAACCTGTGATATTTTTGAACCATGACATTTTATCTCACGGAAACACCTTTTTCAGCTCTAAGAATTATGCAGGGCTTGCTCTTAAATTCTTGGTAATTGATGCAGGTAACACCTGGGATAACTCAGCAGTACTCCTAAATGTTCCACTTGGAGTAATATAGGGAAGCGAGGTCACACCACCAACACATGGACGTTTATCTAAAACAAAGGTAGCATGTCTCTGTATTTGAAAATGCAACTGATTTTTTTTTCTTTTTTGTCCTTACACTGGAAGACAAGGACAAAGTACATGGTAAAATTACAAGCTTGTTATAGTTAATAAATGTAAGTGGCTCTTGTAGTATAAGTGTTTTACTAAAATCTGAAGGCTCCTCTGTCACACATCTAGTCACATTTTTACCTCTAAACATTTCAATTACCTCACAGAAATAAGTGAAGTCATTAATTTACACTGGAAGGCTCATACAAATGCCAACAGAGACATAATCATCCCTATCGCCAGAATAAAAGAGGATGCAAATTGCTCCTTTAGATAAACAAATATATATATTCTATCTTTCTGAGCCATCAACAACCCAGTCTCTCTTCCTGCATGCAATCACTACAAAAGATTCTGGAGACAGATGTGTTGAACTGAATTAGTACCCGACTCTGGCTTTCCTGGTTCATGCTGGAACTGTGAAAAGAAAAAAACTAAGAAAGGATTTTGGCAGTTGAAATCACAGGCAGATTTGATATTAGTGGTGTTTTAATTTACTTGTTCAAGTAAATGTCTTTTACACTTGGGTAATTTCTTTGCACTGTGCATGTTATTCATAGTTGAGTAAAGCTGAAATTCTAAAAGATACTTTAATTTAGCTCCTTCTTGAAATCACTTTAAAATATATATGGGATTATTTTTCCCCTTGCTTTTTGCTCATTCAGGCTCAGTTGGAGAAAGCTGCATGAAACAGAAGAAAGCAAAACACCCATGACATACCCTCCAGCAAACTAAAGCAGGTTTACAGGGGAATGGCCACATCTGAGCAGGACATGAAGTGGTTTATGTTGTGCTCTCTGTTGATTTTTCAAGGGAATTTAAGATAGCCCCAAGAACAGGATCACAATATTCAGAGACATTATTTTTATAATTTATTCAGTGGGATAGGTATAGAATGTGGGTTATGATTTCTATGAATTTTACTCTTTTGACAGTCACAGATTTTCAAAAACTGTGTAGATGAGGCCCTCAACAGCATGGTTTAGTAGTGGTCTTGGCAGTCCTGGGGTAATGGTCGGACTTGATGATCTTAAAGGTCTTTTCCAACATAGTTGATTCTGTGATTCTATGATTTCACACTCTCCAGTCCTGACCCTCCTCCCTGCCCCATTTAGGACTAGGACATTCCACTACTCGATGTGTCCAGTCCTGGGATGCAGCCCAGACCCTGCATGTGATGCTCCAGAAGTGCTCCATCCTACATGATATTGGATGCCTGTGTATAGATAATCACACAATGGACTTGTTGTCCTCCCTGTTTAGTGGTTTATAACTTGGCTGGTTGGCACAAGCAGGCAGTGGCCCTATTAACCACATAGACCTGGGCCAAGATCTTTGATTTCCTCCCTAATGAATTAGCTGTTGCTATTTGGGTCACTATCACCCTATAGCCTCTTGCCCAATATGTGTTAGAAGGGTGTAAAATTACTGATGCCTACCTGAATCGTTAGAGCAAGTCAGACACAGTCGAGAACTTTCAACAGGCTTCCCCCATAAAAATTATCTGTGCTTTTGTTTCCGTGCACATGCCAGAATCAGCTAACCAGTTTGAGTTGAGCAAATGTAGCCAAGGTCTCAGGTATCTGAGCAGTGCTTTCAGGGAAGGTTCATCCCATGACAGCAATTTATTATCTTTATCAATTACTTGGAAGGGATGACTGGATTAGTAGATGGAAAAAAAATAGGTACATAATTCAGAGTAAGGAGGAGAAGGGTATTATGTATTTAAGTCGAGTGATAGCTGATAAAAATTTAACCTCAATTTTTTAGCTGGCTGAGCAACTGCAAACAGTATGTATTTAAACACATGTAAAGGAAAGGTCTTGCATTTAGTAACAAAAAATGTAGGTGACAGCTGTTCTGGGAAGCAGTGACTTTGAGAAGGGTCTGAGCACTGGGGGGAATACTTAGAGGGAGGTAAGGAAGTGGCAGTACATCAGTGTCTCTTCCTGTTGCCCAGCTCTAGAGTTGGCATTTTAAGACGCTACAGCAAATGGGTGTGAGTGGAAAGAAGAGCTATGACATTAAGGAAATCTTTAGAAAAGAGCTACTGTAAGAATATATAGCATGTAAAAGTTTGATTGCTGTAAATCAGAAATTAAACAAAAAGCTGCTCCTCACTTGAAGGGGTTTAGTCTATAATCTGTAACCTACAACACAAGAAAGAGCAATTTTAAAGAGAAATTTTATTTCACAAGGGGACTATAACAAGACCTGATGTTGTAAAGTTGAAGCTAAACAAAAATACATCATAGATATATATGGTTTCTGCTTTTTAGGGGACTTTTGTCCCCTTTATTTATTTATGTATTTTTAAACAGTCAGGGCAATTAACCACTGGAATAGTTCACTGATAGCAGTAAAAACGTCAGAGGAAATATTTATATCAAGGGTGATTTGGGTTTTTTTGTTTCTTTCTAGATACTCCAGTGTACAGCTGTGGCTTTTGATGAAAGGAATTACTTCAAGGAAGTTTTAAGACTTGTACTCCTTATGACCTTAAAATCAAGAAATCTTGTTAAAAGACTAGGAGGTGTTGTGAGAGTAGTCTTGTACAGGTGAAAGAGAGTGGCAAAGAAGTCTCTTTTCTCAAAAGAAATTACCTAAATTAGATAAACAACAACCCCAAAACCCAAAGAGGTAAATTAATAGTATAAAATAACCTGAATAATAACTATATGCTGATTTGCTGTCAGTCTCGATCAGATCATGAGAGGATGCTATGGTGATTATGTATTGCAAGCTAAGCAAAGTTATTAAACTGACCGATTTTGCTATTCAGTGCTGGAAACTATATGCAAAACACCCTATAGCTCCAGGGGGAAATACAGATTTTACCCTGACAGGTCCTGAGCATGCTGTCTATTCATCAGAAAACCTAAAGCAAATGAATAATTGAATGCCTCTCCTGCATTGGCTTCAGTGCTATACAAAAAGCATGTGCATCGCTTTGGGGAAGCTGAGTCAAAAATAGAAGATAGATGCAAGCAAACTAGCCCAGAGCACTGCTTTTGCACTAGTCTCTAATAGCAAGACTTTGAAGAAGGGAAAAGATGCCTTCTTTTGTCTGCACTGGCTTTTGAGCTTTGTGGCCATTTGGAAAGATTACCATGCACTGCTGACACTGTATATTTAGTGCATCTCAAAAAGGGGCAAACCTTTGTATCAATGACAGATCATCAACCATTCGCACTCAAAGAACCTATCAGATTTAGGGCCATTGAAGTTGGCAGAAAGGCCCTTTTTGGTTTCAGGGGCTTTGAGTCAGTTCCTGTCATTCCTCAGGTGGTAGGTACCTGCTGCTGCTTCTGACTTCAGTGAGAGCTGCAGACTCTAAACATCTTAGAAAACTGGCTCCAAAACTGAAACTGTCATTTCCACACCACTGTCTTTTTTCTTTTTTTTTAAAGCAATCTTTATGGCATGATGCATTGCAGGTACAGTCCCTCCAAAATGATGCCTGTAGTGTGCACCTTTTTTTGTGCAACATGCAAAAATTTTTTGAGGTTATAAAACTGAGGATGTCTTCATTAAATAAAACCCTGAAACTGCTTCTGTTTACCATGAAAGCCCAAACCTCTTTTGCTTTTGTGCATTACATCTTTCACTCTGCAGTAAAATGAACTACTTCTGTGCCTTCTAATTGGGCTTTTAAAATCTGACTGTGGTACGAAGTGATATTACCTTAACTACTTTTATTGGAAAAACATAGTTTTCCCAGCAACATCTTTCAGTTTGGATATTTTCCATCTTTTGCTAAGTGTATAACATTAGTGTTAAGGCTGTGCAGTGGCACTAAGAAAAGAAAACGACAACAGGAGGAGTTGGAAAAGTGAAGATGGTGGTCTGGACACAGGGAAAAGAAAGATACAACAAAACCCTCCCAGCTTGTTTTGGGTTTTGATACGTTTCAGTGATTGTAGCCTGTTTTTTACCCACAGTGCACTAGATACTGAACTTTCCTTGGCTCTGGAATAAAAAAAACAGGCCTTTTTTCCAAATGCAGTTCAAATACTTTCAGCATTAATTCCATAACTTTGCTTAATATTTTGGTAGTATTTGAATTGTTTTTACTGCTTTTGTTGGTCATTTTAGGGATCAGTCTTCAGACTGATGAATGAGAATCCTTAGGCAGAGCTGGTAAATATAGTTAATATACCTCAGCTGAAATTTCCACTTATGCTAGCTGACACCGTGGCCCATACACATGTGCACCCAGGCACAAATATACATGCACTTATGTAAGAAACATACTACACCTAATTAAGCAGGGCTGCTTGACAGGTGGTAGTGGCTATTAACCCTCTGCATTATCCTTCTACCTTCTCCATCTTTGATGGCTGTAACTTGCATTCTTCTAAATATAAAAAGATTCTCAAAATCAAAACAGGACATTGTAAGACAATGTTAGGCATGATCAGACATTGCTTCACGATCAAAACTGCTTATCTCTACTTTTGCTTTAGTCAAAGAAGTAGTTTTGTCATGGCAAATGTTACATGGCGTGAACCCTTTTTGGTCTGAGAATATATTTCAGTCAAAATGCAATCAGAGGAAAATCTGTCGCTCTGTAAATCTTCCCACAAATTTGAGATATCACTTATCTTGCAATGAAGCATTATTCTGCAGAATAAAAAGGAACAGAGTCCCTATATTTGTGATCTAACCTGAATTATATTTAACTCGGAGACTAGAGGCTGCATAAGAGTTATGCTGCAGCATTAAAGAGGACTATGCATGCCAGCCTCTAAATGACTTTAAGGTCATCTACAGACTTCCACTAATTACTCTTGCACTAAGACCAATAACCAAATTGTAGCTAAATCATATATACCTCCACCATTCCCAGACTTCTTCTGAAGACTTTGGGAGATGAGCAATTTACAATTGGTGGTTTACTGTAATCTCTATAGATACATTTACCAATGTGAAAAAATGAAACAAAGTAAAATCAGTCAAATACAGGTATCTATAGTCTTAGTGTCTGTGAAAATGAATATGATTGGGCAAACATAAAAAAATAAAATAATTCACATAGAATTAAAATTACCTTCTGAGATTCTTATAGCAGATTTCAAGCCAAGAGTCATGAAAGATAAACTTGTATAAGGAATTTTTAGATCACATATTTAATTCTCTTTCAGTGTTGGAGAGAGCTACTGGAAGCCTGTTCTTAAGTATAAATGGATATAACTTTCAAAAACTTCATTAAAATCTTGCTTATTATAAATAGCTGAGCTTTTTATTAATGTAAAGTGAATTGAAATTTCATTTCTTACAATTGTACTACTTTTTCCTCTTCCTTTTATTTTCAGCATAAGGATCATTAAAGGGTCCCTATAGCCTAAACCTATTTAAAGATATTCCTGACTGCTTTAGCAATAGAAAGAGACTTGGAATTTAGTTTCTAAAAGTCAGTATCCCCCCATTTAATGTAATTACAAAACTACATAATTTTAAAAAATGAGACATTAACTCTACATTTATGATATTTAATGTTCTCGGTGTGCAGATGGAATGTATGTAAATGTGAAATTTAAAAAATGGTATTTTAGAAATACTGTGCTTCAAGACCTTCTGTACATGACTTAAGGGAATCAGCAACAAATCTATTCAAAGACATGAGTTACGGATGATAAAAATCCAGAGAACTTGTCTAATAAATAATGGCACTAAAAATTTCTTCCATAGTTCATATTTCTAATGTGAAAATGTACAGCTTGGTGTGACTGAAATATAAATTGCAGTTGTTTGCCTTAAGTTCTTTTCTTTTACAGGGAAGATGAAGGAATATCCTTGGTCAAACTGACGTGAGCAGAAGGTGGCTGTTTCTATCCTTAGAGACTGACGGCTTTGATACTGGTTACATCAAGATCCCATGTCCTTGCAGGCAGGAATGTTTAGGAAAAATAAAATGAGGTAAAAAGTGGGGGAGGAAGGAAAACTCCTAGTTACTTTCTGCCTGTGGCCAGAGCCAGGTTAGCAGTTTTCCCTCTCTTGGCAAACCTTGTCTTCCTACAAGCAGTGGCTTATTTGTAGGTGTTACTCACATGAGATTTTTGTCCAAGACTCTATCCAAACTTTCTGTGAAATGACCTAAATTTTTGTCCACCAAAATCTCCTGTGGTTGTGAGCTTTTACATGTGGAAAATTGCTCCTTTTTGTCACTTTGCCAATTTTTGCAGTGCTTTCTGCTTTGTGCTGTTAAGAGAACATGAGTTGGTCCCTGTAAAATGGCATGTGCTGCAAAGAGGACATTTCTGAGATCACAATGGTCATGCAAGCCACACAGCTGAGGAGATCTCTGCAGCTGGTTTCAATGCCACACTATGTTAATTGCTAGCAAAAGGAATCCATTATAGGGATCCATATATCTCTAATATCGTGCTCCTATCTGATCTCATTATAGCAGACCTCTCAATCTCAGTTTTGTTTACTGATGTTTTGAGACACACTATGGTTTCAGTCCCATGAAATTGCTACTTATTTGCATTTAAGTCTACTCTACATGTGATAATAGCAAAACAAGCAAATCACAATGCACTATCAAGAGGAAAAGTAGTACAGAAATAAAAGCCGAAGGGGTCTATGTTGTACAATTTCTCTTCTGTGTATTTTGTAGCCAATTTTGCAGTTTTTAATGTCCTATAACAAGACTGTCAGTTTAAGATGATGCTTTAAAAAGTGTTTGTCATCCTGGAGACTTTAGCTGGCCATTGACATTTCTTATAGTGAGAAAATAGGTGGGCAGAAGTGACTAATATTTAATAATACCTATTGTAATAAATTTATTTCCAGATTCTCTATTCTGACAGATGATTGAGCTGCAGAGGGAAAGTTCATGAGTGACACAATCATAAAAAGAGAGTGAAATGAGATGTCAGGGAAAGTTTATGGGACTCTCCTGATACTACTGCCCTCCTGGTTTTAGTCAACCACCAAGAAAAATCTACTTGGAAAAACAGGTGAAAATGTTGGGAAAATTTCAGCCTCTATTGGCATAGGTGGTATTAGAAGGAAAGGGCAAGAGAAGTTCCTGTAGGCAGATTACCTTTTAAATCCAAGGGAAGAATTATAAGATAAAAATAATTTTTTTAAACCTAGGGAATTTTTCATTTTTTTTTTTTTCTGCTTTTAAAGGGGATCAAAGCTTTCAATAAATTTCAAATGTCCTTTTTGTTTAGTTGTGGATTATGAAAACAAAACTAAACCCAAAGAATTCTGAATTTGATATTTCTAGAGTCATTTATGTTTTTATCCCCCTCTTTTCCTCTGTTTCATCTTCATAAGGAAATGTAAACAGACTGAAAAAAAAAACCTTTTATAATGAAATTCATTTACAAAAAAATGGGCAAACCAGAACATCCCACTTTCCACTAGTAAACTTTTTATCCCCACACATTTAATATTCATTTTGATAAAGTTATTAAGATGGAAAATAATTATTAATACTATTTTTTTTATGAAAAGCATATTTATTTCCTATACACATAATATTTTCTGCCATCAGTCACCTTCACCTCATTTTGTTTGTGCTTCAGATGCTTTGGCACTGCTATAATTATCTGCTCTTGTTTAATAAAGCAGTTTTATTTTGGCACAAGAACTAAAGCTTAAGAGATGACCAGAAGCAAAGAAAGGTGGTGTGAAAATCGGCATGTATTTGCATCAAATGTGAGCAAGCAGTCATTTATAGTAATTGTTATTTTAATCAGGTTTGGTGCCTGAAGATTTTTTAGACTAGGACTCACACATTGCAATTGGACTTACGGGAAGAATCATGTATTTGGTGCATTTGAGCTGTGTAAGAGAACATCACTTCGCAAGATTATAGTTTGCCAGGCACAGTGGCTACTTCCTAATTTGCAACCAAGCCTGTGACATGTGGTAGGAGTTTTCATTACAGAGTATTTCTGAAAATGTGGTTGCTTGTTTCTTTTGTGATTAAGCAGGAATTGCACTCTTTGTATGGACTCTCGTGAAACTCTTATTCGGCTATGCTCAAGTGTTGTTGTTGTGGAAACTTTTTAAAGCCATCCAACTAGCTAGTTTTATTAATCATAAAACCATTCCCTGCCCTCACTTTCTGCGGAGGGTGGTGAACAGTTTCCATCTGGACAGTCATCCAGAGTTAATTTTTTTCAGGCAAGTATAAATCCAGTAAATAAGCTGCAGGATGATTCACATGCTGAAGATGGTCTTATTAGTAATGCCACAGATGCTGATATTGCTTTGAATACTGACAGTGATGAGGGGTGTGTAATATCTGATAAAGATTAGAGGCCTCAAGATCAAGCAAAGCTCCTGAACAAGAATCCCATGATATCAAAACACCATTTACAAGTCCTGACAGCAAGATAATTGGCCTGGGTGTGGCTTCTATCTACTGGGATAAATTATGATAAATACTGAATTTGCCTGGACTTTGACTGGGGGAAAATGAAATACTCCTAGATATATTTTTATATTATTGCTGTTGTCAAAAGACTGAAGGAGCAAATGTCTATGCATTTTTGTGAGTAAACCGGAGCTGGCTGTGCAGAAGAAAATGTACTATTGGATTGCTTCACCATGACTCCCCACAGTGTTCTTTCCCCCTGTCATACCCTATGTGTCTTATCCACCAAACCCATCCTAGATCCATTCCTTCTTCTGCCATCTCCCATATTCATTATTCTTGTCATGTGTGACTTTTCAATAACTTACGAATTTTCTCTTGACCTCAAAATTAGATTGTCATCTCAAGATGGATTGAGAAAGAAGGAGATACTGTTCAATGAATCCATTATTAACTTTCCTCTTAGTTGGCAACATCCATATGAAATAGTGGGAAATAATGTCAGGAAATGTAATGCCAGTCTATCACTGTTGAGGTGCCACAGAAAGCTGAGAACCATCAGTTTCTTCTGTCCTTTCCTGTAGTCACATCTATATGACCAAGCTAATCCTGGTCATGTAAAACACACCACTGGCAAGAGAAAACTTGCTGAAAGAGCAGTATGTAAGGCAATAAGGACAGATCTTTTCTATCTTTACTGTCCTAACAGTTTTTTGAGTCCAATCAGATTCCTCTGGGTGTCTGCAAGGAAGATGATGCTGGAGAAAGAGACAGAGGAACCCTTTTCATAAACCCCATGTATAAGGAGCATCTTTGTCTTCACAATTAGAGTGGAAAACGCAATTTTGGCTTCAAGACTGGCTGAGAATCTGGTCCTTGTTATCTGACTTCAGGACTTTTGCATTAACCTTTCTATTTCAATTGAATTATGCTATTGAGCAGTGAGTGAAGCTGAGAATTTATAGGGAGAGTACTGACATAACTTTGAATTGGAATGTTAAACTTAAGCTGCAGGTGGTATCTTTAGCTTTAGCATAAGCACTGCATTTATGAAATTAAAAGAAGAATAGAGAAAAGAAACAGTTAGAAAAGAACATGTCTACTGTCTTTAAAATCATGCTTACATTCACCACGAAAGAGAAAGAGGTATATTTGTCAATGTAGTATTAAACACAAGGTGCTGAGTTGCCAGGAGGAACATATTTGTTATGGCAGGTAAGATAAAGTATCTACTGTCTTTTAACCAAGTAAATATTGAAAGACTGCTCATTAAAATTTCAGTGATCTATCTTCATCGTATGTCCCACACTTCTGCAGTTTCAAATTTCTAGGTGATGACTGACTAAAAAGCAGTTCAGACAGATGAATCTTGATTTAGGCATTGTGGATTTTCACTCTATAGGCTTTATCATGGGGTCCCCCATAGCAATTAAAGACAAAATGCTTATCCTGTGCAAATCAAAATGCAAATGAGCATTTCCAATAAAAGATAAATGGATAGAAAAGTGGTTGCAGAGATGAGAATGAAAAGGGAAGAGGAACCATCATGCATTCATTTGTTTGGAGTATAACTTAGATGCGATGAACTGGAAAAGGAAACATTGACTTTCATGGATAAGCACTACAATCTGAGTAAATAGCTAAAGTGGAATTGTTGAAGCTTCCCAGGTTCCAGTTGTTTTTTTTTTTCAGAAAATACTGGTGACTCTAGCCACCCTTCTCCTGATCCTACTATTGGAATAGAAATTAGAAAACCTTCTATCTTGAAAAGACTTTTTCAGCTAAATTTTCAGGTTACTGAAACCATCTAGATGTTGGACTTTTCAATTGTTTATTTTGTTGTTGTTGGTTTGTTTTTTTTGTTTTTTGTTTTTTTTTGCAGAAATATAGTGATCCTTTCAAAGTACAGGTAAATGCTTAGAAAAGGTAAAGGTATGATAACATCTAAAGACACCTTTATGTGCCTTTAGATTAAAGGTAAGATTAACATCTTCAGATGGAACAGTTTTTTCCTTCTGAATCCAGTTTCATTCAGCTCAGAGGTTTCTAGGGACGCCTATCACTTTCCACAAACTGATTTTAAACAAACAAACAAATACAGGATTGTTTCTTGCAAAAAAACCACTATGCTGATTTATTTCACATGCCATCTTGAGTTTATTCCTGAGAACAGAGTTACAATTATGGTTTTGAAGAGCTGGGCAGGACTTACAGAGACAGTGGTGGTGGTATAATCTCTTTGCTGTGCCTTATGTGCTCAGGTAATAATATGAGTGTTTGACTTGAGGGATCTTCTGAACTTAAGAGGGTCAACACTTCTGGAGACTACCAGCCCATTCTCATTAAGCCCGGGTCTGTTGACATACCAGGTTGCCAGAGGAGATGAAAAATTTGTACATCTCTGTATCTTAGTATTTAAAATACTCTTTTAGTATGGGGAAGCAGTTAGGATGTGTGGTCCCTGCTCCATGCACTACTTCTGGGTTTCATCATCTGCAAAGCACATACACAGATAAAAAACTTAAGGTCCTGCCCTCCTGTTCAAACCATGCAAACAGATAGGACCCTGACAACTTTTATATTTTAGACCCAGAATATTCATGGAGCAGATGTGCATGTTTCTAAGACTTACCTAGCTTGGTTATTCATACCTTGGAAAAAAAGCCTTCTCATCAAACAGATCTGAAGGGTGTTGCTAACCACAGCCCATATAGGTGCTTACAACAAAGGTGCCAGCAACCATGAAGGTAAAGCTTATCTACTGCTTGTCTGTTTTGGGTTTTTTTAAGACCTACATAGCAACATCTGTGAAAGACACAACAGGATCCCTCTGTTGTCAGCAACTTTTCTTGACAGAGAGCCTGTGCCAAGTAACAGAGATGTCAAAACAGAGTGTTATTACCAGGTGTAGAGGAAGAAATTGCTAGTTTACCTGCTGTTTAAGGCATGTTAATAATACAGTAACTTTGATTTCTTAAACTCTAACTGAAGGCTATATTCAAAAACTGCTGTCTCCAGTGCCTTTGCAATTGAATCACAGTGCATCCCCCCTCTCCTCCCCCATGTTTTTGGCTCTTAAATAATTTTCTTTTGTGGTTGTTTGACAAGAATCAGACATCCTCCCTCCCTTCCCCCCATTCCAATGTCTACTGCATGATTATTTTCTTTTTCTGGTTCTTCTTGCATTAGTAATTTGGCTGTTCGACAGGTATACATTTGTGGCTCTTTATATGTATTTTTATTCATCTATTCATGGACTCATTGCAGGTACTAATATCCATCATTGTTGTTGCCTGAAATTATAACTAAACTTTTTTCTCCTGTGGATTAGCACAGACAGAGATACTAAAGTGATTATTTAACCTAAACTTTTCTCTTCACCAGCATGAGTGCTGTCTTCCAAAACTCAGAGTCATCCAGCTAATCTTCAGTTGAAAGCAATCTCCAGTACTTTACTACCTCACAGGTTGGGAATGTGGAATCGAAATTGCCTACATGCAAATGATGCTGCATCTCTTACAACTGTTCTTGAGGAAGGTTTGAGTGCATAAATTGTCTTTTGGGTATTTTGAAACTTTCTTAGCATCAGAGCTGCTAGAGCACTGTCTGTACTGGTACTTGGAGGTGTGCATTCTGTGCCATATTTTTATGGCAAATTTTAATTTCCTTATCAAGATTTCAGAGCATCTGCCTCTGCATTTTATTGCATTTGGAGTTGGGTACCTTTATATTGATATAGCCCTTCACAATCACAAGACTGACTCAGGAAGACTGAATAAGTCAAAAAGCTTTTCATGACTTGTGTTCCTGATGTCTGCTGAATATCTGGCTTTATAAGCAGCAGAATTGAGGCTTGCTTTCTGATGGGTTAGTGTGTTGTTAGCAGCAGTTTAAGACTGCTTGGTAGTATAAGAAAATTAAATTTTGCAGCATAGCACAGAAGGATGGAAGGTTTTAGGGAGAAGGATATCACTTTGGCCCTGTCACATTAGAGCAGGCAAAGGGGGCTGGGACAGGTCACTGGTGCTTGGGGAAATGCTGGGAGGGAAGGTCTGGAGTGCAAGTGATGGATGGTAAGGGTGGGGATGTCCAAAGTCTGCCTAAACTGAAGAAAAATGGGTTATGTCCATTCTCTGACCTCACTAATCCCCATCTCTCCAGACTAATTTTAAAAGGACTCTCCTTCCTAAACTGCCTCTCTGGTGCTCCTATTGTCTTTCCCCATTACAGCTTCTCTTTACTTTCCCCAAAACCTTGGCCTGTTGTCATGCAAGATTAGAAATAGCCTTATGGCAGAATGTCTGGAAGAGGCATGAAACGGATTTCCTGCTTTTGCTCTTGCTGACGGTGTTGATTGCATGAGCAGCAGTTCGCATCCATAACCATGGCTCCTCCTGCATGTCAGAAGGAGGGAAGACACCTAGGCTAGAGGCGTCCCCTGGTTCCACATGCAGGAGGTAGGATGCAGGTCTCAAATGGCATTTGTGACTCAGTTCTGACTTCTAGCAGAACCAAAATGGATTGCAAGATCCTGGTGATGGCTGGGCACCTGCATGAAAATATTTGCTTGGTTTGGGCTAGTGCCCTGTGTAAGATTGGGTGACTTGTAATCATATAAACATCCTCACCCTTAGAATTCCTATTTCAGCTCTGCATGAAATACAGCTGGAAACTTCATCTTGAGACCCCTTCATCAAAACCAGAGCAAGCCAGACAATGAGTTCAAGCACTAGTCAGGGTACAAGGCACATCATGATCATCTCATAAGAACAGCTAACTTCAATCAAATCAGTGGTCCAATTAACCCAGTGTCTTGCCTTCAACTGGTGCAAACAGCAGGTGCCTGGGGAAGAAGATAAGAATAGAAGAGCATTTACTGACGCTTTCCCAGGATACTTGGGTAGCCTCTGGCAATATGCAGTTGGCCTTGTTTCCTTATGGAACTGTCAGTCTCAGATTTCATTATTGTGAGGACCTAGTCAGGCCTCCTGGCATGAACTGTTAAACACATGAAGTGTTCTTGAATCAGCAGTTATAGAATCATAGAATGGTTAGGGTTGGAAAGGACCTTAAGATCATCATGGGCAGGGACACCTCACACTAAACCATCTCACCCAATGTGGAGACAGTGCTCTCACAGGAGAATGCATAATTAGTACATAAACTCTGAATAATCCTGAAAGATACAGCAAGGCCATGAGAGGCCCGAAGAAGCTTAAACAAGCAAGATAAGAAGAAGCTGGAATTCACTGAATTAATGAGAACTGTGGACTGTTGGCAAGCTTTCGAGGTCAAGTTCTGACACCTGTGCTTAACCAATTATATGTTAGTCACTAAGGGTCTTCAAGACATGTATCCAATCATAATATGCCAAATCATTGCAAGTGCATGTAAGAAATAGTATATAAGGAGTTAAGGCTTTGTAATAAATTTGGCAATCGCTTGATAACATTGATCTTCTCTGCGTTGTCCGTGACTCCCGCGTCAACAACCCAAGGCTGTGTCCAGCCTGGCTTTGAACACTACCAGGGATGGAGCATTCACAACCTCCCTGGGCAACCCATCCCAGTGCCTCACCGCCCTAACAGGAAAGAATTTCCTCCTTATATCCAATCTAAACTTCCCCTGTTTAAGTTTTAACCCGTTACCCCTTGTCCTGTCACTACAGTCCCTAAAGAATAGTCCATCCCCAGCATCCCTATAGTCCCCCTTCAGATACTGGAAGGCTGCTATGAGGTCTCCACGCAGCCTTCTCTTCTCCAGGATGAACAGCCCCAACTTTCTCAGCCTATCCTCATACGGGAGGTGCTCCAGTCCCCTGATCATCCTCATGGCCCTCCTCTGGACTTGTTCCAACAGTTCCATGTCATTTTTATGTTGAGGACACCAGAACTGCACACAATACTCCAAGTGAGGTCTCACGAGAGCAGAGTAGAGGGGCAGGATCACCTCCTTCTACCTGGTGGTCACGTTCCTTTTGATGGAGCCCACAATGCAGTTGGCTTTCTGGGCTGTGAGCACACACTGCAGCCGGCTCATGTTCATTTTCTCATTGACGAACACCCCCAAGTCCTTCTCCACAGGGCTGCTCTGAATCTCTTCTCTGTCCAACTTGTAGCTGTGCCTGGGATTGCTCCCACCCAGGTGTAGGACCTTGCACTTGTCATGGTTAAACTTCATGAGGTTGGCATCAGCCCACCTCACAAGCGTGTCAAGGTTCCTCTGGATGGCATCCCTTCCCTCCGGTGTATCAACTGAACCACACAGCTTGGTGTCATTGGCAAGCTTGACACCAGAGTTATCAGAGACATAGTTCCCTTCCAGCTATCGTCCCTGTTCCTTTGCTTGCAGACAAGGGCTGAAGCACTTTGAAGCTTTCCCAGTTTTTTTCTGCATGTCCAGACTTTCACTCGATCGTCCATATTAATTTACATGCTCTCAAAAACACTTTACTCTCACTCTGGTCGTTCATGAAAAGAAGAGCTTTGCCAAAACATCAGATTCTGTACCTGGGGAAGGAGGTCTGAAAAGACAAAGCCCAAACAGCCCCAGAAGCTGGAGAGGGTCTACAATAGTGAAATGGCATGGGCACTTCCGTGATTTTCCTCTCAGTGTGAAGATGAAGATGGAAACAATGGTCTTCAACCTACTGGGGTGGAATTTCTCTTAGAGACTGTCTGCAGTATAAAGGAAAAGACAATGACAGAGGAGGTCACATTAATAGATCACTGGTGATGTAAATATAGAAATAGAATATAACTAACACAATTGTAGGCATTTTTCTTGGAAGGTATAAGCATTTTTTATGCAGTAGAGTAATAACAAGAGATAAGAAATATTGTGATTTTATAGACTTTACAGTCTATATGGTAAATACATATTGTTTAGATACACTGGTAATGGACTAAATGTTCTGCTGCAGAGAAGTGGTGTAGCTCCACTGAAGTTGCTAAAATAGGAATGAAAAATAAACACAGACATATCTGGAACTTTAAATTTTAGGCAATCAACCATATAAAGCTGCAAAATATGTTAAAACACAGCTAAATAAAGTCAAACATACAGATGCTGATACAGGTAAGACATTATCTAATTTCAGTGCTTCTTTGCTTTGTTCAGTGAATTCCAAATACCTTCAAATATCTTTAATATCTGCATTGATCTCTCCACCATGCACAAGGAATGAGTCTTCTAAAGAACTGCTTTTAGGCAGGATGAAAATACATACTTTAAGACATACTTTTGTTGTTGTTTCTGGCTGCAAGTACAGCTTTCCTATGTGAAAACATATATTTGATATACTGAATCCTGAATGTTATATAGTTTCCCATGCTTCAGTCATATATGTTAAGTAGGTTCTGAACTGATTAAATGCCAGTAAGTACTTTTTTTGAAGCCTTTGGTGTTAAGATGCATTTAGGGAGAGAGCCTTACTCACTAGGGAGTCTTATAATTGTATTTTTTCTCCCCTATTATTGATTGACATATTTGATTGACATTGAGTAAATCAGTCAGTCATTGATCAGGCTTTAAATTTGCACAGTGGGCTCCACAATTTCTTCCATAGGAAACTACTGGATGACTCTGGGAAGTAAATACAGGTAATTGTTTAAATCGCAGATGTAGTTCTTCACTTTTTGGAGGAGGTTGGGAGCAATGCTACAAAACTCAGTAGTTTCAGTTATATAAAATTATCAGAATTAGGAAGTGAAATTGCTTTAGGGGCTACTTTATTTTATGTTTGTATGGGCTCTGGCAAATTAAAGATGATAGTAGATGCTGGATTTCAGGACAAATTGGATCAGTTATATGTTTCTCTGAGATTACCCAGATACTGATTTATTTTACTTTATCTGGCTTGTGCTGAATTCTCTCTATTACTTCAAGGACAAATTTCTATTAATTTCTAAATTCTTGTTATTTAGGTATATGAGACCACCCTGGAACCTGAAAAACTGGAAAGACATTACCAACCATCCAGACACATTAGCTAAAATTATAGCAATGGCTTTTCCTCCTTTTGTCTGTATTTTCAGGGATAGAAGTGAAGATGTACAGTCCCAAACATGAAAACAGTATCTCCAAGAATTAAAACTTCTATTTTGTCACTGTGCAAAAGTGGGAAAATCTGTCCATTAGTGAAAAGAGGTTTGTTTTTTTTTTTTAAGTTAGCAATATTTTCCTGTTTGAGTCTTCATTTTTCCAATCCAAATTTTCCATACATAAAGAGTTTCAATAATTCCCCTAATCTCCCTCATTTATTTTGCTATAATGTGCAAAACAGAAGCTGATTGAAAAAGTTTTTATCATCTATGTTGATAACCCAAAAAGAAAAAAATAGAGCAAAATCCTTCTCTCTGACTCACGTTCTCTTAGGAACAGTGTTTTCTTCTAGTATTTCATTTGGTTTCCTGTCCTTTATCAGGGGTTGCCACTCTTATGTCTACAACTTGTCAGCCAGGATGCAGTGTTACCCAAACTTCCACATACTTTTTGGTACATACTGAGTAATTCCACTGGTACAAATTTATTTACATAGAAAACCTGACATCCTGCAGCTTTATCTGTCTAAGCTGCAATCCCCTCCAGAGTGGTTTGTATCTGTCGAAAATTCATCCTTGAATTTTTCTTTCTTCTTTTCCTTTGCTTTTGCTTTTATTTTTACTTTATTTTGATAGAGAGACCAACTGGTTAATTTCATTAATCCTTTTTAACATGAGACGACTGTGAGCAATATACCTTTTAAGAACATTTGTCCTCTTTAATAAATACCAGATTGTACTTAGAGTATAAAAAAATTTAGATGGGTGTTACTAAGCATTGAATTATTGACATTTTGTATCTACTTTTATAATGGAATATTGTTCCAAGTTTATTGATATTTCCTTTCTTTTTTTTTTTTCTTTTCCCCTCTTTTCTCTTTAACGTGCCTATTTTTTCACTAGCCACCATGGTAAAAGCAAGACAAACACAGGGGAATTTGATATTAGCACACCAAGTTATTCTGATATAAAGGAAGTAAATGCTGGTCTGTGATAAATGATTTTCTTTTCTGTCTCTGTCTTATTGTGCTGGTTTTGGCACAGAAAAAAATAATTTTCTTCATCGTTGCTAGTATGGGGCTGTGTTTTGGATTTGTGCTGAAAATAGGGTGGACAATAAAAGAATGTTTTCATTACTGCTGAGCAGCACTTACAGAGTCAAGGCCTTTTCTGCCTCTTACACTGCCCTGTTGAGTAGGCTGGGGGTGCATAAGAAATTGGGTGGGGACACAGCCAGGATAGCTGATCCCAACTGATCAAAGGAATATTCCATGCCATAAAACTTCATGCTTAGCATATAAAGCTAGGGAGAAGAAGACTGCAGGAGGACGATGTTGTACTTGGTTGTTGGACTGTAGTGATAGGATAAAGGGTAATGGGCTCAAGCTCAAACAGGGGAAGTTTAGGTTAGATATAAGGAAGAAGTTTTTTACCGTGAGGATGGTGAGGCAGTGGAACATGTTGCCCCTGGAAGTTGTGAATGCTCCATCCCTGGCAGTGTACAAGGTCTGACTGGACAGAGCCTTGGGTGACATGGTTTAGTGTGTGGTGTCCCTACCCATGGCAAGGGTGTTGGAACTAGGTGATGTTAAGAACCTTTCCAACCCTAACTATTCTATAATTCTATGATTCTATAATTCTATGATTCTGTGTTCAGAGGGATGGCATTTGCCTTCCCAAGAAACCATTACACGTGTTGGAGCCAGAATGTAGTGCTATAAGGGGGTTGGAACTAGATGATCTTAAGATCTTTTCCAACCCTAACTATTCTATGATTCTATGTTCAGAGTGATGGCATTTGCCTTCCCAAGAAATCATTACATGTGTTGGAGCCATGATTTCCTGGAGATGACTGAAGACCTGCCTGCTGATGGGAAGTAGTGAATGAATTCTGTGTTTTGCTTGGCTTGTGTGCACAGCTTTTTTTTTGCCTATTAAACTATCTTTATCTCAACTTATGAGTTTTCTCACTTTTCATTTTCCATTTCTCCCTCCCCTCCACAAGAAGATTGTGAGGAGCTGTGAGAATCTTAGTTGCTGTCTGGGGTTCAGCCAGCTCTTATTCAGATTGCAGCCGGGATGGTGAATTTGGCATTAGTGTCTGCAGCATGCAAAGCATGCAGAGAGAATAGGGGCTTAACAAAAAGCTTAAAGAGGAGCTTTACTGACTAAGGAGACCGAAGATATATGTGTGTACAATTCGTTGCATACTGAAAAGTATACATACATTTAAGTATATCAATTTTATTTACTTTTCTCATTCTTACAATTGCTTCACAGAGCTATTGATCATTGGAAAACAGGCTGTTCTGGTCATCTACTCCTTCCTGTGACATATGTTTACTGCTGTAGAGAGAGGTTCATGACACTGAACCCTTTATTTCCATGGAAAACATGTGATCTGGCCATCTTCTTCAGTGGCTTAGTCAAATGCATCCAGAAGGCTGGATAACTATGAAATCTGTAAATCTAATTTTGCTGATTTAAATGCCTTCAATTTCTGTTTCTGTCCAGTTATCTCTCATGTAGAAAGCCTCATATGCATGGTGGCTGGTTTGAAGTCCAGACAATTATTTGTCTTCTCACGTCTAGCGTACTAGATGTGCGGCGTAGTTCTGATGGCTCTGTGAAGTTCCACTTGACTTACCTAATTATGCAAAATTTCCACAGAAGTGAAATCAAAATGGGATCTGTGACAAGGAATAGGATAACAGCTCTGGAGTCCCTAGGCTTACAATCTGTGGCTGGTGACAATGACGCTATGTCATTCCATTGACTCCTGTGAACTTTGGTGATAAAAAAAAACCAAACAAATGGCTTCTATGTTAGACCTTATTTTCTCTCATACATCTTGACTGTTAATGCATCCATTTTTTTCTTTCTTCAATATTACACTATGTTTCCCCCCTTCTGTGTTATGCAATGTAATTATATGCAGACCTTTTCAATGTCGTTTTCTAATCCTCTGTGGTTCATTTGAAAGTCTTGTAAAATAAACCTAATTGGTGTGTTCATTAAAATGTCAGAAATATTTTTCAGTTCAATTAGATAATACAGCAGTTTTATCCAAAGTGTTCTTATAGTGCAATAACTATGTCAGAAGGATGCAATTAACAGCTATTTAAATGAACAATTGTCTTAAATTTTTCTGGTTCTTCATGCATGCTAACTTAATCAAACAGCAAATTTCTTAAAGGCTTATCCATTTAAGAGAAAGGTGAAATGCTATAGACATATTTAAAAAGTCAAATTGAAAGCCATAAAACTACTGAACTAAAAAAGTCAACTATATAAAAATGAAATGCAGGAGTAGGCTTTATTTCAATGTCAGCACGTTACAGCTAAAATCCAGGCAGAAAAGGGAGAATTTAAGGCATGGTCACCAATTTTTAGGAAAGACCAACATTTACATTGAATGAAGGTCAAATGTCAAGATCAGAGACTCACAGAATGGTTTGGCTTGGAACGGAAATTTGAAGATCATCCAGTCCACTCCCCTTCCATGGACAGGGACACATTCCACTAGATCGGGTTGATTCAGCCTGAGCTTCAACACTTTCAGGAATGGAGTATCCACAACTTCTCTGGGCAATCTCTTCTAGTGTTTTATCACTCCTCACCAGAAACAATTTCTTCTTACATGCAATGTAAACCTACCCTCTTTCTGTTTAAAATTTTGCTTCTTGTCCTGTTTCTACAAGGCTTGCTAAAAAGTCTTTCTCTGTCTTTCTTATAAGCTCTCTTTATAAATTGAAAGGCTGCAATAAGGTCTCCCTGGAGCCTTCTCTTCTCCAGGCTAATCAACCCTAACTCTCTCAGCCTTTCTCCATGAGTGATTAGTTTCAGCTTTCTTGACCATCCTCGTGGCCCTTCTCTGGATCATCTGTAAGAGGTCCATACCTTCCTTGTACTGGGGACCCCAGATGCAGTACTCCGGGCACTGTGATGTGCTCCACAGTTTTCCTTAATTAGAATAGCTAAGACATTGGGGCTTTCTGCTCTATTTGCCTGTTATTTTGACATAAAATACCATTCAGCGTGTCTAGTTTCAGTGGTGTCCTGGGTTCAGCAGTAGCAGTCAATTTTCTCCCTCTTAGTAGCTAGTGCAGTGCTGTGTTTTTGACTTTCAGCCTGGGGACTAATGCTTATAACACTGATGTTTTTAGTTGCTGCTCAGTAATGTTTACTCTGGCCAAGGACTTTTCTGAGTTTCATGCTCTGCCAGGGAGGAGGGGAAGCTGGGAGGAAGCAGAGACAGGACACCTTACCCAAATTAACCAAAGAGGTATTCCATAACACAGCACATCATGCCCAGTGTATAAACTGGGGGCAGTTACCTGGAAGGGCTAGATCACTTCTCAGGTTGGGATGGGTATTGATCAGTGGGTGGTGAGCGGTTGTGTTCTCTTCCCTTGTTATTTCCTTTATCATTGTTATTATTGGTGGTAGCAGTAGTGGTTTGTGTCATACCTTAGTTACTGGACTGTTCTTATCTCAACCTGTGGAAGTTACATTCTTTTGAATCTCCTCTCCATCCCTCTGGGAGCAGGGGAGGAGGAAGGTGGGGGGGGGAGTGAGTGAGCAGCTGTGTGGTTCTGGGTTGCCATCTGAGCTTAAACCACGACAAGTGGCCTTAAATGCAATTGTGCAACAACTATGTATTAGACAACATATTAGACAGGATTGGTTCCTAGTGGGCAAGGAAACCAGGGCTTCCAAAAGAGGTTAGCAAGCACAGCTTTTTTTTTGGAAAGGCAGAGTCACACTGAGTAATATCACATAGTTTTATAAATATTATTTTTATTATACATTTTCATCCAAATGAGACACCGTCAAAATAGACATTTTATGATAAAGTCTGCTGTTGTTGAGCATGTTGATTGATTTTTTTGTTTCCATTTCAGGATTACTTGAAAACACTTAAAAGTTTAATATAAATTATTATTAAAATATTAACATAAATTATCATTATTATTAAAACACTTATATACATTTTCTTGATTCACTTATGACTTTGTTCTGAACTGCAGGATAATTGTACTACATGTGAAAAAAAAATGGGAAAGATAGTTCACACTCAAACAAAACCTTTCACTTGGCATAAAGTTAGCTGGGAAGTGAATTTTGAGATGATAAAAGTATTTCTCTTTGATTAGGTGAAAAGACAAAATCTAAAACAATCAAAAGGCTCCTGAAATGAGGAATATCATTGCTTGCTCACCTTCAGAGATCGCAGCTTCAGCTGAAACAACGGAAACCACTCAGAATATGATCAAAGCTACTCTTCCAGCACTTGGAGCTTAAATAACACTGTGCAGCAGCTGGAGCATACAATTTAAGTGCTGATTTTTATCCTTGTGTCAGGTGGGATGGTTGGCATCTGAGTACACTGCTATTTTGTGATGGGCGTGTGAAATTCCTTGTTCTGATAGTTACTGATCGAGACAGCACTGTGCTTTGGTACTGACAGGTGCTGAAGGCTTTGTTCAGGCAAGGAAGTGTGAGTATGATGAACAGCAAGGAGATGGAACAGTTGAATTTTTCTCAGCAAAATGCCCTCTTGGCATCATAGGTCTGTGGCCAACCCTTATTGGAGGTAGCTCGTGGTAGCACAGTGAGTCATACATGGGCTTAACAAAGGAGCCCATTGTTTCAGGGCCCTCTGCAGACCAGGCTGTCCAGGCTGTGGTGTCTTGGTGTCTTTGTATCAGTGGGTTTGCTGGTAGTGTTTGTTGGCTGATCCTATGTGCTTCAGACAACATAATGACCTATGTGCAATCTCTGGTGTTGACAGAGCTTATGTGCATACCAATTGTACATTACTTTGTTAAGATGATGTGGGAGCTGGAAAACTTACTCTTGACACAGTTTGGGCCTCTGGGGACTCTACTGTTATCCTTGCGGTGAGACAGCATTTTGTGACTGGGTCAGAAGCTACACCCATATGACAATAGCCAACTGGTCTCTCCTGGCATTGACCACCCCTGGACACTGAAACTTGTTTCTGATATGATTTTTCCATTTTCACTTTTTGCAGCACCAAAACAAATGAGCATCTCCTGGATTATGACAAATTCTCCCCACTGAGGCAGGGACATTGTGTTTTAAAAAATGTGTATCCTTATTAATATTTTGTTGTTATTTGCCCAGACTAAATTAAGTGGGCTCCAGACTCACCATCCAAAAATAGGAGGAGGAAGCCGGATGAAAGAATAGGGACTGTGATGCACAGACTCCTGTACAAGTCATATGATTTCCTCTTCCCCTATTGCAGGAACATAAAAGACCAGCTCTGTAAAGTATTCTTCAGCAGGGTACAACAGAAGAGAGATTAAGTTTCAGTAGGCCACCTTTGTATTCGAACGTAGTGTTTGCTGTCTCTTCTCAAAGTGATGTTAGCTGTTCTGCAAGCTATAAAGGAATTTTCAGCTACTTTGTCTTGCTGGCTTTCATTGCTGTTTTTTAATTAAAGCTTAAGGTATTAAATGAACAAGGGATGCTGGGGTTACACAGGGATAAAAAAAGATCAGGCAGTCAAATCCACTGAGGTGCAATGGGGCACAGTCTGATTCTCAGATTATCATACTCAATGATTGTTTTTTTTCCAGTTTAAAGAATAGACATTAATGCATTTTAAGCATCTGGGTCAGGCTCATATAACTGTCTGGGAGAATTAGATCTGAAACAGATTGGGAGCTACTTTATTAAGATTTTTTGTGTGATTTGCAAAAGATGTTACAATAGAAGGCTTCTTTCTCATATATCATTTTGCACTGGCAATGGAGAAATTAATAATCAAATACTTAATAAGAGATATATGGAAGTGAACAGCTATTGCATGAAACAAAATTCTAACTGATACAGCAGTGTATCTGTTTATTAGGCACAAACATTTGTAACATTGATTGTTTTGTTTACAAACTGTGGCCACATTGTGCAATTTAGTTGTAAGATGCATTATTTAATCGAGGTAGGGGAGGAAATGAAGCTATCAGCTATACTCCTAATATTTACAGACATGGAGCTCTACTTTTCCATTACTCTTGTAATGGATGCAGTTTTGAATTAATTTTTAGAACTGCCAGGAATAGAAGCATATTGGATTCTATCATTATTTTATGTTCTGTGTCCCTGCAGTGTCTCTTGATTGCTGCTCATTAGAAACATGCTATGCTTATATTTACCAGAACAAAAGCATTCCCATTCCTCATTACACCTTGCAATCCAAACTTTGCCTTTGTTTTTAAAAGATGCAAACTAAATATTCAAAAGCTTCAAAGACTGTATTTTCTATCATTTTAAAGAATGACAAGCCTTTGCAAGAAGTTTAAAAATTTCTTTCATATGCTGTAGGCAACAGAGCTGTGGCTATTCCTGCGCATCATTTTCTTTTACGGAATAATTACATGTGTTTATCTGGTGATAAATACCAGAAGTTTATTTCTATGATGGTGGGATAACGACTAGATAGATAGATAAAGTACTAAACTGGGCTTAGTGTAGCCATGGTGTTTCTGGCTCTGTTGCAAAGCTGTGAGTTTTGCCTTGCACCATGCTTTTTATATATGTCTGTGCAGACCACTTAGTTTTGTATTAAGCTTATACTAGCAGCTGAAGGTGCCCTTGACCTTCTGTAAATCACTGCAATGCATGGTAGCATTGAAGGCAGATAGAGCCTGGCTGGCTGTCAATGATAGCTGGGCATCACAGGTGCATGTAGGGGATTTGGAGAGCTAGCAGTGAGGTCTGGTTTTATCTAACTAGTAACTCACTGCTGGAATGGCCAAAGTCCCCTGATCCATGACCTGTGTTGGCAGGCAAACTGCACAACAGGAATGCAACAAGCTCAGAGATCCTCTGAAGCTGAGCATCACTGAACTGTGCTCAACTTTACTGGGGTGAATGGGTGTAAACATGATGGCTTTGAAGTTACCCCTGTTTGTTCCACTAAGATGAGGATTCTATTGAATGAGTCAGAGAAGTCATCAATGACAGTACAATTTTGTGGAGTTTCAGAGAACATTTTGCCAGCCTTCTGGACTCATTCCTCTTCAAAGCCCAGCTCTTGCATCTCAATGGATATCCACATAAAAATTATGGCAGTGAGACCTGTTCTTCATGCAGCTGAAATGAGTTATTTTATTTAGACGGCATTAAGTTGTGTTATGTTCCAATTACTATATTGGAGCACTGTTTCCAATGGATTTTTTGCAGAATATGCTGCATCTCCAGCTGTATAACAGTCTTCCAATACCTAAAGGAGGCTTACAAGAAATCTGGAGAGGGACTTTTTATAAGGGCATGTAGGGACAGAACAAGTGGGTATAGCTTTAAACTGAAAGTGAGTAGATTTAGATTAGACATTAGGAAGAAATTCTTTACTATGAGGGTGATAAGACCTTGGCATAGGTTGCCGAGAAAAGTCATAGCTATTGCATCCCTCAAAGTGTTCAAGGCCAGGTTGGACAAGGCTTTGAGCAACCTGGTGTAGTGAAAGGTGCCCCTACCCATGGTTGGGGGCTTGGAACTAGGTGATCTTGAACGGCCCTTTCAACTCTTAACCATTCTGATTTTATGCATTGTGTATATGTCTTTATGTAAACTACCAAGTGAAATGTTATTATAATGTGGCAACTGTAATGAGTGAAAAAACAGGGGGATCTCAGGAACTCCTTGGTATTTACTACCATTAGGCCCCAAGAGGATTTTGGGTTAGCAGAATCTTAAGCCAAGTGTTTCTACAGATGCATCTAATCTTGAATTTCTCTGCAGCATCAAGTTCTGGTCTCAACGTCTGTCCTTTCCAACAGCTTGCTTAGGGTCACTGGGGAGCTGATCTAGACTACACTTAAGGCCTGGCAGTGAAAATACTCAGATCCTAGTAGAAACTGTCTGAAATAAACAGTGTCTTATACACTTCACTATTGAAATGTCAACACTCTTATCCCAGTAGATGGACAAAAATTATTTGTGTCTGTAACTGCCAATTACTTGTTCAGTAACCCAGCTAGAGCATAAGCTTTAATTAAGCCAAATTTCAGATTTACTGTGGAAAATAATGTGACATTGTCATATTATAATTCTTTATCTGAAGCTGGAGAAGCTGAGTTGCTAAGAGACACCATTTAAAGAATAAAAAGAAGAGACTCTTCTTCATAGTTTCCTAATCCATAAACAATGTCTAATGTTTATATAAAGCTGTTCTCAGTAGATGATACAGAGATTGAATCTTGTTTCCTCATTGTACAGAGAGGAAGAATGAGGAAAGAGAACAAAAAGCAACCTCTCTGAAGACAGCAGTATGTCAGTGCCTGAATGGGCAGTGATGTCAATTGTCCTTTGATTTCTGCAGCAGCTCAAATCTTGTGCAGGGTAGAGGTGATACTGCATTGCAGACCTGCTGAAAGTACATATATGCAGATGGTAGAAGGAAAGTTTCCAAGCTCGTCACCTTCCTTTTGAGATTCTCTGTCCTGCCTTTGGGTATCCTTGTTGCTGAGGTTTCCACTGCCAGCCACCTTCCCATTGACAGCAATAGGGACATTCATATAGACCTTGTGAGTTACAATTGCTTTTTTCTGAAGGCTCTTCTTTATGTAATACAGCACACCGTAAATACTATTCTTGCCCTAAGTGATCCTGTAATTTTTTCCCCAGTGCCAGCTGCTGAATCAGCTTCATTGCCTTATCTTGTATGTGGCCTTCCAATAATTTACTTAGCTGCTTGCATATCTCCCAAATAACACAACTCTGGATAGACACAGTGCATAAAGGCAGCTTCTAGATAAATGTATGGACAGCTTTTTATTGTGTGAGCAGCAGTCAAAAGCTTTGCAGTCAGACTTCAGAGAACAAATAGTGAAGCAGTGATGCTATGAGGGCATGTTCCCACTCTTATGCATTTCTTTCTCCTTAGAGGCTCTTTGCTGCAGCCAGAGAAATGTCTTCATTGCACCTGAGAAATAATAAAATACTAGTAATGCTTATCACTGCCTTAGCTTTGTAAAACACATTCTAAGCTTTCAGTATTATGCTGAATAGAATAAAAAGGATGAAAGATGCTTTAATTAGTGTATAGGCAGTTAAGCTCAATAAGACTTGTTTCAATAAAAAGGATGCTGTAATGAAGCCATGCTGATTTAAATTGCCTACATTAAAAAACAAACAAACAAACAAACCAACCAAACCCTTCTCACTAATATTTGTGTGGCTTGATTTTTAAAGTCAACTTCTTAAAACTAAAATGTTATTTTCTCATAGACTCAGAGGTAGAATGTAAAACCTGTGTATCGTTTAAGATCATCTATGTATTAAACTTGATGGAACTAAATCTTGTAATCAAGTCTACTCACTTTAGAGAACCAACATGTCTAATATTTTGCTTACAGAATCATAGAATAGTTAGGGTTGGAAACGACCTTAAGATCATCTAGTTACAAACCCCCTGCCATGGGCATTGATGCCTCAAGCTAGACCATGTTGCCTAAGGCTCTGTTCAACCTGGCATTGATACTTTGGTTCAGTTTAACTTCCACTTCAGAAAACCACTTGAGGACAGGTCCCTTAATAAGTCACTTTGTTTTTAATATGACAATGACTTGCCAGCTTCACTTTATATTTCTGTTATCATCCTTATGGATGATAACATTAAAAACTATTTTGAGTGATGTAACTGTTTTTATCTTGTTGCTTGTGTTAATTTTGTCACTTTATTGCCTGTATGTGTGTTCTTTTTTTTTTTAAGGCTCCCTGATAGTAATATCCTCTTTGTTTATATCTCTGCCACTTTATTTGTCTTGCACTGATCTTTTTGCTAGCAATGAAAGTGAAGAATGCTGCATGAATACCTCTGCATATGCATATCCACATGCAGCTTCATCTTTACTCCATAAAAATGCATACATTGGTGGGCTTTGCAGGTATTCATACATTCATTTTACTTTCATTTTCCTTTCTTTTCCCTGAAAGCTTTCCCTGTGAATGCTAATAAGATGGATTCAGGTATGTTGCATGGACAGGATGCTCATCTCAAATTTCTCCTGGGTGAACAACTACTGTTTCTCATCATGACCCCCGCCTGGTGCAATCAAACTCCAGAATCATTCTGTTCCGCACTTTGATTGAATCCTCACATTCACAGCAGTGCCTGGCCACGAACTCAGCACTGTGATCTGCAGGGTTAGTCACTGATGTGCTGAGCCCTTCTGCTAGAGCTGCTAAGTGTAATTTATATGTTTCAACACTCTCTCAGTCTGAATACTAGAAAATAAAATCTCAGGGAAATCTGGCAACCCATACTGTGATTCCCAGTGAGAGATTTGTCTGCCAATTAATCAGCTAAAGTATGCTCTGGTGATATATTCATGGTGTCCATATATTCAGGCTTTTATGTCATGGAAGGTTTTCCTTTTTTGTGCATTATATGTCAGTTCTCATCCTCTTTATTCCTTTATTTCTGAAATATAGGGTGTTTAAAAACACACAGTTACCATACAGAATATTTACATGTATATTTGCAATCTGTCCGATGTGGACCTTCAAGAGCAATGAATGAAACAATTTAGCTGAAAGGATAGATCACAAAGCTCCTATTGTGCAAACAGCTACTTTTTGTTTTTCTTCTTACTTGGCCACAGCAATGAAGCTTTTTATAATGTCTTTGAAGAAGGCAAATAATTTTCCCAAACCAATGTTTGAAACTACCTACTATGGTATTTTTCTTAGCAGTGTGGTCACTGAAATTTGTCTGAAAATGTTTAGGGATTGTGTGTGGTTTGTTTTATACAAGGAAAAACTAAGTCAATCAATATTATAGCTTCTGGTAGGCCTACTAAAAAATCCAAAAAACTTTGTGGAAACCTCTGTAAACCTCATAGAAAAGATCCATAGGTTGCTTTAGTTCTTTCACAACCCATAAGGCCATACAAGGACAGTTTCCTTGCTGGTCTCTGAGTTAATAAGCCACATACTTGGGCAGGATATTTTTCACAAAATAAAAGAAAAAGACTTCATCATCATCCTTTGGCAGATGTGGTCTGGCAACATGATGAAGGGTAATCATTTTGGTATTGATTCTGAAAGATTCAGATCCCTACTATTCAAAGGGTTAAACACTTTCCGTATGTGCAACAGTTAGAGCTATGAAGTGTTAGAGTTGCTATAGAAACAGCGCACATTTGATTCAAATGAAAAAGAGTAAACAACCTCTTTTTATACCTCAAAGCTAAATGAAATGTGGCTTCCAACTTTGTGTGAAGTTATTATAAATACTTTTAAATCACTCCAGACAGATTTTTTTTATAAGCTCAAGTAAAAAATAAAAAAAATAAAAAAAAAGCCTGAGGCAATGGTTCCTCCTGCTCTGCTGAAGACCTCACAGGCCAATGGAGGGTTGTGGTGCCTTCGAAAGAGGACCCAGTACCTTGCTGTGCCAGGGCTCCTGCAACTTGGGCAATGATGCTCTCCAGGCACCAATACTGATCTTCCACCCATTCCACCAGGGAGAGATAGCCAATGAGATGCTAGCACCACAAGTTTTGGTGTCCTGAGCTCACTAAAAACCTTGTGGGCTGCTATGCTATTTCACTTGCTATCTAAAGATTTCTGAGGTCCTTTCATCAGAGTTCAGTTTACACGTACCTGCAAGAAAAGCAAACTAAAGATAAGGAGAAAAGTGACGATACAATAGTCCCTCTTACCAGTTCTTCCCTTCCAACTAGCTTCAAATTCCCACTCTTTTTGCATCCATCTCACAGTAGCAGTGTGATAGGCAGATACCTTTAAAGGCTGGTAAGAAATTTAATGTCTAACCAATTGTTTTTTCTTAGAGGGAAACAGAGTTTTTAATGAACAGGTATGTCCCATGTCACAAGCTTAAAAATGGTGGGAATGAAATATTTTGCTCAACCTAAAGTAGATGGTGATTGAGTTTTATTGCAGACTTTCCACAGAGTGGAAGGAATGCAAAACATCCCTTTTGGACTAATACAGAATCATTCACTTTTCCATGTTGATTTATATAGGAAAACAAAATATG
The DNA here is from genome assembly GCF_034315485.1 of Pezoporus occidentalis. NCBI lineage: Eukaryota > Metazoa > Chordata > Aves > Psittaciformes > Psittacidae > Pezoporus > Pezoporus occidentalis. The sequence continues at coordinate 3,269,339 of NW_026916315.1, forward strand.
GATGTATTTCCACAGATCAAGTACTAATGGGATAAAACAATCATCTCTGTGGGTAAATAAATTTTGTGTGTGTGTCTGATTAGTAATTAAGCCACAAGCATTTTTTTTTTTTTCCCCTGGAAAAGTATATATAAGTAAGAAGCACTGAATGTCGATGGTTTTGCTTTCATATTTCCCAGAGCCTTGTTTGTAAACAGAGTACTAAAAAATAGCATGGTATGAATCATTTGCAAAAGCCATCCATGAGCTGCATGTATGAAAGCAATGTCATGCAACCTGTAGCTGAGGAATGAAACATAGGTCTACACTTCCAGCGTCATCCTTTTTCAATTATATTTCATGCAGTAAGAGACACTTATGTGCTGAAGTTAGAAAAAATTATTTCTTTCCTTTTTTCTCCCCTGATACATTCTACACCTTCTGCAGAGGACAAGGAGGAGTCAGACAGACATGAAATAAGGTAACATTGAAGAGACTGGGAAAAAAATTGCTTGAGAAGTGAGTGGTTTTCTTGTTCAAACTTCTGTGGTTTTTTAGAATTTGGTGGCTTTTGCCCTGATGTGAGCTCCAGGAAAAGCTCTCGTCCATTAAATGTGACTCAGATCAGTGCGGTTCAGCATGCAGTAGGGCAGAAGAGCAGGGAAAAGGAACAACTGGACAAAAAAATATGGCCCTGTCTGGCTTGTTACCCCTGTACTATTGTTAGTGTAAGCATTTGGGGTGTTGTTTTACCTCCTGCAATCCCAATACGAAAACTTTCCCTGCTGTGAATGCTGCTGGTAGGTATTTGGAAAGGGCTACCACACATCTATTTTCACAGTCATACACCCATTCGAGTTTTTGAATATGCAGATGCCACCTCTTTTTCAGCCTTCTGATGCTGGGCTGCATCAAAAGGAGCATAACCAGCAGATTGAGGGAAGTGATTCTCCCCTCCTCTCTGCTCTCATATGAGACAACCCCCTTCCTCCCCCAGCAGTACTAGTACCAGTACTATCTCCAGGTCTGGGGTCCCCAAAACAAGAGGGACATGGACCTGCTCAAGCTAGTCCAGAGGAAGCCACAAAGATGCTTTAAGGGTTGGAGCACCTCTGCTACGGAGACTGGCTGAAAGAGCTGGGCTTGTTCAGCCTGGAGAAGAGAAGTGTCTGGGAGACCTTAGAGCAGTTTCCAGCGTCTAAATGGACCAACATGAAATCTGGAGAGGAACTTTTTACAAGGGCCTGCAGTGACAGGACAAGAAAGAATGGTTTTAAGCTGTCAAAAAGGAGATGTAGATTAGATATTAAGAATAAATTCTTTACTGTGAGGGTGGTGAGGTACTGGTTGCTCAGGGAAGTTGTGGCTTCCCCATTCCTGGAAGTGTTCAAGACCAGGTTGGATGGGGCTTTGAGCCTTTTACTAGTTGGAGCTGTCCCTGCTTTAGGCAGGGGTTTTGGAACTAGATGATCTTTAAGGTCCCTTCCAATGCAAACCATTTTATGATTTTATGATACACTTGAAGCTTTTAAGAGGAGATCCAGGCACTAAACATAGCAGATCTCATCTCTACAATGGCCAGTGGCACCAGGACCTGGTGGCCAGCAGCAGCACTGGGGACATTATGGAGCAGCAGCTGATTTGGGGCAGCTGGGGTTGCAGCAAGCAAAGGAGCTTTCAAGATGAGGTTTAGAGAAGAAGGTTAGTTGACTTAAGGAAGGTACTTGAACCAAGGGAAAAGTGGACCAGGATGGGAAAAACAATTACTGAAAGAACAAATGAAGTGTTAAGTGGATGAGTGAGAAGGAACAAATGCAGCTCCCCAAAAATAGATCCAATGTGGAAAAATTAGGGAAGAACATTGGAATCAATGGAGTTTTAGGGTAGTAAATTGGAATTCTGGTCTGGGAAGCCCTGAAACTTTGGCTGTGCTCTGAGACTGATGGGAGGAAAAGGGAAGGATGTTAAAAAGACACTTTGCCATTGGGAAGCTGCAATTGGGATTTATTTTTAGTGAAGGACTGTCCCAGCTTGTCTTTTTTTCCTGTTGAAAACATGGTCCAGGTTCATTTTGCAATGTCAGCATGTTCATGTGACACAGGGATCATTAACACAATTCCTTTAAGATCTCAGCAGGTGTTGAAAGCAAACCCTCTGGATTTGTCTGAGATCTGCAGATGAAAGTTTCCCGGAAGAGATTTTCCTTTTAGCTAGAATCTATTTTCAAGCTGCCTTTTCACAGCAATCTTGCAATTCCTTCCAAGCTACTTTATTTTAGCTTGAAAAGCTTTTAGGTGATGATAGGCCTCATTGTGGTGGAGATAACAGACTCTGCAATGGCTTCAGTGATGTTCACATTCTTTTAAACTGTGCACAAGGAGTCTCCAACCATATCGTTTAATGAGAAGCCCTTGTTAAAAGGCCTGGGGTGAAGAAATACAGTAGGTCTCAAATTTATGCTGCTGCTTTAGAAGCTTTGATCTTATCTATACCTATATATATACTGTATTTGCAATGCAAAGATTGATAGGACATTTGTCAAATCGTAACATTGGATCTCAGATGAATTTTGCTATGATCACAGGCAAGGATCCACAGCCATGGGGAGGTTTTCTCAATCCTCAGGGAAGCGGCAGCTCTTACTGTGCACATAGTTATTGTGGGTGCTAGATCACAAAATAAATAACTCTGGAAACCATACCTCAGTCATGCAGAACCACACACTGAGACAGAGGTAAAGTCAGCAGGGAACACTTGAATAAACACATACTTCTATATGTAATTTAAAACCAGAACAGTATATTTTTGTCAACATTACCCTTTTAAGAAGGAACATTTCATTAATTGCATTATGAAAAATGTTGAAGACTGCCAGTAACTCTCTGTTTGCTATGCTGCTTTGTGGTGCTTTCTGAAAGAGAGGAGGAGCAAGTGAAAGACGATTATGTGTCAGAGCAGGGATTTGGAGTGAATGACTAGGGTTTTTAACATGACAGAGTAGGGCTGCTCCTGCCTGCCAACTGCATTCAGCTTCTGGGTGTCACACTCACATTTATGGATTTTTAGATCTTGTTTATTTGCGCTGAATTTACTCTTATGGATTTTTACTTTAAGTCTCATAGGCTGGGAAAGAAGATGGTAGATGCAGGGTGGGGGGTAGGGGGGAAATAGTATTACCATTTGTAATTGTTTAACTGCCTAGGGAGCAGATTTGTTTAACTTGCTACAGAGAAAGAGAAACAGCATCAGCAGTGACTGCAAATTGTAACATTGGATCCCAGATGAATTTTGCTATGGTCACAGGCAAGAATCTTTGCAGAGAGTAGTAACCCTACAAGCAGGTCCATGACTACTTGCCAAAATGGGCATGTGCTAAATTGATCTTCCAGTATTTAATAGCTTTGGGAGCAATATAGGAAGACATCCATCTCTTTAACCTGAACTCTGGGCTCTGAAGCCCGTAAAGGATTTAGACACCAAAAAGTTAAGCATGGCATGAGCTGTTTTTAGGGTCCTGATTCCTAGTGCTGAGCTTTTTATACAATTCACATAGAAAGTCTGAACCAACTTTGCAGCAGACACCAGTGTGCTAGGAAGAAACATATGATGTGGCCATGGGCCATAGACTCCGTGTGTGTTTTATCCCCATAAGGCCCTTTCTTTTACCTTAAAATACACAGTCAGAGAGGATGCAGTAACACTACCCGTCCTTATCAAGGAGCCAAAACTTTTGTCTAATTTTGCACTCGGTGGACACTGTAGGTTTCATCTCACATCCATACATTGTGATGTCTGTGCTTCAATTTTAAACAACCTAAATAAAAAACAGGCTACCACTTATTTTTTTTTTCTGTAACAGAAAGATGTTTCTCAGTTGTGTAGCTTTGGCTGCCTTAAGGAGAAAAGCTGATGGGAGAATGCTCTGTGTGTCTGCCAAGCCATCTCACCCTTTTCCTCCTCCTCCCCCTCTTTGGAATCCAGTGGCCAATTTGAATCATAATACACTGTGGATAAAAGATCACTAAACCAGTAATCTTTCTACAAGTCTCATTGAAATACATGGCTAAATAAAGCCTTGAGATGCCACTAGTCTTCTCTGCTAAGCAGATGATGCAGCATAAAATGAGTCTCTTTTTTGATAACGAAGCAAAAACTTGAGGAAGTAACTTCAGAAGTGTCCCGGCTGTCAGAAAAGTGCCATTTACAGCTTCCAGTCAACTCAGGAGAGGCAGTTTATTTCAAAGTTACAGGTAATGAACAGCATAAACTTTATTATTTCAAGGAAAACTCACCACCGTAAGCTTTCATGGGAAACAAATGAAAACCAACCCCTGATTACAGTGAAAATGAAAGTGCTTTCACTTGTTGCTTTAACACTGTCAAGTGGCAAAAAATTGCAGACCACTAGAAAAACAACCTTCATCCTGTGTGCACATACATCCTCCATCCTTTTTATGCAGCCTTGAGACTCTCCCCCTACATCTGTCCCCGGAGGGTGCAGGTGGACAGCCTATGCCACACCACTTCTGAGCCAGTTTGCTTGTCTTGCAGCTTTAGTGGGAGCTCATTTGAATACCAGTGACTTTCCAAATATGTGTTTTCAACCGTGGTTACTTCTGCTGTCCTGCCAAACCCAGGAATTTCCAAATGAGCAGTCACAGAAAAACAACTTATAGTATCAGCTGCTGCAGGATGTTCAAGAGAGTTGGAACTCTCTTTATTATATGCTTGAGAGACTCATGAAACAGTACAAAGCTGTGCATTAATACATGGGCAGGCAGAAGACAGACAAGGCAGATGCTGCATTAACCACAGCTCATTCGAATTAGAGAACAGCTAGTCCCTTGTCTTGCCTGTCTGAGATGGTCAGCTTGATAGCCTCTTTATATAATCCCCAAGAAGCCTGCTAACATGCAGGCATGATTGAAATCCTTTTTGAAATAGCAAGTTACCAGAGGAGGGCCAGGTTTCTCCCATTAAGCTCCTCTAACTAGCCTGCTCTGTCTCCAAGGCAGTTGTGGGTTCAGTGTCTGATCCCAAGTGACTACCATAGGGGAAATTTGTTCACTAGCGAGTGGCTGAGATGTTTAATCACTATTTGTTTCTCTTCTGCCGGAGCAGAGCAGAAAGCTGTGAGCATGCGAACAAGTCTCAGTGCAAACCCGAGGTCTCCTGCCTTAAATTGGCAATTATGGTAGTGCTCAGGAGAGTGAGGGTTCCAGCATGCCTTTGTTCCCTCAGCTCAGCTGTGTGAGGTGACACGAACACAGGGATGGCAGGCAGAAAAGGGGCAGCTAGAGGAAATGATTAAGCTGAAGATGAGCATGGCTCACTCCTGCATTCTGAAATAACAGTTTTCAGAAACCTAATTGTTCTAATTTTTACTCTGACTGTATTCATGGTCATTTCCACACTAATTACTTTCACACCAGTGTCTATATGTTTTCAAGCTGCAACTTCACTGAAGAATAAAGCACCTGTCAGGTCTTGAGAAGATTTGCTTGTATTTGTCCCAGACCCCCATTTCAAATAAATTCCTAATAGCATCAAGAACTTATGATATCCAGTTCCTTGTTTTAACTGAAATATTTCCCTATGCATAATACTTAATGATATGCTCACTGTATCATTATATTTTTGTAGATTATCATCTTTGTTTCTATGAAAACGTGAATAATCATAAATCTTTGTGTGTACATAACAATGATTAAGATTAGCATTTTGAGTTTCACCTTCACTGCCTGCAAATTAAAGCTCAGAGGATGAGACCAGTTAAATGAAAATGAAGTGAATTAGCTACATTTTATTTTGGTTAATTTGGGGAGCACATATGGTGTGATATCTTTTCAGATCATAAGATTGCCATTTCTGGGTTTGCACATGATGATTAATATTGGTTGTTTTCCCCATCTGGTACCTTATTCAGAATAAAAAAAAAAATAAAATTAAGAAAGAAAACATTGTTATTAACTGTTAAGGTCAGTCTGCTGCTGGAGTGGTCTGCTAGTAGGATCACAGCCTGTATTTTTAATTTAACTTCTTACTACTTGAGCCCTTCACATTTTCTCCCACTTGAATCACTTGAGACTTCTGGATCTCTGTGAAAATGTGTGACTCAATGACATCTAAAAAGGTTTGGGGAGCTGGTTTTTGGTTTTGGTTTTTAGTTTTATTAATGTCTTCTTGCTAGTAACGGAAAATTTTACTTACTATGTACCTTAACCAATGCTGTAGAAAGGAGATCAAGGAAAGCAAAGATACTTTTGGTTGTATATATCTAAGGGAAACAGCTGACATGTACTGTACATTTCTCTACAATGCACCTGATGTGATACTTGAAACTTATCTGAAGAAGTAATTTGTCATTACATGCAATTGTTTTTTTAATTTTTAAAATACTTTGTTAGTGGTGTGTTTGAAGAGCCTCTCTAATAAGCTTAAACACTGAAGATTTTAAATTCTTTCTCCCTGTTTCCTTTCCCACTCCCACCATCCAAATAAGTAAAATTGCATTTTTGTATTCAGAAGGAAGACAAAACAAAGTTCTGTGGAAAATTAATGGCAGGAGCATACCACAAAAGTCTAGTTGAAACAAGACTGCCCAGTCGATCATTTCACCCATTTCTCCATCTAGGATAAGCAAGACACTAGCATACACAGAACAGGAACAGGTCATGATTTAGTACATTTGTATGAAGGATCTCTGTTTGTAAAATCGGAGAAAAAGGAAAACACTAGATTGGAAAAATGCCAAGCTGTTTTTCAAATATCTTCTACTGAACAGGCTTCCAAATTTACCATAAGTCAGGCAATTGGTCTGCATCATGTTTTGCAGATGGATCAACAGCAGCCTATGTTCAGCTGGGCATCTCTGAATTTGCATGACAGATGGTGCAAACATACTGACATGTATTTTCTGGATCAGAAGGTGGGTGTTTTTTTTAATCTTCTATCAGTCTTTTGGCAATGTAGCTCTTGGCAGCAATAGGCGGATAAGGAGTGACAGAGTATCTGAAATAAGATTCCTTTGATGGATTTTTATCAGAGTAGCTTTGAATTGAATTATAACTAATCTTTCTTATTTCTTTGGCAACATGCTGCAATGCTAGGAGGTCATGGAGAAGAGGTATAACCAAAAAAAGTATATTTGCTGTTTGATGTCTCAGTTAATCCAATATAACACTATTTCATGCTTCTTATTCTGTGGAATATCAAAATAGAAAAACAAGGATATAACCAGTAAAGAAATAAGCCAGTGAGGTCAACTATGGACTAGAGTTTTTTTCCACTGGACGTTGAATAGTGGGATCTGCCTGTCTCCTGAATTTGTAAAGTATTTTCTTGAAGTCAGACTGAGAAAAGTTTTAGTTTAAGTAAAAAGGTTTAAGCGCTATGGAATTTTTATTGATTTTACTTCTATAATTGGTCTTGGTTTAGAACATGTCTCCAAAAGCTTTTTTTGATAATGGAGAGGATTAAAACTGACAACTGAATATAAACTGACCCCATCACACAAAAATGCAACCTGCCATTGAAGGACATGGATCAGTGATGTCTGATTTTAAGATTCCAGTGCTGTCTTTCCAGTTCAAGGAAAGAAACATGGTGAATGGCAAACCTGCTTTCACTACTTTGCAGGTATCTGAGAAGAGTAGAGCGGTCTGCATCTCAGAGTTTTATTTTATGTCAATATTGTAACAATTTATTTGCCTGCATCAGTTGGCTGCTACTTGAACAAATTAATAACCAAAAGTCACACCTCCTTGAAAAAAGTGTATTGATACCTCCAAAAAATCTGAAAGTAGAGGTAGGAAAAAAAAAAAATTCTCCTTTTTATCACTTCACCCCCCCTTTTTTTGGAAGAGGGGAAGAGAAAGAGGTTATGCTTGAGATGAGAATGTGAACCCATGGTCAGGACCACTGTACCATTCTAATTTTCCTTCCCACCACCAGCTGCAATGTAAGGTCAGGGAGCTGTACAGAAGTGAAGATGTTCTATGCTTGAGTGGAGCAGGCTTCCATGCTGGGGGAAGGCGGAGAGTTTCTAGAGATTTTTACTTGGTAGAGAACACAGTGAAAAATATATTGTGAGAGGATCGAAAGCAATATGTTTCTCTTTTTTTAAAAAAGAAAGACACTGGATTTCTTATAAATATTTCTCATGGACCCTGAGCACAACCCAAACAGGCTACATATTGAAGAAGACAACAAATTAATGAAAAAAATTAACATACCTTTTACCTCTTGTTTGTTACTGCCAACATGCATCAAATCAAAAATTCCCTGGGTACTTACCAAATCAAACATGCTGTGTCTGCTTTTAAAAAGATACCCCTATACAAGTTAAACAGCTTCAACTTTTTTTTTTTTTTTTATTTTTTATTTTGGGAGTTTTCTTGTAACAGGTAATGATTGAAGTCTTCCTTTTATTTTCTAGTTTGATATTATTGTATCTGTTTTTCAAAAATGTCTTTAAGAAAATTAGTACGAACACAGCTACCTTTTGTTAGGACCATTTTTTTGTTAGTTTTAGTCTTTCACTTTATACTTTTCAAACTTTCTAAAGGTAGGACAAATCTGGCTGCACATCTACATCTTTGAGGGCAGATGGCAGCAGAGGAATGGCAAACATTTTTTTTCAAGTATCCAATGTAGAAAAGACCTCCGATCTGCCAAAGGCTGGCTACTTTGGTGGAAAGTACAAAGATCTGAACCTTGATAAATATTGGAATTCGATTCTTCAGAAATATTAGAAGCCTGTGCCTTATTCGGTCTGTATGTATTACATCTTTTGATACTATCAGTCTCAGTTTTGCTAACTTAGTTTAAATTAATCAGTGCAATGTATTTTATTTAGCAAAGCACAGCATGAATTCAGTGGCAAACAAACACAACTGTGATAATTTTTGTGTTCCTCCTAACACAACCATCAATTATGTGCTGCTGTGAGCTCAGAACACACTCTTAAACAGTCTCTGCAGATAAATCACTGGGCTGTCACTGCAGAAAAGTCACTTTTTTTGCATTGCTGCATCCCTAATTTTGAAGGGATATGATTAGTAACGAATACATCCCTGAGATAGATCCAAAGATATTGACGATATGACAACTTAGTCATTAAGAGTCTTCGGTGGAAAGGTTATCATGATACATTTAAAGGCAGGCAATAGAGGCAATTATGTTTTACAATATTGACCATCAATGAATATTGTGTAGCATGACACCTCAGTTAAGCAGACAAGCAAGCAAGGTGAACAAAAAAGACAGCTGGATAACACACTTGGAGAAGCTTTCCACCACAGTGAAAAAGACAGTGGTTTGTCATCCAAGAAAGCAATCTATATATAAGCACCCTGACAGGATAAACAAGTGCCTTTCAACGTCAAGAGAAACGATGACATGGTGCTGAGAATTAGCCATGCACATCTCCTAGATCTGAATCTTGTGTATAAACTTTTCCTTTTACAAGAGTTCTGACAAGTACCCTTAATTCATGCATGTTTTGAAAGCTAAAGTTTGAGATATGGTTAGGTCTGTGAGACAGTTGTTTAGGTGATAATTCTAGTTTTGTTATGATTTTTATTCAGTGCATTTTTCTTTTTTTGTCTCAATATTCAGTTTTAAGGAAAAAAAATCCCCTAACATTCCTTCACCAAAACAGTGGTTCTTTCTGTGTGGTGTTTACAAAAAGGGGATCAAGAATGCGTCAGAATAGCTCAAACCCTTTGTTCTGATATTGGTACCTGCCTATGAGCCAGTATCCCTCCCATTCACCTAGCTTTGTTGGGATTCCTTTGAATTGCTTTAACATGCTTCCTTTCATCTAAACTTATACAAATAACTGGCATACTTCGCTACATTACTGCTCCTCCTCTAGTAAAAAAAAAAAGTCTATATATTTCTGAGTATGGAAATTTTGAAACTCCCAAGTGATATGTTTTTTTCAGTGGTAAAATAAATCATTTGTTTCTGCTATTTCACCTCTTCTTGCAAGACTGCTGAGTTTAATGTTCTCTAGAGAACTTGACAAAAGGCTTTGAAAATCCAAATAAATTACTTTGACTAATTTTATCTATTATTTCTTGCTATCCTCAAAGGATCCTAAGAGAATAGAGGACTCTGATTCTTCCACTGGGGTTTGCCCTCATGGCAACCTATGCTTTTGCTTAGTTTTAAAGCTTTTGGGCACAGGGATTACCTTCTCTGTTATTTTTTGAAAAGTACACCTCTTGGCAAAACAAAGTCCTGATTGAAATACTAAGGCATTATTAGTCCATTAAAACACTTATGTCACCATAACAGTTCTGATTATTCTGCTATTTCCGAGATCTCAAAATTGGGCTTCGCATATCATTGTCAGGTATCCTTATAGGCTTCTTTTAAAGGCAAGTATAGCACCAAAGAAGTTTCTTACTAGCTGAAAATAGGTGGTCATAATCATACACTAGCAGAAAGAGTACTAAAATTGTTTTAGCTTATCTTGCAGTCTTAAGATTTCGAGCACTCCAGGGAATCTGACAAAACCAGCAGGAGCAATTAGGAAATGATTCTACACTGGAATGATTTCCTAATTATTCCTGTTTCGCCTTACAGTTGTGATTATTGCGGTTTTATGTTTGACTGGCTTTGCTTTCCAGGTCCTGCAAGCTCCATCAGTGGTCCCTTCCAACTTAAGCTGTTCTGTATTCTGTGACAATAGCTTAACAATAGGTATATGTTCAACCACTTCTGTGGTGTTTATTGGTTTAGCAAGACACATTAGGAACATGTAAGTCTTCTGATAAGAAGAAGGTCTGATTTGAGGGAAAAATATTTTATTTCCCTTTGAACTCAAAAGCAATGTTTTAAGGACTGCATGTATATTTAAACCAACTTAAAGCAATGAAAATAACTCTTAAAATCCTTCTCTGTTAGCTTTGCAGTCAGTCCATTTTGCAAGAAGCACTAAAAAGGCTCATTACAGCCTCAGACACATAGCTCCATTTTGTTCATGCTATATGACTCTTCTGTAAAGAAAGCCTTTGGGACACTCACATTAAGCACCAGTAGCGAAATTAGAGGAAATCTGCTCCTGAATAAACATAACACGAGCTATCCTTCTATGAAGGAAGGAATCACATTTATTTATTTATTGTGGAAGTGGCAACTGCCTTGAGCAAATTCAGGACCTGTGTTGTTTCATCCCTATGGACTTATATTAATCCAGTAATTGCCCTTTTTAAATCCCCATAGTATTGGGAATTTGTGACTACAGCCTATTTCATGTATCAAAGAACTTTAACCCTAGAACTTTTGCTGGTTTGGTGTGATCACACTAACTCAGAACACTTTCATCATTGCTCCCTGCCTGAAGCAAGTTCAAGTCCCTTTCTGACATGGATTCAGATTTTCAAAGTCCTGTTTGCAGCTCTGGCCCTGAAGAAGTAGGCATTAGCAGAAAGCGTATAGCCATGGCAATCAGATCTTTCAGCCTGCTGTTTTTAGTGCCTCACTTCTAAAAATAAAACTGGAGTGATTTGTTTGAAATAATTGCACCAATGATGTACAGTGACTGATTTTAATCTCTCTCATCACCAGAAGGGCTTGAATGGGGTTGAATTTATCTTTCATGGAAGATTTATCTCCTTCTGACTTCTGTTTTTTCCCAAGGATGGCAGTGCGGAAGCTCTAGACTCTTCCTTCTCAGCATGTCTATTGCTATCTTCATTTAGCAACAGTTTGCAGATGCATCAACACATTATATGTGATCTGGTCATTAGAGAAGACAGAAACCAATGTGCCTTGACAGAGCGTTGCAAGTGCTGGTCTTTCGCTGAGCTACCTTTTGTGGTCCTGGTAGACAACAGATATTTCTTGACATAAACAGGCAATATCCTTATACATGACTTTATTTTGCTGAATTGGGAAAGTTGGTATCAATTTCTGATCTCTTTTTTAAGCATCAGAGTTCTAGGCTACTTCTTGTTGCCTAACTAATATACTGCTGAGAAATTAATTAAATTGTAAAGAGCATCAATGACGGGTAAAATTCATCTTTCATATAGCAGCTCTGGTCCAGATCACTGACAGAAAAAAATATCCTAGACAATAGAAATTATTCTAGCTGTTTTGCTGGTGGCTAATGGAAAAGTTGAAGCTAAGATTTGCAAGGCAATAATAAATAAGCCACAACATGCAAATGAAGTTGCATAAAGTTCTTTATATTTTCAGTCTCTCATACTATTAAACAAACAAATGACTGTCCTTTTTTGGGAATTTATATTGGAAGAATCTCATACAATATGTTGGGTTATTCAAAAAGGCAATACCTCTGTTTCCTACCAAATTTAAATAAAAATGTATCTTTGGTTAGAAGTGTTTATATTTTAAAAAGTAAATATAAACATGTTTGCATTATCAAATTTCCAGAAATTTCCAGTCTAATGGTTATGGAAATTTTGAACATGGTATCTCTTTTTAGAACTGTATTGAATATGATACACTAAATTTGAAGATTAACTTTTTAATTTTTTTCTTTTTCTCAGTAACCTATATTTTATGAGGAAGTTTCTATAATGTCACCTTAAATTTTAGTTGCAGCTCTTTCATCCTCATTTGTGAATTTCTCACTGCTAAAGTTGGGTTGGAGGATAATGAATATATTTCAAAGATAAACCCCTCCATGATGTGGAACAGACTCAGTCAGAGATCAATATGATCAGACCAAAAGCCGTTTATTGCAAAGCCTTAACTCCTTATATACTATTGCTTACATACACTTACAGTGATTTGGCATATTATGATTGGATACATGTCTTGAAGACCCTTAGTAACTAACATATAATTGGTTAAGCACAGGTGTGAGAACTCGACCTCGAAAGCTTGCCAACAGTCCACGGTTTCACAACCCAGTAAATTCCAGCTTCTTCTTATCTTGCTTGCTTAAGCTTCCTTGGGCCTCTCATGGCCTTGCTGTATCTTTCAGGATTATTCAGAGTTCATGTACCAAATATCCATTGTCCTGTGAGAACATTGTCTCCACACCCCCAAATTTATCTTACGCTCATATAAAATAAGCAGTTGTTAATTTTCATTCATAGGACTCATTTTAGAAATGTCAAGTGGTTTGTTCACAACCAGTTAGCATCTATTGATTCTAATACATAATCAAAGACATGCTTCAGCACAAAGAAGATATCGTTCCCCCTTGGAGGATGGCATTTGCACTTCAAAGTGTAAAAGCATTGACAGTGAGATTTGAAGAATATTCTTCATACTTCTCCATCCTTTCTGTAGTTATACTTGCTTAGCCCTCTTTATGCTCAACTAAAATACTTACAATTTACTCTTCCTATGATTTTATTTTAATATTTTGTGTATTTTTGCTCTCTTTTGTATGTGATGCATGATTTTGTGGATAAGCTCAAAGTGAAGGTAAAGTATATTAAACTTTTCAAGGGGTTGGAAGATGTATTTCAGTAGTGGTTTTTGTTTTAGTAAGATGTATTTCAATGACATTTTCTTCAGTAAAGAATTGTAATTAAAGAAAATAGTTTAAAAATGCATGGGCTCATACAAGTTCAGAGCAATTAGGCTAGGTAATTAGAAGCATGATAAAAGGGCTGCATGGGAAAAGGAATTTAAACCCTCATTGAACTGTTACATCAAAAAGTGAATAAGAAAAAGATTAAATTAAAAGTAGGGCTTATAACTGGCAGGCAAAAGATAAAGCCAATTATTCTGGAAAAAGGAGTGCATGATTATTTACCTAGAGCTACTATTCATCACATGTAATAAATTTCCTGAATGTGGAGGTAGCAAATGTACTGCCAGTTTCCCTTCTCATTCCTAACTTAATAGTCTTACTCAGAAGATGAACAGCCTTTCCCAGGCTCCTTCACAGATGAGCATGTTAAGGAACACAGCTTCCCAAAACAAGTATACAAAGAAAAGCTAAACAACATTAAAGATAGTTGACATGATTTAAGACTGAATCATAAAGTGGTTATTTTGAATGGATGAAAGGAAGAACTAGGAAATTAGCTTGATATCCGTTTGGTGGTTTGGTTTTTTTTTCAGTAGGAATGATTTTTTCAGTGGTTCCTAAGCTTGTATTAAATGCCAATCACACTTCATGCAGTTGGGGAAGTTTTCTGGCATTTGATAAAGTTTGATTTTACAATGAAGGCTTAATAACAGAAGTACGGGGAAAAGAGATTAAGGGGATTGGTTACACTGTTCTAGTGCAGTGGCACATACTATGCATCAAAGACCAAAGGGCCCTTCATAATGCAAAGGATCTATATGCTAAAATCTTTCCTCCTAGAGAGAAATATGGTGTGATTCACACCAGGTTCCTAGAAGGAGACACATAATTTGCTTTGGCTAGGTGAAAGAATTGCTACATCCATACTCATCCTTAGAGCTGTGGGGGCGTTCGCACGTCACTGATGCCATGGGACTACTCATGATGATGATGCTATTTTATTGATTTATGACTTGCATATTTGATTACCACTGCCCTCTGAATCAACCATTAGAAATGAGCTCCATGACTCCTTGGGTTCATCTGTGGTTAATTAATAATCAGATAGATATACTTTTATCAGTGCATCATAACAGAGTCTGACAGCAAAAGACATTTAAAACTATTGATTTAATGAGGGGACAGTTTTTCTTTAATGATGGTAAATAGTCGGATTATTTAAATCAAAAGCTATGATAAATATCCCTTCTTTGTAACAACACCAACAACAAATGTTGCCCTGGTAATCAACTTACTAGTAAAACAGCAATAAAGCAGCTTAATCGTGCTCCTTATATTGTCATGAATTTCAAAATCAAAAAGCACCTTTACAACAGTCTAATCTGCACTCCAGATAGCCCTGTCCAGAAAAGTTCATATAATAATTCTTCTGTCAAGCATCTAATTTTGTTCGAGATGGATTATCTCATTTAGAAAGCTGGGAAGCTCAGCTGAAGTTTAGCAATCCAGTGCAATCATCAAAGGCATTTTCCACCAGAGCCAGAAAATCTCCCAGTCAAAACAAGTACAGGACAGGTGAGGCTTTGTTTTACCCTGACGTGCTATACAAGGACTGTGTGTACCTGCATAGAGGGGAGCGGTCACCCTGTCCCATCCCTGGGCATGTGGATGGAAACTAGTCTTTCGTACCATAGAGATAACATCTATGCCAAGGCAGTGACTTTAATGACTACTATGAGGAATTTTCTAAAAGAAGAATAAAGCTGATTTTCAATAAAATTATATTGAAACATAAATACTGAGGGAAAAAAATGTAAATCTTTTTCCTTAAGTAATGGAGGAAACAAATTCAATAAGGAAGGAAATGACTGGGCTATCCAGTTTTTAAATTCCTTGTGTTTTCCTGGATGTTTCTTAACTTGTTCTGACTTGCATTGTTTTGTTAGAGTAGTTAAAAGCATAAATTTAAAACCCAATGTCCATTAACAGTTTGTTTCTTTCCTACTCATATTTCAACTGGCATTTGGAGCAATAGTACTTCAGTGTGATTAAAAAAAAACATTTCAGAGTCTAATTTTTGTGAGATTTATTATTTTTGTTTTGTTTTCATTTGGTTTTTAATATTTTTATTCTAACGTCACTCTCCTTACATTTATTTTCCTTTGGGGTGAGTCTATCTCTGATCAAGGCTTTTTAGTTGTAACACTAGGCAGTGGTTTCTTGTGTATCTGCCAAAGAATCTCAGGTTTTCTAACCTGCACCCCATAATGTATTCCTCATTACTGACCCGAAGGGTCACCTAATCAGCAAGAGCATATTCCACATTCTCTGCACAGACTTCCTTGCTGTGACAGCCTAGATCTGCTGTATGAAAACAACTTGCTCAACACTTTACTAAGATTGTCAGACAACCATTAGATAGCAGATACCTGAGCTACTGCTGATTTATGATGGATTTGAACTGGTGGCCTTAGGGCAAAACCTACTGTCAAGCTCTCTGAGCTATCTGTTGTTTTGTTTTGCTTTGTTTTCTACTTGCTTTCTTACTTTAGTGACAACTCATGAATAAAAGCAGAAATGGAAAAAGCACAAACGATATGCCTGGAACTACAGAAAGTCAGAAAGCAATTTAAGGTAATTTTGTCCCAGAAGTCAGAAGAAAGTAGGAGAAGCTAAACCCTCTGAGCAATCTAGGTTTTAAATGGTTGATACTTTCTCCAGCATCCTCTCAAAAAGAAAGTTGTAGAAGGTCATTTAAAATAAATTTGTTCTTTCTCCTGGGAAATCAGTATATTTTTCATAAAAATATTACCCTACTTCCTTTGACATTCTGCTATAAGCAAACTTCTAACTAGCATAAGCTTGCATTTCTAATGAAATGAAAAGAATTTGGTAGTAAAAATGACCTGGAAGTCTTTTTACTATTTTATTTATTTATTTATTTTTTTACACACGAGGATCACAGGTAGTCTACTAATGATTATGACATTTCATAAAATGGTTATAGAATCATAAAATGGTTAGGGTTGGAAAGGACCTTAAGATCATCTAGTTCCAACCCATCTAGCATGGGCAGGCACACTTCACACTAAACCATCTCACCCAAGACTCTGTCCAACCTGGCCTTGAACACTGCCAGGGATGGAGCATTTACCACTTCTTTGGGCAACCCATTCGAGTGCCTCACCACCTTTGCAGTAAGGAATTTCTTCCTTTATCTAACCTGAACTTCCCCTGTTTAAGTTTTAACCCATTACCCCTTGTTCTGTCACTACAGTCCCTAATGAAGAGTCCCTCCCCAGCATCCCTATAGGCCCCCTTCAGATACTGGAAGGCTGCTATGAGGTCTCCACACAGCCTTCTCTTCTCCAGGCTGAACAGCCCCAACCGTTCATACAGGAGGTGCTCCAGCCCCCTGAACATCCTTATGGCCCTCCTCTGGACTTGTTCCAACAGTTCCATGTCATTCTTATGCTGGGGATATCAGAACTGTACACAGTACTCCAAGTGGGGTCTCATAAGGGCAGAGTAGAGGGGCAAGATAACCTCCTTCAACCTGCTGGTCACACTTTTAAGGAAGCCCAGGACACAGTTGGCTTTCTGGGCTGCGAGTGCACACTGTCGGTTCATGTTAAGTTTCTTGTCAACCAACACCCCCAAGTCTTTCTCTGTAGTGCTGCTCTGAATCACTTCTCCAATTAATTCTGGGACAGAATTCTTCCATGCTGGCCTCAGCAAGCACATGGGAGCTATGGCCGAAATGCTGTTTGTTAGCATGGACTCCAGCACACCAAGGAATGGCTTCAGGCTGTTTACCCAACCCTTGGCCAAAAATGCTGTCTCCCTAGCAGAGCCTGGAGCTTCTGCACAGTATTTCTTAGTACTGCTAATTCTGGAAATCAGGCCTGTAGGTATATTCACCTGCCCCTGCTTTCCCCAGCTACTGAAGCCACAGAGCATGTGAGGGTCTGCTCCTCTGTTGTATGAGAACAGCTGCTTTCATCCATCTGGACTGAAGGTGTTACGAGATAAGCCACAAAGCTTATTGCAATGTGGGATGTAGGACCATTGCTCTTGTTTACAGTTCTGAATCTTCACTTCACAAGGGTTTCTATCTGCAGTACTGAAGCATTAGCACATAACATTGCTATGGGTAAATATTGCCTTGCAGGAGCACCATTTAAAGTGTATAAGAAATGTTTACGAACTCTAGTGACCTTAATTCAAGCTTGAAAATATCCAAGGAATATGCAGATTCTCCAGTAGCTGCAGCATTACTGAGGGCATTCATATGTTTTGCATATTCCAGAAGGCAAAACAACGGACACACACACAAACACACAAAAAACAAAATAAAAAAAAAACCAAACAAAAAACAGTGAAGAGACAAAAGAAGTTGTCATCTTAGACATGGATGTAAGACATTGAACAACATTTTCTGAAGACCCAGGTTGACCAAAGTAGAAAATTGGAAAGTCAGTAAAGTAGGATGAAAGGAAGCAGTTGGGATAACATTTTTTCTGAGTGAAAAATATATATATAATCCCCTCCAAAAGAAGCCAGAGACAAGATGACTAACTACGCACTGGGATACAGAGATGATGAAGCAGAATAAATTTCTATTTTGTGCTTCTCCATCCAACCTGCTACCTGCATCAACAGTCCAAGTGGTAGACCTTGATGTTTTCATATTTTTTTCCATCTCCCTAGGGTTTATGGTTGAAATCTTGACACCACTGACCTTAGGAGCTCTGGGATCATATTCAATATCCTAAGACCTCTTCAGGTTAGACAACAAAGGCTATGTCAGTAAGTCCTTTAGATGTATTAGTTCCTAGGATAGTTTGATTTATTGCTGTCAATGAAAGCTGCAATGTATGCACTGAAAAACTCAGTTTGTATAGCTTTCAGCTGTAGAATTTAGAGTTATTTGGCACTTCAACTATTTTTTTGGTTTCTGGTAGATACAAGACATATCACAGTAGCATTCCTAGTTTCCATTAAAATTTAGATCTACTGGCAAATGACAGATCCACCTCTTACCTTCAAAGCTTCCACTCAGTGACTTATAGTATGTTAATTTTTAACTATCTTGCTGAGCAGAAACATTCATAATAAATATGATATTAAAAAAATGTATTACGATTTATTTTTACTGTAGCATTAAATTATGCTTTTATAGCTCTGGTTACTCCTGTGTCATGAAGAAAAAGTAAATTTCCAGTGAAGGAACTTAAGAGTGCCTGGATAATTCTTTGTTTAATTACAGTTGCAGTGATAGTTATACATAAGTTTGAGTCATGTATCTACTTTACTGCTTCTACTGCAAGGGGGCTTTCCACTGTAGTGAAATACAGATCCATTATATTCCAAAGTTTACAACATTTAAAAGAAAGTGATATTCCAGTAAATAAGATGCATCTTTTCTTGTTCAATGTCTTTGTCTTCCTTGAAACAAGAACTCTATGCTGCATTCAGGTAAGCTGGGTCATTGTTTATCTACTGTATATTCAGCTGACATTGCTCTCTTCTCATTAGTTTGAGATGTTACAAGTTACTGTAAACTTGTGTTTGCTCACCTTGAACAAGAGAGAGTCTGAAGGTACTGTCAAGTAATTTGAAATTACCTAGCAACCTTCTTGCTTGACTAGAGAGAATCAAGACTTCCCATTTCAAGAAGTGTTATGTATTGAATTATTTTTAAAGAACTGGTATCAGTAGGAAAGGTTGGTTAACCTGAAGGAGTGTTTTGAAAGGCGAAAGACTCTGCACACTTCTGGGGGTCCCATGGGGAGGATGTTTGCGAAGGAACATCCATTGTAACGCCAGTAAGGTGAGGTTTTTACCTGAGAGGGAGACATCTGATTGTGGTGTGCGTGGCCACAAGAGCACACAGATCCCAGTGCATTACTGAGGGGAAGCACTGACTTCAGACCTAAAGGTAAAGTGCAACCAAACCCAACAGCAGGGCACCAACATCAAAATACTGAATTTCTGTAAGTCTCAGGAAAGTGAGTAACAGCTAGAAGTGAGAGGCCTTTGTGAGTGAAAGGCAGCATGCAACCTCAGTCCTTATTAGACTCCAGAATATGCACAGACAGAAGTTGTGCAGCTTCACTAGGTGCTCACACACTCTGTTGCTAGATAACAAAACAGGTCCACAAATTATTGAAATTGAGTCTAGCCCTTTTAGGTCACCCTGGGAACTGCTGCATACTGGGATTATTTTACAGGAGCATTGCACTGCTCAGGGAAGCTGCTGAGTTCTTGAAAATGTGGCTTTCAGCAATCTTAAAATTCTGGTGCACACACAAATAATAAATCAAATGCAAATCTTGGTAGCTTTTTACCATAAACTGATGTGCCTTTCTAAACCTGCTAAATTTATAAAGTCCAGGAATGTCCTGGAGTAATATGATGATATATTAAAGTTATTACTGTCCTTTACAAATTGGAGTGTTAAACAGCATTGGGAATTGCATGGAAGGGCAGAACTAGCCCTATATTTGTGTTCAGTGCATGCGTCATAGCACTGTATAATGTATAGGTTAGACTCCATTCAGTGATGATGTCTTATCTTAGCAGGGCAGACTTGAAAGCTATTGAGATTTCTTTAAATAGATAAATCAATTTTTCAAGGACACCCTTTGAGCTAACAAAAGTATGATACAAACATTACTTTACATGAAAGGTATCATTATATCTTGTTGCAGTTTAATATGAAGCATGATAAAATGTGGCAGCCTAAGGACACCTTGTCAAGTCTACTGTGCCCTTCCATGAAGGAAATACTCTGTTGAGCAATGGCTGCTAATAGCAGTGGTTTTAACACAGATTTGTCAATTTGAAAGATATACATATGAGTGTGTGTGAGTTCTTTCATTACTGGTCACCTATTTTAAATAGTGTTAGAAATGAAAAATTGTTCCTTTGTGACAGTATTTTAAAAAATGTCAAGTAAGGAGTTTGAAAAGTGTATTGTACTTTTTCTGTAGTTGTCTAGACAGAATTCTTAGAAAAGTTGTAACTGCAACTTCAGTGCTTTCTAAAGAAGAGCCATTCAATGTAGCAGCAGGACATTCGATGACCTGACTTACCTGGATTCAGGATATAGGAGGAATTTTCCCCCATATGACAGAATGGTGACCATCCATTTCATCATACGGTATCAGTTTTCATGCTCTTCTTTCCTTCATGCTTTTCTTTTTCTGTTCCTTTGTCCCTTCCCTTTTCCTTTTCCTCTCCTCTCCTCTCCTCTCCTCTCCTCTCCTCTCCTCTCCTCTCCTCTCCTCTCCTCTCCTCTCCTCTCCTCTCCTCTCCTGTCTTAATTTTTTCTATTTTTAATGATTGACGTAGATTACTTTTTATTACCTATGGTTAAAAAAAAAAGTCAGTTGACAGTTCTCTAAAGTGTTAATAATTTTTTAATTCTGAGATTTGTGTCCAAGATTGTCTTCACCTTAGCATTGGTATAGATTTTTTCTTTATATTATTTTAACCTGAAATTTTGGTATCTTGGATATTTGAGATAAACCATCTGCTTATAAATCCTGCAAATTTTCATTATAATTGCATTGTCTGGTCTTTTAACAAAAGCAGAGATTTAGCAGATATCAGCAACTCTGTCTGCAGAATTAGCCCGAATATAAACCAGGAGCTCTCTCAGCTGTGGGTGTAAAGAGCCTACCTACCAGCCTACATACAAAACATGCAAATCTAGCTGGTCTAGCCAGGTAAGATGAGTCAAACCATGAGAGATTGCTAAGACAAGTCTTTCCTGCTTCATGAATAAACTACATAAAAGACACTTGCTTTATTTTAATAGTGTATTTGTCTGAAACTGTGGGGCAACAATGTGCATGACATGCTAAGCATTTTTAATTTAAACCTGCTGTATTATTTCTGTGTGGAGAATTGAAAGTTGTATGTGCAATACATACATGCCCAGCAGTTCAGAAATAATTGTTATAGTCAGCTGTCTCTGGTTATTGCATGTTTTGGCTGGCCCTTGTGAGTGTGGTTAAAAAGTCAGGGCTGTTTGTCACAGCACGTTTAGATACCCAATATCTGACACAATTACAGCAATCCAGCCTGAAAACACTGTGCTCTCCATACTGGGGC
The DNA here is from genome assembly GCF_034315485.1 of Pezoporus occidentalis. Classification (NCBI taxonomy): domain Eukaryota; kingdom Metazoa; phylum Chordata; class Aves; order Psittaciformes; family Psittacidae; genus Pezoporus; species Pezoporus occidentalis. The sequence continues at coordinate 3,290,904 of NW_026916315.1, forward strand.
AGTCATTTACTACCTTACAGGTTTTGTAATTTTGCAGTGTACCCTATGATGTTTTGCTAGAGCCACATCAACTCAGCATTTCCTTTCATCTTTAAACGCTGACATAATTCAGCTTCACTGTTTGGCTCTCCAGTGGGCACCTCAGAGATGTGCCACTTCCCCACCTGGCATGCTAAACAGACTAAAACATATGATCTGGGAAGCCTGAAAATAAGAAGTGTCATTGTCAGCCCCAAAAGAATTGTAAGACCTCTTCCTGAACTTAATCCCCAGGCATTTCTGGGACTGGAGTTGGAGTAACTGAGCACACTGCAAAGCTCAAAGTTTGTTTAATAACCAGATATTATTGAATCTTAGCAGAGCTCTTATACAACAAGAATGTATAACAATTGGGGAAAGGGGATGTTCAATGTAAATACAGATGGGCCTCTAAAATTTGACACAGAGGGAAAATTCCTCTGTGATATCAGTGGAGGATGTATATGATATGGATTCTCAAAAATGAGAAACCACGGCCAATACCAGAAAGGGGCAAGGTAGAAAAACAGAAAATAATAGAAGTCTTTGTGTCAACCCATATAGTGTGGAAACAACACTTTTCAAAAGCTGACATGTTAGGACTTAAACAAGATCATTTGATGGGGATTTCAGAATTAAATGATTAATTATATTCTTTGCAGACAGTAACTTCAGCTATCTCTCACCCTAGTGCAATCTGAGTAGACAAATGTCAATGCAGAGGAAGTGGCAGAGTGGGCTGTTGGCAGGGGAGAGGACTAGGCAGCTTCCACCCAAAGGGACAGATGAGTTTAGAGAGAGGACTATGATTTGCTGAAGGAAGACCCATCCTGGGTCTTACTACCACTTATTCAACTCTTCGGCACACCACTACAGGATCCTGACCAACAGACTCCTCCTATCTTTTTGCCCTCTTTTGAGGAGTGAAGCAGGCAAGGGAAAGGGCAGTTCCAGATCATGGGAGCAGATGGTTAGGGTTGCGTCAGGAACAACCTTTGTCAAAATGCCTTTCTGCTTTGGTTGTTTACAGTAGTGGGAATAGAGATTGCAAAGTCTCTTCTGTTTCTCTAAGGGAAGAATATCCTGTGCAGAACAAGCAGCTTGCTAAACACAGAAAGCTGGTCAGGCTTATCCTTATCACCGAGGTGCTTCTGTCCTCCGTGTAAGCTGCATGCTAGGGCTCAGCTCACTCTGCTGATACCTTCAGCTGCTTGTCATAAGAAAGAGTTGCATATATAAGGACTTCACCTTTCTGATCTATGATGACCAGTTGTAGGTCTGAATAAAGGCAGATTCAATAGAGAAACACATGCACTTGTTGTCAGCTCTCAACTGACAGAATAACAATGTAGTAGATCTAAAAGCTATGCGATTTCTGCAGGGGGAAATATACCTATCACTAGATTTACTCACTAAAATAGAGGGAGGTAAATCAGTGAATAACAAGAATAACTCTACATCTCAATGACTCATCATCCTAAAGCTGCTTCCCACTGCAGGAAAACAGCTTGAACTGCTCTTTCTTGGACTTTGACTGCTAGCTCTGACATTACAGAATTACTGTAAAAATTAAGAACTAAATAAGGGTTTTGTTCAGCAGTTTTTACTCAGAAAAAAATCCCCAAAATAGTGCATTGTTTCTATGTCTTTATGGTCATTACATTTTTGTAGCTGTAGCTCTATAACAGAAAATAGACTTATCTAAAAAGGATAGCAACAAAAGAGGATACCTCCCCTGAGTCTTGTAGTTACTCTATTCACTAACTGCTCATACATGTTATTTGGTGTATTTTTGTGTATTCTCTAGGAGTTGTCAATACAACTAGAAAAATATACATGTTGAAAAAAAAATACAAGTAGACATGTGACTTGGAGGAAAATGTATTCTATATACTGGTAGCAGACAGAGCTGGAAGTATTTTTACACATTTCTGCTGTCATACCTATCAAAGAGCAGGTATGCTCTGCCCTGGCATGCAAGATACTGATCAATGAAATGGAAGCAAGATTAGAGCCACTGAACTGACAAATAAACAAACAAGAAGAAAAGTGGGAACACAGCTCTGGCAAGCATTTAGTGCCCAATATTAACTTCAAGGGATGATGCTCTTCCAACTCCACGTACACTTTACAACATTGACATTGATTATAGTGATGGAAAAAACCTTTTAAAAAAATAGCATATTTTTAAAAATAAATTGATGTGTTGATGAGCATGTAGAAACCAGATCTCCTAGTCTCATTTAAAGCAATTAAGAGGAGTGACATTATATCTGACCAAAAGCTTGCAATAATGCAAACCATGTAAAGAATAATTTTGAAAGGCTAATGTAGCAATTTACCTTGTCTTAAAAATTTAATTTAGATAATGGTACAGCATTTTCCAAGCTGATGGAGCCATTTATCTACAACTTTTGCCACATGTATTTTATATGAGGCACATTCTGCTTCTGCTATGCTTACCCTAGTATGTGGAATATGTCTGACTAGCAAGTGAAAAGGAGAATTTAAATGTTATCATCTGGGTATTACTTATTCCCCAATTTTGTAATCAGATAATTCATTTTTCTCTGATGCTTAGAATGAGACCATTCATGTTTTGCCATGAATGAGTTGCCTCTTCAGGTCAAAAGCATATCTATGGTATGACCATTGTTCGTAACAACATCCAAACATCTATACGAATGATGAACTTTCCCATCCAAATGGGAAGCAGAAATAATCTGGGAGTATTTGGGATGGGTTGTTGTGTTTTTTTGTTGGTTGTCTGTCCCTACCCCTAAGGAACTGGAGAGAAAACAAAGGATACTTTTACATGCAAGACCGTATCTTAAAAAAAGTTATATTCAGTATGAACAAAGAATGTCTTAAAGCATCAAGCTTCAGATTTTTTTATCATACCAGTAACTATGAGATATTAGCCAGTATAACTGCAGTGCTACATACAAGTAGCTGAGGTGGCTTTTCATTAGCAACTTGGTACATCCTGATATTAGTCTTAATACTGCAGCCCAGAATCTACTATGAACTGATTTATCTTGGCAGGGAGCAAGGTGGCACAGGTCTGCCCTGAAGGTTATTATCACATAGTAAGCAAGAGAGGATGCACCTATTTTAAATTTTTTAATTGGAACTGCAAAGTGTGAAAGCTTTGTTGTGCCTCACATTATATCTCTTCATGCCAGCTTAAGGCTCAAAAGTCACAGGCAACCCCAGTTTGGTGTTAACACATGTTCCTGCAGTAAAGAAAGGAATACTACCTTAGAGCTTATGCCAGTGTGTTATGCTTCTTTTCTTTTCTCTTGCTGTTCCCTGAGGTTCCTGTTCTTTGTTTAGCTACTGGGATAAGTAAAACAATTTTTTTTTCTGCAGGCCAGCCCTTGAGACACAGGAATCACGTTTTATGGGGCTTTTTTTTTGGTGTTTTTTTTTTTGTTTGGTTGGGTTTGTTTGTTTGTTTATTTTTAGTGTGTTGTTTTTTTTCTGTGGTACCACTGATAGATACTGTGAAGCTGTTATGGACATGAATTACTAAAATAATCTCAGTGCAAAAGGAGCACTTGAGAGGACAGAGCTGGTAAAGTACTGCAGTACTTGCTTCAGAAGCTGGTAATGAAATTATATTGAGGGTGAAGAATGAAAAAAGTGGTATTGCTGAGGCTTGCTGGTTCCCTGCAATCTACAGTAGCTATTATGCTCCCTGAGGCTGTCCAAGAACAAAATTATCTAGAAGCCAGAGATATTATCTTTGATCAGCTGTCTTTGCCCCATTTAGCACTTCTGAATAATCACCATTTAGGTGATGAGAGAAATCTTCAGAAAAGGCATTTTACCATTTCCCACACTTCTACATATATGTCTGTGGCAGGAAGTGAAAAACCACCAATAATCAGGATATTAGGAGCAGATTAGTAATAGCTATTAGTAATTGGTAACATGGTATGTTCTCTGAAATACCTGTTTCATGGGATCTTGCCTTCCCTTACCTCTGCCAGGGATGAACTGGTAGGGGTAGAGGATCTCTTGAGTGGGAAACCCCAATAAATGCCCCACATTCAGGCCCTCGGTTGCTGGTGAGATGAAGTGATGCACTCTGTGGGCTACCCACAGGAATCTCTTTTCACCCCTCAAGACAAGGGTACAGGCAACTGACCAATGGAAAGGTGCCTCCTGAGGCACTCAAAAGCAAAGTTAGAGGAGAATAGAAGGTAGAAAGTTTCAGATACCAGAGCTGAGTCTGCCTCATAAATATTTTTTGCTTGTAGCTTTTTCAGTACTGTAAAAATAGCAACTCAGTTCTAATTTGAAGTGATCAACTTTGTTACATTTATCCTATTAGAAAAAAAGTAAATACATCCCTTTTAAAAATATCAAACACTTCCCAAAGATGGCTAGGACACTCATTTCAACATCGTGCTTTGCAATTGATGTTACTCAGCAGGTGGTACTAAGCCATTTCAATATCACTCCTCAGTGTTTGTAAAAATTTGCAAAAACATACATACTGATGCTTCCTTTCAGCATAATAACTTTATGGAAAATACAATTGGTTCTCAGGATACCTCTGTTATTTCCACAGCCTTTCAGTTGTTCACACAAACATGATCCATACATTACTTTCAAACTTCTATTGAAATTAAGTAAAATGAAAATTCAGCAGTTCACTATTTTATGACCCTTTAAAAGGTATTATCAATGTTTTAATAGAAAAAGAATTTTATGGGGAAAGAGGCAGATGTTATACATCAGGTGTTTGGGAAGAAACAGTGTTTTGTGTTATTTACCATAATGTTTTTAAAGGTCTTTAAATAGCGATTTGAGTACAGTCAGCTAACTGTAAATACTACTCGTTGGAGATAGATTAACAGATATCATATTAATGTTAAGGGTTCCTTGATGGGAAAAAAAAAACACAAACAACTGTCAATTTGTACTTCAGAGATACTTTTTCTGTATTTTTTGTTTGCTGAAATAAAAGTGGGAGCTCCAGTGAGGATGAAAATTGTTAACTCTGTAAGCCCATGACTGTCTCCTAGTATTCAAGTTTCCATCTCTCTATAACAAAGAAAAGAATTGATGATTTCACAGGTAGATCTGCAACATTAAAGTATAGTCCAAATGGCTTTTATAGAGCTGTGTTGTACTTGAGAGATGTGCTGCACTTCTGTTAAACTCTGAATGCATGGACAAGGTGACCTAGCTGATTTAATCAACTAAAAAAGTTACTGATCTATAGACTGCTGGAGGCAAATACTGTGGGAAAACATTGCTGCATGTTTGCCTGTGTCCATGCCTCCCTCATCATCCGTTATTGGTCATTGCTGAAGACAGGCCACCTTACCATATGGACTATTGGTTGATCTAATCCATTCCTGCTGTGTGATCTTTTGATCTACCTGGGTGTCTCCTCAAGGTCTCTGAAAGAAACAAACCTGCTGGTTGTAAAAACCAAAAGCCCCTGAAATGGGTTATTATCACTTAGTTAAAAACATAGGTGTCCTGGGTTCAGCAGTAGCAGTCATTTTTCCCCTTCTTGGTAGCTGGTGTAGTGCAGTGTTTTGACTTTGAGCTCGGGAACAGAGCTGATAACAAGGATGTTTTGGTTTGGCCAAGGACTTTGTGAGCCTCATGCTCTGCCAGGGAGGAGGGGAAGCCGGGAGGAAGCAGAGACAGGACACCTGACCCAAACTGACCAAAGAGGTATTCCATACCACAGCACGTCATGCCCAGGAGGTGACTGGGAGTTAGCCGGAAGGGCTGGGAGACTGCAGGGTTGGAGGAGGTATCGGTCAGAGCTTGGTCGGGCTGGGGGGGCGAGTTATCGGTCGGCTGGTGGTGAGATGATGTATTCTCTTCCCTTGTTATTTCCTTTATCATTATTATCACTGGTGGTAGCAGTAGTGATTTCTGTTATACCTTAGTTACTAAACTGTTCTTATCTCAACCCGTGGGAGTTGCATTCTTTTCGATTCTCCTCTCCGTCCCTCCGAGAGCAGGGGGAGGGCAAGAAAAGGGGGGAAGTGAGCAAACGAATTACCTGACTGGGTTTAAACCACGACAGTTCTTTTTGGCGCCCAACGTGGGGCACAGATGACAGATCTGACCGGATTAATAGTCACTCGTCACAATGCTGATTTATTGGCTCTCAGAGTTGTTCTTGTTGATCTCACAGCTTCAGAATGTTGTAACTTACGTAGAGCCGGTATTTGCTGTGTTAGTGTTTATCAAGTGTGGGGCCTGGGCTAAGGTTCTTGTCTCACTGTGCTTTATGGCAATGGCTTGTAATACGGGCGGGCTCCAGCAGCAGGGTGGGACGGACGTGGCCGTGGACTTGTACCTGGCCGTCCGGCTGCTCTTCACCGGCCTGGCCCTCACCCTACTCTCCATCTTCGTGAGGCTGCGGGGAGCCGAGGGGGAGCGGCCCCGGGAGCCGGCGGCAGCCGAACCGGCCCGGGAGAGCGGCCCCGGGGACCAAGCGGCGGCGGGAGCGGGGCCGGAGGCCGCGAGGGGACGGCTGCCGGTGGGGGAGGTCGGGGCGGTCGAGGAGCAGAAGGAAGCGGCTGCCGAGCAGCGGGAGAAGGCGGCGGAGGAGCCGAGCCCCGCGGCCGAGCCCAGCCCCGCGACGGCCGAGAGCATTTCCCGGAAGCCGCCTGCCGAGCCCCAGGAGGATGCAGGAGACCGCGCAGCATTTCCCAGCAAGGCAGAGGAGGAAGAGCTGGACTCAGGAAAAGAGAAGCTGGCGGTGGGAGAGCCGGCAAGTACAGCAGCTACACCAGCCCCAGTGACAAGTACAGCAGCTACACCAGCCCCAGTGACAAGTACAGCAGCATCAACTGAGAGTTCTGAAGGTTTTGAATGGCCTTTGGGTATCCTTGGGACCTGCCTGCTGATTGTGGTGGGGATCAGCATGTTGGCACACACACAGGCTGTGTTCTACCCACAACCATTTTGTCTGATCTCAAAAGTTAAGCAGAGTCAGGTTTGGGTCTTGTCTGGGGTTAGACGACGATATAGGGGGACCAAGAGATTTTCCCCAAGGCTGGACAGTCATGAGTGGCAGGGTGTGTGGGACAGTATGGGCAAGTATCTAGTCCACTGGGCCCCTCCAGTGCTTTGGAAGCATCGGAGATGGAAGGCAGCTGTATGGAGTCCCCAGCAACAAGCTGCAGAAACTGCTGAAGGGGACAGTGAATTATTTTAAGCCTGGTGGGCCCATGGCACTTCAGGCCATCCGAGCAGAGATGCAATACAGAGATGGACTCATGATCGAGGGGTGGACTTAGCAATGGACACTATTGCCCAGGTTATTCACGAGTGTGAACACTGCACACAGTCTCTCCTGCTCTGGAAGACTGTTACAAGAGATGGAGCCTGACATCATGGACCAGATGGATGCAGCAGCTTTATAGGGACTGGTCCATGCACTAAGATAAGAGTGCACCTAGATAAGAGTGATGGTATATTGAAAATGTGGGATCTGAGCATGACGTGAATGGTATGGAATAAGGGGTGGATAATGTCCTGGGTTCAGCAGTGGCAGTCATTTTTCCCCTTCTTGGTAGCTGGTGTAGTGCAGTGTTTTGACTTTGAGCTCGGGAACAGAGCTGATAACAAGGATGTTTTGGTTTGGCCAAGGACTTTGTGAGCCTCATGCTCTGCCAGGGAGGAGGGGAAGCCAGGAGGAAGCAGAGACAGGACACCTGACCCAAACTGACCAAAGAGGTATTCCATACCACAGCACGTCATGCCCAGGAGGTGACTGGGAGTTAGCCGGAAGGGCTGGGAGACTGCGGGGTTGGAGGAGGTATCGGTCGGAGCTTGGTCGGGCTGGGGGGGGGCGAGTTACCGGTCGGCTGGTGGTGAGATGATGTATTCTCTTCCCTTGTTATTTCCTTTATCATTATTATCACTGGTGGTAGCAGTAGTGATTTGTGTTATACCTTAGTTACTAAACTGTTCTTATCTCAACCCGTGGGAGTTGCATTCTTTTCGATTCTCCTCTCCGTCCCTCCGGGAGCAGGGGGAGGGCAAGAAAAGGGGGGGAAGTGAGCGAACGAATTACCTGACTGGGTTTAAACCATGACAATAGGAAATGAAGAATCAAAGGCCAGCTTTCTAAGTGAATAAAGATCATCAATAGCCTCCCTCAGACATCTGTGCCAGGCATTGTTTAGGTCTTCACTAGGAGACTGACTAGAGAGGTGATAGGGTTTACCGGTCGTCTTCAATTACTCAGGCAAAAAAGAGGAAAGCCAAATCAAGAAAAGTTTTCAAAAGGCTCTTAGAACAGCAACTTAACTGATACTAAAATAGTAAGTGAAATTCAACAATGATGAATAATATTACATGAGGCATACAGGAAAAACAGTCCAGGCTTCACTACTGAATTCCAAAACCTTACAAGTTGAGAAGTTATAATGTATACATTTATGAAATCTTCACATCATTGCTCCATAACAGTCAAAATTAAATCATGTTAGGAATCTTTAGGAAAGGAACAGAGTGGAATAAAAATCCCCAAAGAGGTAATTACAGCACTGTATATAATTATAATATCCCTACATCTTGAGTGTTATCTGGTGCTCTGATCCCCTGGCTCAAAAAATATCTGAAAGCTCTAGAAAACTAACAGAGAAGGACAGGAAAGCTTCCTTGCATCAGAGGCAGGGAAGGGCATTTCAGGCTTGCAGAAAGGTATGAGACTGAGATTTATAAACTATGAGTGGAATAGAGAAAAATTCTATGGGACTATTATGTTACCCTTCTATCAGTATCAATGGAAATGTCTCAGGCCCAAGGAAAAGAAACAAACTCCCCATCTCCCAAAAACTTTACATGGTTTCAATAAAACATGTTTAAAGATTTGAAACAAGGTGTTCAGGGTGGCCAAAAGGTTGTGTGGGTTAAAAATATAATTGGGCAAATTAACTAAAGAAAAAGCCAGCCAAGGCAAATGATTGCAAGAGACCGTAGCCCTGCTTGGAAAGTTCTTGAAACAGAAATTGGTAAAGGCTAGGAAAGGATGCTTGTTAACCCTAAACATTTACCATCAGAAACAGCATAGAGATCTGGACTGAATTTTGGGTTGACCTAGTACAGTCGTTCATATGACTCAAGATGTAATAAAGAGTAACAATGCATTGCCCCCTTATTCTGGGGGGGCTGCTGTCAGAAGACTGGAAAAGCAGACCCTTCATACAATGGCAGCTGAATTCTTGCCCAATAGGGTTGCATGCATTTTGACAGCAACATCAGTGCATCAACACATCAACCTTTCTCTTGGATAGACTCATTAGTGCTGAGCAATCAAGATGTTCTCTACACAGGAAAAAAACATCAGTTACTTGAGATCTCACAGGTTTCCACCTGCAGTATGAGAACTCACATTTTTAATATGCAATAATTGCAGGCTTTTTGCTGTCTCTGTAGCTAAAAGTCCTGAAAAGAGGACCTTTCCCAGTATGTGGGGAATAGAGATACTCCTACAGACTGCTTACATATCACCCTTTTTTCTCCTCTTTCTTTGTAATTGCCATCTCCAAAGTTAACTATATTTATTTGGTTTTCAAAATTGTATCAGTAGGTGTTTTCATTCATGTCAAAAATAAAAGGCTACTGTGTTTCAATATATGTGTTTAGCATTAGTCAGACATTACTGCTGGCAGCAATGTCACTTGCTGATTTCTAATGCTTATGTTCTAATACCAAAGAAACAACAGTTAGAGTGGAACCAGACAACTAAAATCAAGAAATGAACAGCTTGATTAACAGCTAAACACCTCACTGGAACTCTGAAGAGATGGCATGTAATATTTATGGATTTAACATTGTGAAGTAATTTAGGTAACCAATATTTAGAAAAATAGAACCAGCTTACAAAGCACATATTATAAATCAAAGATTGATTCTACTTGACATAAGCCCATAAAGAGCCAAAGTAATGGCGCAGTTAAATCTTGATGGAATAAAATGTGTCCTTCCTGTATTTCTATTTATTTTGTTCTTTTTTTGTTCATGAGTAGAGGAATAATTAGTTGCTCTGGGATTTTATTCATTCTCTTAATCTTTTAGTTTGGGTTTTGTTTTTGTTTTTTTTTGTTATGAACTGAACTTTAAGGGCTTTGTCCTGTTGTCATTTTTGTGCAGCAATTAATTCATGATATCTAACACACAGCTCTGAGAAGAGGCTGGCATCCTTGATGAATCAAGGAAAAAGGACATAATTCAGAATTATGTCTTGGACTATCACTAGCTTCTGAAGTCTTCTAATTGCAACAGACTACAATTAAGATAATTGACATAATTTCTTTCACAGAAAGAGATGTCCCTTTAGGAACTATGGGCTTAATTCAGCCTCAGATACAATTTATGCCTGAGTTACTACAGCCACAGCACAGAAGTTCAGGTAATGCATGTGACAATACAGCTTAGACAACTCCTCTATAAGTTCACAGAAAACTCCAGGATCTCCGTTGGCTTGGAGTCACAGCTTCCAATTGAAATAAGACAGTCTCCATTCATTTTAACTTTCCAGCAACTTTTGCCTTCCCTTTGTCCTATAACCACTATCTTCCACTGCAGTGTGTGTGGGTGAATGATCCAATACCAAAATTATACCCCTTTCCGAAGCTTTCTTACCACAGAGAACAGTCTAGTTACTGCTATTGCCTTCCACAAGTCACAGCTGCTTGCAAATGCCTAATCAACCATCTGGCAGAAACTGGCAGGCTATAAAGAGAATAGCTTCAGATTAGGTACTTTCCCCAACTGAGGTTCACCTGATTGGACTACAGGACTGCTGAAGCAAAGGCAGTATTACCTGTCAATACAGATGGAATCATTGGACTTCCAAGATGTAAAACAAAGAGTCTTGTGGGATTTTTCCTAAAGTATTATGAAATCTTGTGTGCTGGTATTCTCAGGTGAAGTGGATTACAAACTTTGTAAGTTTTTCTTTCTTGTCTGTGTATATTTGCCATTTGTTTCCTAGCAAGTTAAACTGTAAGCAAAATGGACCGCTGACTGCGGAATGGGGTAGAGATTCTTCATTTAAGCACCTGCCTTAGAAAAAAAATGTAATTTGACTTGACGTGTTAGTCAAGTGTTTGCTTTGTTTGTGGAACTCTTATATACAGCCTGGGCTCTATTAAACCGATTTTCTTATTCACATATACATGTCTGTACTCACCTTTATATACCAGGAGTCAATCCTTCACAAAATGGCTTTAGTGCTGCAGAGACAACTTATGTTAACTGAGCAGCTGGCAGTTGTTCAGCAAAGTATGTATCTAATAATAATGTTCAGATTGGATGAAGAGCTTTGCTTATAGTGGGCTCTGGCAACAGTGGTGGATTTGAGGCTTAAGAACACATATGTTTTTAAATGCATGGAAAGAATGGCAACAAAAGTAGATCTAGTGTTTGTCAGTCATTGTTGCATAGGCAACTTAAATTGATATTATCTATAATAAGCCACTATGGTCTCTAAGTCACTTTGGAATAAGGCCTATGTGAAAGGAAGACTAAGTATTTCTGTTTTTTTCCTGTGTCTGGCAGAAGTTTTTAATTTCTATCTTTAAGCTCAGCTTGCTGACAGAAACTTGTATACCCCTGTCTGAGCTAGAGCTTGGTCTGCAGCTGTGCTGCTCCACAGACCTATGCAGTCCAGGATGATTAAAAGCAGGTTAAAGGAGCTGAAAAAATGAAAAAGCCATTGAGCATTGCATTGAGCTGCTGGCAGCCATGGTGGCACTGCTTTCTTGCTGCCTTATGCAGCTGGAAACAAGTTTGGACACGTCTATATTTGCTACAGCAGCTACCTCTATGATGCAGGCAAGCAATGAAAAATTGCTTCTGGAATATGCTGAGTTGGTGAGCAACCATTATAGAAAATGAACAAAAATTGGATATAATGCCCAAATATTTGTCCTTTGTTTTTAAATGCTTTCAGTGATAACTTATTTTCACCTGTGAATGCTCACACTTGTAACACTGACTTGCTGAGGTTCATTTATTGCAGTCCTTGCCAGGCAAAAGCACCTAAGATAAAAACAAAGCCTGACTTGCCATTTTGGTCATAGGCATATGTTATTGACCATACCAGCAAGCAGACTTTTAAGTGTTGAAATCATGCAGACAATATTTACCTGTAAAAACTCTTGTGCTGTATCCAGTGTTACTTACTTGCCAAGCTCCAAGAATATATGACAGAATAAAAATAATGGAGACAAGAACATAGTTGGAAAGTGCATGGTGAGGATGTGTAGGAGGATGGAACACAGTATTTTCTTGACTAGGGCCATGGCTGATGCTTGCAGTTGGAAGGAGCTTATGATTACATTTTGAGAGCAGAGAAGGGATAGCTGTATTCCTCAGGTGGCTTTCTCCATACTATCTTATCTGCCTTTTTTTTTTTTTAATTGTGACCCTAACACAAGAAGATGTGAGAGAGAAAGCCAGTAACTGTTCAATAAAATAAAAATCTCTAAACTCTCTAAGCTTATGTACATCCTCTTCTAGTCCTTACTATGTCTATTGCATCTATGTTTGCTCAACTCGTATAAAAGCATTTTCTTTTCTAATCCCCTGTTCTTCCTTCTAGTGGTAACAGGATTTTTATCCAGTATCTCCCTGGGACTTTTTTTGTTTTCCTTTCCATGCCTTTATCAGTTGATTCCAATGAGTATATTTATTGCAAAGACTTTTTTCTTATTATAAAAATTGCTGCAAAATCCACATCAGCCTGTCATGTACATAACACTGTCACAGATGTCATGATGTTACCATGTGGCTTATTTACATGGATAAAATTATTTTAATTGGGCTATACTGTTACAGTGAAGTTAGCATGTCAATAAATGTTCCCATATAGGCACTATTTTCCAATAATCAGAGTTTTCTATTTCTAGGTCAGTTTGCTGAGAAATGGCTTAAACAGAATCAGAAATTAAGTTCTACAGATACTTCTGAAGGGGAAATTTTACCAGCATAGTTAATATAGGGGACTTCAAGAGGGAATAATATCTCTCAGTACTTGTTTCTCACTTTTAAACTGAAGGTAATGTGAGGATGCAGCCACTTGATTGAGAAATGCAATGCCAGGGAGCAGCAAGACCTGGCTGCTACGTGAGGCAAAGGGAGGGAGCCAAGGATGCCAGCCAGAATGGCAGTGCCTTTCTTTATGAGGAACACAGTCCTGCAGCAAGTGAGTGAGGTGAACAAGCTGGTGTCCTGGCAGTGACCAGGGTCATCTACTACCTGGTGGTCTTTAATTAAGGAAGCTCATAATGATGAGTTAAGATTGAGTCAGAGTTGGGAATTAAAATATGTGAGTCAGGATCAGTAAAGCAGATGGCAGGGCACAAAAATACCTGCAATGTGGCTAATGTGAGGCCAAGGACTTAAGCCTGAGCTTAACAGTGGGTTGGAGAAGATGTTTTCGATGACAGTTGTTTTAGAAACAAATAAAAATTTATCCTGATGATTTTAGTGGCAAGCAAAGCAGTCAAAGTCTTTGGTCTTTCCATGACAATGGAATAGATGTGGCAAGATGTGTATTTCTCCATGTAGGAAATACAGACCATTCAGATTGGAAATACCAAATATTTTCTGTTTGGGCATTTTCTCCATCATATGTCATCCTTCAAGTGTCCCCTGCTTTTATTTATTCTTACCTCCTGGCTGCAGTTGAATGCACTTCAGCTGAGTTTGTTAACTGAAGGGGAGACCTGGGGATGTGTGTGAGCTCATACTGGGCAACAGCATGAAGAGGAGGAAAATATGAGCCAGGGATTGTTTCAGGCAGCAGTGAATCGCAAGCTCCCACTGCTTGGAGCTACCCTGATGATGCAAGGCAGTTGTAAATGCAGTATATTCAGTCTGCTAGCTGCGCATCTGGCACAACATAACAAAACAAAGAAACCAGACAGCACAAATGAATCTGACCCCCAGAGCTAAAATTAGCTGTTGGTTTACTCCTAACAGCTTGTGAAAGCCTTACAGTAGCATTTTCTCTGGGATTCTTTTTCTGCTCTTGTCTGAATGCCTCCATGCAACAAACTAAGTGCTTTCTCAGACAGGTCTAGTTGAAGACTACATGCCACCAATATTTCATATTTGAGAGGTGTGACTGTCATGATCATTTTGAAATCTTACACTTACTATCATGGATGTAGGAGGGAAGGGATTAGGGAAAACAGACTTGAAAATCCATTCAGTCTAAACCCACAAACAATTTGAACAATGGTAATTGCATGGGTCATTCATATAACCCATGTAAAGTGGGAAAACAGTTCCTTCAGTGTTCCTTCCACAACTTAAATTGTTTTTAATTTCTCAAGCTCAGTACCCTAAAACTGAAATTAAATGTTTTGCATTGGGTGTATTGGGTGAGGTGTTGGCAGCAGGGGGTTGCAGAGACCTCTGAGACCAGGAGCTGCCTTGTGCCAGTCCCAGACAGTTCTGCAGGAGGACCCATGCAGTCACTACTGAGTACCTCAGTGATGCTGGTGGCATCTTGCAAATGTACTTAAGAAATGGAGAAAACTTGCCTATACAGTGAGGGCAGAGAAAAAAAAAAAAAGTGTGAGAAACCGCCCTTCAGTACCCAGGTGTGAGAAGGACGAGGGATTGCACTGCAGTCCATGGAGAGACCACAGTGGAGCAGATGCCCTTGCTGCAGTTCACAGAGGACCTGTGCTGGATTGTGTCTTGCAGGAAGCTGTAGCCCATGGAAAGGATCCATGCTGGAGCAGGGGAAAGCAGCAGCAGAGAAGGGCTGTTATAGACTGGCCACATTCCCTTGCCCTGCTTGGGGATGAGGAGGAGAAAGAGGAGTTGGGAATGAAGTTAAGGCTGGGATGAAGAGAGTTATGAGAATGATGTTTTAGTTTGTCTTTGTTTCTCACCCCTGAAATGCTTAATTGGCAATTAGTTAAATTAATTTTCCCCAGGTTGAGCCTGCTTTGACTGCAAAACTAATTGGTAACTGATCTCCCTATCTTTATCTCAGCCCTCAAGCCTTTTCATCTTATTTCTCCCACACACCTAATCCTGTTGAGGAGGGGGAATGAGTCAGTGGCTGGCTAAGGTCAACCCGCATTTAAGGAGTAATTGTATTGTAAATACAGTTAAGACTTCTCTCAATGTGGTTTGTACCTGGAAATCTATGTAGTGATATAAAAAAATATATTTTTTTAATTTTTTTAATGGGTTTTTGTGAAGACAAATCAGTTTTATATGTTTTAAAATAAACTTTGATAGAATTTAGAATATAACAGTTTCAAAAGAGTTCATGTACCTAGGAAGCTTATCACATCTGCAGTCTTCAGTGGCTAAGGATCTGATTCTCTTCTTGCTAACATCAGTTTCCCATCACTGAAGTGCCACTCCTGTTATGGAAGATGCTTGTCTTGTAAGTGGATATGAAGATGAAAGATAAAGGGAACGTTATGTTTTTCATCTAAAGAAGAAAGGTTGCCAAGTGGAAAAAAAAAACAGTGTCAGGAAAATGTCCCCTGAGGTCTTTAAGAATGAATCATGAGATTGTAATAAATATGTATTTGCAAGGGTTAATATATGCCAAATAATACAAAATTCCCTCCTTCTGCCACTTTAGCCTCCCTAAGAGGCCTGTGAGGACTTTGTTTTGGAAAGCTGCTTGTGTCCTTGTCTTCTGCTTTTCCAAAGTACAGGTATTTAAATTACTGTTTCTACAGAATTGTTCGTTTGTTTGCTAGCAGATGTGCAACACTTGCATGAAGCAGAGGTCTACATAATTCTAGAGATGAAAAAGCACTAGCTCTGGAAAGAACACCTGAGGCTGGCAGATCATTTGAGCTGACAGCATGGTGTAGCAGATGTCTCTGACTATATTTCTTAAATACTTGTACTATGAAGCCAGCAGTTGTTGTTGATATATACCAGATGTTTATATTGTGTATTGTGGATAAGATCTTTAGGTGAGAAAATAAGGAGAGAAGGAAAACTGAGAAATATTTTTTTCCCATCCTTATTTTAAGTCATCATTGTATTTCCTGAGTGAAAAGCAAAGCAGTTCAGGAAATTCCATGCTGCACTGACAAATTTTGATCAAGAAACCACCCAACCACTTTAATCATCAGTTGAAGACTTTGAAAAGGCTGTATAGCTGTGTCCACTATATGGAAAAGTTCACTTTATCTAACTCTTCTTGTCACTGTGCATGACTCATTTACAACCCTTTTTGTGACTAATCCATAATGGTTCTTGACCTTAATTTTTTCCCCAGTGGCTTTCACTGGTTTTCTGTTTCTGTTTTCCTGATTCTGTAAGGGTTACCTGTGCTGAAGTCTGAATGGTGGCTCCTGAAGTTACCTTGTAGAACTGAAGTTTTTATGTCATGCTGTGCCAGACATCCTAGTGGACTGAAAATGTCAGTAATCTGAATATAACGAAGGGACATAATCTGTGGTTTATTCATGACTCCCCTCCTTCGTGGTATTTCTCGCACCATGATTATGTGCACGCTTATCTGCAACAGACAGCTGTCAATTTAAAAAATGCTTCATGGTGTAATTGTCAAACATTGCAGTATGGTATGGCAAAGGTTTGAAAGACCACCAGTTAAGGTTCACTATAGATTAAACATGCGTGCTTTCTAACACATTCTGAAGGGCTTATGGAAAACAGGGCTGCTTTCTTTCATAGAAGGACACCAGAGAATGTGTGATATTTCTTTTACTGTGAAACAACAAGTCGAAAGGGATTCTAAATGTTAATTTAAAGCATACATAAATGTAAATTCCTGCTTCTTGGTGATTCTGATAGATATGGGCTTTGAAGTTTGGTCAATGTAGGTCTGAGGAGCTAGCTGGCTTTGCAAGCCACGTGTATGAAAAAAAAAAAATAAAATTGCTGTTAGACCTGAAGCAAGACGCATGTGAAATATCTGATTGTTTCTTGGATGTTGCAGTTGGGGGTCAGCATAACTCTGTCCATAAATGAAATACGTACATGAGACCCCATTTCTAGATAATACCTTTTTACTTTCTCAGCATGTCCAATCTTAGATTGGTCTGGCTTGTACTGTCTTGTTAACTGGTACTTTGTAGTGTTTTCCACCTTTGAACTACCAAGTCAAAGAAAGCTCTTTAAAAAGATGAAATCATTGCTTTTTTTAAATGTGACTCAAGTACAAACTGTAAAATCCTTTTTGCCAGAGACTTCTCCTGTTCCTTTCAGAAGGGCGATATTAAAGTGAATGCTGAATGCTCTTGCAATTTATTAGCGCATCCAAAAAAAAGAGTTGTTCCTATTTTTAAGATATATCGCTGCAGTATGATTAGACTCCAATTTTTGTATCAGGTTGTGAGTAGTGTTTGGCTTGTAAAGAGAGCTAGAAATAGATGAGACATCTCACTGGTACCTGACCATGGCCTGCAAACTTTACAGGAATAAATGGACTCTGATAATTGCAGAATCTGACTCCTGTAGGACCAACAAACAAGTTTCAGAATATAAGCAGTTGTAATTTAAGATATGAAGAAAGTTTTTTTTAAGCAAGATAATGCTTAATATCTGAAAGCAGGGCAGATATCAAACACTGGCTCACAGGTGAAGAAACACTGCACATAAAACTTCTAGAAAGTTAATGTATGAGCTGAAATGTTAGTTAAACCCACTCAAAGAGAAGTTATAATGTTTTCTAAATAGCAGATTTTGGAGCATGCCATTTTGCTAATTTTAGACTTTATTAGCTTTTTGGGACTGTGAGAATCATGCTGTTGTAGAAAAACATGCTTAAACCCCAATATCTTACATTTTATTCAATCTTTTCCCTAATTTAAGAAGAAAAAAGGAGCTATTACTTATCTGAACAAGAGATGACTTTTCATTAGAATAAGGCTGAATACTCAGAAAACCAAAGGCTAAAGATATCAAATTACAGGGAAGACCCAAAGCATTACAAATGGTGAGCTGGGATAGCTCTGACAGGTTTAGGAAAATCTAAGCTCTTTTTTTTAAGGAACAGAACACTAAACAATTATTTTTTTTTTTCTTCTCCTGCCTTGCTGGGAAAAATAGGATTTATTTTATTAAATAGACTCTCCACACGCCTGTGTTTTAATACAAGATATGAAAAACATAAATGACCATCCTGTTCCACAGATGTATGAGATCAGAGGGCATCAACAAACTTGAAGCACCCTCAAGCACCAGTTCACAACAGATTCTTGAACATACACACTAAGGAAAAATTTTATGCCTAAAATAAATCAGCCTGTGAGAGTCCTCTTCAGAATACTTACGAATGTCCTAACAGTGGATAGCTAATACACAGTGTAACTCATTTCTCAATGAAAAAATGCAGGCTTAGAAGAAATAAATTGTTTTTAATGATATGGTATTTCTTCATTAGGGCTTGCTGTGTAACTGTTCAACAATGAGCTGAGTGAAGCACTCAAAATAAGAAAAGGAATTATTTACTGCAACTACAGGATGATCTTCCTCTGTATAGTATCAACTATACATGGTCAATATCCTTGGCTAGGTCATCAAAACAATCCTTCAGGGCATGAATGGAAGCAGCAGAAGTTTTTGAAACACCATCTCAGATACAGCACTATAGGAACACCTACAGGCATTTAATAAATGGATTTTTGCTGTGGGCTTTTTCCTTCATTCATGGAAGATGCACAAATTGGATAGCTGCAACTTCAGTTGTTCAAAAGTGGTGCTCTATAGGTATCTAACAAACATCAGTGGATTAACTTACAATAATCCAAAATTAACAACTGAGTCAGGCTTTAGAAGCTTTTGTCTAGCACTGGAATGTCTCTTTCAGCTACATGTAATGAAAAGGGGTAGTCTTTATCCGATATGCAAATTTTTTAAAACTTATTAAGTAGTTGGAATAAGTTTCTATTCAGATGTCAAAGCTCTGCCACCAACCTGTGAAACCCAGTCGGCTATGTTTCTGTAGAGAAAGTGGGAGGTATTTGTTGCTGTATATACAGTTCAAACTTTCTGTGATAGTATCCTGCTTAAATGAATAGCATTAAATCTGAGAAAGTGCAAAAAGAAGCTAAATAATGCTATAGGTAATGCTCTTGAGAAAAAAAAAAAGATTCAAAAGGATTACTATTTGAAATGGAGCTATGTATTTCGTTGACTCTGTGCTAGAGTGGTTTATTTATTCCTACCTTATTCTTGGGGAAAATAAGGAATATGCTAAACTAATAGTTTCCAAAACTTGAAATGAGGGATTTCTTTGGGAAGCAGCTTCCTACACATTGGCAGTGAGTACTGACAGAAATTCAAGACTCACAAATAACAACAGACCAACCTGCTTCCTCCAGTGTAAGTGGGCAGCTAATTGGGTAGCTATGGGAAGAGAGATTAAAATTTAGGTCAACAATATATACATTAATCTCTACTGTTTTTTTTTAATCCTTTCTTCTGTGTGCTTTGCAACTGTAGATGGAATAATAAAGCTTTGAAGGTGATGTTTGTGGGTCAGGATTAAAGAGAATATAGCTATGGGAGACATTACTGTGGGGATCTGTTACAGACTGCCTGATCAAGGAGAACCTGCTTAGTAAGTTTCCATGGAGTTACAGCCCTAGAGGGCAGGGGGCCCAAGACTGTTGGTTGATATTCAAGGATCACCTGCTACAAGCTCAGGAGTGTTGCATCCCAACCAGAAGGAAGTGCAGCAGGAGGGCCTTGGATGGATAAGGAGCTCCTGAGGAAAATTCAAATGAAAAAAGAGGCTTATAATAAGTGGAAGCAAGGACAGGCGGCCTGGGAAGAGTACAGGGATGTTGTCTGGGAAGCTAGGGAACAGGTCAGGAAAGCTAAGGCCCAGTTAGAATTAAACTTGGCTAGAGGTATTAAAGATAACAGAAAGGGATTCTACAGGTACATAGCAAAAAAAAAACAGACTAGGGAGAACGTAGGCCCCCTCAGGAAGCTCTCAGAAAACTGGCTACACAGGTTTTGGAGAAGGCTGAGGTTCTGATGACTTCTTTTTCTCGGTCTTCACTGGCAAAGGCTCTGACCGCACCACCCAAGTCTTGGAAGGTAGATGCAGGGACTGTGAGAATGAAGACCTTGGGCCCACTGTAGAAGAGGAACTGGTTTGAGACCATCTTAAAAATCTGAACATGCACAAGTCCATGGGTCCTGATGAAATCCATCCGCGGGTCCTGAAGGAGCTGGCACATGAAGTTGCTAAGCCAGTGGCCATCATATTTGAAAAATCATGGCAGTCAGGTGAAGTTCCCGATGACTGGAAAAAGGGAAATATAACCCCCATTTTCAAGAAGGGGAAAATGGATGAGCAAGAGAACTACAGACCAGTCAGTCTCACCTCTGTGCCTGGCAAAATCTTGGAGCAGATTCTCCTGGAAGGCATACTAAGGCACATGAAAAACAACAAGGTGCTTGGTGACAGCCAGCATGGCTTCACTGAGGGGAAATCTTGCCTGACCAATTTGGTGGCCTTCTATGATGGGGCTACAGAACTGATGGACAGGGGTAGAGCAGTTGAGGTCATCTGCCTGGAACTGTGTAAAGCGTTTGACACTGTCCCACACGACATCCTTGTCTCTAAATTGGAGAGACATAGATTTGATGGATGGACCACTTGGTGGATAAAGAACTGGCTGGATGGCCACACGCAAAGAGTTGTGGTCAACGGCTCAATGTCCGGCTGGAGACCAGGAACAAGTGGTGTCCCTCAGGGATCGGTCTTGGGACCGGTCTTGTTTAACATCTTTGTCGCTGACATGGACAGTGGGATTGAATGCGCCCTCAGCAAGTTTGCCGATGACACCAAGCTGTGTGGTTCAGTTGATACGCTGGAGGGAAGGAATGCCATCCAGAGGGACCTCGACACGCTTGTGAGGTGGGCTGACGCCAACCTCATGAAGTTTAACCATGCCAAGTGCAAGGTCCTACACCTGGGTCGGAGCAATCCCAGGCACAGCTACAGGTTGGGCAGAGAAGAGATTCAGAGCAACCCTGCGGAGAAGGACTTGGGGGTTTTGGTTGATGAGAAAATGAACATGAGCTGGCTGCAGTGTGCGCTCGCAGCCCAGAAAGCCAACTGTATCCTGGGCTGCATCAAGAGGAGCGTGACCACCAGGTTGAAGGAGGTCATCCTGCCCCTCTACTCTGCTCGTGGGACCTCACTTGGAGTATTGTGTGCAGTTCTGGTGTCCTAAGCATAAAAAGGACATGGAACTTGGAACAAGTCCAGAGAAGGGTCACGAGGATGATCAGGGGACTGGAGCACCTCCTGTGTGAAGATAGGCTGAAAAAGTTGGGGCTGTTCATCCTGGAGAAGAGAAGGCTGTGTGGAGACCTCATAGCAGCCTTCCAGTATCTGAAGGAGGGCTATAGGGATGCTGGGGAGGGACTCTTCATTAGGGGCTGTAGTGATAGGACAAGGGGTAATGGATTAAAACTTAAAGAGGGAAAGTTTAGATTGGATATAAGGAGGAAATTCTCTCTTGTTATGGTGGTGAGGCACTGGAATGGGTTGCCCAGGGAGGTTGTGAATGCTCCATCCCTGGCAGTGTTCAAGACCAGGTTGGACGAGGCCTTGGGTGATATGGTTTAGTGTGAGGTGTCCCTGCCCATGGCAAGGGGGTTGGAACTTGATGATCTTAAGGTCCTTTCCAACCCTAACTATTCTATGATTCTATGATTCTATGTTTGAATTACTTCAATTAGCTTGCCCTTCAAATATCTCTCTGCAGTCAATGGGTTTGTTGGTGTCAGAATAAACTGGTTCTCTTCTCAACTTCTCAAGACAGAACTGGAGCTGTTTTCAAGAAACACAGTTCCGCAATGGTTAAGTTGCATGATCCTGTTCAGATGGGTGGAGATGGAGCCCTATCAAAGGGGTATATACAGAAGGATTTTGAAAGGCTATGAAGCTTACTCTGTCTCGGCCTATGAAAAGTACATAGTTTGAGGTAGAGATGCTAAGTGTTCTTATCATCTAAGTGGCACTTTTCCTAACTAAAATCCCCAAACCAACAAAAAACAAACAACAAAAACCAAACAACTAGAGAAGGAACACTGACGAAAGAATTGTTAAAGTCCTTTATTTAGATAGTGAATTAGAGGAAGAAGAGATATTATGTGGGTATCTTAAGTTTCACTGTCTACTCCTGACTGTTCTTTCCTCAGTAAATTTTAACTTGTCTGTGACTTTATGTCCTTCCTTTGTGCCTTCATAAGCACAAAGAAGGTAAGAAGAAGGATGTGTAAAAGTATAAGCTTACCTCAGTCTGTGGGAATGTTAATGAACAAATCCTCCTCAAAAACTTTCAAACACATAAAAAAACAATTCAAGTTTGGAAACCATAAGTGTTAATTTTCCAAGGGAAAATCATGCCTAGCTGACCTGGGTATTGACAAGCTGCCTGTCTGTGTGGCCAAGTGGAGGACAACAAATGTTTATCTTGACTTTAGTAAAGCTTTTGGTGTGACGGCTTACAGCATAGCCAAAGTTATGAGATATGAACTTGGAAAGTAGATTGTTAGGGGGGCTTTGAAATTGCTTGGGCAATTGGGCTCAAAGAGTAACGGCCAGCAGTACAAAGTCCAGCTGGCAGCCTAATACTAGTGGCATTCCTTAGGGACTGATATTGGTGCCAATTCAATTTAACATCTCTTAATGACCTGGATGATGAGACAGAGTGTACTCTGGGCAAATTCATGGGTAGTAGCAAGCTGGAAGAAATCGCTGATGCCCTGTGGGGCAGCGATGCTATTCAGAGGGACCTCAGCAGGCCTATGACATGAGTCAGCTAAAGCCTCATGAAGTTCAGATAAGCCAAATGTGAAGTCCTGTTTCTGAGATGGGATAACACTGTGCAGTAGTATAGCCTGGGTGCTGATGGCCTGGGAAACAACTGCAGAACATCTGGGTCCTAGTGGACAAGTTGAACATGAGACAGCAGTGTGCCTTGCAGAGGAGTGTGGTCAGCTGCAAAGTGGGCTGTGTTACAAACAGTGTAGCCAAAAAGTACAGGAAAGAAGTTCTTCCCCTGTACTTGACACTTGTGAAACCACACATGGAGTACTACACCCAGGTTTGGGTTTTCAGTGCAGGAGGGCACAGACACAGTGGAGTGAGCTGGGCAGAGGCATACAAGATGGCCAGGGGGTTGGAGCACAAGATGTATGAGAAGATACTGGGACAGCTGGGTCTGTCCAGGTTGAAGAAAAGAAAGCTTGTGTGGGACTTTAGTGGTGTCTATAATTGCCCGATTAAAAGATACATCACAATATCAGACTCTGATATACACAACAGTAGTATGAAAGGCACTGGACATAAGTCAGAACACAGGAAAGTCAAGTAATGCAAGGATGAATAAAAAAATTACCAGTAGGGGATTAAATGGTGGCACAAGTATCCTGGGCTTTGGAACCTCTATCCTTGGAGATATCCAAAACTTACTGTGCACAGCCCTAAGGAACCTGTGGTGAACGGACCTGCTTTGAGGAGGAGGAGGAGTTTGGACTAAAGCCCTTGGTAGGTATCTTCCTATCTCCACGTCTGTTTCCGCGATTCTGTATTTACATATGCTCTCTTTAGATTAGAATTGTACATTTTGAAATGGGTTTGTTAGTATTTTATAAATTTAAATATGTATAAAGTTTAAGTCGTTATATGTGGAAACTAATATATATTAGTGTATATATAAAATGGCACAAGATGAAAATATTTTGAGGTTTTAAAATGGCTTTAGGAAAGACTTTATATAGTTAAGAAGTGCTGCAGCTCAAGACAGCTGCTGTCTTTAACATCACAATGGCTGACTCACAATTTACCTTACTAAACTTTATAACAGAATGTTGATTTCTTAAAAAACTAAAATCGATACTGATTTTGAATCCTGAGATAGCAGTGTTTCTATGATTTCCTTCTGAATAGTGCTATGGTTTTCAATATGTTTGAGAAACACTTCACTTTATTTCAGAAGTTTGTACAGCTAATATGTGGGAAGCTTCACCCATAAGCTGCTTCATGAAAAAGTAAAGAACCCAAAACTGAAGAACACTTTGAAAATATGAACATCCTATATGCTTGCCTGGAGGTCAATAAGGGAGAAGAGTGGCTAGCGAAGAGATAGATAAGGAAAACAACCCAAATCCAGAAGTGTTTACTTCTACCACTGCCTGAAAACTCATGGTAAATGCTACTCTTTACCAGAAAAGTCTGGTAAATGCTACTACTACTTGACTAAGGGATAGTATTGTTATTGTGTCTGAATAGAAGATAATTTTTTAGCATTATAAATGACTTCTACTACAAGAAAGTAGTATTTGCAGTGGTTGTTATAAAATTCCTAAAAAAATCTAATCTTGAAACAAGGAAGAAATATGTAGTAATGTTCTTGGGTGAGACCTGCCTAAATTTAGCTGCACAGAAAACTCTGTTTTGAAACTCATTGTTGTTTTTCATTTGGAAAGAGTTTGAATACTGTAGCATAGCCCACAACAGCCATTAGCTAGGGAGCTCACCTAGGCCGTGTGGCTTCAAGGCCCCCTCTAGAGTCAAGCAGAAGACGGTCTTCAAACAGGATCTCTCACTTTCCAGCTAAAGTGGAGTTAAATTTCTTTCCTCTGTATGAATCACAAATTCCATCCTAAACCCAAGGAGGCTTCCTATTGACTTTGTTGCTGGTATATTGTGTGGTATGTTGTGCTACTTCTAAAAATTATTACTGTTTTGATAGCATTTTTCATGGGAATTTTTTTTTTTTTTTGCACCAAGTAGTTGGAAGGGGGGAATATCAAGAGAAGAATTAGACTGCCTTAAAGACAGACAGACTGACTACATTAAAGACAGACTACTAAATCCAGCAGAACATGACAGCAAATACCCTATTGTCTACTGAAACAAATATATGGTGGGAGAGACCATTAACCTTGTCTTAAGACCACATGCAGCAGGACCTTTATCAACTCTGAGCACACCTTTTTTCCAGCCTAGTTTCAAATGTTGGTAACCTCCAATGAAAGCACGGGCTGGCTCAGATAAGTTATGTTAGTACTTATATATCTTTGCTGCTCTGATCTGTGCTTTATTAAAGATGTGTTCTGCTTGGTTATTCCTCACTCCACAGAAGCTGGGGGAAAAAATTGTGGAAAAAAATGCCAAAATATCCTGGAGCTGTCTAGAGTGAAATTAAAAATGAATCTATGGTGCTAGCATATCCTCTGGTTGAAACAAAATGATTGTTGAAAAAAATCATGTTTTATTCATAGTGCTATATTTCAAAGTATCTTTTAGAAACTTTTTTGAATTTTCCTATAAAGAACTAACACAGAACTTGAGCATTCTGTATATGCTATCACTTTATTAAGAATTAAAGCCCAAATACTGAGTCAGCAAAACAAGCAAGAATCCAGCCCTATGTAGTAAACTCGTATTGACTCTGCAGCTTTGCAGCTGTTGAAGTATCAAAGCAAGTTTCATACTTTCGTTTTTTAATAAGAACTGCTAGTGTGATGTCTGCTATTAAGAGGGCACCTAGTAGTGCTTGCTAGTGTTACTAGAACAGACACAGGATGGAGACTTCTGGTATCCAAGCAATTTAGTTTAAAACATATACTAAAACTTTAAAGGTAAATATTATTACTAAAGCTGTTAACTGCCCCCTGAACTTAGTACTGGTGAGGCTGCAGTCAAATACTGTGTTCAGCTTTGGGCTTCTCACTACAAGACAGACACTGAGGTGCTGGAGTGGGTCCAAAGAACAACAACGCTGGTGAAGGGTGTAGAGAGCAAGTCTCATGAGGAACAGCTGAGAGAATTGGGGCTATTTAGTCTGGAGAAAAGGAATCTGAGTGGAGACCTTATTGCTCTCTACAACTACCTGAAAGGAGGTCGTAGTGAGGTGAGGGTTGGTCTCTCCTCACAAGTAACAAACAGGATGAGAAGAAATCCTGTTTCAACAGAGCCTTGGGTGGCATGGTTTAGTGGGAGGTGTCCCTGTCTATGGCAGGGGGGTTGGAACTAGATGATCTTGAGGTCCTTTCCAACCCTAACTATTCTATGATTCTGTGATTCTAAATGGCCTCATGTTGCACCAGGGGAGGTTTTAGACTGGATATTTGGAAACATTTCTCCACCAAAGAGAAAGCACTGCAGCAAGCTGCCCAGGGAACTGGTTGAGTCACCCTGGAGGGATTTAAAAGACGCTTAGGGGCATGGTTTAGTGATCATACTCCTTGGCAGTGTTTACAGCTGGACTCGGTGTTAAGGGTCCTCTCCAACCTAAAAGGTTCTGTGATCCCATGTCAAATAATATCTACTTAGTTCCTTGTTATGAAACCGTATAACTATTTTTTAATATAACTATAAATACTTATCTGTTTACTAGTCTTTTTTGGTTTGCAACTGTAGCATTAGCATAAGCATTTGTAACTTACCTAACAGAATTTCTGGTTCCTGTTTCACTTCTTGGAATGAAATTATTCTTGCATGTCATTTGTAATTGTTTCTGTCAGGAAAATGGAAATCTTGCATATATTCTGTAATGTGCCCTGGAGAGCATGTAACCTTGGAGATCTGCATAATGTACCTTTGGATAATGGAAATTCTGTAGATAGTTCCTGAAATACTACTTTCTTCCTCATGAAAGCTGAATTCTTTCCACAGGTAACGCTTGCCCTTGGCAAAACAAATTTTTATACAATAATGTTTATAAAAAGCATAGGAAGCAAGAAATCATACACATCTGTCAAATAAATGTCCTAGTATAAAATTGTCTGCTTTTCAGTCTGCAGAAGGCTGTACTGAAAAGAAGAAACTAATAAAACCTTTCAGTGATAAGTATCCAAGAAAATGAAGCAAAATGTGATCTTTTATTGTTTATATTTGCATATGAAAATTGATTTCTTTTTCTAGAATTGCAGTTTACTATCTCATTCTGCCCTTTTCAGATTAGTAATGAAACAAAATTCACTTTTCAAAATAAACTAAGGAAGGATTTTCCTTGTCAGACTATTTTTAAAGGCTCTACCAATTTTATACCTACTCATCAAATAATCTATCTTTTCATTAAGCTCAAAAGCAGATTTTTTCACATCTGATATTTTCATTGAGGTGTTATCATGAAGAACCAATACAGAAAGTAAGTCTGTTCTCTCACTGTTTGCAAAGAGTAAGTTTGCAAGCAAGAATAATTAAATAAAAATTCTGAGGTTGTATTTTCTAGATGATTCACTTGGGTGTTTTGTGACTAAAAAATATAAGCTTTTGAATCATGTATGTGCTTTTTACCCAGAACTTTTAATTCTTGAATGACTGCACAGGCAACTCACATACTTCCAATCCTTAAAAGAACCTGCTAGGACCACCTCAGTTGCTAAAGTATGCAGCCAGGTTTTGTTATGCTGTTTGCTACCCACATCTTCCTCCTACTCTCCAAAAAGAGCAGCATGCCCAGGTTCAGGGCCATGTTGACACTCCTTTTCAAGGCAGTAACTGCTAAGCTTGCTCAGCCATCTCCTAAATTTACTTTTAGGATGGAAATGTATCACATGGAAGTACTGTTAAAAAAAAAAAAATAAAATCCATTATTGTAAAATAGAATTAATGAGAATTAGGTCTCTCTGGCACTAAACATGACTTTAGCCAGCCTTACAGTATCACTTAAAAATTATTTGTATTTAACTTTGACAGTGTGAAATACTAGCTAGAACTAGTATTTTTAGGCTTTACTGGGAGCTGCACCCTATGACAATTTTCATTCTTAAATTTCACAGCAGGGTTGTCCTTAGGCAGTAACTCAGAGTGGTGTGCCTCAGCATCATCAGTGCTAGGATATGAAGTATTGTAAAATATGGACTTATTTTGTGTGTATATATATAATTGTATATATATTTCAACTAGTAACACTTTTACCATACAAATTCACATTTTAGTGTTAATGACTATCAACATGTGAATGAAAAGGAATTATGGTTATGATAAAGATACATTTTATGAGACTTTTAAATGGTACTGAATATTTAATACTTCATAGGTACAGCAAGCCTAATGATTTTCTCAAACCTAAAATAATAAATTAGGTCAAAGAAAAATATTCAATACAGCATTATTAAAGAATGCATTTTATAAAAAAGCTTACAAAACCTTGAAACAAGAGGACTTTTAATAAAACAGTAGAAGTGCTTATTTCTACTCATATAGTCTAACAATCTTTTCGAAATTCCTCTAAGTCTCAAAGTGACTTATCTCAAACATACAAGTAAGATATCTCTTTAGGCTGATAAGAACACTGTTAAGATAAAAACAAATATGAGGTACCTTTGCCCCATCAGACTATATCAGACCAGTTACTATAATATAATTCCTTTTTTCTTCTTGTGCATGATTTTTCTCCATAGAATTAAATGACAAAATATCAAAAAGTGGAGAAATGAGAGTCTCCTTTTACTGAAGTTTTTGTTTTTTTTTTGAGGGGCCTGACTAATGCCAGTGAGAATATGCGTCTCTGTTCTCAAGTTCTTTACTGAAAGGAAATGGAATAAATCACACTGGCTTCAATGGTTCTCTTATAGGACTATGTGCCTTCATAAGCCTTTCTTCCCTTCAGGGTATCTGTTCAGGGCATATCTGCGCTAACAAAGGCTTGAGGCATTGCTTTCTGCAGACTAGATTTTGAAGCTGAGGAAATATGTCCCTTGAAACTCTGAAGAAATAAAACTTCATTAGCAAAGGTCTGTTCCAAAACCCCCTGAAATCAGTAGGAACTCTTCAATCTGGTCCCACAAACTGTGGAGCAACACAAAAAATGTTTTAGTCAGCAAAAGCCTAGATTGCAAGATAGTGTTTCTGAAAAATAATTGTGCTGTAACTTACT
Source organism: Pezoporus occidentalis (assembly GCF_034315485.1). Taxonomy (NCBI): domain Eukaryota; kingdom Metazoa; phylum Chordata; class Aves; order Psittaciformes; family Psittacidae; genus Pezoporus; species Pezoporus occidentalis. The sequence goes on from NW_026916315.1 coordinate 3,319,796, forward strand.
TGATTTTTTTTTTTTTTAAAGAACACCTCTTTCAAGAATTGTGCACAAATAGATAAAATAGTAAGGGCTACAGCAGAATGTTGGCAACATAATATTTTAATGCAGCTTAACGCTAGCAACATTCAGCCTAAATAAGTTACTTATTCTCATGGCATATTAAAAAAAAAACAAAAATCCAACCAACCAACCAAAAAACCAAACCCAAACAAACAAAAAAGCTCCAACCAACCAAACAAGAAAACCCTAAAAAACCTCATATGACATTAGAAAGTGACATTAAAGATGAGAAAACAATCAGAAAAACACAGTGTAAGGAAACAGACTAGGTCAAGTCATAGCATTTGTGTACCTAGGGAGTTAAATACGTTTTTGTAAATTAGGAACCGATAATATAGTGGAATTCCTAGTGGAATGATCTAAATTAATTTTGCTACTGATCACTTGATGATATAAGGCTAATCTTCACAACCTTTGCAACAGGTTTGGCTGCACATCAGTGGCTAGAAAGGGAATTTTCAAGTTAGAAGTATCTTAACTTTCCTAGGTAAGCAAGGTAGTGGATTACAGAGCAATGCTGCAGTATGCTTAGGGACTGAAATCTACTCTTCAGATAATATAGATTAACAGCTTGTTTGCTCAGCATTTACTGGGTTAGTTCCAAAGGTACCAGAAACAGACTTGTGCAAGAATTTTCTTAAACATATTTAATTAAATAAATAGCAGATATTTAAAACTGAAGCTGTTGTGAACCCAAAACTGCTTGCTTTGGCTAAAACCATACAAGCTGATTTCAATAAACACTTCATCAATCAAAAATCGCATGTGAAAGTTAATTTTGTTGGCTGCATGAATTTTCTCATGTGTTCTCTTGTTTTTTTTTTAATGGATTCCATCTTTATGGTTATTTTTTGCTGGTTCCCTAAGCATTTTTCAAGCAGACTTTACCGTAAATGTTTAGTTGTATGAGTAGTTTCCTGCTTACGTTCTAATCTCTGTATATGAAATACCTGGGTTAAGTGTGTTCCTAATAGGCACTTAAATAATTGCTTTTATTTTTCAAAAGAAAAAAATACTTGGAAATACATCTTGTTATGTTACTAGTAACTATAGACAACTATGTGTTGCAAATGTATTTGACTGAACTGAATGATCCCCAAAAGGTTGTAGGTCATCCACAGTGTGGAAGGGAATAAAAAGACAACAGAGATGAAAATAAGTGAAATTTGATCTGTGTGATTCAGTTCTGCAAAATTTGTCTAGCCTTCTCAGGGTTATTACAAAACCTTCTCAAAAACCTCCTAAACCTTTAGGTTTTGGCCAGTAGATCATAAATATGCTATATATGAGATGATGAGTATTAAAACTATGGCTCCTTCAGATAATTCTGAAGGATCTTAGAAAGATGGTAGCATCAGTGGACAAGGGTGGTTTTATTTGCTTACAGTTTGAAATCTGATTTGGATTTCCAAGTCTTAGAATCTGCTTCTGAAGCACATAGCATTTTTCAGCATTTCAGGATTCTACTGAAGGAAAACAAGTATAAACACAATTTTAAGCTCCTAGAGCTTAGTCACAATGAGCCCTTAAAAAGCACGCATAACATTCTGTCATGTGGAGCATCTCTGGTGCTATATCACCTGCTACCATCTGCAATCATTCACTGGTCAAAGCATTTTTGAGAAGAGTTTAAGAAAGAGAGATTAGCTGCTTAACCTCCATTTCTTTGAGTCACTAAAATGAAGCCCAACCAGAAAACATTTGGGTTAGTATCTAATGTCCTCTGAGAGCTAGATTCAGGTGGTAAACTCACACCTTTTAAAATCTGAGGTTCTCATATGTATTTTTAACAAATAATACTTCTGGAAGTCATGCAGAGTAGAGCCTATATTTGAAGGACAGCTGTTTGTCAGTGGTCAGAATAAAAATGTACATTACTACTGAGTAGGCACATACTAAATTTTGACCTGTATTTTAGGTCAAGTTCTGTTACTGTTGTAATTTGGAACTGCTCTAAGTAGAGGGACTATATCAACTGATACCAACGGAGTTACTCAGCAATTATATTGCAGCACATATGACTATGCAAGGAATTTATCTGATTGATTTTTCCTCATCTAAGAGCATCTTCTGAGTGCTTACTAAAATTTAGGTGCTATATTTCCTACTTCCTTTTGGAAAAAAACCCGAACCATAACTTCTCAAATGCAGCAATAGGGCATTCTTTATTTTATCCATCTTTATAATAGTACACTTCAAGAATATTGCTAAAATAGGAGCTGATCAAATACTTCACAAGAGTATGGTAGAATCTGAAACTGAATCTTGATTAGAATTTGGAAGATAATTCGATGTTTCAAAAGGACTTGGTGCAGCATATGAGCTAAAATGTTCTGCCAAACTACCAGTCACTTGAAGTTGAATATATGTAGACATCTCCAATCCTGTTCAAAGGAGGTGTTGTGCTCAAGCTTTTTATTTCTTAATGCAAAGAATTTAGCTGCTCTCTGTGTATTGATTCAGGATGGACTTTATAGACTCTAAGCACTCATTGTCAGAAAATGAATGCACAAGCATAAGCAGTAAGCTCAATTTCTAAAATAGAATCTTAATACAAAGGCAACAAACGCAAGATTAGCCTAAGCACTGCTTCTAACCATCTGGTTTAAATAAACCCCTCACATGTAGAGTGTCCTACAGCTTTGTAAGGCTGGGTACACATCAACAAAAAAAACCCTCATGTATCTTGACAGTCTCCCTCTGTTCACAATATCAGGGTGCCTTCCAGCACTCTCATTTCTTTCTCCTCTAAAAACTATCTGTTTGCTGGCTGGGGAAGCCCCCCTCAAGGTCCCAAGATGTTGAATGTGCAAGGACTAAATTCACATGCCCAACAAAGGGTCTATAGCAAATCTAAGCCACAGTAGTTTGCAAGTGCTTGAAATAGTTCAGGGGATGAGTTCTGTTTGATAATTAGATAATTCACACTGTGGTCATCTGTAATGTGAATTCTGGGGAAAAAAAGAGTACTCCCCTCACTGAGCTGCTTGTCATTCTACTAAGATAAAGCAGGTTCTAAAAATTTCGTGCAATGAGGCCCAAATGTCCTCCTTCCTCCGTATTACCAAGCTTTAATGAATTTCATTATTCTTTTTTAATTTACCTGCTCTTGCAGAATAAAGGTCCCAAAATCATTAACTAATTTGATATGTCTGAAGTACCAATTCAATTCTCTAGTCCCTTGAGAATCTTAGCCATCTTGTTCAAACACCTCTTAACTTAGTTTCATAATTAGATACACCTTGATTGATGGTTTTTTGTATAGCACTTTCAGAGGGAAGGAAACCAACCTAATTGTTATCACAATTTAACAGGTTTAAGATTAAAAGTCTTAACCAAATCACTGATTTCCAAGAGGAAAGAAAGCTCTGTTCTGATGTAGGGCAAGGTAAGGAAAGTCTTCCAGCTAATGACTCCAATAATAAATTAATGGGGGAGGAAGAAATTGATACTACAATTACTAAGAAGGTTATTTCCATGCTACCTGTACTTCTGATGTATATTTATCTGAAAACAGGGAAACCTATCTTTTCTTGTTCTTAATAGCTAAATCATTTCAAACAGGAAATTGATGTTGAAATAAATGTTGGAAATAAATTATAGATAGAGTTGGGACAGTAGGGAAAAAAAAAGTACTTCTTTCTAAAAGGAGCCTTTTGCCTTTAGGAGAACATCTAGCAGGACTCCTTTTAATAAAAAAAAAAAAATAAAGTAACTTTGAAAGTCATGTTGAATCCCAGACTTTTAGGCCTGCTCACATGACTGAGTGTCCTTATACAGTCAGATGCTGTTGCAGGGGTAAGTTCAAGATCAAGCATTGAGTCAACAAAGCTTGCTTGCTATTCTGTTAAGCTGTGGGTTGCAATGTGCTATTATAACGGGCTGGAGTCTTGCTGCGAAAGGAAATAAGAATAGTTCATACCTGAGACATAATACAGGAACTTATTTCATTGGTTTATACCTGCCTTGTGCAAGCCTGTCTCAAAATCTCCGTTTTTACTGAAGAAACTTGTTTGCAGAGGTAGAAAGGAAAAATTGTTGCATCACTGTAAAATATGAATTTTAGGACTGAAACGACATAAAAAACATATTTTGGGGGAGAATCAATGCTACAGAGTGCATAAACCTAAAGCAATTAATTTCTTGTTTATACAACTGAACAGACCTTCAAGGTTAGGCCTCATTGTGATACATTTAAAGAAAACTTGAGAGGGGTTTGTTTGTGATCTATGCATCATGAACTCTGTGTACAGCAGTGACTCACAGCATGTACAAGCAATCAACTACAGTTATTGATATGGGTGGACAGAGGGATTTGAATTTAAAAGTATTCAAAATGGTTATTAGCAAATAAGATTTTGTTTTCAGAGTTTTGGGTGTTTGGGTAATAAAGCTTGAGTTGTGTTAAATAAGCTGGAAAATTCATAAACCATAGATTTCTTTTCATTGTAATCTGTATGTCTTAATGCTTAGGAATTATTCAGGGTATTAAAGGTGTCAGTGGTTATAGATTTACAGTTTGTGGGCACCACTGGAGAAATTTAATTATGGGGCCTGAGGAGTTATGAAAAGACTAACTTATTATCAGCTTCCTCATTTTCTAATTCTTCTACCACTTTGGAAAATTTTGTGATTAGCAATGACTAGAAGTGGTTAGCAGTAGCCTACGTATTTTCTCTGAGTCATGGCTATGATGGATATTGTATTACCATAATAGGAAAGTGGAAATGTAAGCTTTCATCTAATGGCTGCAGAGTGGTAATCTTGGAGTCTTATTTAACTTTGGACACTTTAGTAGCCCTATTTCTTCATAACCTGTTGACTACAGGTTGATCCTACTACTAGTTGATCCTTTGGTTTTGCTTGGTTTAGATTTTGGTGTTCTATGCTAGTTTTCCTAAATATTTTTCCTTGTAAGAAAACCCAGTTTGACTTCACAGGAAGTTCAAAACAAGACTCATTGTGCAGTATTTATAGCTGTAGACACACATCAGCCAAAATCTATGGCTAGCATGTTCTTAGCTATTCTGGGATTTTAGATTAATGGTGGGGAGAAGATGGAAAATGTGTAGAATTCTGATATTTTGGATGAAAACATAGCTCAGTTATGAAAACTTAAATTTAATGAATCAGTATTCCCAGCCAGTCTCTATCAGTAGAAATTAAGCAAGTTGTTTACATGCAAATCCGCATTTGCTTTGGTAACTCTTTTCTTAGATGAATGCTCATAATATACTGATTGACAAAAGTAAAGGGTTTTAACCCCTGATAAGGGTATTAACCCCTGATAAGGGTTAATAAAGTAAAGAAATCCATAAGGGAAATAAAGAGTCTCTAAACTAAAGCTGTCCAATCTTTATCACTGTCTGAATTTGCTTATAAATTGGCCAAGAACGGATAGTTGCTGAGTCAAAAAAGGTGGGGCAATCTTGTCAAGTAAGGTCCTAAAACCAACAAGAATCAATTATTGAAAAGGAAATAGTCCATGTGAAAGGCACAGATGAAAGACAAAAGATGAGGCACATGAGCTGAGCATGAATATGTTGATTACATCTATTCAATGTTATCTGGTAACAATGAAATCTATTTCTCAAACAGCAGTCATTAAAAGGGGACAGTTTACTTAGCTATAGCACAAAAATTTGTATTGCTGCACCTGTATCTCTTGTTTTAAATATCTTTTCCATTTCTCTTTTTTATGATGAAACTCTGTCGAAAACACACCTATAGAGAAAAACACATGTACAAAGTTCATACATCCTGATGCTTTGAAATATGAGTTTCAAACTATGAAAAAAAGATGCTAAGTGATTTTCATCTGTTATCCCATAGAATATGTCAACGTAAACTCATTAATTATTAGACATGAGAGTCTGTGCAAATACCCCTGCCATTGCAAAACAAATGAAACAATATGAACTTCTATGGGGTGCTCCAAATGAACATGAAAACTGATTTGCATTTGAGTGGTTATTAACCTACATTTTTAATTTTTCTTGTAACAGTATTCATATGAGACCTTTCACTTGTCATAGTGTCACAGACTTGCACATATATATTATAGTTAAGCATTACAAATGCCATAGAGAACAATTTGTAACAGTTGTATTATGTTCCTATCATACTCCAGCCTGGACAAAATTAATTTATATAATATAATTCATCCAGTTTTTATTAATGAGGTCTATTAAGGGAGGATGTCTAAGCCACTGGACCATGACTCAGGTAATTTCCTAGTTTCTTCTGTGACCTTGGGCAAATTGCTTAGTTTCTTTGTCTGGAATTTTCTGAGACTGACTCCAAAAATTTTAGGACAGTAAAGCTGATTGATTGTTTTGGTTCATTGGCTAAACTGAAAAATCATGCAACAGTGATGTGAGGTTTAATCAAAAGCAAATTGTTGATAAAGTAGGGAAAACAAACAAAGAAAAACCTAGAGAACAAATAGGTTCATCTCAGCAACTGAATTTGGCTCCTAAAGTTCCTTTCTGACTTTTCACCTTTTTATTACAGCTGGTAAATTTCTGAAACAAATATTTGACTGGTATAAAAAAGTAAAATATGAGTGTTTTCATTACTCATATTTTCTAGAACAGGCAATTTGAGTTGAGTAATCTGATTAGCTTGAACTTCAAATTTGACTCTTCCAGAATTGAAGTACTAATTTAAAAAAAAAATAAATCACAGTTTCAATGAGATGCTCCTATATGAAAATATTTTATTACACTTTTCATTATGTTGAGTGTATAAGTTTTTAGAGACAGCAACTGTGATAGTATGTATACCTATAGCATTTACACAGCAAGTTTTACATTTCCTAAGCCTTCAAGGCATTTGTATATTTCAAAATAAATCTACAAAGTCTTGTCTTATGTTCACACCGAACATAAGACACTTGTGTCTAAGGTGAGAGTGTAAGGAGGTGAAAGGGAAATGCTTGACTATTGGATAAGCTTCTAAACAGAAAAAGAAAAATGCTGAATGAAAAACAGTCACTCAAACTTGGTTTCTTATTGTGACCTAAGTAGGAACAGCTGGACCAAGAAAGACACATTCTGAAGTCCAAAAGTCCCCATACGGACAGAATGAGGCTTGTGGCTCCCAGAAATGTCACTGCTCCTTCCAGCAACAGATTTAGTGCAGTTGATACAGCCATCTTGCAAGAATTCAGAATATATCCAGGGTGAGGGTTTCACACTGCAAATGACATTTAAATGCCAGGCATCTTAATTTTTATATGAATAGGCTAATGGCAAGAAAAAACCTTTTAAAGATCATGGAGATGGATGAACAGTAAGAATGATTGCTTGTTACATTGCCTGTTGTACTGAATGCCTCATTCTGAGTGATGAGTCCTTCTATAACAACTGCTGGTAGTGAAAATGGTAGCAAAGTACCATCTAAAGCCACAGTCCTTCGTACCAGGTCCATATGTGACTGAGTGACCCAAGAGTATAAATGTGATCTGTATCAGACACTTGTACATTTGCTTTTCCCATCTGTTTCAAAATATTTATGCTGCAGAAAGACACAATTATCTGATCCATTGTAAAGTTTAGTGTAGGCAAAGTCTCAACTGGCATAAAATTTTCTCCATTGGTTGTAGCAGATGCACCTGCCCTAGCAAAGCCCTAACAGAAAACAATTAAAAGTTCCCACCACAGCTCCCCAACAAATCCCACAAAAACTCTCCACTGCAGCTTTTGTTGCACCAAGATGGTGGTGGTCAGCAGGTACAAAGGTGAGGAAATCAGTGTCTGTCCTCAAGCAGTGGTGGGGCTACATGAACATATTTGACCACAGATCAGATACAACTAGGGTATAAAAGGAGTCCTGTTGGGAAGCCATTTGGAGTCGGTCCTCCCTGGAACCTACAGCTGGAGACTCTTGCCTTGGATTTGGATACTGTTCAAGGAAACTCCTTGAGACTGAGAGCCCTCCCTCTATTAGGCGAGTGATTGCACATTTTGGATCATTGGCCATGGACATGAAGAATTAATTCTTGAGTAAGCAGTGTAGTGACAAATCCGTGTGACAACATGAATTTGTAGCTGATGTTCATGAAGATTTAACTGAGTCTGAACAATAAATTTCATTGGTCTCAATTTATTTTTTCTGCAACACTGGTTCACACTGTTCAAGAAATAGTGCTAGTGAGTAAACAGAATTTTTATCATGTGACTACAGTATTTTTAGTCCTTCCTAAGAGTACAGAGTCAGATTTAATGCATTGTCAAAACACTGTCTGAGGTTAAGTAAACACTTCTGCTTAGTTACAGATACATGAGTGTTCAACAGGTTGGAAAATCTATCAAAGTGCCTTTTTGCTAGTGGTACTTCTCTATAAGGAAAGATCATTATTTTAAGAGTCAGCAGTGCCACTGAACAGTGGTAAATGGAAAATGCCAGTCAGTGAAAAACACATTTATAATAGACAAGGCACTTACTGAACTAGAAATAGATGATGATGATGATAGCATCTGCTCAATATTTTTGTCTATGACCTGGGTGCGGGAACTGAATGCATCATTAGCAAGTTTGCTAATGATACCAAACTGGGAGGCGCTCTTGACTCTCTGGAGGGACAAGAGGCCTTGCAGAGGGATGTGGATAATTTGGAGCATGGGGCTATGATTACTGAAATGAAAATTAACAAGTCCAAATGCCAGATTCTGCATCTGGGATGGAGTAACACCAGGTACAAATATAAACTGGGAGAGGAGTGGCTGGAGAGCAGTCCTCCGGGAAGGAGTCTGGGATTGCTGGGTGGCAGGAGGCTCAATGGGATACAGCACTGTGTGCCCTGCAGCCAAGGAAACAAACAGCATCCTGGAGTGCATCAAACACATCATAACCAGCCAGTAAAACGTAGAGATTATCCTGCTATATTCAGCATTGCTGCAGCCTCACTTTGAGTACTGTGGGCAGTTCTGTGTACCTTCAGATCCATCTTAAATGATGGGACCTGAATCATACAATCATAGAATAGTTAGGGTTGGAAAGAACCGTAAGATCATCTAGGTCCAAACCCCCTGCCATGGGTAGGGACACCATGAACTGCTCTTAATGCACAGGACTAGACATCCACTGTGCAAGCAGTAAGGAAAGACTTTTTTACATGGCCACTGAAATAATTTTGTGGTGGTTTCCCAAGGACAGTATCTAACATTTTGCTAAGAGAAAAAAAGCATGCACATCTGAAACAGCTGGAAAGAAATATTTAAACAGCACATGCAGTTCATAAATCACTTGGTGCTTGCAAAGGGTGAAATATGAGACAGATCTGTGGTTTGGGAAGTAGCATAAAGGTCTCTAGGGAAAATGTAGATTGGACTTTGTTTTAACCTTTCCTCAAATACAGATAGTTTACTGATATGTCATGTCAAAGGTCCACTATAACACCCCAGCATGTCTAACTGTTGTCAGAGAAACTATAAATTGGATGGTTCCAATTATCTAGGCTCCAGGAAGAATAATACTGTAGAAAATAAAGGTCTCTGGTGTTTTGTTGCAGGCTTGTAACGGCTTAGTGAATGCCACTGTTGTTCCTATAGATCTGGTTGGATTGGAACGTTTTAACATCTATAGACATTCAGCTTTCCCAGGAGATGCTCTTGTTGTAGATATTAGGCCTGCTAGTGTCTCACAGGAATTTAGGGTAGTGGTGATGTGAATTGGTTGAGAAAGTAGTTTTCCCCTCTTCTTTAACATCACGTGTAAAATACATGTCAGTATGTAGCCAAGTTAGTGTGTCCTATCAACACGTGCTTTGTGAAGAAAATCTTGAACAACTTAAGGCTGCTAGGGAATAAAATTACAGAGATTCAAAAGGAGACTCAGACTTTAGTGACAGTCAAGACTAATTTTGTACCTTTTTTCTGTAATTGAGAGATCCGTTTCTTTTGTGCAGAAAACTGTTGCATACTGGCAAAACTGAAAGAGGTGGGATCTATTTAATATTTACCTGTTTATGCCAATACAACTCCTGTTTAAAAGGGAGTGATTAAAGAAAACCCAAACAAACATGACCAGCACCCATGGGTGGCTTTTAAAGGGCAGCTTTCAGGCAGCGTATGGCTGTGACAAAATGCCAGCACTCTGGGATGGAGAGAGGGAATCTACTTCCAAGGGCTGCTGGAGAAGGCATGGATGCCTCTGCCAGCCAATCCAACATGGTCACTAAAACAACTTTACAGTGGTTTCCCAAGGACAGTGTCTAAAGTTTTGCTAATGGAAAAAAAAAAACCAAACCATGTGCATCTCTGAAACAGCTGGAAAGAAATGGAGGTCAATGCAGAGATCACAGAGGGGGTGGAAACACCAATATGGAAGTGGCAGCAGATGAAGGCATGAGGCTTCATCTCATGCCTTCAGCATGAGGCTTTTTCCTCTCCTCAGGCCTCTGCAGGCTGTCAGGAGGCAGGTAAAGGACTGTCTGGGGAATTAAGATTCTGTTTCTTGGCACACATGCACACAAAATCCAATTAAAATCTCTGTGTGGAGGGGGAATATCTCCAGATTTCTGTCTTTTATAGAGTTAGCCAAAAACATTCTAAAAACCATTCCAAAAACATTCTAAAACACAATTGTAATTGTGTAATTGTACACAGTGTAATTTCTTAACAGACTTTTCAGCTTTCCTCTTAGATTATTATATGTGATGACTTCCAGGATTTGTTTAGAATTTGAAGTCAGGGGGTATCAACATTTCCTGTTCAGGTAGTCTTCAAAAAACCCCAACCAAACAAAACCTTTTCACTCGGGTACTAAACCTGAGATATGGGTTGAAGCCATTGTGGACACTTTATTTTCTAGCTGTATTTCCTGTATCTGTGTCTGTGTATAGTCCATATTATCTTCGAAAATTTGCTTAAGAGTGCATAAATATTTAAAAAGTTGATATTCAATAACTGCAATAAAAATATAGTTATGTAACAATTATAATCCTAGAAAAAAGCTCCAAAAGCCAATGTATGTTTTTTGCCTTCATCAAAAACATACCTAACCTGTGAATACACCCAGCTAAATTGATGAGTTGAGCTATGTTTCCTTTGAACCACTGTTATGCTACCTAGAGGAAGCATAAGTTTTAAATAGGTCCTTGGACACTAATTACAGGGAGTACAGCAGAAATTTTGCCTTGATAATGTTCCCAGTAATTATCCTTTATGACTGTATAAATCTGATTTTTTTTCAAGTTTTATATCTGTTCATGTTCTTATGTGAAACTCTACAATTTATTTAAAATTAGCAGCAGTTTTATTGACTCTCAACCTTTTCAGTAATAAGTGCACGATGTAAATCCTTTAAAGGGCTTAATATGACAAAACTTCTTGATTAGATGTGTGTGGTGTTAAATCAGAAAAATAATAAAACATGCAGCAGAAGGAAAAAGCTGTGAAAGTTTCAAGGTAGTGAACAAACTTGGCCAATAGCAACATATATTACAGGTCATAATGGGGCAGTGAATAACGTTTGTCTTTGCAATTTTTTCCCTAAACCCTCATAATTTTGACAGCTTTATTTTTTTTTTTCCACTCGCAGTTATTGTGCATGTGTTTGAAAGTAGCAGGAAGCAGAGTACTTATACGCTATATTGCACTGGACCATTAACTCTATATCATTTAAAACAAAAAACCAACCAAACTACCTATTACCACTTATTACAGTTGCAATAGCAGATGCTCTTTTTGAGGGGATGGAATGCAAATATAGAAATAGGCAAATGTTCTGAACAAAGAATTTGCAATTTGCATTTCAACTTATCTTAATATGGTGGCCTATTTGTATAGCACTCAAGTGTCAGCCATCTGGAATAATAAAAAAAAGAAAGACCAATTCCTTCTTTCAGTACTGATTCCAAGCACAGTGTATTCTGGTCAGAATCCATACTATGTATCATAGGCTGTTGGTGGAGTTTGCAGCAGTACCTTACTGCTGCCCGTTGGACAGGAGATTGCTAGCATTTGCCAAGCAGAACAATTGATCTTCCAGGGAATGCCGGACCAATTGCACCTTTTTATTTCCCCTGTAGTCCAGCTGCGTGTGCAAGTTTAGATAATATTTTTGTTATCTAATTGTACAATACATGTGCAGTGAATCCACCCAAGACAGTGTTTTTTTGCTATGGCACATGAAAACTGGTCGTGCTGTGAACACGTCCACGATTTTGGGACACGCAGTGGCTTAGCTGGAGCTGCTTTGCAGTGTATTTTTTGGTCACATAAGGTTAACAGTCATTTCTGAACTACATTAAAAACTTCATTCTCTGACATCCTATGTAAATGAAAATGTTATAGAATTTATTAGAAGTGAACTTTCAATGTCAAGATGTTAACTATACATTGTTTAGTTCAACTATTATATTTACTTCAATACTAAGTGGTTGCTTTAGATCACTTATTTAATAGAAAGTTCTGTTATTTAATAAAATGGTACATGCAGGTTTCACATTTGCCATACCTTCATCTCACAGGAGTGTTCTGTCTGTCAGTGGAATGTGATGTCTTTGCTTTACAAGGAGTGAATTTGTTTTTAACAACTGGCTGACTGTGGGAGTGAGGTCCCTGAATATACAAAAGCTCTACAGTGTGGTAAAAAATGTAAGTGGTGGAGTTACAAACTCAGTTGAAAGTCTTTTGAAGACCAAAATGTCACTCAAAACCACAAAGCAAAGTTAAAACAAATCAACTGGACTTCCACAGATGCATTGCTATTTCTATTGCTGTGTGATTTTAGTTGTCAGCAAAACGTAGAAGTGCTTTTGGGAGAACCAAATTCTCCTTCCAGTGCCAATATAAGATCATAATTTGTATTATTAGCCAGCTTTTTGCTGACCTATAAACTTTATGGGCAGGTTTTATATTATAAGAGAGTTATGCAGGGTATGTGGGGAAATCAGTCACTTTAAATAAATTAAATGGAAATGGTCAATATGTTCTAGAAATATATGTAAAAAAAGTTAGAATTGACAGTGAAATCTGTGGGAAGTTCTGAACAATAGCATATACTAATGTTTAACTATATTATGGCAATCCCTCTTTAAAAATCAAACTGCAGCTCTAAATCATATGCTGATAGCTCTCACTATCTCAAATTCAGCTGAATTATGAACAGCCATTGCCTAGGATAGGGATATAGCTATATGGGGGGGGGATTTCTATAATTTTTTAGCATTGGTCAGCGTTTGCAGAAATTTCAGTCATACACTGAAAGGACTGATCTCTAACTGTCTTCAAAGACCTGGCAGAAATACCTTCCTGTAGGTCGATGCATATTTAAAGCATATATTTATGTCTATGTATTGTCCTAAAACTCACTGGCTGAAATGTAAAACTTGCCTTAAGGATATGGATGCCCAGCTCTCATTAGTTTTAATTCAATTAATTAATTTGGTTACTCATTTCCCATTAATTTTAATGGGAATTGGGCATCCAAATCCCATAGGCAGGTTTAAAAATATCATCCAGGATATAATGAATATCCAAGGGAAAGGAATTCCAGAGCAAGTTGGAACTTCTCAGCTGTAAAAATTCTCCTGTTGAAGAGCCATTTCGTTGCTTTGCATTATCAGGAGTCACAATTGATGATCTACCAGAAAAAACAAGCCTCTTGCAGTTCTTCGGAAGTCAATCAATGACTAGAATTACTACTTCAGAAAGCAGTGTAAGCCTGATTATGACCACTTGGTGCTAAATTGTAGTACCTGTTGCATCTGAAGGTCAAATAGTTATGCTCAATTGCGAGCACTGACACACAGATTTCATTTGTACGGTAGTGAATTTATGCTAGTGTCATATGAAGATTTCATAGGCCTACAATGTTGTTGCAACATCCACATTAGATGGCAATAATTGAATATTTTAGACCAGCCTTGCAATCTCAGTTTAAGCCAGGTAATACCAGGGATCTAGTGGGTTTCTTTGTGCTCATGACTTTCACAGCTGGTGCGAGATTGTCAGAACAATGGGCACCACTACCTAAGAAAGAACAGATGCAACAGGGTTAAGTGTGCTTATCAGACAGTGCACATGGCTCTCTCAAGCATTTGGTCAAGTTGTTCTGCCGGTACCTAACCTTATCTTTTGAGGTTTATTGTTGTTTAGATTCGGTTTGGTGTTTTTTTTCTCCTAATGTAGTTATGGCTAGTATGCCCGAGAAGTGTTTAGTTCACATTTTAATTCATTTTCCTTCCTAGCCACCTAGTTATCCTTCTTCACATCTGCTTTTTTTCTTTAATATTTAGAGCTGAACTCCTTTAGTCTATTAAAACCTTTCTCATATAAGAAAAAGAAAAATATTCTTTTAGCACTTTTTATAGAATTATAAGAGTTAGGGTTGGAAAGGACCTTAAGATCATCTAGTTCCAACCCCCCTGCCATGGGCAGGGACACCTCCCACTAAACCATGTCACCCAAGGCTCTGTCCGACCTGGCCTTGAAGACTGCCAGAGATGAAGCATTTACCACTTCTTTGGGCAACCTGTTCCAGTGCCTCACTACCCTCACAGTAAAGAACTTCTTCCTTATATCTAACCTGAACTTCCCCTGTTTAAGTTGTAACCCGTTACCCCTTGTCCTATCACTACAGTCCCTGATGAAGAGTCCCTCTCCAGCATCCTTGTAGGCCCCCTACAGATACTGGAAGGTCTCTGACATCCAGTATTTTCAGATATGAGGTCTCCACGCAGCCTTCTCTTCTCCAGGCTGAACAGCCCCAACTTTCTCCGCCTAACTTCATACCAGTTTCATATAACTTGCAAATATATACAACTTGCGAATTGTAAATAGCCTGTTTCCTTCTGCTGTCAAATCTAATGCATTTCATAAACCAAACATTCAGAACTCATTATCAAACATAAAATTCGTGACCTAGTCAACAAGAACTATTAGTAGTTGTCCTGGGTTCAGCAGTAGCAGTCATGTTTTTTATTTTCCTTTGTGGTAGCTGGTACAGTGCTGTGTTTTGACTTCCAGCCTGAGAACGGTGTTGGTGAAGTCGATGTTTTCAGTTGTTGCTGGGTGATGTTTGCCCTGACCAAGGACTTTGTGAGGCTCATGCTCTGCCAGGGAGGAGGGGAAGCCGGGAGGAAGCAGAGACAGGGCGCCTGACCCGGGCTAGCCAGGGAGGTATTCCATACCACAGCACGTCATGGCCGGGGTGGGGGGTAACTGGGAGTTACCCAGAAGGACACGGGCTTCCGGGTGGAACTCGTTTTCTTGGCCGGTGGTATCGTATTCTCTTCCCTTGTTATTTTCCATTATCATTGTTGTAGTTGATAGTAGCGGTGGTGATTTGTGTTGTACATTGGTTGCTGGACTGTTCTTGTCTCAACCCGTGGGAGTTGCACTTTTTCGATCCTCCTCCCCGTTCCTCCGGGAGTGGGGAAGGGGAGAACCCCGGTGGGGGGGGGGACACGGACCTCGATTGTTGTCAGCTCGGCACCACTCACTGGGAGTGAGTGAACAAGTTACCTGACTGGGTTTAAACCACGACAGTAGTGGTACTACTTTCACCTTTTTTTTTTTTTTTTCTTTTTTGTGGAAAGTAACATTCCTTTTAAATTATCAGATTGCAGCCACTTTTGTTTACAATAGAACTATACTGAAGAAATTAAACTTCACAATTAACAACTGAAAAAGAAGAACAGTTTAAACTGCAAAATAAGCACGTCAAATCTCCCCTAATTAATTTCATCATTACTTTTTTTTGGAAAAAAAAAGTGCAGTTTAGGTGCACAGGGAAGATGTCACTTATATATGCTAAATTTAATTGGAACAAATAATTATAGTGAAATATTAATCATTATGCACTGAAGACCCATTTAAAATGTATTTAGTCTGAATTAAAGACAGCCTGTTTCCTGCATTACTGTGAACTTTAACCTTACTAAGGTGTATTTCCTATGAATATATGTAGAATAATTGTATCTATTCTAAAACTGTAGATAGCTTGAATATAAAATGTCATATAACTAGGTTATTTTATATGAAAATTGCCACTGTAAGAGTGTGCACACATCCTGGAAGAAACATTAGGATAGAGTTTTCAGAGCTCCTCGTATGTGCTGTTAGTATCCATTGTCAAGTTTAGTCCTACGTCAGTTTTTACCATTGACTTCAATGGAAGCAGAATTTCTCAGTGCCAAAAGCTTCTAAACAATCACAGTCTAGGACTGGGGGGGGGGGAGGGGGGGAGTAATAGTAATGATTACATCGATCAATTTCTATCTAAATGTCCTCCATTTTTAAATTTAAATGAAGATGGATTTCTTGTTCTAGATGGCTTAGACAACTATTAATTATATGTGCACATAATATCTAATTATCTTGAGTAAGTATGGCAATTTTCTTGAATTGGAAATGGATTATTTCATTCAGATTCCAGAAATTTGACTTTATGATGTTTGGCAGCTCATAATTAGCTTTAAATTGCTAGCTACTGTGTGGGTATTAGGATTTTTTTAAATGCTTAGAAATCCTACAAATTTAGAAGCCTCTTGTGGTACAGATCTCCTGAAAGATGTTCTTCCTCCATGTGAAGTCTGAAGCTATAAAGATCACTAGTAAATTCTTCCAAACTCCTGACTGCCTCAGCTTGTGGCCTTTTAAGCTATTATTCTGAAGCATTCATTCTCTGGGTTCATGTTTAATAAAATTAGAAATATTCAAATGCCATAGAATCATAGAATAGTTAGGGTTGGAAAGGACCTAAATATCATCTAGTTCCACCCCCCCTGCCATGAGCAGGGACACCTCCCACTAAACCATGTCACCCAAGGCTCTGTCCAACCTGGCCTTGAAGACTGCCAGAGATGGAGCATTTACCACTTCTTTGGGCAACCTGTTCCAGTGCCTCACCACCCTCACAGTAAAGAATTTCTTCCTTATATCCAATCTAAACCTCCCCTGTCTAAGTTTGAAACCGTTACCCCTTGTCCTACCATTACACTCCCTAAAATAGGCCCAAAGCAAGTGCATGTGTTGTAAATATGGACTACAGACAGTAGACTTTCATCTGAGCATAACATCTCTTCTCCTTTTATCTTAACATGCATGGAAATACAAATGGTGCTTGTCTGTACATATACAGAAGAATACCAACATTGTCTTATGAGCTAACAGTTTCCCACACTTAACAAAGTTTTAACACAGTGTAACACTCTTACACAGTTTAACACCTCTACGAGGTCAAATTCATAGATGATATTTGTATCTGTGCATCCACTGATAGCTTTGAAGCATTCTGAGATATACATGTATTTTACAGTCTTTTAACTATGGCCATGGTAAAGTGCCTGCTCTAAAGCCTGAGCCTAAACTGATATGAACTGCTAACTTTGAGGCAATGAACAACTTAACAGGCTCCTGCAGTTTGTCATTGCATGGGAATAAATAAACACAGCGTTCAGTTTGCTTTTAAATACTGCCCAGAAATAGGCTCCACTTTGATGTGGAAATGAAGGGTCATTCTTAGAATATTTACCGCTGTGCAATAATCCAAGAAGGGGAAGTGAGAAGAGGGAGAATGGGAGAGCGATTAGTCTGAGAATTTACTGTTACCTGAGTTCAGCTCTCCACCTTTGGCAAGCAATTAGAGCATTTTATAATTTCCTCACCTAAAGTAGCATAGGGTAACTACACAAATATCGTGCAATGTTTCCCTATTAAGGCAAAACCTTTAGAGGTACTAGGTTGGCATGAGGTTCAATATAAATGGTTACCCCGGCATGTATTATCTCTGTAATCAAAGCAAGAGGGCTTTGCTAACTTTTCCTGTGAAGCTGCCTTACTCCTTAATGTTCCAGATGCCTGCCAGTGTTTGTCTTTTTCATGAGGAGATCTGGCTAAATGTTTCTGCATGGGAATTGGTGTTTGCATTCAAGGTATGAGTGTGAAAAATGTGTGCATGTGAACGGAAGAAAGGGGAGTGGAAAGGGCTAAAACGCCTTTAAGCTATTTTCTGAGAAAGCTTTGGAGTTCAGACTTTTTGTCAGGTGGATTTGACAAGAGTCAGGGCTCCCTGGATGGATAAAAGGGGAGAGAAGAAAATAGCAAGACCGAGGCAATTTAAGATACTATCCAGTGTGTCTTAGTGCTAGATATCATTCAAAGGACATGTTTAATTTAAGCAATGGTTCTATGGAGTGTATTAACCTTTCTACCCTCCCTACCCTCATGCTGAGCAGTAACTCTCTTTTCTTTTTTCTTTTTTTTTTTTTTTTAAATACCTTACTCTACTGCACCATTTTAAATCTTCTCTTTGAAGATGTATCCCAGAAGTTATCTTATTGTAATCATGTTAATCCACCTGCTCTGTCCCCCAGTAAGGAAGGTAAATCTAAATTGTAAATGGAGTTAATATGAAAAAAAACAGGGAGGTGCGAGAATAGCAAGGTAGCAGCAGGAGTCAGCTTGGCTGGCAGCAAAATGGATAAAAATTATGTAGTTAGCAGGCCAAAATGAAGGGAACCTGTGGGTATGTGGGTCAAATATTCTGCCAGTGTCAATATCCCAGGTGTTCTGACTTTGGTAAATCTGTGCCCACTTATTTCAGCAGGAAAGTTAGCAGTGCTTTCTAGTACTAGTTAATTATAGCTGGTATCTTAGGTTCCTATCCATGCACAGGAATGACCTGTGTTTTATATTATCTTCTTTTCTTGTCTGGTCTCTGACCTGATTTTTGTAATGTCACCTGAAATGTTTGGAGTCTTTATCTAGTATGTTGGGCATCTCTGGCTTGCACATGGCTAAAAAAACTCCTCTCATTCACTATTTGAGTTTGATAAAACATTTTTTGCCATGCTGTGTTGACACATGGGAAGGCTATACTCATGGCATGATACATGGTATTTTGCTAATAGTGTCAGAAGCTGATAGGTGCTCTCATCTATTTCATGCGCATAAGGCATCAGTGCACAGCATTACAGTTTGTATTAACAGATATTAGAATTTGGTAATTAAATAAAGTCAACCTGGACTCTTCCATCAGCAAATGTCCAGGCCATTGCTTAAGAACTGCGTTATACACTTTCTGTATAGCTTTCAGTGCTTTCAAAATCAAGGATATTTGGAGACAGAAACAGTATATTTGACAGCACTTATAGCATTAATATTATTTGTTAGCATTATCTGGATTTTAGTTGCATGCATCTGTCCAGTTGCTTATGAACTTGGGTGTACTTTAAACATCTACAGCATCCTAGGTCAAGTATTTGTATTGATGTCAATACCTACTGTGAGGTTGCGTCTGTGAAGTCTGACTCTGGGTCAGATGTTTGAATGAATTTAAAAAATAGTACTTGGACCTCCTTTGGCTTAGAGGTTTGACAGTGTTAGCCTATGACACCAGAGCAGTCCTTCCCACAGGGATGACTTACACATCAGTAAGTACCTTTGTGTGTTACAACAGTTACAAGTGAACAACTGCAGTTGTTTTCAGGATTTGAAAGAATCTATACATATTGATCTTCACAGCTATTCTTTTTAATTGTTAAAAAGTAAAAAGGAAGCTAGAAAATCAATAACTGAATCATTATTTTTGAGTTTTTAGTATGGATGGCAATGTTTAATTGCATCAGAACTCACAGTTTGGAATAACTTATCCTAATGCATGCTAAGAACTAGTATAATAGTTTCAAATTTGGAGCAAATACAGTTCCTTCTGACTTTGTGTAATAAATAAGTTCAGGCACTTCCCCTCTGAAAATGTGGTCCATGAGAATTTTTTAATGGTCTCCACCACCCAGCCCTTTCTATATGATGAATAGGATGCAAGATCTCAGCTAGTTTGCAGAAAAACCACAGATGAAAAACACTGACAGCCACTGACCAATAAAAAGAACAAGCTGTATAATTTACTGTGGGTCACCCATTTTGAATGTTATAAAGTTATATCTAAAACTGTCACTTTCATAGACTGAGTGACCTCTTGTGATAGTAAAGGTTATGAAATAAAGAAACATATTTTACAACTCATTAATCTTTAGACAAATGGTCAGAAGGCTTTCTGACTGCTATTTGCAGGTACCAAAAAGTGTGAGACAAAACACACCTGTGAAAGTTTGTGGGGAAAATAAGTCAGCATTTTGGAAAAAAAGACTTTGCATATTCTTTCTGGGATGAAGTGACTTTGATCTTTAAATACTTACAAATGAATCCAAATAGAGTTTGGGGCTTTCTGAAGTCTGCATAAGTGATTTGCATTTCAAAAGACCCTGCAGTAAACGATTAAGGTCCCAAAAGTCATCTAAGCAGATGATTAACTTGAGAAATCCTTTGTTAATAATTAGTGGGGATGACTCCTGAGTGAAATTACGGGGGGGGGGGGGATATTTAACAGCATTACAAAAACGTACCTTGGTTTTCTGTGAACTCCCTAGACACACAAATCCATAAGGAATATATTTATTTTTTTATAAACTCAATACAGTATGGATCAAAGTTCTTAAACACTAGGAAACAAGACTAAAACCTCTGTTGCTGTCTGAGATCACCGTCTGAACATAAGTAAATAAGCAACATATGAGTGGATATGGCTTGAATACATGAAACTGCATTTCTATGGAACAGAGTGAATATTTAAAAAATCAACATAAATAAAGGCAAAACAAAGTCAATCACCACCCAATAGTACTGCACCCAAAGGAATATCAGTCTTTTTCCACATTCCTAGCCTGAGTCACAGGACTGTGCAGATGGGGTGAGACTGCTGAATGTCATCTAGACCAGTTCCCTTATTCAAAGCAGTTCCCATTACATAGGGGTGTTTAGTGCCTTTTCTGTGCAAGTTATGGACATCTGCAAGGATTAAGATTTCACAGCCTCACAGGGCAACTTGTGTCAGTGTCTGACCACTCACAGGGCGGGGAAAAAAAATAATCCTTACATCTGAGAAATTTCTTGTGCTGTAACTTGTCTCTGTTGCCTTTTGTCCTAGCACTATGGAAATCTGGCTCTGTCTGGCTAGAGCCAGTCTGGCTCCATCTTCACTAACGTTTCCATTAGGTAGTTGAAACAGATGTAAGATCTGCTGCTCTCCAGGCTGAACTTGTTCTCTTCTCATGAGCACTCGAGTCATCTGGGTGACATTTCTGAGCCCTGAGTACACCAAGCCCTGCAGTTTCTTTCCTGAGAGTAGCATTTACACTCAGCCTCTCAACCTCAGCACTTGCCTGAGCAATATTGCAGGTATGTTAATAAAGTGGATCAGGATTGTGGCAAAGGCAGACTGGGTTTTGTGTCTCATTTCTTCCTTTATCAAACTGCCTGAGGTATCAACACAAGGCATTAACCTCTTTAAGTCAGTGAATGTGAATCATTATGACATCTCAAAAATCACTTTTATGCTATTTATTGTTATTTCAACTGAGGTTCTGATCCATCTTTCATTTCCCACTGAGGCAGATGCAGCTCCAGGCCAAACTCTCTCATGTGCGCCTCACTGTCTGATAAAAACTGGGAAACAACCCCACTGATTATCTCATTTTTCACATTGCCCTCCCCCCACAGAACCATACTTCTCCATTACTGTGAAAGAGTATTGGAGAAAGAAACATTCTTTTTTTTATTCTGGATTAGAAATCTAAAACTTAAGCATTAAAATAAATGGCCACCTCACATGGATTAGCATATGTACTACAGTTCTGTAATGCCTTAGAGAGAAAAAGAAGATTGCATGTGAAGTGTGATAGGCCACTCGAGATTTCAAGGGGTCATCTTATCTATCCATCTTTGTTATATCAGGATTAACTCTGCCTAAAGTATTCTGTCAGAAGGCTACATTTCTGGATGTCCTGGTTTCAGCTGGGATAGAGTTAATTTTCTTCCTAGTGCTGGTACAGTGCTGTGCTTTGGCTTTAGTCTGAGAATAATGCTGATAAGGGACCAGGTTAGGAAAGCTAAGGCCCAGTTAGAATTAAACTTAGCTAGAGGTATTAAAGATAACAGGAAGGGATTCTACAGGTACATAGCAAATAAAAAACAGACTAGGGAGAATGTAGGCCCCCTCAGGAAGCTCTCGGGAGAACTGGCTACACAGGATTTGGAGAAGGCTGAGGTTCTGAATGACTTCTTTGCCTTGGTCTTCACTGCCAAAGGCTCTGAACAAACCAGCCAAGTCTTGGAAGGCAGACGCAGGGACTGTGGGAATGAAGACCTTGCACCCACTGTAGGAGAGGAGCTGGTTCGAGACCATCTTAAAAATCTGAACATGCACAAGTCCATGAGACCTGATGAGATCCATCCGTGGGTCCAGAAGGAGATGGCGAACGAAGTTGCGAAGCTGCTGGCCATCATATTTGAGAAATCATGGCAGTCAGGTGAAGTTCCCGATGACTGGAAAAAGGGAAATATAACCCCCATTTTCAAGAAGGGGAAAATGGATGAGCCAGGGAATTACAGACCAGTCAGTCTCACCTCTGTGCCTGGCAAAATCTTGGAGCAGATTCTCCTGGAAGGCATGCTGAGGCACATGAAAATCAACAAGGTGCTTGGTGACAGCCAGCATGGCTTCACTGAGGGGAAATCCTGCCTGACCAATTTGGTGGCCTTCTATGATGGGGCTACAGAACTGATGGACAGGGGTAGAGCAGTTGAGGTCATCTGCCTGGACTTGTGCAAAGCGTTCGACACTGTCCCACACGACATCCTTGTCTCTAAATTGGAGAGACATCGATTTGATGGATGGACCACTCGGTGGATAAAGAACTGGCTGGATGGCCACACACAAAGAGTTGTGGTCAATGGCTCATGTCCAGCTGGAGACCAGTAATGAGTGGTATCCCTCAGGGATCGGTCTTGGGACCGGTCTTGTTTAACATCTTTGTCACTGACATGGACAGTGGGATTGAGTGTGCCCTCAGCAAGTTTGCCGATGACACCAAGCTGTGTGGTTCGGTTGATACACTGGAGGGAAGGAATGCCATCCAGAGGGACCTTGACACACTTGTGAGGTGGGCTGATGCCAACCTCATGAAGTTTAACCATGCCAAATGCAAGGTCCTACACCTGGGTCGGAGCAATCCCAGGCACAGCTACAGGTTGGGCAGAGAAGAGATTCAGAGCAGCCCTGTGGAGAAGGACTTGGGGGTGTTGGTTGATGAGAAAATGAACACGAGCCGGCTGCAGTGTGCACTCGCAGCCCAGAAAGCCAACCGTATCCTGGGCTGCATCAAAAGGAGCATGACCAGCAGGTCGAAGGAGGTGATCCTGCCCCTCTACTCTGCTCTTGTGAGACCTCACCTGGAGTATTGTGTGCAGTTCTGGTGTCCTCAGCATAAAAGGGACATGGAACTGTTGGAACAAGTCCAGATGAGGCCACAAGGATGATCAGGGGACTGGAGCACCTCCCGTATGAAGGCAGGCTGAGGAAGTCGGGGCTGTTCAGCCTGGAGAAGAGAAGGCTGCGTGGAGACCTCATACCAGCTTTCCAGTATCTGAAGGGGCCTATAGGGATGCTGGAGAGCGACTCTTCATTAGAGGCCGTAGAGACAGGACAAGGGGTAACGGGTTAAAACTTAAACAGGGGAAATTTAGGTTGGATATAAGAAGGAAATTCTTTCCTGTTAGGGTGGTGAGGCACTGGAATAGGTTGCCCAGGGAGGTTGTGAATGCTCCATCCCTGGCAGTGTTCAAGACCAGGTTGGACGAGGCCTTGGGTGATATGATTTAGCGTAAGGTGTCCCTGCCCATGGCAGGGGGGCTGGAACTAGATGATCTTAAGGTCCTTTCCAACCCTAATGATTCTATGATTCTAAGACATGGATGGTTTAGTTGTGGCTCAGTAGCACTTACCCTGATAGATGACTTTTTAGTTTTCCAGGCTCCTTCAGTGAATTTGGGAGGAAAAAGCCAGGACAACTGACCCAAACTAGCCAAAGGGATATTCCATACCAGAGAATGTCATGCTCAGTATAGAAACTGGGGGAGTTGGTCAGGTGCCACTGATCTCTGCTTAGGGATGGGCTTGGCATGGATCAGCAGGTGATGAGCAGTTCTATTGTGCATCACTTGTCTTTACTGGATTTTATTACTATTTCATTTTTATTCTTATTATCATATTTTCCTTTTTTAAATAATTAAACTATTCTTATCTAAACCCATGCATTTTACCTAAACATCTCAGACCCATTTTTTCTAGAGGTATTGGGCACCACTGAAATCTTTCATCAGAAGTTGTCCCCTTCCTGACTCCTTTAAAATGCAATATTGGTGCTGCTTTTGTCTTACTGTCTTGTATCTTCTGAAAGGTACTGCTTTCTCATTTGTGACGTGAGATGAATTCCTCCATCTGCTATGCACCAAAACTTAAATTTCTTGATGATGCATAAGTAGCAGTGCCCTTGTGCCAGACTCTCTTGTTAGTTTTCACAGTTGAAAGTCATGTAATTTAGAGGAAAGCTGAAGAAATAGCTTTATGTTGTGTGACTTCTATTAGCTGGTAATTAATATGTATAAAAGCCTTCTGCAGGTGCAACTGGTACTTTAGACTCCATACCTCATTTCCTCATCGGTCTCCCCTTTCTTCTTCCATACTCTCCTTCTCCTTACCAGAGTTTCCTATTTCCCTCTACTCTTCCAAGTCTCAGGGAGATACATGATCATGGTGATAAATGAACTAGATGGTTGGACTAGATGATCTGTAGAGATCACCTAAACGATCTATAATGATATTTAAAGGTCCCTTACATCTGAAATCATTCTATGCTTCTGCGATTCCTGTATCCATGCTAAGTTAGACAATGCTTTTTCCCCTAACCTTGCACTAATGTCCATTTTTTCTAAACTTTAGAATTCTTATGATTTCCTTGTTGAGTACAGTTGTGAGGAAGACATGCTTAGCCTTCTATGGACACTGTGACTTTTGTAGTGAAGAAGTAAATACTGCAGAACTTCTAGTGCTGCAAATTTTATAGCAGCAGTGCTTCATCAGAAAGGAAACTGCTATCAAAAGGGCTGTTGGACTCCTGAGTGTTGCATTTTTCCCCTCTTAAAGTGACATAATTCTTGATTTTGTGAAAGGGGTTTTCCAAAAGGGCAGAATATATTTTACACAGGAAACTTCTATCCCTGGGAAACCATCCAGAAACCTAAGTGGAACTCTGTTTTGGGGATATTAAAAAAAAAAAAAACAACCAAAAACCTCCAAAAAAATATTAGATTTTCAATTGCCTAAGCTGGCTGTACCCACTGTCCAGCCCCACTACTGTACTGTACAATTAATAGCCTTTAAACAGTCCTAACCTCCCTTGCCTGTAGTGAGTTGTCTCCCTGAAACAAACTTTGAAAAAAACCCAAACCCTCTCCATACATTATCTGCTTAACCCTGAAAGAAATTTTCCATTTACATGGTTTTTAAGCTTAGCTTTCTCTATGAGGTTTCCTCAAAATTACATTTGTTCTGCCACACTGGAAAGCTTTCTATTGTTAGATAAGCAAATATGTGTTAAATATGAAGATATAAAAACTTCTGATATGTTTTCTGCCTTCTTGGTCATTGAAGCTACTGATGTCATTATAACTTTTTCTTCATTTCTGATGTTTGCTGGTTTATCTCCTGTTCTAATTAAGACTTTTCAAATTCAGTGCTTTGGATTTTGAGTGCCTGGTTTCTACTGAAATAAAGGGAATTAGATTGCCAGTCCCTTGAATGTCAGACAAAACTAAGTGTTGCATTCTTGGCCCTGTATCCACTGAGGACAGTAGTCAGTATCCTAATCTCCTCTAAGATCTAATGGATTTTTTGCACTGACTTGCTGGTGAACGTCACGTTGCAAGTTGTCTGAGTTGCCAACATGAACATTGAAAGTTATATTATCAGATTAACAAACATATTTATCAGTACCATAAAAAAATAATACAGCTACATTAAATTTGTAATTAAAACATGTTAATTTTGCTGGATTTCCTTTAGCAAAGCTGCAGAAAGAAATAATGAAGCTTTAGCAAAGCTAAATGTCAGGTATGACACTTGATGTGTGATGTGAGCAGTGCACTTTCTTCATTTTACACTGACTGGTTCAGTATTTAAACTCAAATAATCCCATTTTACATGACCTGCTAATTTTATTTGATAAGTTTTATTTCCACTGGAAAAATTTCCCTTGTATTTAAATTTTAAACCATAAATATGATTAAATAGTGAAAAACAATTTTTCTTTCAAAGTATTGTGATGCTGGAAACTGGAGTTATAAGCAACAAAACCCCTAAAAGCTACAAGCAACAGCTAAAACCAACAATCTAAATTTTAAAGCAATATAATCAGAAAAAAAAGAAAAACAAAAAACAACCTAAAAAAATAAAGAAACCAACCTTGCAAACAACTGCTGGAGGGGGAAATAAAATTTAAAAAATTAACCAAAACCCTCACATACTAAGTCATGGACTAGATATACTGTATGTATCTACACTAGTTGTTTCCTTTATAGTTGATTAGGTAGACATACCCTCATTTTGCCTGAATACTTCCCAAAGGATAAGTTTTATGCCAAGATTTTTTAAATTCGCCTTTTAGTTAGTATGTGGATGATATGTACAGTTGTTTTGCTCTACTTACAACTTTAACAGAATGAGTGTAAGAGAGGGGTTATTCCCTTAGGTGAAGTTCAGTCAGCCTGTCGTCTCTTTCCTGGATCAAACCCTTTCTCTCTCACCCTCCTCCAACAGTTTAAGAGGTTGTTATATGTGCATACTCATTTTACTTGAAGTCTAGATTATTTCTCTGTGAATTATGCTAAATAACAAGTGTTTATGACTGACAGTATATAAACACTTCTCATTGTCAGCTGCCAATACCTCAGTGCATGCTCTCAGGTCTACCAGTTTTTCTTTTGGAGATCAGCCATTGCCTAAGCAATAGTTTCCAATTGAATTAATTACTGATTAGTATAGCAATATGTTCTGGTTTGTTAAGTTAGCCATCTGCTCTTCCTTTTAAACTTGGTTGTCCTTCCATAGTAAATTATTCAACCTAATACAACCATTTAAAAATGCACATCATAATCTCTTTGACCACCAGAGGCGTCACTGAATTAATAGGGATACATTCAAAGCTATGTGATATTCCCTAGAAAATGTGCCAGTTCTTTGATGGTGCATATGCACCTAAGTGAACCAGCTTAACCTTCTTTCTGAAAAGAGGTTGTCACGTTCTTGTGGAATTCTAGCTAACTTCTTAGAAGCAGTGAATGGTTCTATTTACTGTAGGTTGTGTCTGCAGACCATATTATGTTGCAGTGCTTTCCTGGATTCTTACATGAACGAGAAGCCAGACAAATACATTAATAACAATTCACCCTTTCTAAAGCCAGCTGGATAGTAGTTAGATGGTTCCATGCCATTGAAATCTTTCATGCTATGAACAATGCTATTGTCTGGACTTCTCAGCTGGAAATTTTGTGCCGCTTTCATTTCAATGTTCTGAAAAATCAGCCTCCCTCCAGATTTAGTCTATGTGTGTTAGAAGTATGTTAGACATGATTTTTCTAAGAGAATTTGTCAAATCACTTTTGCCTTTCTAGAGTACTTTTTAATTTGAGGTTTCTCTTATGATACACATACGTGTGAGCTAGCAGAGGCAGGATGCAGGAACAATCAAAAAATCAAGGAAAATATGCAGAGTAAATTTATTTTTGTTACCTCGCCAACCAGGGGATCCCCAAAGCAGCACTTAGGCAGAGGCACACAAGCAGGAGTGCAGGCACTGCAGACCTTGGTCCATGCTAGAGGATCACTAAACCTGCTGTTTCTGCCTGTATTCAGGGATTCATGCAGGCTTGACTTATCAGTGTGCTTTGATCTTTCCCACAGCATGGCAGGAATCTCAAGCATGTTCAGTAGGGTGTCTCAAAGTCTGTTACAAGCCTGTGTTATCTAAACACAGATGTTGTACTTGTCCAACAATTAGTATGATACATGCTTTTTGACAACCCAGCTGAAAGTTACTTGGGTGTGTTTACAGTCCCCCTCACCAGTCTTCTGTTATTTTTCCCAATATATAAACTAGGTGATCATTTTTGTTGAGTCTTAAAAATACTGTGTAATGATTTTTAGTATGAAGAGCCAGTTAGTCACTGGGAAAAGCTTATCATGGTAACACAGTATGCAAGGAAACCCTACAAATACCTCAGCCTTTTCCTCATCCTTGATCACTAGATTTCCCCTAGTATCCAGTCAAGGAAGGAGGCTTTCCTTGCCCCTTCTTTTACTGCTAATATACTGTAAAAAAAAAAATTTATTATCTTTTGGCAGTGGCCAGATTAAGTTCCAGCTATGCCTTCGCCTTTCTAATTTTCTCCCTGCATAACCTAACAACATCTTTGTACTCTTGATGAGTTGAGAGTCCCTTCTTCCAAGGGTGATAGAAATGCTAGTATGCAACAGCAGATGGAAGAGTCAGGTTTTGGTGTCATCATTATTAGATCAGAGGAGAGCGTGCTCACAGACCAGCTTTGTGCTGTATGCTGTAAGAATTTTAGCAAAACTCTTCATAAAAAGGCATATACTGCAGCATAATGAAGAGCTGCCTTTTTCTGGTTTGTCTTGTAGAATATGGAAACAGTAAACATTCTGTCTTTGCCAGCTACTTCCTACACATGTAATAACCTTCTTTCTAAATTGTATAGCATATAGATTTCAAAGGGTGCCTGAAAGTAGGATGTAATAGAATATTTGTTGGAAAACCAAATAATTGACAACTTGTAGTAAACTGAAAGTGACAATTGTCAGAAAAGAAAAGAAACATTTGCTCGAATTAAGGCATAACCATAAAACAAACATTCCAAAGAGACTTGAAAGAGCAAGTTTTTGCATCTGATTTTTGCTATTCATGTTATTCAAAGAAAGCCTGAAAGCTAGAGGAATCAAGATCATCTGCTTAAGTATCACAGCAAGGTATATTTAATTATTAAGTATTGCAAGCTTTTCTGTTAAACTGAAATAGATTCTAATTTTACAGTGTGGAACACTGTGCTTTTTTATATAAGATAAATAGGCTGTAATACACTAAATAAGACTTCAAACATTATTTATCATCTTATGTCATAGTAGATAAATTGCTAGTGACCACTTGCTAGAATCTTTGAGCTTATGCAGCACAAATAAGGGAAAACATAATGAATTTGACTTCTTAGGTCTTTTTTCATTTAGGGAAGGGATAATCTTCAGTACTTGGCTGTGCATTTAAAGAAGGTTTTCCTCAGGTAGCTGGCTATGTAGTGACTGGTATCAAAAGATATTCATACACCTTTCTCTGAAACATCTGTTCAGCTCCAGGCAGAATCAAGATAGGACGTTAATTCAATAATAAGCTAATTTAATAGGGGTTTATTGCTGTTTCTCATAAACATCCTTTTCTAAAATTAGCATTTATATATAGCTGCACATGTCATTTTAATGGAAAAATGTTTTAAAGGATGACAACGTGTTGATCTAGAGTGATTTACTTCATCATAAAATATTACGTGAATTACCTAGGTCTCTGTAACATCTCAAACTGGAATCTTTCCACTCAGCTCAGGAGTTCAAAATCATGGCTAAAAAGTGTGATATGCACATATTGATAAATTAGTATAATATTGCAGAATGGCCCTAAGAGCAAGGCCATGGAGCCTTAGAGGCCTGTGCGAGCAAGGCAAGGGGCAGGCCCCACAGGTAACCAGATACTGGAGGTGGGAGGAGAATGTGGAGGAAGCTGTGTGGGTCTAACCACTACTGTTGTGCCTAGGAGGAGTGGCTGAATACCCCGCAGAGCCTCTGCGGGAATGTCCGCTAAGGTTGAGCCTGCCACCTCGCACTGCAATGATGCTTCTTGGAGCTGGTTTCCTGTTAGTCTCCACAGGGTCCTTGTGCCACGTTCTGTACGTGGAACTGTAGTGGGAGTAATGATTGTCTGGATTTTGTGCTTCAAATATCGTAGTTGTGTGGCGTGTGCTTGTGGGATCCCATACGCGTGTGTGTGTGTGTGTGCTGAGGGCAGACGGTGTTCTGTGTATTTTTCTTGTTGTTGGGTTCATGTAAAAGCTTTCAACGGGTAGCTGTTTAACATTTCGGGCATGAAAGGGTTAACGTAAAGGTGCAGTTGCCGGCGGGTATTTATGGTTGCTGCTGAAGCAGGCAGGCCACTATAGTTGCTGCCCAGCAGGATGGCTTTTGCAGGGATAAAAAAAAAAAAAATAGGGGGAGAGAGAGTAATGATGCTGCATTTAACCTGTTTAACCTGTCTACCTCTCAAGAACTGAAGAACTGATAACCTGAGGGAGGGGGTATATTTGTGTCCTGCCTACAGGTCCATGGCGACTGCCTGCAAAGTTTGTGAAGCCTTGCCATGAGCTGGACAGACGAATGGAAAAACCTGATGCCTCAGCTACCGTGATTACCCCAAGCAGAATGAGAAGAGAGGAAGAGAAAGAATGATTAACTGCAAAACATCACTTGGGGACAACTGAAAAGTAACATCCTGAATATGTGTGCTTGTAAAGTAGCTATTATTAGAGGTTGTGATTTTGTGTATAAAACCACCTGTATTTACTAGCTAGTTGCTAATAAGAAACTGCACCTTGTATTGTATAGATTTGTCACTTGTAAAAGAGATGTTAGAGTATGGAAATTTGCAGTAGCTGCTAGAAGATGCTAAGGCAAAAGCTAGAAAGATTTTAATACAATGGTAGTCTTATAAAGCAGGTGATAGAACAAATTAAGAGGGTGGGAGAATTCCACTGGTAAGAAATTTCTTTGGGTAGTCCCTCACTGCCATCAGCATCTTCAACATGCTGCTGCACCCTGTAATAGTTACTCTGCTAATGTAAATGTGTGTGTGCCTTGCTGTAGTAGCAACTTGTTACTGGATAAAACAAAAGGGGGGAGATGTGGAGACAGTGTTCTCACGGGAGAATGCATAATTGGTACATAAACTTTGAATAGCCCTGAAAGATACAGCAAGGCCATGAGAGGCCCGAAGAAGCTTAAGCAAGCAAGATAAGAGGCTGGAATTCACCAAGTTAATGAGAACTGTGGACTGTTGGCAAGCTTTCAAGGTTGAGTTTTCACACCTGTGTTTAACCAATTATATGTTAGTCATTAAGGGTCTTCAAAACATGTATCCAATCATAATATGCCAAATCACTGTAAGTGCTTCAGCCGGGGCCTTGGCTCAGCTAAGCAGACTGAGTTGCTAAGCAGACAAATACTACATCGAAGGCAATTTCTGATTTGTTGTTTAAATGTTGACTCTCTAAGACATGCAACACTACAGAACCTTTTGTTGTTGGAACAGGGACATGGATGTGAAGAGTTTGATGGAATGTGTTGTATGAATCTTTCTGGTCATTCGAATTCGATACATGCACAGCTGAAAACCCTGGCTCAGCTTACCCAGCAACTGCAAGTGAGCAGTGACCTAGGGATAACTAAATGGTTGTCCTCATGAGGCATTACAGGTTGACTTAAAACACTGCTATTTGAAGGACTGCACTTATGTATCATTGTTAGGTTAATCATTGTTAACTATTAGACTTGCTTATAGTTGTGTGATAAAACAGGTGAACAGAATAACCCACAATGCCTTGCTCGCACAAAGAAAAAGGGGGGAATTGTTGCAGAATGACTCTTAAGAGCAAGGCCATGGAGCCTTAGAGGCCTGTGCGAGCAAGGCAAGGGGCAGGCCCCACAGGTAACCAGATACCGGAGGTGGGAGGAGAATGTGGAGGAAGCTGTGGGTCTAACCACTACTGTTATGCCAAGGAGGAGTGGCTGAATACCACGCCTATATAAGTGAACTGTGCCACAAATAAAGTAGAAGTTTGCTTATCACCCATACTGGGTTGGCCTGTCAGCTTCTCCTCGCTGCTTACAGTATAATCCATCTGATCTGATCCTGGCTGCCCAATTTACCACAGTGTAAAAGACAGCTGTTCCATTCAAATCTCAAAATTACATTTAGGAAATCCCTGGGACCAGGGACACAGCAAGACTTTCCCCACGTCAGAGCCTGAGGACACTGGCTTCTCAACTTCTCCTGTGCCCAGAGGCTCCAGTGAGGAGAGTCAAAGTGCAACTCTCTCTGCAGAACTGCCTGAAGATGCACAGTCATTGACTCCTTCCTTGCCTGTGGCCATGCCCCAGGCAGCAGATGATGGTGCTGAAACTGGGTTTGCATGTCTAAGCTTAAATTTCATGACAGTCCTTTCATCTGGCCAAAAGTGATTAACAGTGTTAAGGTATTTGATTTTTGGAACACAGTGGATTCAAAAGCCTTTGAGACTCAATATTTTCAGACAAATCTGGGCACTTTCCCTAGGAAAACCCTTGTTCTTTAGGTCACCTACATTATACTCCCAAGAAATGGGGAGCCAAAATATCTCTGCACTCGATTTTAAAATCAGGGATCTCTAATAATACCTGAGCATAGAAGGCATCCTTTCTTTATTAGTGCAGGAAAGAATCCATTGACTTCTTGACAAACTATAGGCAACTCTCTATCTTGCTTTTAGATGACTGAGCACAGTCAATTATAGCTGGCAAATATACTGCAGATTTTCATTTGTACAGTCAGCTGTGCTCCATGTTTTCTTATTTTTGGTGGCATCACTTCTGGGTTCTGAAAACAGTTGGTTTCATCTCAGACAGGGTAAGAAGGAAATATTGAGGCTGAAGCTTTTAAAAACATGCATAAAGTAATATACCTGTATATATTTTCCCCATGTGTACTGAGCTCATTTAGGTGAGCTAAAGATGTCTGATGTAAGAGAAACATTAACCCTCACTATATGGGTCAGCACCATCCCATATATATCCTATTGTCCTCCACTCCTTATTCTTGTGAGGAACTGAAGAGAGAGAAAATGCCTCGCTTAGGTTGATGAGGGACTTCTGCATCAGAAAATGAAATCAAGAACTGAACACAAGCTGTGACGGTACTTGCAGGTCATGCCTGTCAGCCATATAGCCCTGAACTGAAACAAGGTAGACCATGCTCTTGTGATGCTGTTCAACTGCAGACATTACATTTATTTTTTCCCAGTCAGTACACCCTTTACAAGATATTGCACTGATTAGCTATGTTTTTGTAATAACGATTTTCTAAAAGGGATTAGATGTATTTGGCAAGGGGTTGGTGGGGGTAAGGGGACAACACACACTGCATGTTATCTGGTTATTTGGTCTACGAGGCTAAAGCAAAGCTGGTCCAAGATAAAACTCTGAAATGCATATGTTGGGGACCTTAAGTCGTCACCATCATCTAGTGATTTCTGTATAGATTAATGTAGACATAGACAGAAAGGTGAAGGCACAGTGCAGGGATTTGGAATGGGGAACTGTCTTTTATTTTTCTTTCCTTTTTTTTTTTTTTTTTTAACATGATCCCTTCCACATGGGTTGTGTTGGAAAGCACGTACCAAGATCTGCTGTAGAACATGATTTTTCCTTTCAATAGCACCTGTAAATCACCAGCAAGGCAGTAGGCTGCATGGGCATTAAATAAGAGAAAGATTTCTCCTAAAATATATGCTAAAATGTTTGCAGGAGACTGCTGAGTACTTCTGGAACTTTCCTACTTTCTAAATGTTTTCAATTAAAACTCTGACTACAGTCAATGATAGCAGAAATGTGTTCTATTATGATTAAATCCTGGAGAAAAAATAACTGGTTTTACCTTGTAACCTATTTAATCTTTATAAAAGCAAATACTGTTGTTCACTCTTTTAATTGGTAAGTACTTATAAAGTTGTTTGCTTGGTTTGGTTTAAAGTACATATGCTAATGTGTCTATTACAATAAAACAGATGCACTAAGAACGAAATATCAATTTACTTTATATTTTTTCTCATAAAAAATACTCTCTCTTCTTGCTTTAATAATAGGTTATAGTCCTCAAAATTGCCTGGAAAAAATATACCTATGGCTCAAAAGTTATTTTAGTAAATATTTTTCTCTGTTTAATTCTCTCCATTTGCATGTGTTACAGTCCTCAGTTGTTGCACACTAGCACATTTTTTTATCCCTCTTACAAGTTGTTTTTGGGGGGTTTGTTGTTGGGTTTGAGTTTGTTTTTTTTTTTTTTTTTGTTGTTGTTGTTGTTGCTTTTTGTTTGTTTTTTTTTTCACCCAGCACTATAAGAGTAGAAATATCTCTCTTTTTCATTTTTTTAAATTGTTTGGATTGAATTGAAAGTACTTCTGAGTAGTATAGGGACATGAGTGATTGGCATGGGCAGCAAGCCAGGGATGGTCTTTGCTGATAAAAGAGTAAATGCGAAACAGAAACATTTAGAAATCTGTTTCCCGAATCAGAATAGCTATTCATGGCCCACCCTCCTGCCAGCCTTCAAACTGTCAGCGTTAACATGTCGGCATTTTGATTCTTTTAAGTGAACTGACAGAATAATAGAAAGCAGGCAAGATCTGAGTTCTGCATTCACTCTTGCACTAAGAGGCCAGTATGTATTACCCATTTATCACCAAGGTGCTCAGTTTCAGACCACTACCAACCCAGAAAGTTGAATGTTCTGCAGGGACACAGGAGTTATTTGTCTTTAAAACAGACCTATCTGTGCTGGTTTTGGCTGGGACAGATTTTTCTTCATAGTAGCTAGCATGGGGCCATGTTTTGGATTTGTGCTGAAAACAGTGCTGATAATACAAGGATGTTTTTGTTACTGATATGCAGTGCTTACACAGGGTCAAGGCCTTTTCCACCTCTCACACCATCTCACCAACAAAAAGGTTGAGGGTTCACAAGCAGCCGGTAGGGGACACAGCCTGGACAGTTGACCACAACTGACCCAAGGGATATTCCACACCCTATGGTGTCATGCTCAGTATATAAAGCAAATGGAAGAAGAAGAGAGAAAGGGACATTTGGAGTGATGGTGGTGTTTTCCCAAGTCACCATTACGTGCAATGGTGCCCTGTTCTTCTGGAGATGGCTGAACACCTGTCTGCTGATGGGAAATAGTGAAGAAATTCCTTGGTTTTCCTTGCTTGTGTGCGCACCTTTTGCTTTTCTTATTATCAACCCACTAGTATTCTCACTTTTACTCTTCTGATTCTCTCCCCAGTTCCACTGGAGGGGAGCGAGCAGGTGCCTGTGTGGTTCTTAGCTGCCAGCTGGCATGAAACCACGGTACTATCTCAGTCATTTCTACCTTGGGCTTCATTAAGACTGCAAGTTGACTAAAGAAGGTGAAGACTGGCAAGAGACTTTCCTCCTATTTTCCAGATGTAAGTTCCTACCAATGTGTACTGTGTAATAGTGCCAACATTCCTTCATGGAATCACCTGTTTTTTCTGCATGTTTAGTGGCCATTCTTAGCCTCATTAAAATTTCTGCCAGGGTTGTAAGTGATGATTCCTAATGACATGTTTGGTCAATGCACCTCAGTTGGCATTGACTATTAGTGGCTGAAAAAAGGGAGGTCAAATTTTTTAGCAAAGAAGAGTATGGAAGAACTGTTGTTCAGTACACTGTTTTAAAATGCTTATATTTGGATTTGAATGAGTTTAACAGGCCTTTGAGCTTATGCCTGATTTTTCTTTATACCACTAATTTGTGCATAGAATCATAGAACAGAATCATAGAATAGTTACGGTTGTGTGATTATTTTTTCCTATGGTATGATCTTAATAAGTTTCACTGAAAATGATCCTATTATTCACATGAGCTTTGCATGGTGACTGCTGCTGGGTCATTGCTGAAATATAATAAATTAGAAATATTTATTTCTAATTTCTAGTGTGTTACCACTACTCCTACAAGCCCCAGTTATGAACTCAGGTGACCCTGCTGTGCTATTGTACAAATATAGGTAGACAGGGCCTCCTGTGAAGACCTTATTAACACAAGCAATATAAATATCATATATCTAAAAAAAGGAAACAAAAGATTCTATGAATTGAGTAACAATCGAAAGGGTCTTCCTCTATTGATTTTATTCTGTTTCTAAACAAAAGTAGTTTTTCTTAAGAAAAGAAAAATTCTGCTCATTTGTTCCCTCATGTTCATCTTGTTTTCCTGTAAATTGGCTGCTAGTACACATACAGCTAGTTTAAAATGACTTTCTAGAACACTGGGTTTTCAAGCCTCCCAGGATCAATTTCTGTATTTACTTCCTGATGTTTCCAGTTTCCATGCTTCTATTGTAAATTTTGCGATACTTGGCATTGTTGTAAAGTAGAACCTTTGAATGTGATGGCTGCAGAAGCATTATAATATTCTTTCCTTAAAATGTATCTGAGCAGGAGATATATGCCACCTTCTCACAGTAGTAAAATTAAGTAAACTCTAGTCATGTTTCCAGTTTCAAAGTCTCAGAACACAAAAAGGCAAATGGCAAAAAAAATATGCTGCTTAATTAAAGTATCATACTTCTACAGGCTAGTTTGGGATTTTACAAGGGCATGTGTTATGCACTCCAGTATTCCCAGTGCTTCAGAAGAGCAAAGTTGCTCATGTGTTTAAACCAGGTATTCAATAGTACTAAAAAGGTAGCTCACTGGAAGGCAGTTGAATAATCCTATTTCAGGTTTACATCATTTGCTTAAGTGATAATGAAGTTCTACTTGCATCAGGCTTACAAAGGCATTCAGGTTTTTTGTCTTAAGTGCAGTTAAAGGCTTCATCAAATGCTTTAGACCATGTGATTTTATCAGATGAGGAAGATGGCTGACATAGCCTGATCAGCCAAATGGGGCCAGACGGGATTAGATGTTGAAACTGCAGAGACTTCTCCACCTATAGGTTCAAGAAAGCAGTATAGGAAAGCGCAACTGAAGTGATATAATGTGGGGTGACGGGGAATTCAGAGACTAATGGAAGTACAGGTCTCAAAAGCCTGGTTTATCAAGACCATAAATGAAAGCAACAGAAGTGTTTGCTTGAACATTGATTAATACAGTACCTATGAAAAGAAACATGATAGTTGGCAATGTACTCCTGGAGATGTGCATTTTTTGTAGAGTTGAATGTTTTCAAGATATGCCAGTAAAATATATTATAAAACAGGGGGCTGAAGAACAGCTATCCATAAATATGCAAACTTACTCAACACTTCTAAAATTATTTTTAAAAGCAGTATTTTACATTTTCTTTGAATATTATACAGTTGTACGCTACAACATCCATTTTAGCATATATTACTTCATTTTAATATATGGCTTTGCTAGGATGTGAATTGCATAATGAATTTACTTATGTCTGAACAGTTTCCCAGGTCTGGACACATTTTAAGGCAGTTGTCTGATAGGTAGCATTTTTAACCCAGCTTGTTTGTTTGTTTGCTCATAACTGGTTTATCTCACACCTCTTTGATTCCAGCTTAAAATAAATAAAAAACAAGGGGGGAGGGGGGAGCCCTCTCTTTTTCTTTTTTCCCTTCTTAAAAAGGATAAAACAGAACAAATTGAAATTAGTGGAGTTTAATGATTTCACTGTGTCCATGGCTTCTGAGTAAGCTTTCAGACAAAATATTGGGCCATGTTTATTCCTTTCTACTTGGTTTGTGCCTGTGTGCAAGTGACTCAGAGTTAGAAGTGGAGACTCAGGCCAGACATGGTTTGCATATTCATGTCTATTCTAGAGAGAGGTGAATAGACAGCCTCCTGATGGACTGCCTGCAGGAGTTCAGAACCTCAGTTTAATGTGTTTGGCATACAGCTACATTAGAAACAATAGTCTGTTAAGACACAAATCAGCAGATGGGGAGGGAAAACTAAACTAAAACCTCTTCCCCCTCACTTACTCTCTTTCTTAATGCTACAAATGGCAATTACTCAAAAGAAGTCAAAGAAATATTTGTCGCCATTGAAAGACAATTTGCATAGCACAGAAATGGTGATGCTTTGCCTGGGTTTCCTGCTCTTGGTATTGTACCCAGATAATTAATTCCTAATGAGGCCTGTAAGGGCCCTGAGGCTCTAATAGGCCTTTTTGACCCAGACCAATCTTATCAACACCCCTCACCCTGCTCATGGGCCAAGGAGTACCATTTCAGCTAGCCCAGGGCTATCGGTCTTGCTGTGGCGATTCCATAGGATGCTGGTTCTCATCTTCTCTGTCATGTTTCTGTGGGTTTGTTAGTTTTGGTTGTTGGTTTTTTTTTATGTTTTTTTGTTGGGTTTTTTTGTTTGTTTGCTTGGTTTCGTCTGGTTTTTGGTTTTGTGGGATTGGGGGGTGTTTTGTTTTTGGTTTTTTTTGGTTGGTGGGGTTTTGTTTGGTTGTTTTATTTTTCCTTAAAAAAACCTTTGTAATTCTGGTCCAAAGACCACAGAAAAGATTCATTCCACAGACTGTGACTTTGTCAGGTTCTCTATGTGTTGCCCCAAAATCAAGGTCCATTGCATGGTGTGCAGTAGACAGTTTACACACAGAGCTGAGGTATTTGTTTTTTCAAAGTTTGCACAAAAAAAAAGGTACTAGGTGTTATCCCACAAAGTTAGCAATGAAATTCACATATTTATATAATTCAGTTCAGTTTAGCAACTCCCCATAACCCACTATTTACCAATCTGTCAATTAATTTATGTCAGATTACATAATTTCTTACTATGCATGCTCTCGGAAGGGTCTTTTGACCTGTAGGCATGATTTTTAACATTATAATGAGGATATAATGAGGACAGTTCATCTAAAGGACACCCTAATCATGTCTTGCTGACACATCAGTCTCGTCTTGAGGACATGAATGGGTTTTCAGGATGTACCAGACTTCAAGGACAGTCTTTTCTGATAAGACATTCCTTAGCCCTGTTTCTTAGCCTGCCTACACAAGGCCTTTTACCCAGCTATCAATGCTCTTCATTAGTCAGCCTTGCCCCCAGGTCATCCTGACCTTTTAGAAGGCTCTTGAATATGCCCAGACTTTTCCATAGTAACACAAGTTCCAGTTTTAATTATGTGCTACATAACACAAGTTCCATTTTTTTCTTAACTATATACCTACAACAGGTGTTTTAACTTGTACTCTTCACAATTACAGCTTTGATTGCAGGGAGCTTTTGCTCACACTCCAGAGTAACCCCTGGGAAAATGGTTGCTCTCGCGCTGTTTGCTCTGGTATAATAAGTACGGGTCTCTGTAGAGATGGCAGGAGAGTTAAGACAGATTTTCCCTGTTGAACAGAGCCTGCATATGAAGGGAAATAGTATAATTGTTTGGTTTTGGGCTGTGCTGAAAATCTTGAAAAGCAGTAAATGGGACTGCAAAAAAAAAAAAGTCAAAGTAGAAAAAGAATGGAGAATGGGCTGGCTTTCAGAAACCAGGAAAGGAAGAAGTGAAGTTTGTCTAGTGGTGGTAGTGAAGTCAAAAACCTGAATATCCTTATTCTTTCTGAGCGTCCTATGCAGTACTTGGTGTAAAGGCCACCTTCTAGCACTGACTGCAGCAAGGAAAAATTGATCAGTCTGCAGGTTTATATCAAATGAGAATTCAAGATGTCTGGTTTTGGTTTTTATTATGTTATTAACAAGCAGTAAGTAGACTATTAGGATCAGTGTTAGCAGTACAACAGATAGAACATGATACCAGATACTTATGAAATGAAAATGTGCACCTAAAAATTCCTAAACACCCTACTGTGATCCCAAGAATTTCTAACCCTGGATGTGTGTGTGCACACAAGTGCACATACATCAGGCCAAAGCAGCACACATCCCCTCTCCCAGCACTGCAGGTTCCCCTCCATGAACACCCTATGTGGGAGATGCGGGCGCTCCAGCCACATGTGGACCCTTGTTACTCCTCACGCCATGCTGACCCACATGCCTGTGACAAAGTCCTCCAGGAGTCCTACCTGCACACCTAACATGGGTGCTTATGTACAGCTGATGACTATAAGAAATGTTCTTTTAGGCAGGACAGGGCAGTTTCAGCAAGGAGTTTTGATGTATGTGTTTATGCAGTGGAAGAAGCAAGTAAGAGTTGTCACACATGAACTGAATTTAACCTTTCTTGCTTGACTGTGAGCCAATCTTAACTTTAGCACTTCCTAGCATTAAAGAGCTTGACTTCACAGCCGTAATGTTCTTTTAATGTGGGCCTGTGAATGAATAATAAGTGACTGTATTCTTTTTGCTTGTTACTACCATTCTTTTTTTTATGTGAAAGCCTCCTAATTGTACCTTAGAGGAGGACCATATTTCCTGCTAGTTTTGGAAAGGCCTTAAAGAAGTGGGTAGCTAAGAACAAAAGTCACTAAATGCATTAGCTGAGTCTAAATAATGAACTCCAAATCTCCCAATTTTGTGCAACTAACGGAGATTTCTGTCAGATTTCTTTGAAGATTACAGATGAATACTACACATATTCTCTGGAGTAGGCTTGATTTTTTTTTTCAGGGAAGCATTATTTTTTGTTTTCTTCTAGGCAGTAATTTCTCACGTGTTGCTTTTAGGAATTCAGCTATGCTTTTCCCTGTTTTCTTTTGAATTGACGAAGCAACTATCTCCAGACAAGGTGCGTTCCGCAGCAGCGCAGGGGCTCATGGTGGACAGGGCATACAGGCGGTTTTCCTGAACCAGGGAAACCCAGGGTACCACCAAGACTCACTGGGAGCTGGCAGCACCCACTAGAGCAGCTGACATGGCACAGGCAGAGTCAGGAGTATTGGAGTCTACCACACACTCCCAAAAAAGGGCAGCCCTGACAGAATTAAATCTGGACAAGGACATTAACGGCAGCAAGAATAGCTTCTGTAGGTACATCACACATAAAATGAAGACAAGGGAAAATGTGGGCACTCTCTGGAACGAAGCAGGAGACCTGATTACATGGAACCTGGAAAAAAACACTGTAATTATGACTTTTTTGCATCAGTCTTCACTGGCAAGAGCTCCAGACACACTGCTCAGGTCGCAGAAGGCAAAGGCAGGGATGTGAAGAATAAAGGCCTGCCTGATGTAGGAGAAGATCAGGTTCAAGACCATCTGTGAAACCTGAAAGGGCACAAGTCCATGGGACCTGACAAGATGCTGCTGCGAGTCCTGAGGAAATTGGTGGATGAAGTTGCCGAGATGTTATTCCTCATATCTGATAAATCTTGGCAGTCTGGTGAATTCCCTGCACACTGGAAAAGGGGAAATATAACCCCCATTTTTAAAAAAGAAAAATGTCTTTAAACTTTCACAGAGGAGATTTAACTAATGTTATTTGGAAAAAATTTGTCACTACGAGGGTGGTGAGACACTGCCACAGGTTGCCCAGAGAAGCTGTGGCTGCCTCCCTTCTGGAAGTATTCAGGACCATGTTGGACGACGCGTTGAGAGGAGGAGAGCTTCCTCCGCGAGAGACTGCCTCCAACCACGACCGGTCCCGCCCGGGGAAGCTGGCTCTTTTCAGCCGGCCCCACAGAACGCCCTCTTTCCTTCACAGGCAGCAGCCGGAAACCAACACCCCTGCCGGCCTACAACTCCCGATATCCCCCGCGCGGACCTGCCGCCGGGTCCGGTTTTCCCCGGCGGCAGTGCCCGCTGGGAGCTGTAGTTCCGCGCGGTTATCCCACGGCAGGAGCTGCTAGAGGCCGCTGCCCGGCAGGCGGAACTGGATATCTTACAAGGCAGCGATGGCTTTTTCTCTGTAATTTTAATATAGGGACAAAAGGGGCAAATGGCATAGAAAATCAAAGTTTATGTCTGCATGGCACAACATGAAATACAGTTAGTTGTGCGTAGAAAGCAGAAACTTCAGCAGAAACATGCAGGTCTTTCTGCTGGGAAAATTTTACCGCTTCAAAATTGTAAAAACCTGGCGAATTCTTCACAGATGGGTCTAATTGTGATAAAATCGATACAGAGATTTCGGGAAATACTGATTTTTGTAAAGATTTTATTTCTAGAAGGTAGCAGACTTACAGAAAGGAGTTTCCTCAGATAAAGGGGTCTGAATTAACAACAGATTTTGGTTGGGGGTGCGCAATGGCAACTGGCCAGGTGTTCCTGGCTCAAGGTCTTATGTTTTTATTTTCTTGGTAGAGCCTAGATCTGGCCAGGTACTTTGACAATTCAAGTTCTGAATCATGGACAGCCCACACAGGAGAAAGCTGACAGCACCATCTTAGAGCAGAAAGAGAACTCAAGATCCTGTCAAGTCATCATCAGGGAACATTAAAGAGAAACTGTGATTACAATATAATAAGAAATGCAGTTTACCATACAAAACTAATTTCTGGTTTGGCGACTCTCCACTGGCAGCTTTTGGGTTACATCGGCTAACAGAATATGGAAAGAAGTGTGATTAAATTGCTGGAAATTGGTATGGGCCTGCAGTTGTTGCACACAGAAAAGCTGTTGAAGAAGGAAGAGAGTCTCATCTACAAGGGGTAACAATCTATGTTGCTCAGGATTGTACAGTCTACAGTTCAGATGTTATTGACAGACAGACAGTGTTCTTTCATTGATTCTGGAAAAGCAGACAAAAAAGCTGTATTTATATTGGTTCCCGTGAGACTCGGTGGAGGCAGAACAAACATGGACTACTTAAAGTTTGTAAAGGGAATTTTAAGCCTTGTGTATTGTGTTAGTATTATTGGTAGTAAACCCAAGCAGTCATATTACTTTGCTGGATTTCAAGATGACAGTTTGATTTACATGGATCTTCATTACTGCCAATCATTTGTAGATGTCAGCATTAATGATTTCTCTCTTGTGTCATTCCACTGTCCTCCTCCTAGAAAGATGTCATTCAAAAAAATGGATCTAAGTGGCACAATAGTTTTTTTATTGTAGAACTGGCAGGACTTCGAGAAGGCTTCTGAAGAAGCAACGAGGAGGCTGACATCATCTAAAAAGAAGTATTCCTTTGTTTACTTTTGTAAAGGGTCATTCTAGAGACTATGACTTTGCTTCCAGTCCAATCCATGAAGAAATCTACTGAGAGTACAGGAGAAAAATCATCAAGAACTGGGAAATGCCTAACCTACCACTCAGAGCATTCTTACTTCCTAGAAGTTTTGCATTCCAGAGGAGAATTCATAAAGAATTCAAAATTTAATCTTGCATGCTTTTTCTCTTATAAAGCTCTGTGATCAGAGATAACTTAAAAAATATTCTTTTAGCCTAAGATCAGCTTTGCATTTTTACATGAAAGTATGCATCTAAAGTTCATTGCACAAAGCATCCCATTTTAATAACTTAAGACATGAAGAAAAGTGTCCCCATAATTCAGACAATTAACCCTGATACCTTTACAACTCTGTGGTTCCCCCTCAGGAACACTGAATCTTTTTTTATAACTTTAACTGGGGAACTAGCTGCCTGGTAAAGGGTAGGTACGTTCCCATTAGAATGGCTATTTCTTACATTAAAAATATAGTAAGCCATTAAACCCTTAAAATGTAATCATTAACATTTAGCACAATGTGCCTGATGCGTTAAAAACATTATTTGCAGCTGATTTCTCTGACTCACTTAGGGAAATATCAAATGGCTTCAATGTACCTTTGCTTTATTTTTTTATTTTAGGTGATACTGCTGTGTTCTTACTATTTCAGTGAGTTCTCCCATTTCTACATGTTTATAATTTGAAAATTGTAAAATAAAATATGTAGTCTTTTAGAAAGTTAAATCTGCCTAATTTCCCATCCTGATTTTCAAGAAATTTAAGTGTCAGTTTGTGAAGTAAATTCACTATCATTTAAATATCTTTTGTTAAGTACCTACTGTACAATATTATATGCAGCCTAATTCATGTTCATTCTTTTTAGGACCACACATT
This sequence comes from Pezoporus occidentalis, assembly GCF_034315485.1. Taxonomy (NCBI): domain Eukaryota; kingdom Metazoa; phylum Chordata; class Aves; order Psittaciformes; family Psittacidae; genus Pezoporus; species Pezoporus occidentalis. The sequence continues at coordinate 3,363,551 of NW_026916315.1, forward strand.
AACACCTGATATTTAATGATTATACAATCCCAAGATATAATTTTAGAAAAACCTCCTTCTGTTCCTTCGCCATAAGAAAGCACTGACGTAAATATGTACAATGTTATCCTTTGAAATCTCTAGCATGGATGTACTTGACTTCTCCATACTGACAGACATTTGACAGTATTTTGTAGCTTATTGGAATATTCAGTATTGTTTCTTAATGAAGTTTCCCAGTTTAAATTGGACATATGTGGATATTTCGGCCATTTTTGAAATTGTATTCCAATGACATATCTAGACTTCTTTTTCTTTCATTCATAAGCAATGTCAGGTGACCTGTGTTTTAGTCCACATTATAAAGGGGGAAATTATATAAATCTTAAATTTGGAGGAAGCAAAACATTCTTTCCAATAGCATGATATCTTCATCTCATAGCCATTGATACTAAATTTAGAGTTCCACTTGTTAGAGGTGCTGCATTTTTTAGTGGATCAGTTATCTTTCTTAATAAGAAAATTCTCTGGTGAATGTGTGTGTAACTGTAAATGAAGTCTCTCTGCCTTCTCTGGCTCAGGAAAAGATTTTTACGTTTGGGTTCTCTGTTTCCCAAGAGTTGTGGGAACAGATAGTTTTTCATATTTTCTTTAGCTGCTGCATCCAGGTGTAGTTCTGTGAACACTAAGAGGTTTGGAGGTGATTTGTCACCCAATCAAATCTTGAAGAAATTGAGCCTAATTTTTATTTCTAGGAATTTGCAGAAATTTCTTCCTTTGTTATACTGCTTTTTCTGCTCAGTAGCCCAACTAAACCTGGAAAATTGCAGAAGTTGCAGCAGGAAATGTAATTTCTATGAAAAATTCTAAACCCTACTGAGGAGGCTGGGATAAAGTTTGGAGAATAATCAATATTTTATTCTGAGCTTAGTTCTAAGTGAGGCAGCATAAGTTAAACTTTTCAGTGGACAATTGCGCGTAAGGACAGATGTTGATTCCAAATAGATGTGGAAACTTCTGTAAATGGACTCAGACAAAGGGTGGATTGGAGTATCTGGGGTTGAATCCTTACAGAGGAAGAGAGAATGGAACAAATAGAAACTGCATTGGGAATATGTACTGTAAAACACTAGCTAACAGGAGGAAAAAGGAGCAGTATGACTGCTGGCAGGGTTTTAAGTTGGTGGGTATATAGGAACTCTTTATTTTCACTGTTAGACTGAGTGTCTAAACAATGTAGGATTGTGTTTTTTATATCACTCCAGCTCGATCATTTTTAGTACCGTATCCTCACCTCTTCTTTTTTATCACTTATCTCCTATTTATATATTGTTCCCTAATGCTGAGGTCCGTCATTCCTGGAAAGGCTTTTATGTTTTTACCAGACTTGCCTGTCCTCACAACTGGAAACTGTTATGATCAGTGACCAACAGATGGTTTTCTTGACATCCCTATTTACTTCTAACCTGCAACTTAATTTTCTTTTATTTGTCTGTATCCCAAACCTATTTGGTTTCCCAGCCCTGTTCTCGTTCCTTCCTTTCCCCTAAACTCTGTGGAAATGTTTTGTTTCAGAAGTGGGCTACCTCTGCCCCCCTGCTGAAAAGCAAGCAGATATTTCGGGAAAGGGAACAGGAACAGGAAGGATATGGAGTAATCTTCCCCCTCAGCTTGTGATTTAGAAACAACCATCAATACATTCCAATTATCACAGTTAACAGACACCAATGAAATTATACTCTGTGGGGATTTTGTTTTTTTTTAACCTTGCTTACAATTATTTATAATTTGTAATTATTTACGAATGTATTTTGGCCTGCAGCAATTCATTCCATAGCTAAAGAGTAATGCACAATGTGAAAACGTACTTCTTCAAAGATGTAGCACGTTCAAAGCCATTGATTACACTTGCTTTTTATTGTGAGAAGCTGCATGATGTCTCTGACTCTGCACTGTTTGCACACCTTTGGCCTAGCCATTCACCCTATTTCTTTTCTATGCAAGCGCCCATCTTTTTCTGTTCAGTTTTTTTCCTAGAGAGCTGTATGGGTGCAGAAATCATTCTGTATTGAAAACTGAAAGAAGTGCTCTCAGCCATGACAACTAGATTGTCCAAAACTCTTTATTCTGCTGGTTAGCAGAGACAGCTTCCCAGTGTGTTTTGTGGAAATTGTTTTGAGGCATATAGTGGTTTTCCTGCCCAAACACAGGAGATTGGATTCCACTCAGTGTGTCAGGTGTCTCAAGATGCATTCGCAGCACTAAAATCCATTTGCAAATCTAGCTCTTTCTGCGTCAGTGAAAATCTACTGAGACAACATACTTGAGAGGACTAATCATACACATGCTTTGCAACACATATTCTTAAGGTAAAAAATCTATTATATGGTAATACGCCACGATGGACACTGACTATAATTGTTTTTAATAGAAAAGCATATGCTTTGTTTATCTTTTCTGTCTCAGGCGCATGCTTCCTCCAAGAATTAGAAATTAAAATGTAATCTGTGCTTAGCTGAATGGGCTCCCTAACCAGAAAGCAGATGTTAGGCACTCAGAGGAGCTGGAGTACATGGAGTGGCAAAACAGTTTTATGATGCTGTAATTCTGCTGCTTTGGTAGTCATGTAACAGACAAATGGTGTGGGCTGAAAGACTCAGTGTTTTCAAGTGTATTAAAAAAGAAAAGATAAAATCCTCAATTCATCATAAACTAATGCAAAAAGAAAATTCGGTCCTCTCTAGCAGATGCTAAGCACCTACCAGTACTAATCATTCATGCCTATGGTTTTCCTAGCTTTGCCAATATGCACAATTTCTAATGCCTAACAGGAGCCCATGTATTTATAATCTGAATCTACTGTATGTCAGCATATTTTTTGCATATCAGGCAGAGTCCTTTTTAATCTCACAACTGATACACATTTTAAACTACCTGACTTGCCTGTAGCAATCGACTGAGACATTCATCCAATTAGATATGACAAATTGTAGTGAGGCCAAGCTCTATTAAGGCTGGCTTTATTACTCTCTGCTTCAATTATTTTGCTGATTTTGTATAATTACAGTGTTCTAACTATACTGGGTCCTGATTTGCATCAACTGTTCTGCTTGGTTTCTCTGGACCAGTAGTTGCGGCTCATCTGCAAAAGTAAATGTCACAATATTCCCATCTAAGAAACTTTCCCAGTAGAGATACGTGAACATAGGGATAGTGGAAAGAATTTAATGAAGTGCCATAGATGTGGCTGAAACAGTTTGAATTGCTGTAAATTATTATTTTAAAAAAATTCTGTGTAGCTAACTAAACTGAATCTTTCTGATCACATATGCTTACCAAGCCTCTCGTAAAGCTTCAGTCTTTCTGAAAACAGAAATTTATGTCGAAGTAGCCTGCAATCTTGAATTAGGGCAACTGATCATGAGCTCTCAAGTGCTAAGCTGTTCTTTGCTGTTGAAAAGTCCCTGTGTATGCAAAACAAATATGCTTAATTTGGTCCTTTCTGTATCAAAACCATAGTAACTGCTATTGAAGAGCTATCCTATGAGTCATAAAGTAGATGTCACAGTGTGTTGTTTTCAGGGGCAATAGCTCATATTTCATGCTTTTTGTCCTTTACCACACCTTTATTTTACATTACTAGGGAGAAATACAAAGGATGTTCAGCTCAGGAATTATGTCCCTGTGCCCTGGCCTTGCTGCACAGACCTGAAGTCAAATGGGTCAACCTACTTTCCTTATCTCCTGTTGTGTGGTCAGAGTTGAGAAAGAACATTGCACCTTCTCCATTTGTGCAGAAAACAAGGTGTTTATGGTACTGGTTTGTTTCTCTACCATACCATCTCTAGGAAGCGTTCCTTGTTTTAAATATTTCTGTCTCCCTACCTCACTGGAATGTCACAACCATCTCCCAAATGTCAGTCTTTATATTTACAGGTGAATACTGAGTTTCCAGAGTTCATCTTTTGCAAAGTCACCCATAATTGCAAAGGCCATTTCCTTACCTAGAAGGGAAATAATTGCCCTTGCTGATGATGTCAACCTCAGTTCACAGCACCAGACGAACAGCTGTATTTGAAAAGTGTGGAAGAAAAAACCATAATCTGTTTCCTTCATATATATAGCAAAAGAAGACTTTGGCACTACTTTCATTAAGCAGCAACAGTTCAAATGCAAACACTGCAGAGAGGGGTAAAAATGTGAATAATGAGGCTATAGGAAAAATAGCATGAGGAAAAGCATGATTTAGATTGCTGAAGACCGAAACAGTAAGTGAACCTAAATGTTTCACTGTTTCTCACTCATTGGATAAATATTTAAGTTTAAAGTCAGACAAAACTTAAGGGTGAAAAAAAGCAAACTATGAAAAGCTTTTGACAATGTAAAATACATCCTCTCCGAAGCTAGATGATCATAAAGAATGCCGCCTTTTAACATGCCTGGACGAGCTTTAAAAATGATTCAATAGATTGTAGAATTCAGCACATTTTCTTCCCAATTATTTTTGAAGAGATTCTGACAAATGTTCTCTAAGGGAGGAATGGCAGACTGTCTATTTTATTTTAGTTTTATAGTACTTTTATTTTTATCCTGTCAAGAGAAGCAAATGGCAGTGCTATGATTAGGATAAGCCATGTAAGAGGGCTCAGTCTGCACAATTTATAGTACAGCTTGCTTTAATCTGTCAGGGAACTTGTGTTATATTGCCTTTCAATAGAGGATAAAGCTCTGGGTATATATGTTAATAAATTCTATCCAGACAGTCTTAAAAGATGCCAACAGTTGCTGGAAGTACTTGGAGCAGAAACTGTTTGCGATTTTCAGTCCTTGGAGGATTTTCTGGACAGTATGGATTTCTTTAACAAAAAACAGACAAACAAAGAAAGCACCCAGCACCCCTACTATCAAAAAAAAACCAACAAACAAAACCACTGAACAACCTGTTAAAGCAGTAGTTACCATTATATTTTTTAGTTATTAGGTTTCAAAAATTTACCAGCCTGATAATAAGACAGTGGTTATTATTATCAGTGGTTTCAACAATGTTTTGTATTTTTGATTGGTTTTGGATTTTACTATGAATTTAAATCTAACAAGAGGTTGTTTTTTCCTACTTTCTGCCTGTGGACACCCAGAGCTATTCCCTGAGGATAGTCTGGGGACTAGAGATTGAAAGCCACCTTTGCAGACTCCTATAAGCTCCTGCAGTTATTTTGGAGATAAGAAAAGGCTGTAGCTATCAGCTGCTGAAGAGGAAATGCAAAAGTGGGTATTGGTCTCTCCATTCAAGAGATGGTTTCACTGCTGGAACCAAGACTTCATGTTTTGATACTCCTCTTCTACATGGAGAGAATTGGTTTTTATAAAAAATTCATGTAGCATTGCATTAATTTTAGTTTTGTGGCGTGATATGCCATTTACAGCACTTAGAACCAGGATGCAATAGTCAGATATGTCTAATCCGATGCTAAATAGCTCTTCCCAGTGGTGAACAGTAATATGCTGTAAAAAACCTGAAGTTGTGATAAAACACAATGCTATCCGAAACATAACACAAGTTAGTTTACCTGTGGGCACTGTCTATTTGTTAAATCTGAAAATCTGCATAGAGATAGGGTATCTCCACCAATTTATTTATGTCTATTGGATTAGCACTGCTGTCTGGTTTCAGCTCTTACAATTTATGATGGATGGATTTTCTTCACAGAGGTGAATGTGATAGGAAAATTAGATGTAGTATTTGCACTGGCAGATTCTAGCTTTGTATTATACAAGCTTTCAAAGCTGAATAATAGGATTCTTGAAATATAGAAAATAATAGAGGGTTCTCAAAAAAAGCACTTTCCACATTATTCTCCTAGAATGTTTTTGTAGTGGGAGTTGCAAGAAAAGAAGTCACAAGCATGAGCCTTGAATGTTAGTCTAATCTCTAAGAAGCAGCCTCCTCTGTAAAAGATTAAGAAAATTAGATGCATGGTCTTTTCCATCAGTTTCAAATGTTTTTCCAGAAAAGGCAAAGTAATTGCTTGAAGTAGTGGAATAGGAAGAAAAATCTCACACATGTTATTATGGTGGCTGTCTAGTCAACATTTAAATGTCTGTGAGGATCAATGATTTCAGTATAAGCACATTAAAGCAGTAACAGGAAAAACCAGAAGTGAAATTGTAATCTCACATTCACTAGAAGATCAAAGTTGCAAACTTGGTGTAGCAAATGCTCAAATCGCTTATGTCAGATCATGCTAAGGGTCCAAAGAAAACAGAAAAAATATACCCCAAAACAGACTGAAAAACACTGTGGTTTGTTTTTTTTTCCTAAAAGCACAGGTTTACCTTTCAGACCTGTGCAAAATTTCCAGCAATTAAGTATTTTTCATATCGTAGATTGTTTCTTTTTTTTTTAGACTATTTTCCTGGTCTGTGGGATTATGGCCTTTTTGTGTGACTGTTAAGGGGACTAATACGTTATCTGAGTATCGTCTTCTGCATTCACAATTCATCACATCTATGCTGATGTCTTAGTTTTAAGCAACTTCCTTTATTCCATACTTTCGGGTAAGTTTTCAGTGTTTTTTTTGTTGTTGTTGGTTTTGTTTTGTGGTTTTTTGTTTGTTTGTTTGTTTGTTTTTATATATAGAAAAGCCTGTGGTTGCTTTTGTGTCTTACTAATAGCAGTGTCAAACATGTCCAAATGTCTCCATTGTGCCAGGAGACACAAACATGCTTTTCACCCTTCTGAACTTCTGCAGAGCAGGATTGGAACTGCCTATAAACATCAGATATGTGATATTTCACTAATATAAAGGTGTGTTAGCTATATCCCACCATTTGGCTGTGCAACAAGACACTGGGCAAAGACTAGAGAAGGTTTCTTTGCTGCTTCTTGTTGATTTCCCCAAAAATGATCAGCCCTGAGGGTCTAGAGTTCAAAATGGCTTTCTGACCTTAAAAATAGTGTTTTGCAGACACTTCTTAAACACAGTGTGGCTCAACACCTCTTTTTATCACTGTTGCAAACTCTGAGCAAAACAAACACAGGGTTTCATTTGGAGTCATGGAACTTCTCTGTTTTTTTCCCATCCAGAATTATGATTGGATAGTGTTAAGTGTAGGTAGAAATCCTATTTAAGCTTTTAAATAAAAGTTACTAAATCTTTTCTTTGTTTCCTTTCCTAAGGAGGAAAAAAACTAAAATAAAGCATGAAAGCCTGTCAAAGGAAAATGCTAAAGCTGTTATTTGCGTGAAAAGGTCTTGTGATAGCATTAGATCACCACTTGATTAAAAGTGATTAGACTAATCCTATAAAATACCTGGTTGCTGAGACTTTTTTACCAACCCATCAATCAATATGTATGTCAGCAAAATTAGAAGATGGATTACACTTGCAATTAAGTTAGTGTATGTGTATGGCTATAGCCACAGCCATTTATAAGGATGTAACATGCCATACTGTGAGGAGATAAACTCTTTTATTAGAATTTTATTTTTTTTTTTTTTTTACCTGTAGAAAAAGCACAGAAAGTTGTGGACCAAAATAGGTGATTCAAAACCAGATACAGTCTTTTGCGAGTCAGGCTCTAGCTCTAATTTAGCCAGCTTCTGGAGTACTCAATGTGATCTAAAATGTTTAATTTTAAATCTATCAAGTTGGGGAAAAAAAAAAACCCAAACAAACAAACAGCACCACAAATACATTGCTTTCAGTTTGCTGTTGTCCTCTGAAATCTACATCATCCAAACCATCTGTTCCAGAAAACTACAAACTTGCCTTACAACTAAAATTCTACAATTTCATCCCAATTTATTGCCGAGATATTACCTTTTCAGTGATTGACCTATAAAGCTAGAAGTCAAGCACTCAATTATTTTTTCACATCAGAAAGTTCTCCCAAGAACCAATTGAATTCTTCTGGAATGATTTTTTGCTGGGACACACCAAACTCTATTATAAGGCATTCCAGGTTGTACAGCCCTAACACTATTACATGTTCCCTCTCTCAGCAATGCATCTGGTTGTAAAACAGGTTATCCTTCAAAACTGTGACCTTACAAAGAGACAGCCCAGTATTAAAAGCAATCTCAGCATTTTATTTTAATGCTTCCAGGAAGCTTTCAGACTGTTTTAATGAAAAGTTGTCTTAACATTTTAATAGAGAATAACTTCATGCAGAATTGTTTTTTTACGACAGGGTATGGAAGTACTAAAGGTATACTTACTAGCTGTAGTAAGAACTTGTGATTCACTATAAAAAGTTATAGCTTTTATAGTAATTTCTGTAGAACTCGGTATTATCACTGCTGTATCATGTCAGAGTCTGCAAAGAGTAACTAAAATGTTAGGAAACAGGAGATGCAGACCAAAACCCCCTGAAACTCATTTACTGTCGGTATCCATATGACTTTTATAGCTTGACACATATTTCTGCAAATGAGCAAGCAGAAAGTTTTGCAGGCATCAGTTATTAAAATGCAGAGCCTCATTCTCAATTTGCAGGAAGCTCGAGGTATGCTTTTGTCCTTAACGGTTCTTAAGGCATTTTCAGCTGATCATGTAAAACATAAATGAGAGAAAAGACCAAGAAAGAATGCAAAATGAACTTTCAAATAATGCAATAGCTGTTTCAGCAGAGGGCCAGGTTGAAAATCAGTAAAGGAAGCAATATTCTTCATTCCCAGAGGCATCTGCCTTCACGGCAGCAGTTCCTTTGGAGTACTTCCTTCGGCCAGCTCCCCCTGGTGCTGACTTTTTGCACGTCCTAAAAGAATTCAAGTTATAACTCTATACCTTCTGGCATTTTCAGCCAGACTGTAAAAGCAATTAAAATATAATATACAGAAGAAATATAAACCCTCTTGATTCAGATCTTAACTATATCTCCAATTAGAAGTTACAAAAACACTTTCCCTGAAGGTGAGTTATCCAAATAATTGCCTTATTGCAATTTTCAATGACTTCTCCCTTTTCTATCAAGTCTTAACAGTGTGGGCTTTTTGGTTTTCCAAAAACTTATCAGAGAGAAAAAAAACCTGCAACCAACAAAAATTCCAATTGCATGCTAGTTCTTTTTAATTCCATGGAGGAAAACACAAAACAAAACAAAACAAACAAAAAAATAACAACCTGCAAACCAAACCAAATCAAACAAAAAAAAAAAAAAAAAAAGCAAACAAAAAAAAAAAAACCAAAATGAACCCTGAAACTTCACTTGGGCCAAATACAGATAATAAATTTTGTTGAGGCAACAGACACAGATAGGGCTCAAGAAAGTTAGGTTTTGTGGGGAGGACTCCAGATGGTACCAGAAGAGCTTTTCAATCCACAGTTTCTTCTAGAGTAGTGACCAGAGCTGACTTTTTGCCAGTTCTGTGGATATATCAAAATATTCTTTCATGTTACATGAAAAACTAACCCAATATGGTATTCGTTGTACCAACATTTGTGACCAAATTCATCACATCTGGGGTTGAAAACTCATGGGGTGTTTTCCTGCTCATTGTTACTATAATCCCAGCAACAGTATTTTCTTAGAGTAGTTTTAGAAGTAACTGGCTTGCCCTCAAGTTTTTATTAAGGTGAATTCTTAAAAAAAAAAATAGAAAAAAAGTCCTGAATTCTTATTTTGAGTTTGAAATAGTTGATGTAGCTTTTTTCAGTACAGACTAATGGTCTAAACTCAAACAAGTTACTTGGCAGCATTTCCTTTTTACAAACAAAACAAGATCATTCTCAGGTCAGGTTATATTTTTACTACTGAGTGTCATATTTAATTTCATCGTTTTGTGTTGGTCTTAGTGAAATTTTAGGTAATGCTAGTAATAAACCAGCAACAGAAGTTTTTTGCATATTTGAAGTATCATGTAGAAGTGTAAGGCAAAGCACTGGGGACATTGCTGTGGTCCCTTGGTCACCTCTGTACCCCCACTTTTGTAGCACACATGCAATCCCCTTACAGCATTCACTAAAACTTTTGTCTCATGAAGTTTGTTTTGCTTGATTGTTATTTTGGTTTCACTCTTAGGCACATTGCACTGTGTATGTGCTGCAGCGATATTCTTCTGAAGTGTAGTTTGCAGTGTTTTTAAAGGCCTGATATACTTTTTGTGGCGCTTATCCTGTTTTTTTTGTCATACTGCAGCAGTGGTCATGGAACCTACTTGTGCTGGAGAATCTTTCCTCAAAAATTACGATTGTTCTCACATCTGAAATTAGAATGGTTTAATAAAACCAGTTGGAATAAGCGTTAGTATGATCTTATTCTTGATTTGGTAGATTAGGTTGGACAGGGCCTTGGGTGACATGGTTTAGTGCGAGGTGTCCCTGCCCATGGCAGGGGGGTTGAAAATAGATGATCTTAAGTTCCTTTCCAACCTTAACTATTCTATGATTCTATGATTTAGTACACTGGATTCCAATATAAAGTGAACTTTTAAAGTCTGTTTAATGGAACCAGAATTTAGGATTCTAAATAACATTCTTGGTTGTGGTCTGCCACTGATCATGCGTCAAAGGGATGTTTTTGCTTGTTCCAGTGTTCAGGTTATTATAAGAAGCCTCCTACACTCCTTTCAGGCCTTCAGATCCTGTGCCATGGTGCATTCAGAAGATTAATATTTTGGAGAGACGCACTTAAATAATGTACTATTTTTCTTGTACCACTCTCCAATTTCTACAGTAATTTGCTTAATTATTTATCAAATCCTCACAGACTTTAGGGAGGTAAGTTCTACAACAGCTTGAGAAGTAATCATTGCTTTACAGAAAGAAAACACAGCATGTGAATGGATTTTTAGCAGCAATGCAGTAATGTATTACCAATGACCTGGGAAAATTACAGGTGTAATGTAGTATGTATGATCTGAGATGAGTTAGGAAACATTAATTACAGGCATTGTTGCAGTAAATTATTTTATACACTTTGCTAGTTTTGTACAAAGAGTAATTGTTCTCTGTTTATATTGCAAAAATACAAGTTTGAAATGTACTTGATATTTCTTGGCAATAGGTATCATCTATTTGGGGAAAAACACTTCAATATATGCAGTATTTGTTTCCTAATGATAGGAATCCAGAGGGACGTTGACATGCTTGAGAGGAGGGCCAATGTCAACCTCATGAAATTCAACAAAGCCGAGTGAAAGGTCCTACATCTGGATCAAGGCAAACCCAGGCACAGCTACAGATTGGGCAGAGAAGAGATTCAGAGCAGCCCTGCGGAGAAGGACTTGTGGGTGTTGGTTGATGACAAACTGAACCTGAGCCAGCAGTGCGTGCTTGCAGCCCAGAAAGACAACCGTATCCTGGGCTACATCAAGAGGAGAGTGACCAACTGGTCAAAGAAGGTGATCCTGACCATCTATTCTGCTCTTGTGAGACCCCACTTGGAGTACTGTGTGCAGCTGTGATATCCCCAGCATAAGAAGGACTTGGAACTGTTGCAGCAAGTCCAGAGGAGGTCCAGGAGGATGATAAGGGGGCTCGGGCACCTCCTGTATGAAGGCAGGCTAAGAAAGTTAGCTTTCCCTGGAGAAGGGAAGCTGCATGGTGACCTCACAGCAGCCTTCCAGTATCTGAAGGGGGCCAACAAGGATACCAGAGAGGAGCTCTTCATCAGGGACTGTAGTGATAGGACAAGGGGTAATGAGTTTAAACTTGAACAGGGGAAGTTTAAATAAGATATAAGGAAGAAGTTTTTTACTGTGAGGGTGGTGAGTTACTGGAACAGGTTGCCCAAAGAAGTGGCAAATGCTCCATCCCTGGCAGTGTTCAAAGTCAGGCTGGACAGAGTCTTGGGCGACATGTTCTAATATGAGGCATCTCTGCCGATGGCAGGAGGGTGGAACTAGATGATCTTAAGGTCCTTTCCAACCCTAAACATTCTTTGTTTATTCTAGTCCTGTTTTCATTTTTTGTTTGTGATCTTAAGATCACTAACAGCACACAGATGCAAATATATTAATGAGATGTACCCTGTCTATCTATTAGCGCTCTCCATGTGACCTGTATTACCACACATATGATGGTGAAAGCCTAAAAGCCCTGTATTGTCACTGCTTTCATCCTAAGCATTTGGAATTCTTTTAAATCTCTTCTTTATCCCTTTCAACCTTATTACAAATAAACACTTAAACACGCCTTAAGTGCTTTTCTCAGTGTTGCTCACTTTAGTTGGAAACTGTATGATTAATTTCTATATACACTTTTGCTCCACTGAAATAACGAGCAGAGTGCTATAGTTCTTTTCTTAACTCATAAGTTTAAGACAAAAGCTTTAACTTGTAATGTGTTACATAGTAATTATGAAAGCATCAAAGAAATTATGGAGTGTATTTCAGTAAATAAAATTAAATTAAATTAAATTAAATTTAAATTAAAATAAATAGTAGAATTGCATGAAATTTATACATTGTTATTTGCATATAAAATTTTGGGAAATTCCACTCAAATGCTTATTTTCTGTATTTATTTCCTTATTTGGCATGAGAATGAGAAGAATGAACTGTACCAGCTTGACAAAACTATGAGATTAAAAATCAAATTTTTTTGACTGATTGCTGTTATAAAATGGTAATTATAAAATCAGATATTAAAAATCATCTCGGGGGGCTTATAATTTTCTAGTGAGATAAATTTTATACTCATTATGGTCTTTAGAGTATTCAGCAGTTTCCTATCATTGTTTCACTCTGCGAGTCCTACTCTAGTTTTGTACCATCCTGAATACTCTTGGTTCTTTATTTTTATTAACTACTGGCTTTCTGTCTTATCTTTGGCTTTACACATGCCAACATATATTCAAATTACTTGTGTTTTACTTAATTTTTACTATTAGAGCATTTGAAATGTCCTGATGACTGGTATGAAAGAAAGGTATCAATATCTGTGTGAAATACAATTCATCTTAAATAAGAAGTGAGCAGAAAATAAGCAGGCATACTCATTTCATTAGAGGCTTGATGAGAACCTATCAGGTGAAGACTGAACAAGCCATAAGACTCTTGCCTGACATAGAACATCCCTTTGGGACTGGAATTTTCTGTCTCTAAATTAATCCAGTGGTACTTTCTCCTTCTCCCACCCTGTTCATCCTACATCTCATTAGATATGCTGCAGTCTAACTTGTGAATATCCCTGTTTAGTCTTTGCACTTTTTCTTTTAACATTGACTATGACAGACAAATCATCATGCATTAATTCCAGTGTAATGTGCCATCATTGCAATATAGTCCACCAGATATTTTAATTCCTTCAACAGACGCATGAACTCATTATCCACCTTTCTTTTCAGTTAGGGCATATGAGGCTTGGCTATTGGTCTATTAATCATGAGGACCCAAAAGCCTGTCTTAAGAAACTTGAACTCTCCATTAAACTAATTTCTGTCTGTCAGTTATAACATTAATGATACGATTAACACATGAAAATTACACTGAAGTTAACATTAAAGGTTGTAGTTTGAACTTGGAAATGAGAGAAAATGTATATGTAAGATTTTTTTCTCATGGAAATTTTTCTGAGTATTACAAATATTTTGCTACTCGTCATCAGGGAAGAAGAGAAAGACACTTCCAGTCTGACTGATCAACAAAATGGCATTTTTGCAATAGGTGGTTTATTACTAAGATGGCTGTTGCAGTCTGAGCTACACTTATAAAAGCTGGTTTTAATATTATATAAATTCAAAATTAATTTCTCTTTTAAAGTAAAATAATAATAAAATTGTGCAAATACACAGAGTTATATTCACATATGCACAGCATATTTCAGAATGTTTGTCAAAATCTTAACGTAAGCCATAGTGTATATTTATTGCATATACTTAACAACATAAATGAGTATGCTAATGTTACAGTACAGTACAAAAGCATGGAGGGTGGGAAACACATCACCTACTGTTGCATATGATACAGTGCTATCTTACAGTTTTGATTTCTTGACTTTCTACTTTCTTGTATCCTGGATCCATTTTTTTTTTAATAATGTGGACAATTTAAATATTTATGCTCAGTCAGTAAACTTCTCTGGGAAAATGTAGGAAAATAAATATAGAGAAAGTATCCAAAAAGAGAGGTCTGAAGAGAATTTAACCATTGAAACTATATAAGTATTAAAGAAACATCTGTTGGACATGGGTTCCTAAATACCTTTGAGAATCTAATGGTGATGGAATAATTCATAGTGAATCTGAATATAGAGTCTGAGTACATCACAGGTAGAACTGAAGTCCTTTTGAAATCAATGGTAAATTAACACTATCTTGGAGCCAGGACTGAAAAACTGTTTTTTTACTTCAGGGCGAATTCTGAGAGGAGATTTTATTCTTCAGCTTTTAAAGTTGATAAAAGTTTTGCTCCTGAGTTTAAAAACAAACAAACCAAAACGCCCAACCAAACACCCCCCTCAAAAAAAGAAAAAGCCCAAAACTAAGCAACCAAAAAAAAAAAAGAGAGTGCTGTTTAGCCCAATAAAATGCAATAAACCAGTGCTGCTATTATTTCACCTATAAATGGAATTTACACACTGTATTGTAGTACTGCATTTGGCACAATACAGTATGCATATGCACATAAGCAGATTTTGAGAGCTAGTCTGCTGGGTAAGTAACCTTTTAGATAGAACAGTTGAATTTCATTGGCTAAAATGCTATTAGTCAATGCTTAGTTTTTTGATGATTACAAATTCAGGGAATTTATGCAGGAATTTTCTTGTAGGAATTCTTGTTGAAAAATGTGCCTGATGCTAGAAAAGGAAATAAAATCAGCAGTTTGAATAGCAGAGTGATTTCTTGTGATTATTTTAATTTATATCCCCATGGGTACACATAGTTGTAGATTCCTTTCATTCTTAGAGAAGCCAATATGTTGTGCCAGAGTTGCTTTTGGAGTTGATCTGAGCCTAATTAGGAGATTTATTGTTTACCTATACTAGTTTTCATTACATGGAGTTACAAGTGCTGATATTTCAGAGACTTTTCTTATATTGCAATTTGAGCTACATAACTTGCTATGTTTTCTCTTGAGTGGTTATACTCCTTTTCCTCCAGGGTAAGAGAGAAATTACTGTTATCTCTATTGCTCATACTGTTAGTTCATGCTCAGACAAGCACTTCCCTTTACTGTTAAAATATTCAAGTGGATAATTGCCTGTACCTATGTATAGGCTGCAATAGAGTGGACTTAAAAGGATGCAGTAGGTATGCTTACAGACTCTATACTACCCAGAACCAGTTTGTGTTTTCTACAGATTTTAGTTCCTATTAAAACCCTAGAAAACAGCTAATCCCCCAGTAGCTGTCAATGCAATATTTGCAGCCAGATTTTTAGAACAGCCCAGTATTCAGTGTAGCCAGTATCTTGTTAATGTAGTTGCTTTGCAGCCTGAATGTGGTAATACTTAACAATAATTTTATTTGCTGATAGCAATAGTATAGTTGTAAGGATATTCATTCTGTAGGGAGGTTGTTAGAAAACTTTACATTGATGTAACATCATGAAAATCAATGATTTTGAAATAAAGATGTGGAACCTGAAATTCTGGTGAGAAATCACACCTCAGCTGGTGTTTGAGCAGGTTGAGTCTATAGTTCCTTAATAGAGGCTTTTTATTTGCTAAGGACAATTCAGTATTAATCCATGTATTAGTCTCTTATATGTTCCTCTAATAGCTTCTCAGGGGTGGACTAATATTCCCCAAAGTACTTAGCATACACTTGGTAGTGTTGGTCAGATAGTTTTCCTGCAGTATAAAAATTTACATTCTTTTTTCTTCAGGGTGTGTGAAATTTGCCACAGGAGTTGTTCATAAAGTAATGAGGAATTTGAGCCCGTGTTAAGCTATGGGCAGTTGCTAACATTTGCATAATATGTGTCTCTTCAAAACATTGCTGTTATAGTCTCTCCTTGGCTTCACAGCTTTGCCAACATCAGTGTCATCTTTGTTTCTTTGTGAGACAGGGAAGCTAGTTGTAATAGCTGCAGTTTCCTTCTTAACAGCTGAACAATTCTACCTTCTTGGTGTCTCATCTGCTACCTTTTGGGAGGAACAAGAGAAAATTCTTCCCTAGTTAGAAGGCCTGCATTTGATTAGTTATTCCTCTCTAAAGAACCTCGTAACTGTTATCAATCCTATGTTATAAGATTGTAATATATAAGAATTTAGTCTGGGATTAAATTACGCTTATTACTGTCCATATGAATGTTCCAGATGTCTAGCTGCATTGCATTGAAAGAATGCAAAAATTTTCAGGGGAATATTTGGAAGTGAAGAATGTATTTTGACATGGTCCTTCTGAAAAGATCATCTAGTAAAGTCATCTGTCCTGCTTATAATCTTTTTTTCCGATTCTCCTTGCCATCCCACTAAGGGGAGGGAGTGAGCAAGCAGCTGTGTGGTGCTTAATTGCTGACTGGGGTTAAACCATGACACATCCTGAAGTACAGAGGAAAACATGTTCCTGAAAAAAAATCCTTGGATGCTAGTGCCACCAAATACAGAGAAGATACATGCAAGGCTTAGAATTTTCACTTTATTCACTGAAATACCTCAAACTGTTACTTGTAAATCAAACGCTTCTGAACTGTGGCGTCAGCTTGGCAGGATATTCTATAGTGAATAGAAATCTTAGAAGACATAGGTGGAATAGGTGTTAATAAAAGTTACTGGAACTTCAATTTCTGAGCTTTCCACTGAACAAAAGTGCAGTGTGTGGGAGGCTAGCCTTATTCAATGGATTCAGTAAAAAAAAAATAAAAAATTAGAAAGTTTCCTTTATATTAAAAATAATAAAAAGATTCCAGCCTGAAAGGGTGGAGAAAATACAGAATTGTTACCTTGGATGCTCTGAACCTAAAATGTTTTTTTTTTTCTTTTATTCCTCTAATCCTGACGAACAAAAAATTCCACTGCTAGTTTGTTAAGTAGTTCTGAAACAGTAGGCTGCAGCTGTGCTCTCATGTCATTAATCAAGGATCAGTAAAAGTAATACAGTAACACAGATGAGGCAAAATAAATTGTGTTGCTCATCTTGAATAAGATTTATTTTTTTCTGTACACACATTTGCAAATTTTGGAAAATTCTATCATGAAAGATAGATAAACATTGCAGACCCAAACTCTACCACCTTCATTAGTAATAAGATCATATTAGTGAAATGAGGTTCGATTGCATTTTTCATGGTTTAGACATGATTTATGAGAAAATATCATCATCTGTCATTCTGAATGTTTCTAGAGGGCACAATAATCATGTCATTGTGTCATCATGTCAACTACTGTAATGCTGCCATTTGGACATGTGCATCGCTTAAATATTTTTCTGATACTCTGAAGATGACAGCAGAATTGTGTCCTTTCTAGGACTAGCTACATAACTATAAACAAGCATTAAATATATGGAAAAACATAATTCTGTTGAGAAATTTTACTTGAACTGTAACTGTTAAGTTGTAATGTTATTGTCCTGCATAACATTATATCTACTGGAAAAACTCTCAGTTAAGTTTTTCCAGGGTTCTACATAAAAAAGGCAAAATTTGAATATAAAACTGTATGTTATGTTCTGTCTATAGTAAACTTTTCTTTTTTCATCTTAAGGAAAAAGATTTTTTTTTTTTTTTTTATTTAAACAGTTTACTTAAGAATTTCAGAGGAAATCATTGCAGTTGGGGAACAAAATCTCCTACGGTCCTTTAAAAAAAACAATTTGATGTTACATTTAGGAAAGACACTTTTTTAATGTCAGTATTAGTAAGAAGGTGCCAAACTCAACAGGAGTTGAAAGTGCTCAGACTCACAATGAAGAACTTAATCTCATTTTGAATAGAGTCTTAAGTCCAGTCCAAAGGCCACTGAAGTTAATTGAATGATCTGATCCCTACTGTTTTCAGTGGGAATTGAATTAGGCCCTAGAATATCTAAAATGGTGCAATGGCATTTAGCTATGACACTTTCATTAATTGTATTAGGGACTGAACTGTTATAACCCCGTCTAACATTGGAGCACTTGCCCTTTTTCATGCTAACATGGACTTTGTAATGAAGGGATTTGGATACTTTTTTGTGGCCTAAAACTCCACTCTGATTGGCTTCCCAATATTGAAAAAGAAACACTAGAGCATTTGCAAATATCCCCTTTGGTTTAATGATTTTTTTAAGGAAAAATCCCAAGTCTGAATGCTCTCATCAAACTCTTTTGCTTGTTTATTTGCTTATTCTGACTGAATAAAAAGGTTGGTTTGGAGACCTGTCCCTTCTTACCACTGGGGTGTAGGAGTGTGTTATCATAAGGCTTTCAGCTTTATTATCTGAGCCTAAACACTGGTTAATTACTTAACTGGACATATTTTTACATCCTTGTAGAAAATACTAGGTTTTTTTTATTAAAAAAGCTAGTACCCAACAACAGTAGAAAAAAAACAACAACCAAAACCAAAAGCCACACAACATATAACCCCAAAACTCCGAAGCTGATAGAAAAAATTCTTGATGTTTGAAAAAATCATTGTTTTGAGGGTAAAGGGTTTTTCCATCAACAATTTCATCATAAGAAAGACGTTTTGTGAGTGATAAGTAGTTGTAGTTCATTATTATTTTAGCATGTTAAATTTAATTTTCAGTTTAAACTTCATTTAATTTTAGAAGCAGCAACTGGTTTTGTGTCTAGTCTCCTTAACTAAAAATATATGAACTTAACAGATGAGTTCTTAAATCACAGTTACATTTAACACTGGTTTTGGAAATGTCAGCTTTAATTAGTGAGCAAAAAATAGTAAAGATAAAATACTGTGTTTTTTCTAAAAAGTAGAAGTAAAATATAATCATTTTCCTGGATGCTTGCTGATTTTTTTTTCCCCTTTGTCTTCAAACTGTTTTATTCCCAAGATTTCATGAGCCCAATTATCCTGAATATGCAGATAATGGAATGTTAAGGGTAACCAAGAATAAATTAGTGCTTGAAAATGTCTACTTTCTTGAAAAATAAAACTTAAGAAACTGACACTATAATTGTAAGCTTTTTTTCCAGACTGTGTAACGTTAAACCTTTTTAAGAAGCTTATGAAATAATGTTTGTTATCTTAGGATGGTTTTATTTTATAAAAATAACTAAATGAAGGGTAAATATAGAAAAAATGGTCTGTAGAAGCTTGCATTTTTTGTCCTTAACAAGGTCTTCAAGAAGTTCCTTTCCATCTTTTAGTCCCTAGGAAACTCAGGTCTCTGAGAAACCTTGGGCTACTTAATGAAGCTTTGGCCTTTTTTCTAGCTGAACTGCTATGCTTATTAAAACTATTGGATGGAGTTATGTCCTACAACTCTGTGGGAGCCCAGAGTCATTCTCTCTGTTAGATAACCATAGACTGAAGAAGAGGTTGTTTTGAGTGAGGTAGGCTGTTCTAGGCATATTTTCCTAGACAGTCACCAACTGCTAACTTTGCAGGTTCCAGAATCATTATCACTGTTTATATTTGAAAGTGTCTTTAATAAATATTAATAGATGTTATTGAGCAATTAAACAGCCCATGTGTCAAATTACACCTGTATCCATTTTTGTACAACACAGTGGTATCTAATTGTTTTAAAGTTTTCATGATTAAGTGACAGTGTCAACAGATCTTTTCAACTCTTGAGACAGCTTTTTGCATACATACACAGTACTCTCCATTCTCATTGTCTGAGCTCTTAATTCACCATTCTACCAATTACGTTGGACCCTTCTGAAAAAAAACACCAAAAACAAAAAAAATAAAAGAAGGAGTCCAGGTCTTGAACAAAGTTAAAAGTTAGTTCTTTTCTATACATCATTCTCACTTCACTATGTTAAAAACTAAATGAAGATAAATTCTTGGCAAAATAACTGATGAAACATTTAATCAACTAATATTTTGTGCTTAGTTCAAAAACCAAAAATGTAAAATTAATGAAGACAGTAAGAGCATAAGGTAGGGCATATGAAATGCTAACTGGATTTATCAGTGCTAAGAAGGAATTTGAAGAGGAAGTAGCCAAAAACTTGAAAGTCAATGTTAAGAAATTCTTTCTAACATGCCTACGACAGCTAGAAAGGCACATGTGAAACTGAGCTTCATGGGAGAATGCAGCTACAATTAAGAGACCACTAGCAACTGTAACAAATCTGCACAGCCACAAAGTAATTTGAGGGCTGCTTTCATTTAGGTTTGTAATCTGAGCATCATCTCCATGGATAAGTGAGCACCAAGGTGATGTCGCTTTTATTTCACTGAAAACTGGTATTCAAAGGAGATAATAGGGCTGTAACTCATGATACTGAAATAACTGACGACGAGGTCACTTTTATTTAATAACTGAATTGTAGTTTTAGGGGAGTGATTCTCATCAATAAGGTTGTCTTGGATTTTACCTTCTTCATTAACATTGCAATATTCTTGTCCTTGCATGCGTTTTCTGTCTGGTTCTTATCACTTCACCTGACTAATCTGCTTTTCAAACCTGTCTCAGGTATTAAATACATATTGCATTTACCAAACTCCCATTTTCTTAGGGGTTGCCTGATGAAATGTGTCCAAGTAGGTCCAAAGTTAGGTTCAAAAGGACTCCAAAGTAGATGCTAGTGAAAAAGTGCTGGCATTTCAGAAGTTGTTAGTATTACAGGCGGAAGTCACAGCAGTGATTGAATCTCCCCAATTATCAAGGTAATAAAAATCATAATACATCTGTGACAACCTTTGAGAGAGTATGGATTTTTTTTAGGGAATACTCTCTTGCAATGTAATCATTCTTTGCCTTGTTAGACTGGCTTGGACCTAAAAAACAGGGATGAAGATTTCACAGGTTTCAGTATAATCTGCTTCATATAATCTCTTCCATTATGTCAGTCTTCACTATTAGAAAGTGTTCCCAATGATCCAACCTCTGCAGTCTTTTCTGCATTTTAAGCCCTGTGAATTTCTTTTTTTTTTCAGTTGTCTTGTAGGTATTAGAAGACTGATATATTTTTATCAAATATCCCTCCAGTCTTCTTATTTCTAGACTAAAGAATTCTCATTCCTATGGCCCTTCTTTTAGGTCCTAAGAGAATTTCATATCCACAACAGTGAAAAACTTTCAAACTACCTCTTTGGAGCATAAATTTCACTGACTGAATAGATTAAAGTTTCTAATTCAGTCAGTGCTTTTGACACCTGCCTATAAAAAGGCCTTCATGGTTTTTAAGCCATTGATTCAAGCAATGACACTTACTGCAAATTGATTCATAAAACTCCATTAAGAGGATTTTACAGAAATGTTTTCACGACACATGAGGTAGAAATCTCCAGTTGAATGACTTATAAAGGGCTGCTGTAAATAAATGGCAATGAAACCTCCAGTATGTGCTTTTAAGAAAGATCTAATTATTATTTTTACAATTGCTAATAAATGATAGCATGAGTTAGAGCCCTAAATCTTATGCTTCTTGGACAATATCAGTCTTTGAATATTTATATTTAAGTCCACTGGTTTTCATATTGTGGTCCATAGACTCTTAGTGATGGGGTATATATATATTATATATACATATTCTGTATATATGTATTGTGTCTATGTTACATATATATGTGCAATATAGCATATTGTGTTATTTTTTTGTTTCTGAATGCTTTTTGATAATTAGGGAAGGCAAGTTCAGGATATTGTAGCGTATCATTAGCACTCAGAATTCATATGAAGAATTTAAGAAATGAAGTCTGATTGCCTCTTACTGTGTAAATCTTCACTGTCATTTTTGTGCAAGCAGGTATCAAATGTCACAGGGGAAAATTAATCCATTCATATTGGCCTTATCGATCTGATTAATTTTGTTTGTAATATTTCATGTTTTAAATGATTGTTGAACCTTACAGCACTTGCTTCTTCCAAATGTATGTCGTTTCACAATTGCCATAAGAAGGCATCATTTTTGTTTAAAATTGTGTCAGATTGATTTAGAAACATGGTTTGGTTCTTTTTGTTTCTACTGTAGATTACTGTACTGTAGTTCAAGAATCAGTAATGTGATGTAATGAACCCAGTGACTGCTGTGATCACAGCATGTGCTCTTGAAAATTGTGCAACACCTTAAGGTGTAGCACAGACTGTTTTCTTCAAACTTGACAGATAGCATCCAGATGTGGATTCAGTAAAATGGTTTTCTAACAAGTTTCAAATCTACTGTCATTCATAAGAGGGCTCAAAAATGAGTTGCTGTGTCTGACACTGAATGGCATCCAGAAGAGGAGAATTTTATTATTTTAGTTTCTGAATGTGCTCCATATAATACAGAATTTCCTTTAACAGTACTGTACGAAAACCACAATATGAACATTTTTCGTAGCTAGGCTTACTTCCTCAGGGACCACTGAGTAGAAAACTGAAAATGAGTTAGACCCTTTGTTGCTGGCAGCACTTGAAAAGGTTTGGTGAGATTGGAGTAAGATCATTTTCACAGCAGAAGGGCCTCCTAGGACATCGGTAACTAGTTTCATTGTTCTCATGTCACCTTCATAAATCACCTTTGGCAGGGTGTGTTAGCCCTTTTTGACAATCTTGACCTCACTGGTCAAGCTGTGATTGGATTCCTGCAGACACCATCCCCTCAAATGAACTCAGAACATCTGATTTTCAGTCACATCCAATCATCATGTAAATGCCTTTTGAATGTGGGTAAGAGTTGTGCTGGCCCTCGGCTCCACCAGTGACAGTATAACTGTAGAGAATCATTCTTCACATGGATAATGTGGACAGCATCCTATCTACACTGTCCTTACTGGTCAAAGACATGGTGTCAGTAGGCAGGGTGTCTAGATCAGCTAGCATGCAGCTGACCAGAAGTATATGAAACAATAGGGAAAAAAACACAGATGAGAAGCCATTTGTCTTGAGTACATCTACAAAATGAAAAAATGATAGTTACGCTACTTAACTGAAGGCAGCTACATGCAAAGTTAATGGTTCTTTCAAGTTACATATATATTTGAAGCGTACTGTGTAAGGCAGTGCTATCTAGCTGTTCTTAGCAGGCAAGTTGCAAAAAGCAGCAAGTATAAGCGCAAGCTCTGAGCCATTTCCTTCTACAATGTAAATGTCTTACAAAGCCCTGAAGTAACCCTGCTAGTACTGGAAACATACTGTCCACAGCTGAGCTTCCCCATATAACCAGAGAAATACCTTTTTAGGCATTAAAAGAAGTTATAAAACTGCTTCCACCCTTCAGAAATCTTGATTAGATCATAGAGAACCATACAGTGTTGCACCTGATGATGCATTAATAGTACACATACCACTGACAGACAAGATAGGAAGTTTCAGGAGAAATGCCACCACCTCCCAGTGGTCTCAGGGGACATTCACCCCCAGAGTCACTCATCTCATCCAGTCACATGCTCTGTTGTGATTGTCAGCTAATCACAAACCAGTATGTCTTTTAATCAAATGTCTGCTTTCTACTATTAAATGGTGGCACCCTGTGAAATAATTGCGTCCCAAACGCTGCTCAATGCAGTGCCAAACTGAAGGGGTTTTATTATTTATTTCACCTCCTGACAGCACCTTCTGTGTATGTATGACAAGGAGAAAAGCAATGGGAGATTGCATGGTGATGGAATAATATTGTACTTTGCAGATCCTATCAGGTGACCCTCTCACTCGGAAAATTGCCCTAGAATGTCCAAATAAAAGAAAGTTTGGGACCCTGAGCTCAGCCAGTATGTTTTCTTATGAGAACTGCAGTACTTCAAGTAGCATGCATAATGCTCACATGCTCCTCCTGTAAAGCACAAGCACTTGGTTTCCAGAGGAGTGGTGGAATTATCTGCCCAATTTTCACTCATTTTCAATGTAATTTTAATGCGTGAAGCTGTTTGAAAGAGGGGTAGCAGAGACTCAGGTAACAGTAACAGACTCCAGTTTCTCAAGGTTGACATCAGTCTGTTGCTGTGTCTCTCCTGTATCTGTTTTTTGCTGACAGAGCTATAACTGTCGTAACATGACATTCAGTGTATGCTTGCTAACCAGGTACCCATACCTTTCCCACAACAAAAATGTCAGTGGAATGTTCATTCAGTAGGACGGACCTCTCCATTTCCTTTTCTATTGAAAAAATACTGCTCATACTTTAATGATTCTGAGGCTGAAATTATTAGCCTGCTATAAACTTAGAAAGCCCTTAGACAGAAAGAGTTATTCAGGGCCGTGGAAATCTAGATGCATATCTGAACTAGCTCAATATTTTGGAATGTCATGATGTATGAAAAGAAATTTTTAATTCAGCTGAAGATAGTTATTTTCAAACTCCTGGGCAGGAATGAGACTCTGGAGGCCTGAGCTGCATTTATTACAAGCTCTTTAAGGGACTTGTCTGATTCTAAGCCCTAGCAGAAAAAAAAGAGTAAATTATTGATGAGTAGGCAGTGCAATTCCCTCTCCAGTCTTCTGGTCATATTAATATAATCGATACCACACAAACTAGCAATCACTTTTTCATATTTACATCACTTCTATATCATTTACCTAAAAGACAAAACACAACCACTAGAATGTGTCTGTAGTATATGGTCACAATTACAAAACTGGAGAAGGATTTTAAAAATATCTCCACCTTATTGGCTTCATATTTCCTAGTTTAAAAGCCTGTACTTGTATATCATGTGCAGATAAGAAATATCAAAAGCATGAACAATAGGGAAGGGTCTTTTCTAATGTGGCAGGCAGCTCTTTCTTGCATTTAGACAATGCAGTAAGCAAGGTCTCTAAAGTATCTAAAAAGCTGGTTTGATTTAATGTGTTGACTATCACCTACAAAGCTTCAAAACCCCATGTTGTATTGGTGTGATAAAGATATTGACCTCCTGTTGACCTTCCTGTCATGCCTTGTTGTCTGTAAAAAGGAGCAACAGAAGAAACTTTTTCAAATTAACAGTAGCAAAGTCACTGAATTTAATCCAACCCCATAAAAAAAGCTCTCCAACGTACTGTGTACCATACTCTGCATTTGAGCAATCATATAGCAGAAGCCTGTCTGCTGGACAAAAGTGATTAATGTAAAAAGTTAGCTGATTTGATGATGAGAAGATGATCATACAGATTTCATACAGGGAAGCATTACTGTTATGCTAGCATACCTCCTTCACAGTGCTGAATCAATTCATGTTGTTCAGACTAATGGCTAAGTGTTGTAATCCACTCAAACTGTAGAATAGATTCAAATCTTCAGAAACTATGTAATTAATATTATTCCTAATGCATCACCACGTTTGATTGAGTTATGTTCCTGTGATTTAGTCCAAAGAAAAAGCGTTTTGACATTAGATTCTTGAAACCTTGAGACTCAGAGTAGAGTTTGACATGTGAAAAGCAATTAGAGTTCATTAATCTTGTACTGAACAGTGAATGGCTCACGGCTGGGTGGAATTAAAAATAGAGGGAAAAAAATTAACATGCTTTATGGGTTATCATCATATGCAATGTCACTACTGCTATCATGGTTTTCTAGATCACTTTAATATTCATGTTAAACAAACTGGAAAATTTTCAGATCCTGCAGTGGCACAGGAAAAATTCAGTCTAGGAAAAAAGTCTGATCATGAAATATTCCCTTTCTTGCTGCTACAAATTTTAGATTTTATTTTTTTTAACATTAATCTGCTGTATGGATTATAAAGAGAAAATTAAAAATCTGTGGAAGAAAAATGGCCTTCAGAAATTCAGATTAGCTGGAGTATTGGTTTGCTTTCTTTCCCTTTTTCTAGAGGGTACATGTCAGAAGAAACTACTAGGAAAAAGCTAGTCATGTAATATTTCACTTATGTCGGTCACAGACGTAGAAAAATTGTACTTCAGTTCTAGGAATGGAAGCATTCCTATTGGGTTTTTTTTTATTTATTTTGTTGATGCTGTTTGATTTGAGTATCCTACCAATGTATATTTTGCTTTGTGAACAAATATTACTATGCTGCATTCTATATATCATCAGATAAACCTAAATTCAAATTGATGCTAGCATGCTTTGTCATTGTCACCATTAAAATAGATTATCAGTTGGAAAATAAATATAGACTGGTCACTAACATTCATAATAAGAATAATTCAAAGCATCAAAATTCTCCGCCAGTTCAAATTCTCTGTTAACTTTTTTCAGTGTTTCTCTCTGACTAAGCCCAAATTGGTCAAGAGTGAGCAATGTTTTATTCTAAGTAGTCTGACTGGTGTCTCAACAGACATACAATAAGAAGTTAAAAAAAACAAACACCAGCAAACTTTAACAAATACTAATATTGAAATGTTTTTTTCCAGATTTGCAATAACATCCTGGATTCAACCTGAGTGCAGTTTATTTTGTTATTATTATACTAAATATCTTTTTTGTGCAACAACTCTTTTCAAGGGTACACAGTGTACAAAGCAGGGTTGTACAAGTGGGCAAACAAACTGACCAATGATCATTAATCTTGTAGCAAATTTCACAAACATAAACCTGCGGTCACTGTGTTCACTGATTTATTTTGTATGCTAATGAGAGCAAAAGGATCGTTCTTGCAGTTCTGACAACCAAATTAATGGTGAAAATCCTTATACCTGAAAATGCTTGCAACTGTGTAAATTACAAAAATTACTGTTTGGCTGGGATAAAGTCAAGAATTAAAGAAGAGCAGAGAGATGAATAAAGTACATCCTTTAAGGATGCATCCAGAAAACGAATCTTTTTGTCACCCTATAGGCAAGGTTGTAAGAAAGCTCCTAGGAAAACCAGCTCAGAACAATTGCAATAACAGTGGCAGAACCAATAATGTTCACAGCATTCCTAATATTTTTTTTTAAATAAATAAATAAATAAATAAATAAAACAGGATTCCAAAAGACCAAGAAAGCCTGAGGGTTAATCGGATTACAGATTGATATAATAGGATTAGTGACAACGCTTTCTGAACAGTATCGCTCTTTCTGTCAACATGGATCATGTTCTGAAACAGGGAATCAGATACAGTTTATTCCCAGGTACCATTTCTGAGCCAAATTCTACTATAATTGCAGTCTGTGGGAATTCTTGTTCAGGGAGAGAGCCAAAATGAACAAAAGAAATATATTCCAGATGTACGGCATTGGAAAAAAATAGCTACTTATTATATAGTGAGCTTTTTAGAAGGATCATAATACTGTTATTAGTAGCAGGCAGATAAAAGGTTTTGTTAGGCTTTAGCTGGATTTTACTTTCATTTCAGTCCACATATAATTCTTTTGTGGTTAGCATTTGTTACTCAGAAATGCATCCCAGTAGGCTGCACATTGCCTCCACAAGGAATATCACATGAAAGGAATATATAAACCAGAAGAGGTGTGAAACTACTGCCATGATCCAGACCTGAGTTGGAATAGGTATGTATCTTCTGCAAGAATGTCTTGTCAGTATAACATATACATAAAGAAAGAAAATGCTGATCTGATCTGGCAGAAATGAGGGAATTGTAGTAGTACAGTAGTACAGTAGTACAGTAATGAATAGCATTAATGTCTTCAGTCAAATCAATAGTCCATGTCACTTCTGAGTGTACAAAAAACATCTACAACTAATCAAGAATATTTTAATCCCACTTATCAGTAAGTCTATAAGAAATTATAAAATTTACTATAGAATAAAAAAATTCACATTCCTTTCTGAAAAAAATATTCTTCATTTCTCTGTATGTTTCAATCTCCAGACTTCTGTCATCACAGTTGCATGATCTTATTTTTACAAATGAAAACAAAAAAATCTCCCCAGCATAAAAAATAAAATAGACAAATCCAAACTAATTGCCTACGCTTAAACAAGAGTAGCTCTCATTTTAATATGCTCATTTGTTTTCAGTTACAATCTTGACTCTTACTAAAGCAGGAAAAGTGATTCTTGTCAATAGTATGGTAAATAGATACAAGATTGCCGCATGACCACAGCATTTACAACTGAACTCTGTTCATCTCAGTGAGAAATACTGGTCCATTTCTTGATTGCTGTGGGAAAATGGAAGGATTTCTAAGTTGACTTGTACTTCAGGTATCAGTTAATAGAAAAGTATGTCTCTGACCAATCGTAGAGTGCTGACATTTCAGCTAAGATAATTACACATCTCTCTTAATGTTTCAGTACGGTTCTGAAAGGAAGAGGGTACTTACTTTTTTTACAATAATTTTGGTTTATCTCTAATATGAAGTTCTAGACATCACAGAAAAAAAATCTCTAAATGAAAGGCATACTTAACATTTGTGACCATGGTCACAAAAATGTGACCTAATCATATTTTTATTCATATTTATTCATACCTCAGAAGTAACCTCTTTTAATTAAAGAATGTTTGCGTTGAGTTTTATGGGCTACAAGAAGCCATGTCAAGAAGGGTTTTAACTTGCCTTTCAGTATTTTTTATTCTAGCAGGGCATCTCGCAGTAATAGACAAAGAATTCTGTGTTTCTACACCCCTAGCCACTGAAGTAGGATTTCAAATCAGAATTTACTAGCATGTTGATTGAATATTCCATATCAACAAAACTTCAGTCCTTCAGTCTATCAGTATTACAGACTTCTAGAAATATATCATCTCCCTAAAGCTGATTGAAAACATGGAAGCTGTAAAAATCTTCATTAATAGTGGGTTTGTTGATTTAGTTTGGTTTTGCAGTATGATTTCTGGTGATACTATTTCTTTCACCATTCTTGTTTTTAATGCCAGAAGATGGCTGTTAGGAAGTGTATCTTAGATCTTGAGTGCACAGATAATTTGAAACTGATGTTAGTGGAGCAGTTCACTACACACTTGAATCAGCCTTCAGTCAAACAAGGAGTGCACATGCATATTTCATAGCCTAGGAGTCAAAGCTTTGGCTGTTTTTTTTAATGTAGGATTAATCGGTAAATGCTAGGTAACACCAGAATGTTTTCTGGAAACCATATATTTGGTTGGCAGGTGGCATGAAAGATTGGTTAGCAATTAGCAACCTATATTTTGGGAAGAATGCTTAGCACAAGAGCTGCTGTCCCATCAACCTAAAAGGGATGTGATCTTTACCATACGTCTATTTGTATCTGAAATGTGTTATTTGACAGGTGACTGCCTTTCCCCAGTCATTGTTTTGGAACTGACTATTGAGTTAGCCAGCCAAGTTTGGGCGATAAGACGGAAGATATATTGCATAGAAATTGCAAGGAATTGTTGATGCATTTGATATTTTATTAATATAGAAAGCTGATTAATTTGATACTGTTATTCATTTGATTTGTTCATTGCTTTGTTGTCATTTCTAACTTTGAGTTGCCAATATAACGGTATGGCTTGTGCTACTTAGCAGTCTAGTTAAGAAACTGTGTGTGATTGAAAGCTTACATGGTTTAACTCTTTATTTTCTAGATGGCATTCTCTGAACTTGAGGAGACCTTAGAGTAAATAAAAGCAGCTATATATTCTTTTGCTTGAGAAGTAACATCTCTTGTAACTATGGCCTGCATTGGAACACAGCTGCTTCTGTATGTTCTTTTACTACTCCTCTTTTTTAAAGTGGTATCAGAATTTCAGTAACCCAAGATGATAGTAACAATTGATTGGCCAGGGTAGAAGCTGATCAGCTCCTCAGACTAGAAGTTAAAAAAAAATAATCTATACTCATCAGAATGGTGAAAATTTATTTTGAAGTTTCTAGGCATCTTAGGTATCCTCTTGATTTCCAATCCCATTGAAACCAACTAGAGTTAGGTTCTTAAGAAAGCTTTAAATCTGTCCACACAAGGATGATTTTAGTTCCATAGTATTTGTTCAAACAAAACTAGGCTTCCCTTAAGCAACTTGTTCATTTCCCTGAATTTTGACCCTCGCAATTTCCAAGTGGTCTTTACACATAGTGGACCAGGATGATGAAACACTATTAAATGCAATCTCAAATGTCATGTTTCATCCTTTCCCTGCATTTTCTACATCTGTACCTTGCTGTGAGTTTCAACTAGATGTCTCCTGCGGGTCTCAAAGGGTTCATTTCTACTTGAAACACAATGCTTGCTGGACACTTGACATGACTTCACAACTTGGGCTGCTTTAAAAAAGGTCATTATCGTACCACAGGTTATGTATGGATAATTGCATTGTCCTCTAAGTTACAAATCCTTAAAGCTTCTAGCCCATCTAAGAAATACATTCTGACATCTTTGCCTGAAAGATGGTGA
Source organism: Pezoporus occidentalis (assembly GCF_034315485.1). NCBI lineage: Eukaryota > Metazoa > Chordata > Aves > Psittaciformes > Psittacidae > Pezoporus > Pezoporus occidentalis. The sequence continues at coordinate 3,393,704 of NW_026916315.1, forward strand.
AGTGAGCAATTCAAACTTCATCTACAGGCCTTCTTTTCTGTCTCCTACAAAGGATGAAACCAGAAGCAGAATAATTACCTTCATGAAATATGAAGTGTCTTCCTTTTTCTGAGTAGTACATGTATTTCTGAGTGTTATACTTTAATAGGATGCCTTTCCAAAAGCATTTAATGAAGGAAAGATGAAAGCTAATGGAGTAGTAGTTGAATGTTGCTTTTTTTTCTGATTTAAATATGCATTCATTTTCTTTTTACCTCTAGCTTATGTTCATATATCATTTTGCCTTAGTGCTCTATAATGAGAATAGTGGCATGCAACTCTGAAAAGTGTCCTCATTATTTTTACCTTACTAACAACACAAGATACATTGCATCAAAGATGCTACAGAAAAAGCAAATTAAAATTGAACTGCAGTAAAGCTACTAAAAGAGGTTATTGCACTTCAAAGAGTGTGCAACTAAATATGTTATGTGGTTGGATTATATAATTAAGGACAAAGAATAAGTATTAATGTGCTGGTCTGTAACAGTTGTTGAATGCATGGTTATGTATGGTTGTGCATGGTTAAGTGTACTTAATTTGGTACATTTAGTTGCAAATAATACTGGTGATTCATATATTTTCAAGGCTGCTTCGGTGTGGAAAATCTTTCACTTTCCTATGAGATGGGATGGAGTAATAGTTTCTTCTATGCATATGATTTAGTAATAGAGTGGTTGGCAATCACTTCCTATATCACCACTATTTTTGCGTTTTATGTTTTCATATCTCTTATGGAAGAATTCAATAACTGGAGAGGAAGTAAGAGACTGGCATTATGGACTTTTCAGGAAGGCAATTCTGCAGTAGTTTGCCCTCTAAAATGACTTACAAGAATCACTTGGTACATTTAGAGAATTCAAAAGATTTTAGATATAACACTCCATTGATTCTATTGCTGGGAAAACTGAAATTTTACAGTGCTGCTGATATATCTTCTAAAGCCAAGCTTGCTTTTGCATTATGAGAAGCAAAATGTTCTATTTTAATTATTTCACTAGTGTACTTTGTGCTATAATATTTAGGAAATTATTTAGGAAATGTCTAATGCCTTGATTCTGTGAAGTACTAATCAATGTTGGCTTCTGGTGAAGCTATTGGGCTCTGAGGTAGCCTTGCCAAAAGGAGTGTGCATTTTTATTCAGAAAGTAACATAAAACCCTGCAGTATTTACAGTTCTCCTTCAACTGATATGGGTGCGGACTGAAGCTTTAGGAGTTACGAAGGAGAGATAGGTAGTTGTGTCCAATATGAAAATCCAACCCTGTCCTCACAGCATGTGCGTTCTTCCCCAGAGCTGCTGGTTGATACCTGTCCTTAACAGATGAAGAGGTTGGAGCCTTCCAGTGCGATACTGTTTCATGATTGAAAAATACTGTGTGTTCATCTGTTGAAGTCCAGATGAAATACTAATAGGGCTAGTGGCAGGAGAAGCTGCAAAACAAAATGTAACAAAGGGCTGCATGAGAAAATTACTGTTCCTGTCCTCATTCTCTTTACAGACCTGTTATCTGCACTTAACCTACTCCATCTTGGCATCTACTCTGAAAGTGATTAAGAATATTAGCACAATATTTCTGGGGAAAAAAAAAAAAGGAAATGTAACTGTAGTTGAAAGTTTGATGTTGAGATCTTCACTGTATTAATTTTCAATTCTTGTTTCACTTCTGGAATAGAAGAGGATGTTAATAGACTACTGATTCTTTTTTGTGTTTGGTTTGGTTTGTGTGTAGTGTTTTTTTTTCTCTGATGTAAGAGCTTGAGGACTAACAACCTTTAAAAAGCCATTCATTTTATGGAGCTTAATTCTTATTTCCTAGACACACTATGTCAGGTTTCTCAGACTTTCATAATAGTTTCCTTTTGCATTTCAGCATTGATCTGAGATTTCCCAGCCTGAGTTCATAGTATTTCTTAATTATGGGCTGAATCAATCTAGACAAACTGATTGGTTATCAAGCTGGTACAATATAATCTTTGCCAGATTTGAATACAGTCAACTGAGTGCCTGAAAACTTTCAGTTAAGCAGCAAAGTTTCTCAGCATATTGTCACATGATGTCTAGTGAAGTACACTCAAACCATATGCAAATGTAAATAAATCAGAGATGTTCATTTATAGGGTACATTGGTTTGTAGCGAAAATTGGCCATGTGTATCTATGATGTCAGTATGGATTTTTAATGAAAAGTAGAACATCTTGACTTTTCTTGCATATAGTAAATTATTTCTGTAAAAAAGTATTTAGGCAAGAAACTACTTGGGCATCTTTCAGCATAAAGTTATATTATTGACATTAATATTGTTATTAATAGCAATTGATAATATGATCAATATATATTAAAACATTTATTTAATAAAATTAATAATATTGTAAGATGGCTAGATATTATAATTTCAGTCATTTTAATGTAATCTTTTTCTGAGTGGAAATTGACTTAGTTAACATTGCCCAAGAATAAAAACCTGTCACTGTCTGGATTTAATGATTAAAAAAAAAAAGTCCTCACTTTTAAACCTCAGAATTATTGGCAGTTCTGTGACTCTACTCAAGCTATATACTTTATCACATAGGGCTTACAGTAAGGATCTACAATTTAGAAAGGCCAGATGGCTAACACTGTCGCCTTTCCAGAGGTTACTACTCAAGATAATACCAGTGCAGCAGTAATAATGCTCAGGATTTTTTATGGCCTTTCTGAAGTGTACCAGTTATTGACACTTCAGTCTGAAAAGAGGTGAAGCATTCTTTCTGGCAAATTAACTTGTTGCCAGGCAATAGGAAACTGTGTGTGTTTCCTGGTCAGTTACAGACTTCCTTAGGTAATTGAGATTCTTATCAAATGTCAGAAGTCTTTGCCCAAAGCGACCTTGGTATGCCTGGGAAAGGAAAAATAGAACTTGTAGCTTCTAAATTTACTCTTTGCTCTGAGGTGAAATGCCTCTGACATGAAACTCGGGACATGCATTCAGAGACCATATTCAGGAAGCAATCAAGACAACCATTTGTGTTGATATCTCTGAAGATATTTAATAGTGTTTCAGCTGTGATTAAAAATCAGATAAGATGCAAGTTTCTTAATAAGTGGTATAAATGTATTATTATAATAATGTTATAAAAAATATGCCTGCTCCAGGATGCTATGTTCAGTTCACACCTCTCCTTCCCAAGAGATGTAAAAGACATTTAGAGATATGAATCAGGGCTGTACTTGACACACAGAGATGGAATAATACTGGCTGACTGGCAAAATTAGCATGTCTATCTGTAGCTCTGACCCTACATGGACAGCCCAGATGCCATGAGTTAACCGTTTTACAACGCAGCAGTTTAAAGTAAAACATTAGCTTTGCCAACCTACAACTTCTGTGCTTGTCAGTCAGATCTTTCAGACTGATTAGGAGCATATGAAACTCCCATGTGAAGTAAGATTGAAAAGATCAAGACTTCTTCCTTGATAAGAAGTGGCACAAATGACAAATGAAAGAGGTCATGGCACAAATATACGTATTAGTGAAGACAGAGAGAAGTAAGTGTGAATGTTATGCCTTCTAACCAAAGTGAAACTGAGGATGGCCTGATGACATGGAAAGGTGGCTGTTGCTGATAAAGGGAAGGAAATGTTGCCTGGCAAAAGCAAACAGAGGGTGACACAGGAAGCAGTAGAACTTGTTGATCATCGATATTTTGGGGGCCCAGGAATATTCAGAAAAAAAGATCGAAAATATATGTAGAAAATAACAAATAATATCAGTTATTAAGTTAATAAGCTATTAAGCTAATTAAATTAATGTTTTTAAACCTACTGTAAAGTGATATGGAGTCTTGGAAGAGGTGCATCTTTGCTTTCAAAATATAAGCAAATGGTCATTCACTAAGAGAAAGAAATTCCCCACCCCTAAGGAGTTAAGTTACATGGTAATTTAGGGTAAAAGGGAATGAAGAAAGGAGATGCAAAACATCCAAGGTCCTGTTCAGTCTGACAAATCACAATGAGTAAAGGTCAGTATATGAATGCATAATTTTCCACTGTTTGTCCTTCTCAGTTAAAAATGTTAAGCATTTCTGTTTGTAACTGTTATCTCAAAAAAATCCACAAAACCATGAAACATATATAATGCAAACAGCTGAATTTGCTTTCTCTAATAACAGAAAGAAGAAAAAAAATGCATTAATAGAACCAAAGAATTTGTTAAGATATCAAGTACATACGTAGAATGCAGCTGGAGAAGTAGCTACATGTCAAGAGAAAACATAAAGAAAAAAGAAGAATCAAGCCTAAATCCCAATTTAACTCAGTCTTGCACAGTTTCAAAGGCTACTCCAAAGCATTTTAGAAGACTTCTGCTTAATATTAGAGACTAGCAGTCAAATAATCTCATTACTGAACCTTGTAGAGGCAAAGGTGACCCTGATTTGCTGCAGAGGTTACTTGTATCAGGATTTCCGTCTGGAAGGACAGTAAATTCACTGGCCTTCTGAACCTTCTGTACTGGTGGGCAAAATACCGAATGGAGTCTTACCAATGAAGGGACAGCGTGAAAGGGAGAAAATCTCTCTCTGAAAGAGATCTAATCAGGAGCTGCCTTCCTAACTGGAGAAAAGAAAGAACCAGAATTCAACTCACTTTGACTACTTCAAGTGTAGTCCCTTCTCTCCCCCTGTAGGGAATATGATTTGTTTACTGTAAGTTTATATATTACAGCTGCTACCGATTTGTTATGTTAAATTTTAACAGTCTATGTTAATGGTGCATTATCTACCAATCTGTTGTTACTATTCTGTTCCATCTAATTTACAGACTGCCTTGCCCAAATTATCTATCAGTTTATGTGTCCCAAAGGAATGCACCTTATATGCAAAACCAATAATTTATTGTTAGCTTTATTAAAATCTTAATGGTCTAATCAAAGGATTATTAGTTCTGTTTCAGTGAAGCTAACACTGAAAGTTCACATTGCATATGGTTAAAGCTGACAGATTTCTTCTTTGCCCCTTTGACTGATGTTATACTCTTCTTTTTTGTGCCCCCGTCACCCCTGAGGTTGATGATTTTGGCCAGGGACAGGAGAATTACAGCAAGCTGTCATCACCCAGTGTTCTTTGCCAAGAGGTGTATCTTGCTGCTGATGGGTTATTTCTTCTCTGCATTTTTGGATCCACTTAATTTAATTCTTATCCATTTGCTAATGCATACATTTTACTTGCTCTTTGTTGGCAGTTCCTTGATATGCATGAGTTTGCTAGTGTGATTTACACACTAGTTTGGTAACAATTTGCTAGTTTGATAGTATGATTTACAGATTTTGGAGACTTGTTCTTTGAGCTCTTCATTACCCTAAAGGTGGTTTTACCTAGCTCCTGAGTCTGTGTTTCTTTGGTGACAAATATGAATCCCCTGATGAGTTTATAGTTCTGGGCCCTCCAATACTATCCCTGTCTGTATTTTCAAGTTATCTGCTGTCATCCCATATTTGTATTCTTGTGTGATATATTTTATTCTCTGTTATTGCTCACTATTACTTAAAGAAGTCTATATATAACTGTACAAAGCTAAGCAAAATCAAAACCAAATAACAAAATATCTAGACAGCTCTTTCAAAAGACATTTATCAGCAAGGCCATATGGACTGAGCTATAGAGCTGCAAGGTGTCACCAGCTGCAATTCTACTGACTAGCTGTGCTCCTTTTCATACCATTGCTTGGTAATGTTTCATGGAAAGACAAGACTGGCAGAGCACCAGGTCACCACTGGGCACTGCCTTTCCTGTATCTAGATTTTCTTCTGACCATAGTCAAATTGAGGGTAGTGGTATGCCACCTTGCTTAGATAGCTGTGAAGAATCTGCTGAACCACTCTAGAAAAAGGTCATCCTTAAAATGATATCAGCTGGTAATATTTTTTTAGAAAAACAAAACCCCACATATTAAACTACAAGTTGAAGTAATGTCAAGTATAAATATCTTTTTTTTTTTCCTTTTTTTTCTTTTCCTATTTTGTTTGTTTACATTGACTGCAAAGTCATATAAAAAATGCAATTGCTGGTTGTATTACTTGTCCTTATATAACCTTTTTTCCCTTTTGGGGAAAAAAGAAAAAAATAAAAGAAAGAAAGGAAACTGAATCTACCAGTTTTTCATGTGTCTTTCTTATGCTTTGTATGTTACCGTAGTAGGAAGAAGGGTTCTTTCTTTCACAACATCAGCAGCAGTTTCTTGAAGTTGCAATTTGAATTTGAAAGATTTATGTTTCTTTTTTGATTATTTTCATGATGATGCTGGTGAGAAGACTGTTTTTTTTTTTTTAACTCTGCTCTACACTTCAAATATTCAATACTTTAAAGTTTTCATCACAGTATTTTATTGTGTATTTATTGTGAGATACATGTTGACTATGGGAAATAAGAATGGGAGCTGTAGTGTCAATTTGTGAATTGTAACTAATTATTATAAAAACAGATAACCTGGCTATTTAGGAAAATGGGGAAGAAGGAGAAAAAGGAAAGGGAAGACGGGGCGGGGGGGAATTAAGTCCTTTGAATTTTCACCCTTTTTTGTCATTCATGAATAAGCTGGTAGCTTAGAAGTATGGGTTTAGTATTTGTGCCTTGCCTTTGAGTGCCAAGAAATCTTTCTTTTGGCCTGCTTGTCCTACTTAAACATTTCAAGATTGTGAAAAGTTGTCTCCATGACAATACTGTGCTTTATGGCAATAAGATCATTACATTTTGATACTGCTGCAGTAAAATTAGAGGATGTGATGAAGTTAAGTGTAGAAAATGCTTTCAGAGCAGCATAAAAAGGTCATAAAAAACCTGTCTTAATAGAGAATTTACTGGAAACTTGAGGAATGGGAAAAGCAATGGGAAATATCCTTTACTTTTGCTTATATGATTTAATTTCTTAAAATTTGATTATATTTCAAACAGCATCAAACCCTATACCTTTTATAATATTAGTTTTCCTAAGTGTCTTTCTCAAAACAGACTCAAATCTGGAAAATTCCTGATCTGAGTTCAATCCTGATAAACAATAAAAAGCTGAAATTTTACTCATGATGTTTTGTGTTTTCACTGCATATATCGTACTGTTTGAAAATGACAAATTTACAAATTTTAACCATCCTTCCTAAACTGCATTTATGGTACTTACAATTTAAAATAAAAAGGCAAACTAGTTTCAAATATTCTGTGTATCTGACATCTGGAAATCAGATCCTCTATAAAAAAATTCTAATTTCAAAATAAACTCTATGCAAGAAAACTAAATTTTTCATTGTATTTTGTTGTACTTAGCTAAAGATTACACCCATTTGGTGAAATGATGTCAGACAAAATTATGTCAGTGTATTTCTTTCATTTGATATTTGGAGAACATTTTCATGGAGGATTTCAACCAGATGTTGAAAAAAAGAATGATTTCTACCCTCAGTATCATGAAAAAGGAACATTAAAAAAAAGTGTTAAATTTGAACTTGAAATTTTAGATTCTGTCTTCACATTTATCAGTTTCCTCCTACATTTCTCCTCTATTTGTTCTTGTCTTATATAATTCTGTGAGGTAATTCTGGGGACATTTTTGTTTAACTTCAAACTGAGAGCAGGCACTGAATAGCCTGCTCAGCTGACACTTCTATGTAAATAATTAAAGTGACTGTCCATTAAAGATTTGTAGCCTCATGACACATTTCCCAGTCATGACAGTCAATCATTTAGGAGGTCAGCTCAACCTTTCCTGCATTTATTTTTCTGTAAATTAACATCTGGCCATAAAAATGATATTGCTGTCAGAACTAAGCTGAGATACTTTAATATGCTGGTGATGATGGAAAATATTACATGCCTATATAAAAAAAAAGTTTCCAGGAAAATAGATTTTCAAATCTATTTATCCTAAGTCAGTATCTTTTTAAATTCATTGGTGTCATGGTTTAAGCCCAGGCTGTAAGTCAGCCATGCAGCCCTCTCACTCACTCCCTGCCTTTCTTCCCCCCACCTCCACTCCCCGAGGGATGGGGAGGAGAATCAAAAGAATGTAACTCCCACGGGTTGAGATAAGAACAGCCCAGTAACTAAGGTATAACACAAACCCACTACTGCTACCACCAATAATAATAACAATAAAGGAAATAACAAGGGAAGAGAATACAATACGACCCACCGATACCCAGCCTGACCGAGCAGTGGTCTAGCCCTTCCGGGTAACTACCCCCAGCTCTACATCCTGGGCATGACGTGCTGTGGTATGGAATACCCCTTTGGTTAGTTTGGGTCAGGTGTCCTGTCACTGCTTCCTCCCGGCTTCCCCTCCTCCCTGACAGAGCATGAGGCTCACAAAGTCCTTGGTCACACGAAACATTTGAGCAGTAACTAAAAACATCGGTGTCATCAGAGCTGTTCCCAGGCCAAAAGTCAAAACCACAGTGCTGCACCAGCTACTAAGGAGAAAAATGACTGCTACTGCTGAACCCAGGACAATTGGCACAGCAATACTCAAAATATAGTGCAGTGTTTGAAGTTGTCATAAGCTTTCTTCCAATTGCAACAAAGAAAATATTTAGAGATTTGAAAAACAATATTTTTTTGTTCTATTGCAAAAATTAACTTCCTCAAACTAAATTTTTTGAGGAAATACTTAATTCAGAGCATTCTATGTGAAGTTGTTTTGATACAAAAAGCAAAGCATGAACACTCTTTTAAAAGTTATGATCTTTTTTGCATGAGATTTTGGTGAAAATGGAAATTAGAAATACTCCCTTTCCCAGAGGGGAGAAAATAGAGAAAATACTCATCAACTTTTAAAAATTCTGTTGCTCATGCTGTAATTTCATTTTTAGCAATTATATGCATTGAAATTGTGCAATTAATCCCTGCTGTTTCCTTCTCTTGATCTCACACTCACCTGGCTTCCTGAGGAGTCCCCAGACATGAGGAAAATCCTCCCTACTTATATCTCTGGGAAAAGGGACACCACCATGCACTTTTTAATAGTTACAATCGCTTAAGGGCAAGAGCTAGACTATGGATTTCCCTCCAAGTCCAGCCTCCCTTCTTTGGGCAGGTTCCTAATGACATTTTTGCTGAATGTAAAATAGTGGCAGTCTCCAACAGATGTTGCACTAAAAGGTACTTGAAGTACAAAGAAAGCAAATTAACTTTGTATAGAGATTAAGATCCCTTCTGCAGTATGCCACTTGATGCCTCAGTTGGCAGTATTTTGACCTAATGGTTCTTAAAAGAGAAGTGAACTGGGGTGTCAAGATAGTTCCTGCTGAAATGCTCTGGCTGCTGAAAATGTGAATGAGTATGAAACTGATTTTGAGACACTATTGCAAGCAAAATGAAACCTAACCCACCAAACGACATTTGTGCATGTGTTACATGGAATCATCTTGTAACACCAAATGCTCAATAAAGGTCTCTTTCTGAAATACTTTGAGCCTCATATATTAATAGAGAAACTTTCTTTGTAGTTGGTTCTTTCTTCAACCTCTTAGTGAGCCAACCTCTTTCAAATTAACAGGCATTCAGAGTGCTGTTAATTCTTAGACAACCCTTGGCATAACCTACATACCTACCTTCTTCTGAATTGCTTCAGACTGCAGCCTTCAAATTTCTTCTTAAAGTCTAATGTCAATGTCTTTACTAAAGATTGCCCTCCGTGTCTGTAGATTGAAGATTTACATATATGCTTTCAATTTATTTTCCTAAATTATTAAACTATGATAATGATATGCTATGAAAAAGTCTAATGAATTGATGAGGTCCAGCATGAGCCCAAACTTATAAAAAATAATTACCAAACACTTCCATGAATAGATTTGTTGTGTAACTCTAAAATAATGTGAGATTTTAGTAAGACTGCCAAGTCAATTCAGGAATTTCCACTTCAGAAATTTCTTACAAATTGAACAATGGATACACTGCATTTTTTAATTTCCTTCTTGATGAAGTAAATTCTTCTACCCTAATAACATTATCCTTGTACATTGAGTTGCTCGTTGTTATCGAGGGTATTATTTTAAAGAAGATGTGAAATAAGATTATTTTTTTTTTTTTCCATAGAATCATAGAGTGGTTTGGGTTGGAAGGCACCTTAAAGATCGTTTAATTCCAACCCCCTGTCACAGGCAGGAAGATTTTCCATTAGACCAGGTTGCCCAAAATCCTGTCCAACCTGGCCTCAAACTCTTCCAGGGACGGGGCAGCCACAACTGCTCTGGCAACCCATTCCAGTGTCTCACTACCTTACCCTCATAGTGGAAGATTTCTTCCTAATATGTAATCTAAATCTATCCTCAGCATGTCTTTTCTTCTCATGAATATGTGTGAAAGTCTTATCGTCACAGAATGGTACATCCCAGTATTTCCGGCATCACTTTTCCTCAGTGATCACCTCGCCTCTTTCTCAACTTCTCCTGTGATGTGTAAGGTTACTACATGTAATTCCGGTGGTTGCATCTCTTTCTCAGTCAGAAGTTGTAGTCACTGATAAGAGACACAGAATATAATTCTACCCAGTTCTCAGCTTATTTAATTTGCTAGTCTTCAGATCAACTTTCCACCTATCTTATATCAAAACCATTTTGACTGAAAGTTACTTGGGGGCTCTGTTTTCATTGCTGTGTCAAAGGTGTTATAAAAAGTCTCTCAGATCTTGTTCCCAGGTTTTTGATATTTTCATGGCTAAAAGTTCCTTGCTATCATATACAATGTCCTATATTACATAGCTAGATCATTTAAGGATTGGTTTGCAGATCTTTGGGGTTTTTTGCACTATAATGCTACATGATTCTCTATACTGACTAAAGAAGAGAAGTAATAACCAAGAAACATCAAAGTGAATTGCTGTCAGACTCTGATACGAAATAAAAATCATACATATTTGCCTCGGGAAGAGTTTTCTTAAAAAATAAATATGATCATGTGGATGTAGATGTTAGGTGAAGCATAATCAGGTTGACTTCCATTTTTTATGTTAAAATATTCTTTTAAGGATGAGCACTATGGCACACCACTTGGGCATGTAGCTCCCATCAGGACTTACCTATTTAGATGGGGTGCAACACAGAAAGCCGAAGGATAGTTAAGAACACAGACATCTCAAAAAAGAGTGTTTTCCAACTATTTCAAAAAAAGTAAACTTCAGCTGATGCTCATGAGAGGTCACTGTGGAAACAGAAGCAGCTCTGGCACTAACATATGTCCTAAAAGAAAAAAAAAAGTTAAAAAAAATTCTATTTGAGATATTTTTGCCACTGATATCTGTTACTTTATGTAGGAAACCAGAAGGCTTGAGATAGTGACTGGGTGCCGGACAGTTTCTTATCACATTCAGGCAGTCAATGGATGGAACATATGATCAGAATCAGCTTTAGCATTTCTTTTCTTCTTCTACAGTTTCCTCATCAAGGAAATCCCCTAACCTACTAAAAAGGTTAGAGTTCTAATAATCCTTTTCTTTAACCCACAGTGGTTCTCAGATGTGTGTTAGGTGAGACCAACTCTGCTACATTAAAGATATGTTTAGCTCTGAATTATGTCAGTTGTGGCGCAACAATATATGCAACACACACACAAACAGTACTTGAATTCAGATATGCCATTTTATGTTTTTGGAAAAGTGCAGACTGTTAAGTGTTATTTTCTAGGGCACAGAGAAAGCAAGGCGGCGAAAGAAATTGTCACACATTTCTGACAGGGTATGTGGTGAAGGCTACAGACAGAACAATAACTTTTGGGTTTGCTGGAGGAAGCTTATATGATAAAAAGCTTTAGAGAGGACAAAAGCAATGGGTGATCAAGTTATGTATGACAAAATAAAAAATAAAAGACAGACATGTCTGCTGGGTGTCTTATTTAGGTTTCTGATGTGCACCAACGTATTAAAAAAATAGCATCTATTAGGAAAAATAATGTACTGAGAAAAAGAAGTCCAGATCTCATACTTTGCAATACACATGCTCTGCTTTTGAACCGCAGAGTACACATCCACCTGAATCATGTAATACTTATGAGGCCCAAAGTCAAATCAAGCAAAAAATCTTGATTGTTTAAATACTGAATCATTCTCTGTACTTCTGCAACCTATCTTATAAACTTGTATTTGCTTAAGATAGAAAAGACTTGTTTCTTTCTAGTGTGTAATGGGCATGTGGGTATATCTGAATATAATATGTGTGGACTTGTGCATGTGTGTTTTAAGAAATTGTATTTAACCTCTAAGGACTGTTCCTTACCTGATAAAAATGAAGTGATCCAATGTAAGTCACAAGACCAAATCCATGAATATAACAATGCCATGAGTAGGAAAGGAGCTACTGTACTATTGAGTTCAATAGTTAGGTTATGATAAACATATAGTTCTGTATAAATGCTTGTCCGTATTTTTGTTTATGTATCTATTTCTACATGTACCTATGCATGTAACTATAATTACTTACACATATTTTTCCTGAAATGTTATATATCCTTTCTTTCCCAAATGTGTGCCTGCAAGTAATAAGGAAACACAGTCTGAAGCAATTTGTCAGAGTTCCTTCTTTAGGAACCGAGTTTGTTGAACTCAGATAATGACTTGGTTTTCTAAAGTTAGAATCTAGTTGTACTACCCAAAGATTTTAACAATAAGAGTAACTGCTTCTGTCTGTGGTGGATTAAAATGTATTCACTAAATAACTTTTGGAAAATTTAGACTTTTTTGCTTAGAAAGTAAATAAAATTGAAAACATCCATATCTAATTTGTTAGAAGACTGCTGTAAAACAATGCACCAACAATGAGGAAGAGAACACGTATGATCATAAGAAGTGTTATAATGCACATGAATTAGTGTGGTATCATTTTCTCAGACCTAATATAATGAATCAGGAAAGTGGTAGAAACTATAACTCTAAAGTCTGTTATAAAGCACAGGTTAATACAGCTATTTTGCCCTTCAGTGATATACTAACTTTGAAATACTTCACACAGTGAAGGCAATATAGCACTGGACTGTGTACTACATAGAGAACAGGTTTAGACAGAACTTTCAGGGAGACCTTCTCTTTGAGTCATGAGGTTCAGAGAGGACCACTTTGCTTTCTAAACTGCTCCTCAGAGGGGAGCTCCAATGTGGCTGGAACCACTCCTAGCCCCAGACTTGGTCAGCGCTTTGTGTCTGAAATAATATACACATATGCACAATCTTTTATACCACTTAGCCAAGATTTCAAGGTTAACATGTTATTAGTCACTATCATGGAAGCCTACAAAATTAAATTAGATAGGTTGCAATCCCCTAAGAGAACCTAGTCTAACCAAAAATCATTTAATACTCTGACAACATTAGTAAATTACATGTTCTATATGCTAAGTGGAATCAAAAACTACACTACTGACTTAAGCTTAAGTTTCAGAGACTTAACCCAATGCGCATTTCATGCATCAGTTAAGATGACGACTCAGGCAGTGTCTTGACCCAAGGACAAAGTCCTTGACTGCTGACCCACTGCTCAGAGGAAGACTAGCTCAACTCTTACCTTCTGTCAGTACTGAATTTATACCCTAGCTGACTCTGATCTGTGGTCAAGAAATAGGGTCTGAGGGCTCTTGGCTTTTGACCAAAGCGTGTGTCTAGCAATGGTCAGTTGTGCAACCCTGTTGTAACCAAATCAGTAGATTTTGCGGTTACCCAAACCAGATAAAAGTCAGTGAATATCTGTTAGCACCAGGAAATATCTTTTAATTCTTCATCAGGGACCTGAATCATCAGATGTATTTATTAGCGAGTATTGTGGCTCAACTGTCCTGTTAGGGTGTGTGCAACTGCTACAACTTTGCATAATTTGGGGTTTAGAATATGCCTTTGTATTAGATATCAAAGCATTTCTGACATACCATATGTCAGATATGAGCAGCTCTTTTAACATTCAAAGTATGATTAGTTTGCATGAACTTTCTAATTATTTCTGGAAGGGAGATGCACGTGTGTAATATCTTTGCTGACCATCTTACAGCTTTGCAATGTTACTGAAGCTTCAGTTATGATATAAATGTTCAACTTTCCCTTAACAGGGTTTTCTCAATGGTAATTTCATTAGTTGGTGTTGGATATGAACTGAATCATTTTCTATATCTTTCACTGTGGGAACAAATCTGACAGGTGAAGACAATGGCCTGGAGTGTCCAAGGGTTAAGCACTGCAGAAAAATTGGAAAAGATGAGATCATCCAAAGGCACTAAAGCTCTGTACAGTTTCCTATTGGACCATTTAAGAAACTGTAAATTACTAGGCAAAGTCAGCCACTAATCACATGATTTAGAGAATTACACAATTTACAAAAATAGGTATTAATAAAAATAGGTAAGATCACAGATGTTGTAGAGCAATGCTACAAAGCTAAACTTGTAATTTAAGCAGTTACCAGAGCTTATAAAACGTGAAGGTATGAAAGCAGATGCCTTCGCCCTGGCCTAAGGTTTTGCTAAATGAGCTGACCCTAGGAAAGCACTGAGCTTGACATGAAAAATCTATGGACATAACATGTAACAAAGTGAGGTGATGCAAAAGGTACAGACAGGCCTGTGAGGGATGGCTGTATTGCACAGAAGGGTAACAGACAATCAAGCTACACAGATAAAGGGAGGGGAGCAATGGGGACCTTTAAGAGGCCAGCAGAGCCTTAGTAACCTGTCAGTACCATTAGATAAAGCCATGTTCTCTTTGGTATCTACATCAGAAATGATACCAAATTTGGTTGCAGATACTGCAAGAATGGAAATAATGGACAAAAAATAATTCAGAGCAGGATGTTTATTTTGGTGGCAATTACAACAGAGAAAAGCAGGGGTCAAGGCTGAAGAATGAGCCTGGAAAAAGGGAAAGAAGTATGCTGGGAGTCAGTAGCAGCCATGTCCATCAGGCTAGAGGAGGAGAAAATCCTGGTGTGGGAGTGCCCTTTGCCAGGCTGCAATGGTCCGGAAAGAAGCATAAGCAGCAATTCATCAAAATGAGGTAGCTGAATATAATAAAAAGTAACTTTGTGGTAAATGACTGAGATGGATCTGTTTAAAATTTTGCTTTTCAAATGTTAGCAATCAATAATAAAACAGGAATTCATGCAGTTAATAAGGCAAAATGAGATAGACATAAATTATATGGTAATAAATGCATGAAAGACAGAAAAGAGGGAAACATACACTGTAAAATGAAGATGGTCAGTGATGTTTGTTGGTGCCAGATACAGGTAATGGCTTTCAATAAAAGCATTTCAGTCAGACACTGCAAGCTACTAGCAAACTGAAAGACAAATTAATGAACTTACAGCTAGGACATGCATGATGATGATGCAGAAGTCTTGCTCTGGAACGTAATACATTACCAAACATGGCAGTGCAACAGAAATAGCTACTTGTCGCATATCACTTGAAATAGCTTAGCAAAAGAAAAGGGGCGGGGTTTGTTTTTTTTTTTCTTAATACTTGCTACCGATGGTGCAACTTCACAGCAGGTTTATAAGAAAAGATAGTCACTTTCTAATGTTCAGGTAGAATACTAGTGGAGGTGTTCACAAAAGCTTATTTTAGTCCTGCAAGATTAGTCAGCCTTTCTTGTTCAAGGCAGTAGCTTATGCCTTCTGGGAGATAGTCTATCCTCACATGCAACTAAATAAACCCAGTAAAATGTCACTAGGCAGAACAGCCCTGCGGAGCACCACCTACCTTTGCTCTCCTCCCTTTCAAACCGTGGTGACCATCTCCAAACTGCTACTATGCTATTGCAATTGAAAAAAAATGACCAGTGTCTGAGGCAGTGCTGTCTGTCATAGGCAAAAGTTACACCAAAGAGTATTAATAGTGAAACACTATCTGTCATGGATAAGTGCTTGAGACAGTGTCATGATCCAGTACGTGTCTTGCCACTGGTTTTGGGGGACATCTATGAAGATTAATTGTGGCTTCTATGAGATAATTATCCTATCTACAGACTTTTTAATGTAGGGTGAAATTGCCACTAGTTTTCTAGGCTTTGACAGAGAAAGAGTGATTGAGCCATGTCATTCATCCAGAGATCAATCTGGAGATTACTCACTATTCAGATTTTAGTGCAAATGAGGAATGAACCAGGGTAGGATACCTGACTTTGCCTTCCAGACATACAAAACCACCATGGGAAGAATGGCGTATCTCTTCAACACTTCCGTTCATTAAGTATGAGCACAGCATCACCATGAGAGAAAATATGGTATTATCATGCAGAGAATTGGGAAGTGAGAGAGGACTCAGCCACTGCTTTCTCTATAACCTTCTCCTAAGACAGTACTGCTGGAGATGAACTGTATGTGAGGGCTTGTCAGAAAGCTCCAAGCCTGTCAAAAAGAAATGCTGAATGAAACCTTTCAACAAAGCTGTTGTGCTTGTGAATCTGGTGGGGAGAGATCTTCAGGTATGAAATGGTGACATGCAAAGGGCTTTACACTTATCAGTAGAACAAAAGGCTGATGATGCAGGAAACTTGAACCATCTACAGGATGAAATGAGAATGGCCTAAAGGGACATATTGAAAAGTTAAATTGACCTTATTGATTTACAGTGGTCTGTGGTGAGAACTGAAGGAATGGTGCATCATGTTGAAACCAAGGATGTACTTCAAATACAAGTAAAAATATATGTGCCATGGAAACAAATATGTGTCAGTCATTAACGAGTAAAAATACAGTTTTAAGCAAGATTAAAATAGCGACTGGTGATGTCTGCTGGGTGAGATGTGGTCTGTATCAATTAGAATCAAACAAGTATAAGCAATGTATGGATCCACAATGGCTTGAAAAGGTTCCCAGCTGAGCCCAATTTAGTCAATTTCAATCTGGGGATTCAAGCTAAATTTTTTGCTATTCTTATTCATTTAACTCTATAAGATACTTTCTAGGGTCACCAGTGGGCAAAGGAGGATGGAGAAGAGTATACGTGGGTTTTTTTTTGACTGGGATGGAAATAGTTGCTAAAGGTCTTATGCCTTTGTGAAAAATGATCAAAAGTGGAATGACAGACAATGACACTATATTCTGCATTTCCTCGATAGGAAGAGTCCTGCCATTGAAACAGCCAGACCAAATGATGTTTGGTCTGCTGGACACATAGAACCGTGACAAAATATAGATGTGTAGGTGTTTGTGTGTGTGTGCACTTCCAAATAAATTATCCCCTGACTGGGAAAATTCCATGTGATTAATGTCTACTCACATCTATGCCAAGTTATTTTTGACTTACAGGGTGTAATGCTGTGCTTTCATCACTGCTTGCGAGCATCCAGACCTGGTGCTGTCAGGGAGTGCTTGCTGAGATGGATCACATATTACACAGCCAGCAGCAGTGAAAAGCACCCAGACCAGGAAAGCTGCAGGTGGAGAATCCACCTGTGTCTGAAAAGGCCATCAGACAAGGAACTGCTTTGAGAACAATGAGCTGTCAGAAAGGCAATTGGTCCATCAGTAATTACTGAGCTTTGTCTACACAGACAACTGAAAGTTGTGACAAGCAGTCCTCTTGGCTGTCAGATATATAAACTGTGCACTCTAATCTCCCACCTGAGACTCTTTACATGTGAGAGACTCTCCATGACCCTCTGCGAGACTCCCCTTGTCTTTCTTGCCATTAATTGCATGAATGACAGTTTGTGGTAACATTTAGTTAGCATCACTTTCTTTATATTCAATCAAAGCAGAGTAAGAGGTACAGATATGGAAATAGCAGCTGATATGATGGAAGGTCTGGTCTGCTGTGTGACAAGAGCACTACTTTTTTGAAGACTTAAGATCTGCTTTCAAATGAACACATTTACAAAGCATCTTTTCTTTTCTTTTTTTTTTTTTTCAGTTCTCCTAGTCTCTCAAAGTCTATGTAAGATTTTCTGTATTAAATTTGTGGTTTAGGGGAAATATATTCTGAGTATGTTTTTCTTTAGCTTTGTTAAGAACAAAAACTTCTAAAAGTCACGTTAACAATAATGGAATGAATTATGTGGTCTCTGGAAGTTTTGCCTGAGTAATGAATTCAGGATTTTGGAATAACAGTGGTAAGGATGAATATCTCATCAAATGGCCATTTTAAACTCCCAGAGCACCAGAGTGTTTTGATCATTTAGTAGTGGGGGAATAAATATTATTTAATCCTAATTACTTCATTGTTACTCCAGTACCTTAGCTATCTGTTACAAAGATCTCTGTTTAGGTAATATTAAAATAAATAAATAAATTAAAAAGCCCAGGGAGCTACTTCACTTCCAAACTAAGTGTTTATTTCCTGGGAACAAGAAAACGTCAAGTGTCTTTATGAGGCTGTAAGCCCCCACAAGAGTAAATAGTGGTACATTCTCTTTGCGAACCTTTAGCTTTCCACCCTAAACAATGAATGAAGTTATGATACCATAGTGAAATACTCAAAGACATGCAGTAAACTGTGGCAATTGTCCTCTCCCTCCACAAGTCTCTTGGCTGTGGATCCAATCATGGGACAAAGGTGATTTCAGGTGACAAAAACTGGCAACCAGTAAAGACGCTGCCTCTGGAAGCTGATAGAGAGTAGCCTTTTCCTTCACTTACCAACATTCAGCAGTAAATCTGTCTTGATCACCTCTCCAAGCCATGAAGAAGGACAAAAATGAAGCATTCCTCACCCTCTCAAAATAGGCAATTTTAGGCCCAGGTGATGTCTTAACCCTATTCTCGGCCCTGGAAATCTGAAGATAAGGTAAGTTGGGGCACCTTTTTTCCCACAAAGAAACAGACAACTTCACCCAAAGCAACAGATGCCAAGCTCTTATTTCACAGCATCACACTCAAAAAGCTCTTTCTGCATTTTCAACTCTAGCTGAATTTCCTTAAGAAAATCTGATCCAGGGCTATCATCTTTCAGTGTTAGACTCTGAATCCATCCTCAGTATTAGGCAAGACTGTTGAACCCAAAAGCTGCAGTCCTTTGAATTTACTGCTGCAGTTGAACTTTTTGTTCTATTACCTAACATAACTAATCTCAGACTCAGTCCCAAGTCTTCCCAGGCCACAGCTCCTTTCCTTTTGGCCTTGGTCTAGCTAAAAGCATGAGCCTTTTTCCTAATTCTGTACACATCTTAAAAAAAAAAAAAAAAAAGAGGAACTTAATGCAGATGCTATTTTTTTTCTAAGATGAAGTAGCGTGCAGTCCCAGGTAGATATAGAGCTATAAATCAATGGTTTCTCACCAAATGAAATATTTCTTTGACATCTAACCCTTCCTTTGTCTGTGAGCCTGAGGAAGGTCTGTAGCAGTCTGTACAGGCTATTAGATAAGCTTAACCAAACCCAAGGCTAAATACAACCTCAGGGACTAATGTATCCCACTGCTACCATTACTGATTTTGGGACCAAATGACATCTTTTACTTCTTCAACTGCAGGAATGCACAATATTAATTATGAACTTATGAACTCTAAACTTTCATCAGAGTCAGACTCAGTGCATCAAAGACTGTCTAAAAAGTTATTAGGGCTTAATAAATGTCAGCTGTCTTCCAAATCATCGCAGCTATCAGCATGAAATACTAAGATCCTTTGTGGAGTCTTTGTTTTTTTATCACAAACAACATATATAACCTAAAATCTAAACAGTTGCTATGGGAGACAGCTCCTTCTGTTAAATCAGCTACTCAGTTTCAGGTCCAGGTAACACCCACTATCTTCCTCAGCCCTCAAACTATCAACATACTGAAGTAAACTCATCCCTTGATCTTTCAGTTTTCTTAACCCTAAGTTAAATCTTAGCAGTAGCCCTAAACAGAGTCTGGGCAAGAGAAAACACTTCCAATTAGTAACCCCAAAATATATATTAAAAAAATTCTCCTCTTGAGTAATATTTTTTTCTAATCCTGATCCAAACCTGAACCCTTATCTCAACCTGACACTGTAAAACTACTGATTTTCAAGTTCTCACTGCTAAAAGAAAGTGCTTTTAAATGACATAATGTTTGAATTTACTATCAAGGTAATTTTACATGGCTTTCTGTTGAAGTACCAAATGAGTAGGAGACAGCAGTATTTTAGCTTTAATAGCTGCAATCAGCTCTCATCTGTTCTCTGAAAGGTAGATTTTGTAATGACCTGATTAAGCAGAAAGATCATTAGCTATATTTGCTGGTATAGTTGTCTTTTCCTCTCTCAGTACTCCATTTTTTCTTTTTGGCAATTCTCAGGTTTTTCTTCAGAATACCATAAACTTCAGATAAACACAGTGCAAAACATTTCTGAATTGCCATAAACAACACTTAAGGATGTTTAATCCATATTCTGTTTCCTGTTCTGAATCTGTTTTGTCTCTGGTGCCACAATAACCTGTCTCACTCGTATGCATAGTGGCACTGCTAATTGTCGTTAACTGAGACTATTCATATCTAATATGCTACAGCGGTTTTCTGCTGAATTTTGATTGTATGTGTACTGATGAGGGAATCCAGACTCACACATTATACCTACCTATTGCTGTTTGGACAGTCACAAACAATACAGCATGAGAGACCTCCTCCCTTTATAGGCAATATTTCCAGACTCACATAATTGTCAACAGTTATCTAAAGATTTTAATATTCCCTTACTCCTTTGTAACTGCTGAAATGCAATCCCTGTGAATATAATGATGAGGAGGCAAATTACTTTCTTTATGTGGAACTAGTTTTCCTCAACATTTGTGCTGGGTATTAAGAAATAGAAGGATAATAAAAATATTTCTGCCAAGGAAAGTTAATCTTAGCAGAGTTTTACATCCTCCATATTTCCCAGGTGGGCATATAAAGGAAGGAAAAGACAGCATCATAGATTTAATAGTTTCCACTAACACACATTAAAGCCTGATACAAACACAAGTAATTTCAGCCAAGTATGATTTGTATCGATACACTTAGGTTATGATGGGGTCAAACTCCTGTTGCCTTCAGTAGTCTTTGAAGAAAAGGTTTAAATACCAAGAACATTTCTTTTGCTAGCAAACTCACCTTTTCCCCTTTCCTCTTCTATATGTTAGCTACTTAGTGAGCATTTTAGTCATGGTAACTTGCCAAGAAACGCAGTATTTCTCTTTACTGAGCATGCAGCTACAATGCAGAATTTCTTTGGCATAGGTTCAGTCAGAGGTGTGAAGAGCTGTGACTCCCTGATACTGCCGGATTGGTGGATGGCTTCAGTACATATTCAGTTACACCAGCCTCAGACAGCATATTTCACTTCTAAAGTATTGATATTCTGTACAGGTATTAATGAAGTTTTATTGTTATTGCTGAGTCTGCCACTGAAGCACTTTGAAGGTCTGAAATAGTCTTGATATTGCCAGCTAGATATTGCTTGTTTAGCACAGCCTTGTCTTCAAGTGTAATCTTAGTTTTTAATTTTGCATCATGCTTGACACTATATATAAGCACAGGTAGCAGTCATGATTAGGTTGAAAATTTTGAGGAGTTCACTTCTCAGCACCTTGAGAATGATAGGACCAAAACGTTGGCAGCAAGTATCTGAGCATGTGACACATAATGTCTGCAGGAGATGCAATGAGGTATTTTCTTAGTGGTGTTTATAATACCTCAGGAAGCACCAGAAGGTCAAAGTACATGAAAATGTGATTTTATAGGGAATATAAGAAAAACAGAAAGTATAGCAAAGAGTATTCTAGACTTATCCAACTTTTCTCTTCCTAGGCAAGTTCTCAATGAGAGACTCTTTGCTGGTGCCTGGCTACAAACAGTAATTGGAGAAGTTTTCTGGCTTCAGAGATGATTCATAAATTAATACACAGAATAGAAGAAGGTTATCTCACCAGTGGGATAAGCATTTCGGCTGGCCTAAGTACAGTATCAATTCCTCTGGCATTAAATAACCTTTCTTTTTCTGACAGACGTAAATGGCCTTTCAGGTAGTGGCAAGTAGTTTTCTCTGCCATTTATTTTCTGAGAAAGCTCTCATACTGTTCCCTGTTGTTACAACTCACTTTAAAATTCTGCTCCATACACGGTGAAGTTGTATATATCATAAAGTCAAAGCTCCATTAGAGAATCAGGTGGTAGAAAACCTAAAGTGCTAAAAGTATATAGCATTGGTTAATTGCTCATTTGTATTCTACCTTAGTGATGGAGGTTATATCTTCTGTGGGAAGGTTAATACACCTATCTGAGAACAAAACCAGAGACTGGGGAGAGAAGTGGTTTTGAATTTGTAAAGGGCAGGCAATTAATTTATCTCATAGGCATTGCTCTGGGTGCAATCTGAAATCAAACAGAGCCATTTTGGCAAAAGGAAATGGCACATAATAATCAGGATATAGTACCAGATATAGGACAAATAGGCTGCATTAGAAAATAATGATAAAAGGCTAGTAAAACATCATGCAGAGAGGCAAAGTGTCCTAAGGGAGCCTCCGTGTTACGCAGATTATGGGAATATAAACTGAAAATTCTTATTCTTGCTATTATTTCTGAACATACGTTGCAACCACACATCCTTTCTTTAACAATATAGAGACCAAAGTTATCAATCTATTCTTGTGTTCAGTGGCGCAATAAAAGGAAAATAAAGTATTTGTCCAACAAAATGCAAAGATGAAAGCAAAGGCCAAATGGTGGGAGGGAAAGTTTAATGGCTTAAAAGCCACCTCTGTTCTGCTATGGATCGATCTCTTTTCATGTGGAGTCACCAAATCTAGAGCAATTTTCACTTACAGCCCTCAGCAAGTAGCTTTGTTCAGTTTACCTACAGCACTTATTACAGATCAACTGCTTTGTAGGTCTTAGCTGTGAGGCTAAGTTCACTTTCTCTGTTTTTGTTGGGATTTCAATTAGAAAACCTCAAGTTTAGAAGTAATAAAAGACTAAGAAAATAAAGATTTGACTATGTCTAATGGTATTTCATACAGATTATGTTTGTTTTTTCCTGTGAAAACATTTTTTGCTTTGAAACTCATATTTTTGACATTTGAAATAAGAATTTTCTTTTTGCCTAAATTAAAAGTTTTTATCATTTTGTTTTTTCCCTGTGGAGCAATGTATTCTTTTCATGTTTATTTCAAATGTGAAGGGAAAAAAGTAAGAAAACTCACAATACTTCATAAGAACATGTATAAAGTAGGACTTCCTACACTGCATAATACTCACAAGTATTTGTAATTTTGTATTTCTAAATTGAGAAATAAATACTCAAAACAGTGAAGGAAAAGATGTTATTAGAGAATATGTATGCATTATTTTCCAGCAGTCATAAAACAGAGTCATAGTTTTTATTAAAGCTTTTTTATGCAGTTGCTTCTGTTTTGAAAGCATGCCTTCAGTGAGACAGCACATGTAAGAGTTTCCAATGGTATAACACTCATTCTGTTTCTTATTTGCATTTCCTCTGTGTTCATAAGATTGCACTAATTAAGATGATGTTCCTGCCTTCTAGTGCAAAGAAATATAAAAATTTGGGAAGTAATTAACATTGATATCTCAAATGAGAATTCTATCTGTATAAATAAGGAAAGATACGCCTTATAACACATGGATATCAGGTAAAAAAAATCTGGTTTTCTATCCACTAGTGTACAAAGGTACATGTCACTCTACACATGAAAATGCCCACTGAGACAGTAAGACAAAAAGCCATCTTCTCTTTCCTACTCTTTTTCTGTTTTTATTTTTTTCTGATGTATTATTCAAGCTAACTTTTTAATCTCTTATATCTAGATATCTGTGGGGATAAGAGAAAAAACCCAAATGCCAGATACTTTTGTCAAGAGAACTTCTCTGAATTGTTGCCTTTGTGGCCACCATCCCACACCATTTCTTCTGCTAGCAGGATGCAGGCTGGAGACAACACTGTAGCAGCAACTTCTTACACACCATAGCTATCCAGTAGTGGCTCCCTGCACCTCCTTGCAGAGCATTTTGTGTACCAGTGCTGTGAGACCCCAAATACTATAGTTTGACATGGTCTTTAAATGACCGATGGCTTTCTTGAAAAAAAAAACCTGTAGTGCCAAGAGCCACACCAGCAAGACTTCTTGCTAACAGCACTTTTTGTTTTGTCTCAGCTGACAGATAAGGCCAAATCAAATAAACAGTGGTGTTTGGTTTGGTTCTGTTTGTTTTTTTGTTTTTAATTCAGTATATTTGCAATTTCTGCTTATAAAAATTTACCATCCAGACAGCTGGATATTATGGATGTGACAAATTGAATATAAAATCCTACACTTCTACAGAATGTGGCACGATCCTCTTTACTGAATAACAAAATTAATGCAAGCATGTATGGTTTTTTTCTGCCACATCAGTGAAATGATTAAATAGAAATTAAACTAAAATGGGGATGGTATGTTAGCATAAAATTTGTTTCAGGTAGAAAAATTTGTAGCAAAAAAAAAACCTATATCAAAACATATCAATAAAACACAATATTCTGCATTTAATATAAATTCTTGGTTTTAAAGCCCCAGTCATGGAAAAAAGGCAACAGTGATGTTAGCGGGATTTATAGAATTTAAAGAAGTCATTACTGTGTTTCATGACCATGGTCTAAAACTCATGACTGAAGAGTAACAAAAATTACCATAGTGGGCAACCTCAGCAAAAACATGTATATATGCACTATTTTAAAAAAAGTTTTTAAGAACTGAAAAACAGAAATATATTCTACCCATTTAGAGAATGGGGTAGATCTCGAGAAGCATTTTCATGTGCTTCTGAGCTATGGGAACAAATATATAGGAAATTAAATGCTGTACATGGACAAAAGTTGACTTAGTCGCAATCTACAATTGTTGTATGGTGAAAATTAGCCTTGGTCCCGTTGCTAGGACCAAGATCACCTTTCTTTCTCAGCCTGCTGATTTGGTTTTATTCTCAAACCAAAGTGTGATGAGGGGATGCTTTTTCTGAGCAGCTCTGCTTTCTGTGGTCGAAATCGCAGTTTTTCTAGAATGGCTAAGTAAGCATAGCAGGAAGATTTTAACACTTAAGCAGAAATGCCAGTGCAGTGCAGGAGTGTAGCTATACTTAAGGGAAAGAAAAGTTAGCCTGGGGAAAGGAGGATTGAAAGCTTTCGGCACTGAAACAGAAGGTCCCTTTGGGATTAGCTATGGCTGGATGATGTGGACACCCATATATTCATTAAATTCAGTGCAAAGGTAACAGTTAATTGCAGTAAGCAGGGAAAAAGAAATCCCGATTCTGTCTTTGGGGTGTTCTGATTCTCTTCCTAAAGAAAGAAATCAAAAATGCTGTAAATTAAGCATAGATTTTCTTCCCAGGATACCTTGTCCTGTGAATTATTGCTGGATTCAGTAACAAAGTCCATTGAAGGAAGTATCTTGAGTGAAATCATTGAGATTGACTTTGTCTTCACAGAGTTGCTGAATTAACCACTGGTGTAAAAGTGGTGTAAAACTAAAAGAAGAAAAGCTGATGCCCCTACTTTGTTTTTTTGTTCTTATTTTTTTTGTTTGGGTGTGGATTTTTTTTGGGGGGGGGCGGGTGTTGTTTGTTTGCAGGATTTTTTTGGTTGTTGTCGTCGTTTTTTGTTTGGTTTTTTTTTGTTTTGAGTTCTTTTGTTTGGCTTAGTTTGTTTGTTTGTTAGCTGGCTTTTCCTAAAAATTCTGAAGGTACAATTCTGTATTTAGATAAAGGTTATTTTTTTCCTCTGTGCAACAGCTAGCTCTGAAATTTACCTGACCATTTACCTCATACAATTGCCTGGCTACATGTATGAGTTGCTATGGCCTCTGAAAAATGATCCCTTGGATACAGCACTTCAAATACAATTTGAAGTGAAAAATCTCCAGGGGTTTTATTAGAAGAAATAACAAAAAACAAAGCCAACATTGTTTTATTAACAATTTTATTTATTCAGCTAGAATGGCTAAGTAGTATAGCAATGTAGTAACTCTTGTACGAAACTTGATTTTTAAACCACTGTTTATCTGCTGTCTCAAACCTCTCAAAAGAAAAAAAATGATATCTTTCAGGCTGGTGCTAACAGTGAATGATTTATCAGTAAGCCAGAGTTATAGTGAATCAATCTGCATCTTCTCCTGATGAAATAACAAATGGTGCATCACAGGCTTTTGTAGATCATTCATAAATTTTGTCTTACAAATTCTTCTTTCTTTCATCTTTCCTACTCTCCTCCTATGGATCATTACAGTTCCAGTTAGGTCTCCTGATCTCACTGGCATCTTTCTGCTTGCCCTCTAGTCACTACTTGAACATACTATTTGGTTTCACAATTAGCAACGAAAAGTGGGTTAGAAAATAAGTGTCATTGGAAACCTCTGCAGCAGCTTTAATGTGACACCTTGGCAGGAGTCACTCGTATGCAGGTCTCCACCCCATTACTGTTCCTTGATATTACCTCTGGAGTTTGGATGTGGCTAAGAAAATGTAGAAAATAAATGGAGCCCTGCTTCCCCAGACCTGTGGCTACTTATTTGTTAAGATACGCTCATGCAGATGACAGCATGTGCAGTGTCATTCCTGTGAATGAGTCTCTGCATGTGCCTGAATGCATTTAATTTAAAAAATTACATCACACTACACCAGCACGGCATTTATGTGTGCTGAGGCCTTGTTTGGTTTTACTGTTTAGCTTTGTGGGATCTCCTGCAGGGAAAAAATAGTTGCTTACCATTTTTCTGCATCTGGTGCCTATAAATCAACCCTTGAGCCAGTAGAAAAATTATTTAACCCCAGGAGGTGTCCTGGCAAGCTTGAAGGAAAGAGCCTTCTGCTTCATCATAAGCTGCTGTCAACTTTTATCCTTAAAAGAAACACTTATTTCTTTGCATGCCAAAGGCTAGGAAAATCATCCCCAGAATCAAAAGTGTTTGGGAACCAGGGTGCACAACAGTGCTGTCACATTGATCCTTATTTTTCTCAACAAAGTTTTTCTTAAGTTCATTTCATGTGTTCATTTGAGTTCATTTCACATGGGACTTCAAAATCAAATATCTGGCTAAATACCTGTCCTGGTTCAGAGGAGCTAAATACCTGTCCTGTTGCTGGGACAGAGTTAATTTTCTCCTAGTAGCTGGTGCAGTGCTGTGCTCTGGCTTTAGTCTGAGAACAATGCTGATAACACACTGATGTTTTAGTTGTTGCTCAGTAGTGCTTACACTGACCAAGGACTTTTAGTCCCTCATGCTCTGCCACTGAGGAGGAGCATGAGGGAGCAGAGACAGGACACCTGACCCAAACTAGCCAAAGGGGTATTCCATACCACAGCACATCCTGTTTGGTATAGAAATTGGGGATAGTTACCTGGAAGGGACTGATCGTTGCTCTTGTTAGGATTAGGCACCAATTAGCAGGTGACGAGCAATTGTGCATCATTGCTGTTTATTGTTGTTATTTTTGCTTTTCCTCCTTAGTTTTATATCTCTCTTATTATTATTCCCATTATTATTAATGTTAGTATTATACTGTAATTTTTTTTAGTTATTAAACTGTTCTTATCTCAACCTGCAGGTTTTGCATTCTTTTCTCATCTCCATCCCACCTGGGTGGGCGGAAAGTAGGGTGAGTGAACAGCTGTGTGTTACTGAGTTACATGCTGAGTTTAAACCACAACAATGCCTGAAGTCTTACTCCCAAAGACCTATCTTCTGGCAGAAAGTCTAATATTGCTAGTGCTATTTGTAGTTCCTAATTGCTGTTTCCTTAACCTTTTTGCTCATCTTTGATGTAGAACAAAATAAGAAAATAAGGCAACATTCACAGCATATCCTATTTCATCTAGTGTCACTAAGACACTGACTGTGTTAGCAGTTATGACAAAAGGTGATCAGCAGGCCAAATTTTGAGTATGGTCCCAGTTTTGAGTTTCATTCTTCCCCTCTTCATCAGCATTCTTTCAGCCCAGTTCAACTTGCACTTGAAGAATCACAGTGGATTCAAAGATTTTAAGCATGCCCTAGAAACATTAAGAGCATTTTAGCCCCAGTTTCATTCAGCATTATACTGTAAAAATAAGATCTGCAGAAGTTTTGTTTTGCCCTCCTAAGCTCCCTGCTCCTGCTCTGTCTGTTCTTTTGTTCATGGCTGGGTACTTCTTTTCTCTACTTAGTAGAGCACAAGACCATGAAAACAGCATCAGCCATCTCTCATATTGTCAGTCCTTTCACCCCTAGTCAGTCTTGATATTATTTATATTCTGATTGGTAAATTAAATATTTTTCAGCTCATCTGTTCCAAATGGGGTTCAGCATTTATCTGAAATGAAGAGCATTGGTTATGCAAAAAACTTTCATTAACATTTTCAGGACAAAGCACCAAAAAAAAACCCTTCCAAACTTGGTTATTGTTTTCAACCATTGCTAGGTTGTGTGATAAAAAGCTGGTCTCCATACATGCTAAGGAGCACAGGGATACAAGGCAAGATGGGTAATCCAGTCACTGTGCTGGCTATACTGGGCAGTGAGTCATAGCTCCTCAGATTCTCTAACAAACTGAAGGGCATCACTGCCTAGGGGCACAGGAAGCATTAGGGGATGTAGAGGAAGAACATTTGGGGACTGCATAAAATTTATGAGGTGTTTAGGAGAGGAATCAAAGGCCATGATCTTACTGTATTGTAAAGCTGGATGGTATTTCTAAAATAGTATTCTTGCCTTATTTTTAAATGGAAGCTAGTGCAGTAGGAAGAAGGAGAGAGAAAAAGAGGTTTGTTTGCTTTTGAAGAGCTAAGTGTCTCTCAGATGATGAGCAGTTTCAGTATGTTTGCATCTGTGTAGGCAATTGTGCCAAGGCTTTGCAGTCTGTTGCGAGGACCAAGACTGCATTTCTTTCTCAGCCTGCCAAGCTCTTAATGTGAGAAACACCACATAGCGCAAGGACCTAGAGAAAGGAAACGAAG
The DNA here is from genome assembly GCF_034315485.1 of Pezoporus occidentalis. NCBI lineage: Eukaryota > Metazoa > Chordata > Aves > Psittaciformes > Psittacidae > Pezoporus > Pezoporus occidentalis. The sequence goes on from NW_026916315.1 coordinate 3,422,615, forward strand.
ACATTGTAAATCCACAAAGCCAAAAAGGATGAGAAAGGGGAGGAACTAGATTTGCCTGTTGTAATCACAAGATACTGTTCTCTGACCTGTGTTTTATGATTCAGTTATTGCCCTGCAATTATTTCACATGAATAAAAGGAAACAAACAACAGTTTTAAGGGGCAGAGGTAAATCTGTATTGGAGATAAGGGAGTACTCAGAGATATACCAGAGCATGGGTATATATAATAAAAAGTCTGACAGAAGGCTTGTGCTGTATATGTACACTGGTGTTATAACAGCTGACAACGTGAAAGCCTATGTAGTGATGGAGCTATTTATTGTTGACAACAGCATGGGGAAATGTAGCTTTTGTCTGTGCCAAATTGCTCCTTTTATAAAGCAAATTAACCCATGTCAGACAGTTCAAGATATTTTAGTTTAAAAAATACCATTTGGAGACTGTATACACACATGAGCAAACACAGAAGCACTAATATGGGTCCATGTGATTGCCACATTGATGAAACAGTATTGCAGAATTTAAAGGAGGGGCATCCAGCATCAGTCTAATAAAATGATGGCAAACACTTTTTGATGATAGAACTCATAAAACTTACATTCCGCATGGGATTTTGTAGCTATTTAACAGAACATTGTGTTAGGGCTGAATTTTTTCAGGAAGGTAATGGAAAGGTCAGGAGACAATACTAAAAGTAGTTGTTTGACCCATCTGGATATCACTTCCATTTCCTGCCTATATAAACTTTTGTAGATGAATATATTAAAACTTATACAAATGCACTACTGAAACTGCAGAGTTTGAAAATCAAACCTTCAAGTGGTTTCGTGGTTTCTTACCTGTTTGACTTCCTCAACTTTTCATATGTATTGCAGAAGGTGTACCATCGAGCTTAGAAAAAAATGGTCAGTGAGGGAGGCTTTGAGGCATCCCTTCCCTTGCTCAGTGCTCTGTAACCATATGCAGCTCTCACCTCCAGGCTCCAGCTGGCACAGGGTGAAAGTTGCTCAGAGGGTTCAGTGGAGCCCAAAAAGGCACCACCCTGTGAGTAGGGACTAGGATGTCTGGTAGCAGCTCTTTCTTGCAGCTGTGTACTCAACATCGGGAAGTAGCACTGGTCCAGCTACCACTAAGTAAATGTCTTATGTTTGATCATATTAGTAACAGTGGCAGAACCATAACTTGAATGAAATGTATATCTGTTCACCCTGTGGCTCCTTCTCATGATAATGAGTAAAAACAACTTAACTCATTATTATGTCTGTTTTTCTGAGGTAACAATTTCCCTCCTCAGGCAATGCCTCTGAACAGCTGATGGTGTATTAGGGGAATGTATTATGAGTTTGCATTTTCTTTTGAGAAACAGCATTTAAATATTAGCTTTTATTTATTAATTTAGATTCAGCCTGCATGATTCATTCATGTATGTAAAACACAAAAGGCAACCTTGCAGCCTATTTTCTTACGTGCCAGGTCGCATGAATTTCATAAAGTTTAGTATCACAGAGAGAAATAGCGTAGCGTTTCATACATCATTTTCTTGCTAGGGACAGGTTAGTAGTTGAGAGATAACAACAGCTTTCAGCTATCAAGTTAGCTTGGGCTATGGTGCAAATAATTGTTACTGCCATTATCTTTGAAGCCAGATGTTTGGTGTCCCTGTGAGAAAAAAAAATAGAATATCGCTGCTGTTTCTAAAAGGACTTGTTTTTCCACATTGTAATAACTCAGCAAATAATGATATGACTAGGGACTGAATTGAAATATGGAGAAAGAAATAAACATTTCTATAAATGGAAGAAAGGATTAATATAATTCATCTATTATTTATTAAAGTTTTTCTGTTGTCAGGATGTCCTACAAAGAGCACATAAATGAAAACAAATTGAAAATTATTACAGCAATATTTTCTCAGTTCAGCCTGATAGGAAAATGCTTAAATAAATCACCTGTCATGTTTCTTAAAAAAAAACAAACAAACAAGCAAAACCAACCAACCAAAAAAAAAAAAGCCAACCAAAACCAAACCAAGCAAACAAATCTCTGTGGAGGCTGCTTGCAGCTTTTTTATTACACTGATAAATGTGGGACAAAGCTCAGAAGTAGTAAGGAGGTTTTCAGACACTGGGTTTCCTTTGAACTTGAAAGGAAGTGGATGTGTTCATCTGAAGTTGGAGAACACATAAAGTTAAAAGAAACAAACACACAAAACCCTAAAATCTCTTGCCTTTACTAAGTGTCTAAAAGCATTAAAATATTAATGATGACCTTTGGAAATGTTATTCTCAGTGGCTAGTCCATAATCACCAAGCCAGACCCATACTTATGGGAATGGTGGCCACTACTACCACTCACCTATAAAACACATTGGAAGTGGCTGGAGCATGTGCATGTCTACCTCCAGAGGGTTCTTCACCCCTTGTGAAGCCACACCTTGTGGCTCTGGAGATACACAGCCAGTCCCTGAGACATGACAAAAACAATGGCATAGCTCTTGGTAACACAGATTTCAGTTTACCAACATGGCACAGGAAGGGATATTCTTGGGAGCTACTATCCCAAAAAACTTTGTTATCATAAAAAATTCTTCCTAAATTAATCAAATGCTGCTATAAAATTAGTTACTGTTTTTCATATGCTCTTACTGTTTTGTTTTTTTTTTTAACTATTATTAGTTTTGGTGTGTGTGTGTTAATGAACATAAGCAAATAGAATCATAGAATAGTTAGGGTTGGAAAGGACCTTAAGATCATCTAGTTCCAACCTCCCTGCCATAGACAGGGACACCTCCCACTAAACCATGCCACCTAAGGCTCTGTTGAAACAGGATTTCTTCTCATCCTGTTTGTTACTTGTGAGGAGACACTTCTCACTAAACCATCTCACCCAAGTCTTTGTCCAACCTGGCCTTGAACAATGCCAGGTATGGAGCATTCACGACTTCCCTGGGCAACCCATTCCAGTGCCTCACCACCCTTACAGTAAAGAACTTCTTCCTTATATCCAATCTAAACTTCCCCTGTTTAAGTTTTAACCCATTACGCTTTGTCCTATCATGTGGAGAATGGATAATTGGTACATAAACTCTGAATAATCCTGAAAGATACAGCAAGGCCATGGGAGGCCTGAGGAACCTTAAGCAATCAAGATAAGAAGAAGCTGGAATTCACTGAGTTATGAGAACTGTGGACTGTTGGCAAGCTTTCGAGGTCAAGTTCTCACACCTGTGCTTAACCAATTATATGTTAGTCACTAAGGGTCTTCAAGACATGTATCCAATCATAATATGCCAAATCACTGTAAGTGCATGTAAGAAATAGTATATAAGGAGTTAAGGCTTTGTAATAAATTTGGCTACTGCTTGATCACATTGATTGTCTCTGCGTTGTCCGTGACTCCCGCGTCAACACTATCACTACAGTTCCTAATCAATAGTCCCTCTCCAGCACCCCTATAGCCCCCTTCAGATACTGGAAGGCTGCTATGAGGTCTCCACGCAGCCTTCTCTTCTCCAGGCTGAACAACCCCAACTTTCTCAGCCTGTCTTCATACGGGAGGTGCTCCATTCCCCTGATCATCCTTGTGGCCCTCCTCTATAGTTTCTCTCACTTGGTTTTATGAAAAATTGGAAAAAAAAAAAGACACTGTTTTTTTGTGGTTCTCACCGTGATAAGTTTTCCTTCCCTTTCGCTTGAGTGCAGTAGATATGGAGATTGGGCCATTATACAGCCCCAGTAGCAGCTGGGCTACGTTATGAGCGACTTGTACTTGTACCTCTTACATAATAGTCTTTTACCTCTAAGGAAGAGATACTACACACAAATGGCATGGACTTCAGATTGTCTGGCAGTCACAGTATGAGAAATATAATCACTACTGTTCATTGCCTGACCCTTTTCCATCTAGTTTTCTTTAAAATTGGCTTTTGCATTATTTACTCCTCCTCTTGTGTCTCAAAAAGAGCTAGGAAATTACTTTGTTTAATTTGTCATATTCCTATAGATTTTAAAAAGCTTGATGGTTTGATCTACAAATCTATGAAATATGCATATGAGGTCAGTAGAATAAGGACAGTCAAAATTGAGAACGCCTCTATGAAAGCAGTGAGTCCCGAATACTGAACATGCGCTGGGTGAAGCGTCTGCTTATCAACAGCAAATGACGCATAACTTTTAACTATATGGTAAGCCAAAGGTCCTGGAAACCTGCAACTGTACACTGTATGATATTCACTATTATAGAAAGTAGCCATCTATTTATTTTTGCAACTTTTCATCCCCTTGCTCCTGCAGTCTGGTCCTTTTTGACCATCTTCAAATAACTTCCATCTCTCCATTACTAAACTGGAATGGACATTGCTTCTGCAACCAACATTGTCAATTTATGGTACATCTTGGGACTGATGTACTGTGTACTGTAAATGCCTCAGATCCCAAAATGAAAATTGAAGAAATTAGATGGCTGAATTAAAAACCCCGCAAGTTTTAGAAGTCTGTACTACTGTACAGAAGTGTCAGTGTTTTTGCAGAATAGCTCTAGTTTTGACAAAGCTCATTTTTCTCTTGGTTTCCTGATTTCAGTTTCGGCATCTATTATAACTAGTTTCAACACACTTAAAAAAAATAAAAATCACAGGTTTTGCTGCAACTCCCATGTGGTAATTTATTTGTAAGACATTTCAGTGGCTACCACCCCTCCACCTCCCCCCCAAAAAAACAACAAAACAAAACAAAACAAAACAACAAAAAAAAGAGATCCCACAACAGTCACTATTTTAATGGCTAATTTAGGAAGTTACCAAAAACTAGAATAAGAGCAATGGTGGATAACATTATGCACTTAGTTAACTTCATCATCTGAATATCTGAAGTAGGCAGTCGTAGGATCATAGAATCATAGAATGGTTTGGGTTGGAAAGGACCTTAAAGATCACCTAGTTCCAAATCCCCTGCCATGGGTGGGGGCACCTTCCATTAGACCAGGTTACCCAAAGCCCCATCCAGCCTTGAACACTTCCACAGATGGTATTTTCTGAGTAATAATCTAAATCTGAGCAATAATCTAAATCTTTCAATTTAAAGCCATTCCCCTTGCCATATCGCTACATGTCCTTGTAAGAAGTCCCTCTCCAGATTTCTTGTCAGCCCCTCTAGATAGTGGAAGGCTTCCAGAAGGCCTCGCACCTTCTCTTCTCCAGGCTAAACAAGGCCAACTCTACCAGCTTGTCTCCACAGGAAAGGTGCACCAGGCCTCTGAGGTTCTTCATCACCTCCTCTGTACTCGCTCCAACAACTCCACATCCTTCTTAGGTTGGGACCTCCAGAGCTGGATGTAGGACTGCAGGAGGGATCTCATGAGAGCAGAATAGAGGGGAAGAATCCCCTCCCTTGACCTGCTGGTTATGCTTCTTTTGGTGCAGCCCAGGACATGGTTGGTTTTCTGGGCCGCAAGTGCACACTGTGGCGCATGTTCAGTTTTTCATTGACCAACACCCCTAAGTCCTTCTCCTCAGGGCTTCTCAGTGCTTCTTCTCAGTGCTTGGGGATGGCCCCCGCCTTGGTCCAGGACCTTGCTGTTGGCCTTGTTGAACTTCATGTGTTTCATACAGTCTGAGGACATGCTAGGATGTCCTTTCCTTATGGGGGTGCATGAAGAATATGAAGGTCATAGAACTGAAAAGGAATAGTGTAATTTGTACTGTGCATAGCGAGCAAAATTACTATTATATAAACTATTTAAATCCTCATAGTCTTGGTGCTATGAAAAATTGGTGGATTTTTCTCTGCTGTCTGCTACATTTTAACCTCCCCTGCTTAAGCCCACCATCCACATCTGCAGTTGTATATCTTTTGATTCAGAGCAACTCCTGAATGTAATTTAGAACACTTTATTCCTTGCATCTTTCCCTCCCCCTGCCCCTTATCACCTCAAACATTCTTGTTGTTAACAATTTTGCAGAATCAAACCCTACACATTCAGAAATCATGTGCAGCCTGTAGGGAGGAATTATTTGAAGTGCTCTGTGGGTTGTTTTATTGCCCAGGACAGAACACTTGAGGACTCTGGAGCTGCAAATCCCTAGATTATTTCTAGAAAAAGCATCAGATTTGACTGTCCTTTGCAACCATTGAGGCTCTTACTGGTCTTAAATCTCTGTCATGTATTTGTGATTGAAAAATGTCTCCTAAAAGTGCAGCTAGAACAGGAAGAGACCCTCTATAAAACCCTTTATAAAAACAAACAAACAAAAAAAAAGAGAACTAAAAAGCCACAAAAAACCCAGCACCAACAAAAACCAAAAACCAACCAACCAACCCCAAACATACCGAAAAAAAACAAAGATTTCTCACTGATTTTAGTTAGACCATTTTGACACCAGCAGATAGAGTGGGTTATGTTATTACCACAACTAAAGCATGAACAGATTTAAGAGTTTTGCTTAGTTCTTTTCAGGGCATCACAGTATCACAGTATGCTAGAGATTGGAAGGGACCTCAAAAAGATCATCTAGTCCAATCCCCCTGCAGGAGCAGGAACACCTAGATAATGTTACACAGGAATGTGTCCAGGCGGGTTTTGAATGTCTCCAGGGAAGGAGACTCCACAACCTCCCTGGGCAGCCTGTTCCAGTGTTCCGTCACCCTCACTGAGAAGAAGTTTCTTCTCAAGTTTAAGTGGAACCTCTTGTGTTCCAGTTTGCACCCATTACCCCTTGTCCTATCATTGTTTGCCACTGAGTAGAGCCTGGCTCCATCCTCGTGACACTCCCCCTTTATATATTTATAGACACTAATAAGGTCACCCCTCAGTCTCCTCTTCTCCAAACTATAGAGACCCAGCTCCCTCAGTCTTTCCTCATAAGGGAGATGCTCCACTCCCTTAATCATCTTCGTTGCCCTGCGCTGGACTCTCTCCAGCAGCTCCCTGTCCTTCTTGAACTGAGGGGCCCAGAACTGGACACAATATTCCAGATGGGGTCTCACCAGGGCAGAGTAGAGGGGAAGGAGGACCTCTCTCGACCTACTAACCACCCCCCTTCTAATACACCCCAGGATGCCATTGGCCTTCTTAGCCACAAGGGCACAGTGTTGGCTCATGGTCATCCTGTCGTCCACTAGGACCCCCAGGTCCCTCTCCCCTACACTGCTCTCTACAGGTCATTCCCCAACCTATACTGGAACCTGGGGTTGTTCCTGCCCAGATGCAGGACTCTACACTCTCCCTTGTTATATTTCATCAAGTTATTCCCTGCCCAACTCTCCAGCCTGTCCAGGTCTCGCTGGATGGCAGCACAGCCTTCTGGCGTGTCAGCCACTCCTCCCAGCTTAGTGTCATCAGCAAACTTGCTGATAGTACACTCAATTCCCTCATCTAAATCGTTGATGAATATATTAAATAATACCGGTCCCAGTACTGACCCTTGAGGCACTCCACTAGTTACAGGCCTCCAACTAGACTCAGCCCCATAGACTACAACTCTCTGGCTTCTCTCCTTCAGCCAGTTCACAGGCCACCTCACTACCTGATCATCCAGTCCACACTTCCTCAATTTAGCCGTGAAGATGCTGTGGGAGACTGTGTCAAATGCTTTGCTGAAGTCAAGGTAGACCACATCCACCGCTCTGCCATCATCCATCCACCGGGTATCACTAAACAATTCACAGAGCAGAAAGGGAATACTTAGTTCGATAACTACAGGCAGAAGGCAAATTCTTCTGCCTTTTTGATTTTTAACAACATCCTGTGCTCTGCTTCTGACATTACCAGTTGTTTCACTGAAGGTAGAAAATTTATGAAGGTGGGAAATTGGCTTACATGTCACATCTGATTGACAAAAACAAATCCCTAGTTTGCTGTAGTTCAGTGTCAGCTCTGTGTAGAGGCTCAGATCATGGATTTTAACCCTTCTGAGGACAGACTATATCAAGGTTGTGCTATATTTTAACATATTTATTTTACCCATTATACATACAAGCATATGATATACATGCATACGTACATATATATACATTTATACATACAAGCACTAATACGAGAGATGGAGATTAAATGCAGCCACCATTGAACTGTACTTAGTATTCAGATGTTACAAAGAACTGATTTAAAGGCTTCCTCAGTGGTCTTTTCAGCTGTTATGGTATTTGCTCTTCTTTAAACCAGAAGACATATACAATTGCCTTTCAGCTGGTTGACATGTAGATTTAGAAAAAAATAAGTAATCACCTTCATCTAATCTATTTAAAAGTTACTATTCTCTATGCTTATATAAGCAATTATATTTACACATATTGTTATTATTATTGTAATTATTATTTCCAGGTTGATTCTGCCTCAAACCCCATATGAGACTAGAAGCTCATGGGTTCATTACATCTGGATTTTACCAACCCAAAATATGAGATACCTAACCAAAAGGGCTTAAAAGTGGTAGAGATACAAAATAGATTCTGATACAGGAAAAAGAGAAGCAATTTGCCCCTAGTCAAAATGAAGGTCACTGGTAGAGGTAGAATTTGCTCCTAGGGTTGTTGATCTATGCAACTGCAACACTTCTCCATTTCCTAAATCTTTTACAGTTCCTTTAAATAGCATATTGCACCCGTTATAAAAAAACTAAATATGCAAAGAAATTGGAAGCGTAAAGTCAAGAGGCAAGGTGGGGTAGTTGCCTTGTCAAGCTCATCTATTCCTAAATAGTGACTCTGACAGCTGAACAAGTGCATGATGACAATTTTTTTCATTTTATTCTGTTGAGTAGAAAACCTTTGTGCCTGGACTCATCACTGCTAGTACTTATACGATTAACATGATGTGTTTCTCCTACTTGCTTGCCCTTCATGCAGGTAGCTACTAACTGTAACAAGGGGGCTGCTATTAAAGTATGTCAAATAGCTCCCAATTTCTTTGCTTTGAACCAATTACTTTTTCCAACCCCCCACTCAGACTTAACAGGAAAATTGGAAAATGCTTAAGCAAGTGATGTTAATAGACCCCTATTTGGTACTTAAATCATGTGTTAACATATCAAACACAGTTTAACATTCAAAATATCTCCTGTCTGGCAGCCAGAAAATTATGCGATAATGTTAATGTACATGCCCTTATTAAGTTTTGCCTCTGCAATAGACAACCTGTTATAATGTAAAGGGAACAGCAATATCTCACAGATATTACAACTCAGACTGGCACTGCAAAGATAAAATTTCAAATATGCGTACTTATACAGCTACTATCTGAATACCTTTATTTTTAATTTCCTTATTGAATAACTTTATCTCTCCTGCAAATAAACCAAGGACTCAATAAACAGTTACAGGAAGGGAGAGCACGCACCTGGGGAAAGGAGACAGGGTGGAGAGGAGGGAAATAACAGGGAATAAATGTTATGTGCATGATCAGCGTAAACCAGTGTAAAAGCATACAAAACCCATGGGCAATCCTGCCTCCCTTTTGCCGGCAGCTATCTCTTCCCACCACTGTCTCACACTTGCTTGGACCCAGTGAGGCAGATCAGTTTACCGACCTGATTGAAATTTAACTCTAGAGGGGAAAAAAATTGATTTCTGCTAACTCATGCGACTCACTACATGTCTGCGTGGTTATTTTAACCACCCCGAGGAAACAAGGAAACACACAGCCAAGGAAGCGGTGTGTAGGAAAAAGAAAGAGAAGCTGCCTGTGCACAGTGGTGCAGAATCCATCAGCTGAAACTGGTTATGAAAATCCATTGTAAGAAAATGCAATATGTTTTGGGAAAGTCAACAGAATAGGTTGAAACTTGAAATTTATATTTTGCAAGCTTAAAATAGTTTAAAACAGCAAAAACATCTGCCCAAATTTCCTAGAGTTATTTTTTAATTTTATTTTTAATTTTAAAGCAAATATTTGTTTATTTATTTATAGTGAATTGACACTGTCCTTAGAAATCCAACCCTGAGAAGCTTTACAGCTTCTGCGGTTCCTGAAACCTCCTATAAGATGCAAACATTAGACATTAGCATCCATGCTGCCCATGCTATCTGTGAGATGATAGTATTTATTTGGAGGAATGTGGGAGCTGTGCATTTATACACTCCTTCAGCTGGCAGTGTTACCAGGAAGGGGAAAGCAGAATTTTCCAGCAAGCCACTATAAGGAACTTATACATATGAATATATATTAAACATATGTTTTCTGAGACTTACATGGAAATCTGGGCAAGGAGGATCCAATCATTCTGGAAGAGAGAAAAAAGTAAATACTTTGAACAAAACTGAGCCATCTCTAACAAACAAAACAGTTTGATTTGCTCTTAAGAAATCCAAATTTATTCGACACTTTCCTATGAAGAAAAAGAAAGTTGTCTATTAGCATATGCAGATCAGTAAAGGAGGCCCCCAGAAAAATGGGGAAGAAGTACGCTTTGCAGAAAAGGTACAACTCCTGGTTACTCAGGTCTTTGTGCTTGGTGTGTCTGTTTTCCCCTGGGCACAGCAGGCAGGCTGTGGTGCTTGCTATCCCAGCCAACACTGCACGGTGAGAATAGTCAAAACAATTGCAAGGCTGAAAAGGACAAACACCAAATAGAAAATCTGAGCCAAAATAGAGAGAGGGAAAAAAAAAGAAAAAAAGACATTTAAATATATATATAAACTAAACTGAGGAGGAAGAACCTGACTATAATAACAAATTTTGCACAAGTTCTAGAGGAAAGCTGTTCTTACTCAATCCAACAAATAAAGTGAGATTTCAACTGCAAATATTTAGATTATGGTGGACAGGAGATCCTGGCCACCCCTCTCATTTCCTGCCTTCCTTTCTCTCTTACCTGAGTGAGATGATTTGCTGCCCTTTTCATCTGTCTCTGCTGTTGCTTCCTTAGTATCTCTCTGTGCTTACTCAAAATTCCTGACCTCTTGTCCTCCTGGATCTGTGTTCTGCTCTTCCCCTGGTCCTAGGTCACTACTGTCACCTTTTTTGCACTCATTCATCCCTGCTGCTACAAGATATCAAGGTACCAAACCGGTTGCCTTTCCTATGGGGTGACCTTGCAGAAAGCCAGCATGTCAGATAGCACCCATGAATGTGAAGTCAGCTGCCTTATGTTCCTGAGATGAGAAATGGTGACCTGGACTATTCTGTACTTGGAATGGTGAACTGTACTTAGATTCCTGGAAGCCTCCTCCTGAGCTCCAGCCAGTCGTTGTGGCCCTGTTTCTGTGCTCCTGTTTCTATTTAAGACTCCCAAATTGAAAAACAGCTCTTACTGGATGTTTGTACAGCCTGAGCACACCAGGCAGAAGCTCTATGCCATTGTATGTCTAGATGAAAATATCCTCTATTCTCAGGTTAATTATTTTCTTTCTCACCCTCCCCCAAGCAAGCCACAACAGCAATGCCACCATGAAGAGCAGAAACAAGTATCTGGGTTATAGTCAAATAGCAGATGGAGGTATTCTGTCTTCCTCCACACTTGCTGCCGATTGGTGCTGCCATGCTACATACTTGTCAGCTTCCTGCATTATGCTGCCCTTTAGGTAGTTTGCCTAGCTGTTTAAGTACCTTCAGCACACACTAACTTTGGCATTCTTTTATAAATAAGCCTTGATAAACTTAGCCTTCCTACTGGATTTTCTACTTCAGGCCTCTTTGGGCTGTTCCCAGGACCTACAGAAGTCAACAGAATTAAAGTTTCCCACTGAACTCAGTGGAGCTTTAGATCTTTCTGCTGTGGCTAATTAATCTTGTTCATTAGTTACTCCCCAGGTCCCATTCCCTCTTCCTCATCATTTCATGCTAGTGCACATTATTCTTTTCTTTTAAAAAATTAATTGTTGCTGTGCATGCCCTTCCTGTAATGCATTAAGATTAACCATCCCCCCCCCCCCGATACCCACCTTCCTTCTCTTGCCAGTGCTTCAGAGACTGGGGAGTCAGGATATGGCAGGTGCAATACAGGCCAATTAAAAAGAAAATTTGTGCTAACTGATGGGTAATCTTCAGTGGAAATCACAAGTGACGTTATTGGATACCTAGGGAAAATTTTCATTAAGCAAATTCATCCACTGCTGGCACAGCTGTGACACCTCCACATGTTGTAGCTGTTGCAAGCTAAGTTTCCTATACTGTCACCCTTGGATTTTTTCTGTTTCTTGATGACTGTTGTGCATACTACTAACCATCTTCATTTTTTTTTCTAAACTGGAGGACAAAGGGAGTAGGGGATAAAGGAAATCAAACCAACAATTAATCTTCTTTTTATTTACTTCCTTTTCATAACTACAAGAAGTACAAAAGACCCAAACCAAAAGAACAACAAAAAAACACCTCCAAGCTGCAACCACACCTCTTTTGTATTTCTACTTACTTAATAAGTATTGTTAGAATCATTATTATTTGCAAAGCAGTGTCACCTATAATCAGTATCAGAATCTCAGCTCATTATCAGGATGAGAGTTCAATCTCTATCATAATCTTTTCCTATGAGAAAAAGCAATGTATTTTGAAAAAAAAAAAAGAAAAAGTGTTAAATTGAAAAATTTACAATCTATATGCACAGGTCAGACAAAGGATAGGAGAGGAGGAGGCAAGGTGAAGCTAAACTAGGGACACACAGCAGCAGATGGGAATGTCATCTTCTCTATCCATGGCACTGCCAGATAGGAGACACTGCCTCCTTTATGTTTTGTTTTGCAGATAATTTTTAAAATCTTATGAATTCCCTTAAAGCCTATCCAAGCACCAGCACAAACAGTAGGCTCATCCCACCAACACTGATGTGCTGTGATTCAGTTTCTGAAGAGGCGGGACAGGTAGATTGGAGGACTTTGAGCATTCAGGATTTCTGGAAGACCCTCCCTTATCTGGGGCCTGGGATCTGGGGTCAGGCAGTACCCAGAAATGTATGAGAGGCTAAAGTGAGCAAATAACAGTCTCTGTGCATAACACTGCATACAGCTGGCCTGTTTCTATACCCTATACAGAGCAGAACTTCAGCTTCTTTAATCTGAGTAATTGAGATTTACCCCTTCCTGGCGTCAAAGTATAGTTCTGCCTGTAGGAGAGCAACACAGGCAGTCACACTATGCCCAGACTGGTTCTATACCAGCAATGTGGACTGACAACAATCAATAGATATCTATACAAGGATGAAACTCATATTCATCAGCTGGCAAAACAATTCTGGCATCAACTGATCTTGTGATCTGTTCTATTTCACATGTGAATACAGGATCTGGCACCTCAATATATTGAATGCCACAAATTTTATAGGTCTACATGATGTATCACATGTAATATATGGTTATGATATTTAACTGTGATATAGTAACATAAAGCAGAAAGTAATAGTGTAAGTAAATATTGTAACTATTTGATTTCCCTCTTCACAATCCAACATTTGGAATGTTTTCCCAGACTTGCACTGCATTAAAACAAAATGAAATGGAATGTGTGAGCCAAAATTCTTACTGAGCTGCAATTTCCACTTACCACTTTCAAATATTGATCCAAGATTAAATTATTTTTTTCCTTCTATTGTGTGGAGTTCTTAAAGCATGGGGTTTTTTTGCTAGCTTGGGTGAGTATTAAGTCTGAATTCAGTTCACATAACATTAACAATACTGCTTCTGCGCATCTTAAGATCTTTTATCTTTGTTCATTTCTCTTTCTATTGACAACTCTATAGCTTCACAGTGCTTTCAGAACTTAAGGTGATAAGCTTCACAGTCATTATTTCTAGTGTTTGCTTTCTTGTTCAGTGGTTTATAATGAGAAGCTTCTGTTTTTAGAACTGCAACAGGCATGTGAGTGATATCTTTATAACTTTAAATGAGTGTGTGATTGTGCATGCATATATTTAAGCCTTGGTCAGCTCCCTAGGATATAGAACCGTGTGCTATAATCACAAGGCAAGAGCACTTAGCTTCCACTAAATACATCAAAAATATAATTAATCTGCTACCCCAAAAAGATAAAGAAAGAATTTGGGTGATTTTATACACCCTAAAGTGATCTGCTATCTACAAGCAGAATAGCCACCCTCTCTCATTAAGGACAGAATAAAGGACAGGCATTTAGCTTAAGAACTGTGGTACAGTCTAAAGTCTACAACTCAGTAATAACTATATACTCACCTTGTATATCATAGAATCACAGAATGGTTCAGGTTGGAAGGGACATTAAAGATTATAGTTCAACCCCCTGCCACAGGCAGGGAGACCTTCCGGTAAACTAAATGCTGGTCTACTGGAACAATGTCCAAGGCCTTGCTGCGCACCCTCTTCACTACCCTAAGCATATCAAACAACTTCACCATTTTGTTGTTACTGCAGCCAAGGCTGCCATCAAGCTTTACATTCCCCACCAGCTCCTCCCTCTTGGTGAGGACAAAGGTCCAGCATAGCTTCTGTCCTTGTTGGTTCCTCTGTTGCTTGGAGAAGGAAGTTATTGTCAGTGCATTCCAAGGACCTCCTGGGTTGCTTCTGCTCTGCTCTGTTGTCCATCCCACAGATAATGGGAAGGTTGAAGCTCACCATGAAGACCAGGCCTTGTGAATGCTAGGCATCACCTTTCTATAGAAAGCCTCATTCACTCAGTCTTCTTTGTCGGGTGGCCTGTCGCAGACGCCCCAGTGTAACTACTTCTGTCCTTGTCCTCCCTTTACTTCTGACCCATGAGCTCTCAGATGGCTCCTCATCAGTTTCCAGGCAGAGCTCCACACACTCCAACTAGTCATTGACATAGAGGGTGATAACCCGTCCTCATCTCCCCTGCCTATCCTTGCTGAAGAGACTGTATCCTTCTATTCCAACACTGCAGTCACAGGAGCTATCCCACCACATCTCCATGATGCCAATGGGGTCATAGCCCTTCAGGCATGCACATGTCTGTAACCTCCTTGCTTGTTCCCCAAGCTACGTGCATTGGCATAGAGGCATTTGAGTCCTTGATGATGCTGCCTTATGGGCTGGAGTGTCTGGAAGTCCTTTGTGCTGTTCTTTGGGTGCTTCCTGCTGACCTGTGATCACTCTCCAGGCCCTAGTCATCTCCTATTGGCACCAGAATCAAACTTTTAGGAGTGGGTCGGATTCAGGTACCTACCAGCTTGGCAAGCCTGTGACAGAAGATGCTCTTCCCTTTCTCTGACAGGTGGACCCCATCAGCTCCCATCAGACCAGGTTCCTGAAAGCAAGTCCCATGGTCTAAGTAGACAAACCATGGTCTGGTTACTTGAGCATTGCCATTTCCACAATGATTTTCACATCAGCTCAGAAAGCACATTATATTTTTTCTCATGAAATCAGTCAGCAGAGACATACAGTGTGAAGGGTAACAGAAATAACATTGATTGCTGTTTAGAATTTAATTGTGTATGTATGCTTTAGTGGTATCTGAGTTCCTTAGCAGACACTGCTCGTGGTTTGAGCCAAAATACTGCACTAAATGGCCTACTATCCTTTAATGTTATGCCAATTACTGTCAATAGATTGGGTAAAAGTCTCACAAAAAAAAAAAAAAAAAAAGCCCTTGATTTCAGATTGTTTACACAAATTAAAATCTCATTAATAAGGTTTTGATTTATTTGCATCTATCTGTCATTTTAAAATGGACAGACACAATCTTTCTGTCAGCAAATAGCAGTATAGATAGTACAGAACCTCTTTGCCACAATTATTTCTCTACTATCACAAAAAACTTGTGTACATTTTCTAAATACTGAGTTGATTGTACCTGCACAATGTAAATTTAGAGACCATAAAAAGGAATGAAAAATTAAATCTTGGTTTTTTCTACCATTGTTAAGTAAGGCTTTCTTTTTTCCTAAATAAGTGCTGTGCTCCAGGATCATGCATCCTTTGCTGTACTTCCACAAGACACTGGCCACAGCATCACTGACAAAATCACACAAGAAAATGTCAACAGCTGGAGAAAAGAGGTAGCTTTTTGGATGCTTGTCTGTTTTTCTTACCACCATAGTTTTGGGAAGACTGGACCTGCTGATTGAGTTTGACCCACAGAGAATTTAAACAACTTGACAAATTGACCTTTTGTAGGGTTTATTGTCTTGTTTGGAGTTGTTTGTTTGGGGTTTTGTTTTTGTTTGCTTTGGTTTGGTTTGGTTTTGTTTTTTCTCAATAAACTCAGACTGTAATGCAATGTCTTCTTTCTGCCTGCAAGCTCCAGCATATTTACATTTCTTTCAACAGCTCTGCACCAAGCTGGGTAGCCTAATAAAATCATATTAACACACCTTTTCATCATGGGTGTTTTCAAATGCATTTTTCCTGGCACCAAAAAGAGTGGAGTCTGGGGATCAACAATGGGGACATTTTCATGGAATCATAGAATCATAGAATAGTTAGGGTTGGAAAGGACCTTAAGATCATCTAGTTCCAACCCCCGTGCCATGGGCAGGGACACCTCCCACTAAAGTTATTGTCAACTGACAATATTGTCAACTGGCTGGTACACCTCCCACCTCCACTATTTTGGTCCTCCCTTTCTGATTTTGCCATGATGACACATTTGTGCTCACATATAGACCTGACATTAAGGCTCACAGTATCACAGTATCACAGTATGCTAGAGATTGGAAGGGACCTCAAAAGATCATCTAGTCCAATCCCCCTGCCGGAGCAGGAACACCTAGATAATGTTACACAGGAATGTGTCCAGGCGGGCTTTGAATGTCTCCAGGGAAGGAGACTCCACAACCTCCCTGGGCAGCCTGTTCCAGTGTTCCGTCACCCTCACTGAGAAGAAGTTTGTTCAGGTAGACTATTTTTTGGTGTGTCATGTACACACTCAAAGGTGGCCTCTGCCAGAGAGTTCTGATATTATTTATATTTATGGCTATATCAGAATAGACATTCTGATAGCCATAGGAAATGCACCAGTTAAATTTGAAAACTCTTAGCAATTGCACAGCCATCCAAAAAGCAGATCTCTGCTTGATATTCAACACCTCATTAGGAATGTTAATTTTGAGTATTTTTATTTTCAGTCATATGAATAAGCCATTGAATAGAGGGAGTCAAATACCTCTTCTTCCTCTGGTGGCAGCCATTGCTGTGAGGGGACGCTACCATGTTAGGTTTAAGGAATATAAAGAGGGGTGTCTCTGCAAAAAAAATGCCAGGTGATAATGTGCTGAAAGGGTTCTATAGGGATTCACCTTTACATCATCACTCTCTTCCACATGGACTGTGTGACAAACCACCACCATCTCATTTCTGTATGATCTCAACGTGTCCCTCAAACTTTTCATATCTTGTTCTCAATAATAAGAAGTTTTTTTGCAGATCAAAAATTCTCTCATTATTATATATTTGCCAAGCCAAGAAATGGTTTTTCTCCCTGAGCATCATGCTATCCATCCTGGCACTGAGTTCTGCTTTTTGGTGGTGTTAAAAATAGGAAAAATAATTGTCTCTTAAGTATGAGCTATGCAGGGGGAACAGGGGCATAGTACAATCTGTTATTTCTTGATCTCTCCCCAGCCAGACTCTTTTCAAAAGGTTCTGTTTGCATGACTCTAGAAAGACCTCAGCTTTGCTTTAAATAGATAAGCTGTTTGCCTCTTGTTTGAGTTATGATCTTCTCTATATTTTCCAGAGATCATAGCTACGGACTAGTCTTGAAATCAGAATCAAAAGAATCAATGTTTTGGAAGCACAAGACTACATTTACATGCAAAAGCTTTTGTTTTAGTATCTTAGAACTTTGCCTGCTGAGGTCTTAAGAGCAATACTGAGTTCTAAACTTTTCACAAGCAGATGCTCTTCACATAATTTTTCCTTTGGAGCATCCTTTGTTGTTCCTGATAAGATAGAAGATACTGATTCTGATGGTCACTAATTTGAAAGAGACATTGTTTTGTTTTGTTTAGTTCTTTTTTCCATTTTCTTTTTTTCCCTCTCCTATACACAGGTGTTAAGTCTTTATCTGGAATCAGTGTGATTATAGAAAAGACAAATCTGGTCCACTGTGTACTAAATTGTGTTGTGTTTGCAAATGAAAAATCTTACAAAATAAAGTCAGAAACTGGTTGAATGTCTGTGAGTAGACACATACTAGTTTCTTTAAACTCAATTAATTTTGGCAAAACTCATCCACTGACTGAGTTACTGAATTTCATGGGCTGACACAGAAAGATTTTATTACTGTTGTCTTCAGTTTAAGTGAATGCACAATGATATTCTTTAAATTAGTTGAATGTGTTTGGACAGTTGCTATCTCAAGAAGTCTATTATATGTATTGACTGCAACACTACAGAAAGTTATAAAATCAATTATATTCTTCATAGATTAACAATGATAGCCTCATTTATAATTACCTATCATTGATGTTTTCAGCCAGAAGGGTTTTTTTTTAGCAGTGTATAACTACTTGGTTTGCCAGGCTTCATTTAAATCCCTCATCTCCTTCTCCTTGTGAAAGTTTGACATTTTAGGTGACTTTTTGTTTTTTGTTTTTTTTTTTTAATATCTAAGTTTTACACCAGGTATTTAATGCCATTATACACAAAGGACAGATTGACACTAAAATAGCAGCCTGGCTGATAAAATAAGAAGCCATCAAACAACAGCATGTTATGGGGTGCTCTGTAATACAGTGGGATAGTGTGAGCAGTGTCCTCTTTAAGATTTAAAATCAGGACAAATTATGATTCAGGAACAAAAATTATGATCCATCTCCTAAATGGGTCATTCAAAGAGACAGAAATAATAAAATTAAAAACCAGAAGATCTTTTGCACAATTTCCCAGGAAAACTGTTTCAAGAATTTTTTCTCTGGTTTAAAATTATTTTTTACAAACACAACTATTGTTCCCACAGACACATCAAAACCAAACCTACCAGTTTTATCTTTATATAAACCATAATTTCTATGTGTAATTATAATGCATTGGTAGAGAAAATAATTGGTTGCAACATGCACTTGCAGTCAAGAAAGCCAGCTGTACCCTGGCCTGCATCAAAAGAAGTGTGACCGTCAGGTAGAGGGAGGTGGTTCTCCTACTTTACTCCACACTGGTGAGACTCCACCTAGAGTACTGCATCCAGTGCTGGGGTTGTTCAGCCTGGAGAAGAGAAGGTTCCTAGGGGGACCGTATTGCAGCCTTTCAATACTTAAAGGGGGATTATAAAAACAATAGGGACAGGCATTTTAGTAAGGCCTGTAGAGATAGGATGAGGGGTAATGGTTTTAAACTAAAAGAAGGGAGATTCAGACTAGGTATAGGGAAGAATTTCCTTAAGATGGCAGTGGTGAAATGCTGGAATAAATTGCCCAGAGAGGTGGAAGACATCCCATCCCTGAAAGCGTTCAAGGTCAGGTTGGACAGAGCTGTAAGCAACCTGACCTACCCTGCTCATTTCAAGGGGGTTGAACAAGATGATATTTAAAAGTCCCTTCCAACCCAAAATATTCTATGTGGGGATGGCCTCTAATTCTATTGGGGTGGGCAGCGGGGTGGGGGGGGGAGGGCATGTGGTGGGGGTAGATGTGGATGTGGATGTCGTTATACTTCAAGTAAGGCCAAATTGTCAATAATGGAAGACCCTCATCAAGAAATAGCTGGCAACTGAGTAATGGACTGATAGTCTAGGCTTGGATGCTGGATGGACTAAAAGTCCAGCTCATATCTGATGTGTTGGTGACTGTGGTATGAATCCAGAGAACGAGGGGTTGATGTGCTCCACTAAGGAACTTTGGCAGTGATTAGGGCGGGGGGTGGGGTGGGGCTGCTTGTGTTAATTATACTCACCTGGGTGCAGCTTGTGGGTGCTGATAGGGGCACTGGTCTCTGCAGTGACCTGTGAGAATTTGCATGGGTACTATGTACATATTCTTGTTGGTTGGGAATACATGTTCAGCCTTTCCAGAGATCTCTGTCCCTGGGGCTGGGACCCTTCTGGATTTTGCTGCAGCAGGAAGGAGGTCCCCTGGGCACTAAAGTCTGCTGGATTTGTCTACTTCTAACACTGCAGCGTAGCCACTTCTACATTTGTCAAGTAAAAGAAAATGAGATGTGTTGGTACCTTAGCCTTTGGAAATGTCAGTGGTGTCAGGTCTAAAGATCACCTAAACCAGAAGTTAGGGGAAACTCTTTGATATGCATCTGGAAATCTATCTTTAGGAAAGTTTGACTTTTCTTGGTCTTTTTTGTAACCTTCTGTAAGGTTATGAGAAGAACTGCTCTGTCAGGCTCTCCCAAACAAATGTCTCACTGCAGTAAATTGAGGATTATCTCTGTGTAGAGCAGAACAGTCTGTACTGTTGAGAAGTGTATTTCAGAAGGGTTATGACATGCAACTCTAAAGTAAACATAGGAAAGTATTCATTCTGTGCAATAAAGGATTATAAATGCCTAAATATGTTCATATAATAAAATCTCATCCTTTTGGTTGTCAAAATGCAAGGAACCTTGGGCCATTATATTTCTGCTTCACAAGAAGCAGAGACATCCAGAATCATAGTCCAGGGCACAGTACAAGACTTCATCATCTCAAGCAAGAGATTTCTTCTGAGCACTTTTCAGTCTACTGGACCATTTTTAAACAGACCGTTAGCTTTGGAAGTATACTGTTCAAGATTTTATATTCCTGGAAAATTAAATTTTTAATTTCACACTTTGAAACGTTTTGGCTTCTGTGCTTCTGGGACAACAGAACAAGGCTATGATGTAAAGTTGCAGTAACTCAGCTGAAATCATGGGAAATATATTTCTGCATCAGAAATATTTATCTTGTCAACTTCTTTGTTACTCAGACTGCAGTTTCTTTCGGGAAAATTTTTCAGCTATTCATTAAACAGTAACCTGCAGTTGAAATTTAAAACATTCATATATATTATAATTCATATCAATTGATAAAGCCCCTTATTGGGTGGCATTAGACTAAACAATGAAGGAAGTTTGATGGAGAAAGTAAAAAGACATTTGTATTTTTTAAACTGAGAATAAATTCCTTAACCTTTGAAAAGCAAGGAGAGATGAAGAGCCAGTGCCACCCTCTATGCCATTGTCCTGGATTCAGCAGTAGCAGTCATTTTTCTCCTTCTTAATAGCTGGTGCAGTGCTGTGGTTTTGGCTTTCAGCCTGGGAACAGCGCTGATAACACTGATGTTTTTAGTTACTGCTCAAATGTTTACTCTGATCAAGGACTTTGTGAGCCTCATGCTCTACCAGGGAGGGGAAGGCAGGAGGAAGCAGTGACAGGACACCTGACCCAAACTAACCAAAGGGGTATTCCATACCACAGCACGTCATGCCCAGGATGTAGAACTGCGGGCAGTTACCCGGAAGGGCTAGATCACTGCCGGGGTCTGGATGTTTATCAGTCAGCAGGTGCTGAGCGGTTGTATTCTCTTCCCTTGTTATTTCCCTTATTATTATTATTATTGGTGGCAGCAGTAGTGGTTTGTGTTGTACCTTAGTTACTGAATTGTTCTTATGTAAACCCGTGGGAGTTACATTCTTTCGATTCTCCTCCCCGTTCCTTGGGGAGCCAAGGGGGGATGAAGGCGAGGAGTGAGACAGAGAATGCGTGGCTGAGTTTAAACCATGGCAGCCAGTGACTAGCTGGAGTACACTGACCTCTGTCTGGGTTTGGATGAGGAGCTGGCTGAGAACAGGAGACGTGGTTACCCAGGACATGGAAAAGGCCAAAGTACTCAATGACTTTTTTGCCTCCGTCTTCACCAACAAAACCTCCAGCCACAAAGCTCAAGTTGCAGAAGGCAAAGGCAGGGTCTGACTGGGAGAATGAAAAACCTTCTGCTGCAGGAGAAGATCAGGTTTGAGACCATCTGAGGAACATGAAGGTGTGCAGGTCCATGGGACCTGATGAGATGCATCCACAGGTCCTATCTGAGAAGTTGTGGCAGACCAGTGAAGATCCTGCTGACTGGAAAAAGGGAAATATATGCCCCATTTTTAAAAAAGGGAAAAAAGGAAGACCAAGGGAACTACAGGCTGGTCAGTCCCACTTTGTTGCCTGGCAAGATCATGGAGCAAATGCTCCTGGAAACTATGCTAAGGCACAGACAAAAAGGGGATGATTGGTAACAGACAACGTGCCTTCATTAAGGGCAAAGTGTGCCTGATGAATTTGGTGGCCTTCTATGATAAGACCACACACAGCATTGGAGAATAAGGAAAGAACAGCTAATGTCATATAGCTGTACCTGTGCAAAGTTTTTGACACTGTCCTGCATCAGGCAACATATCCTAAGCCAATTTTCAAGCACAATACGTTATCCCTGTTTCAGAATAGCGGTCTGTCCTATCTGGAGCATATGCTATAGGTCTTTCAGTTCCCCTCAAGAGTCTGCTGCATTTTCTGAGACAGGCTGATACAATGTGTCATTGGAGGCACACCAGAAAGCTACTTAAATGAGCAGGAATCATGTCTTCATTCCACATAACCTTTCTGCTCTGCTTGTTTCATTTGGAAGAAAGGAAAAGAAGAAAAACCCCAAACCAACTGTATGCTAAATGCAAGCAATAATGCACAAACTGAATGACCTGATGTCCTGGGTTCAGCTACTGCTCCTGCTGAACCCAGGACACCCGGGCAAATAACACCTAGAGGGAGCAGCTTTATAGAGATCTCCCTGTCTCAGTGCCTGTTCACAACCATTAGTTACAATAGCATATGAAAAGCCTGGTGATACAATTGTGCTTGAAATTAAAATGTTAAGCCCAGTATTTTGTCTTTCTGGCTTTAGCAGTTCATCTCTGTTAGCTCCAGTCCACTGTTTAGGCTGGACCCATCAACTCCAACACTGGACTGCGGGACTGAGCTGTTGCTCTGCCCAGCCCTGGGCACAGCAGTGTGACCAGCACTCACTGGATCTGCAAGTGTAGCTCTGGTCCCTTGGTGTATTTCTTCACTTTATTAATAGTCCTCTCACCTCACTGACCCTTTCCAACTGTTGTCTAATAAACAGATGGCCACTTGTGACAGGGACCCTATAATTTGGATGTTTCCTCAGCCACCTTTTGTGTCTTCTTCCACACAAGTGCATTACTCCTTTGTTTAAAATCTTTACTTTCCCTCTCATTTGAACAATTTCTGAGTTGCAAAACTGAATGCAATTTAGTAAAGCAAACAGATTAATAGAGAGAAAAATTAGCAACGTTAAATAATAGTCTCAGCAATTAGATGAAGAAAGGAATTAAATAGTTTAATTCAAGGGCCTTAGCATTATTCACTGTAGGGCTTAATTTGAATTAATACATAGTGTACACACATTTATGAATATGGGTTGGTCTTTAACAAGACCAACTTCCAATATTGGAAGTAATAGTAAAAAGGATTAATCCCTGTATTTTCAGTAGAAGCACTTATTTAAGGTCTGGCAAACTACTGCTTTAACAAGAATGTTATTACTGTAGAAACCAAGCACTGTGAATGAGTCAAGCTTCAGCTGTTGGAAGAGCTCTCAGATTTTGAATTAAAATAAATGTGTTTGTTTGGTTTGGGGTTTTTTTTTGTGCTGTTATTCTACCCTCATCTGGGCCAACCTTCTGGTGCAATGGCCATTTTGACTATAGGAGTGTGACTGGTACTACACTGAATGTCAGTGTTTTTCACAATCTGATTTATTCACTCCAGTGCAGCATTTTTAAATGGTTAGGTTAGCTGAGACTGTGGAAATCACGAGGTCATTATGTTGTATTTCTCCTGCTCTCCTGAAAAAGCTTGTCACTTTTTGGCTCAGTTTCAGAAATTCTAAGGCAAAAGGTCAAGTTTTATGAGAAAACTGGTTTTGGGGAATAGAAAAGAAAAATGGATTTTGTATCTGTTGTCAGGAGCTGAGTGCCTCATTTAATAATAGAAATATTTATCTATATTTATCTATATTTTTAAGCAGCTTCTGAAGGAAGATTCTGAGGTTGCCCAATTAAAATTATTTATTTTTACTAGTGAAATGAAACACTAGCAATCAATCCCTCTGACAAAGACTATGATTGTGAATAATGTGCCACACTGCCTGAAGGAATATTCTTTGTGTCCCTTATAAGAAAGGCAAGGAAAAGAAAGACTAGTATAATGAAACTGCTAATGCTGAGTGTCCTTCAAACTTCATACTCTGAACTGGTGACTTCTTGAGTCAGTAAGTGAATTTGAGTCTTAGTACTTTGCAATCCATATCATTGAGACTGTGGAATTAGCTATTATGTGGGGTTTATTTTTTTTTTTTTGTTGGTCTGTTGCTATGTAACTTGATGTGTAGTGCAGAAGGACATATTTTCGGTAGGTTCTGGTGAATACTTCTTGCATGAAGCACATTTCCTGATTATAAAATATGTGCTGGCTTCCTGTTGAAATAAAAATAAGCTACTTTGGCAAATAAGGGAAGGATTTCTTTTCTTCTTGTGTTACATAGATACACTCACAAAAAAAAAAAAAAAAAAAGCCAGTGGCAGGAAGACAATCCTTTGTTTCATGAGTCTCAACAGAAACATCAGCCTTGATGACAAGGCAGGAAGGATCAGCAGTAATTAGGAAGCTGCAGGCAGAGAAAAAAGGGTTTATTACAGATCTGATAGATAACAGTAGAATCAACAAGTGATAGCAAATAAACAGAACCAGAAACTGAATTATGTGTTAATTGAACTAATGTGTTAAAAGCTCACAAAATACATGCCCCAACATGATTTAATGACCTTGTTACATCAGTATTTTCATGACTGAAAATGTTATTTCTACAAATTCTTAGTCATATGAGAACATATTTCAGTTTCTTAATAGCATTTTAAAATATTTAATTAATATTTCAAGGCATAAAAAAGGCTTTTACACTGGAATAAATTAATTCACTACACATGCATATTAATATATATATGAACTTCTTTGTCCATCCCATCTTCCAAAAAAAAGAACTATATGAATGCATATGTTGTAATATCAACCCCTTGAAAGCAAAACAAAAGAAAACATTAATATTATGAATGTGTTTGCCAATAATGCCTTAATATATCTGAAATCTGTATTATGAATGAATTCTTGTTGTTTTGGGGGTTTCATATATTTACCCACTCCATACGTGGTCAGCCTGTTCTGCTCTGTAGTAAATCACGAGTGAACAGAGGGTGTGTGAGTGACAGAATTGGTGTAATGTAGAAAATACTATAATTTATAAGAAAAACATAAGTTATAAGGTTGAATTTTCTTGAAGTTTGAATTACCTTGAATTTACTAAGGCATGGTTTGTTTTTTTTTTCCCTTGAAAATCCAATAATTGTATACTTGCTGCTCTTCTAATTGGATAAGATTGTCATCACCTACCACTGAGCAATTGATTACAGGAACAGTTTAAATGCTTGTCCTGTTAACACCCTAAAATGGCAAAGCCTCCATTAGCACAGGAATACCAGAGTTAACAAATCTATTATATTTTTAAGTACTTGTCATATTTTATTAGATTTTACAAGATTTTATAATTTTTTTTTATCTATAAACCACTAACTTCTTATGAGGAACATGTTTCATAACAAGCAATTCATATCACTGTGGTGGAAAGAAGTGAAAGGCAAATGTATTCAGGTGAAATAAGTCATATACAGATTTTTAAAGGAATTCAGATTCTTAAATTTTTACATTTACAGATGTGATGGGAAAATTCCCCATTTTATCAGCATTTGGAAGCTCACAAACAATTACCCCTTTCCAAATATGTGATATTTGCTTCGTTGGCTACGGAAAATTGATTAATCTTTGCACAGGACTACCTTTATTGTATCTGGTAATGCTGTAATGTATGCTAGGAAGATGGGGTTTCAAGCTGGGGATGTGAAGTAGCTATTGAAAAAGCACATCCACAAACCACATTTCAGAATCTCTGAGCTTCTAATAGATTGAAGGAGAAGAAAGTAAATCAAAATAAATGCAACTTATAATTTTGCTCATCATAGCCACTAGGAAGATTTTAGTTTCTAGGCCAGTTATGCACACATACATGCTTTGGCAGTGAACCAAAGAATTGTTGTTCAAATGAGTATGGCAGTTTTACTAAACACTTCTATGCTTTCACATGGAGCTAAAAGTGTGGCATTCTATCCTGTTTATATGGTGGAAAAATATGCTAGTCCCTATTTTTGCAAGGTCTCAGCTGTGTCTGAAGTGGAACAAGATAGCAGCTTGCTTTCATAATTTAAATATTCATGATAAACCTGTTCAAGCACTGAGATATAAGCAAAGATGACATTATTAATCCTGATATAAGCTGGAATAATATTTTCCAGAGGCCTACCTTCCCTTTCAGAAGTTAATAAGGTAGTTCTGGGTCTAAAGTATTGTGATACTTTAAAATTCTTATTAGACATCGTTTATAAAGTATTGCTGTAATCTAGAAAATACTACAATTTAAAGGAAAACCTTAGTTATAGAATTCGATGATGAATAAATACAACAAAATATTTATCCAGAATATTTTCTGGAAGGCAGCAATTATTGCTCTCTCTTAGGACACATCTTGTTAGACTTGTTAGGACACATCTACACACTGTCTCCAGTCTTAAACACTGACCAACTGGCGAAGGGTCAGCAGAGGTATGCAGGGCAGTTGAAGCTGGAGCACTTGACCTGGGAGAAGAAGCCATGGGAGTAGGGCTTGGCCAGCCTGGGGCAGGGAAGTCTTCAGAGGGACTCAGAAAAGACACCCTGCCTGCAGGGAGCAGATGAGAAAATGTAGCCAGGCCCTTCACAGAGGTGCAGCAATGGGCTGGGAGACAGTGTTTTATGGTTGGACTCTCAGGCAATTAGGTGTTGCAAGGCTCGGACCTCAGGGTTACTCCACAGAGGGAGCTGGTGGTGGAAGTCCGCTCTGGGGCATAAAACTGAACCCCTTCATCCAAGACGGACACAGCTTGTGATTCTGGTTGCCCAGATGTAGAGTGATATCTAGCATATATGTTCAATGCTAGGCAATGCAAAAAGTGGAGATGTTTAGAATTCCTGCTTATCTGAAGCTTTCATACTCCCTAGATTCCCAGACTTCTATCGCATAAACCTCCATGTTTTTTGGCATGCTCCAAACAACTTGCATCTCTACAGTAAATAGTCCAGCTGAACCTAAGTAAGTCTATGAAATAAAAACATTCAGCCAGATATATTTCAGTGACAGAAATATTAGAACTTTCCATTGTAGTATGTTGACTGTATTACCCTTAACAAAATATTTGCCATGGTAGCACAGGAAGAATAAGCTTCATAGTTGTTTGACACCATCCATGATATTTGAAAGAAATGGTAGCACTAAACTGTGGAAATCACAAATGAAGAGTCATATGTAAATCTGCACAAATGTTAATGCATTAGCATTTTTCAGACTACAGTAATAAATAAATTCAGACTGTGTCAAAGGTATATATTTATTGTGTATGGCTCCTACATACACACTTTATTTATGGATAGCTTTTTCTTTGTATATTTTGCACATACATAAACATGTACACACATGCACACATGAAGACTCAAATGAAAATAGGATGGTAATATAAGATTCTATTAAAAATATCCATGGCTGTTTAATGAAAGAGGCATTCTTCTACATTCAGGAAAATATTTCTGGGGAAAATTCAGCATTCTATCCCTAGCTTCCCCTGCAAGTAACTGAAAGAAGAATATTATCAATATTAATGTGTTAATTTTTTTATTATTAGTATTTGCTCCCATTGAGACCTAAATAATACGTAGAAGCAAGGTTTACATCAATCTGAGAAGAGATTAGCTATACCAGCCTTACTGGTATCCTTTTTGGTATACATATTCCTATATTAAAGTAGACAAAAGCTGTTTGTACCAATAAAGTGGCACAAGTATTTGCCAATTTATGTACTGCAGCAGAATCTTCTATTAAAACAGAATACAAATTTTACTCTGGTAGGTGGGTGAATAAAAGAATTTCCTCTTTCTATCCTTCAGCCTTCTCAGCAATTTCTAGACAATCTATCTTCCACCTGGTCCCTAGCAGAAGAGCAATCACTCCACAATTGTCTGTTTTCTAATCTTAGATCTACAGATGTAACATAGCACAAGGTATGACAAACACATAATGGCAGATTTATTCTACAGATACAGAAACAAAATCTCTCCCAGCTATCTCAGCTGTGTTTACTTATTTCTACCTACTATACAGCAAACACTCTGTAGTGTAGACAAATACTGTCTTGTGGATGGTGTCTCACCAATTCCCAAAGCATTTTGTCACATATTCCTTATGGCTACTAGAGAAACTTTGGTTACATGGAAGAAAGATGTGTTAGGTTACATACAGTAGAGACAAGATGAAAATATGCTTACTGATACATGAACATGTTTTTTTCTACAGATGGTATTTTTAGCAACACAATTTAAATTCAAACCCGATCCTTATTCTTATGTGTTATAAAAGAATGCAGGCATTTTTAGCAACAGAAAATTTTGACACAAATCCAATGAAAAATTAAGAAAAAAAAATAAAAAAAATCAGTCCATCTGTAAAATATCAAGAACTGTGAAATTTGTCTTTGTGATTTTAATCTCCATATTTCTACAGCTACAATTTTGCTCCTAGAACTTTGAAAAATATAAAAATGGCTCTATTATTTTGTCAGTGGTGGTGAAACTTCTGAGTTACTGACACAGAAATACAAAAAAGGAACACATTCCCTTAATATTACTTTTAGCTATTATTCTCTACAAAATTGCATTGCATTTTAGTGCTATTCTTTAGTAGCATTCTCTACTACCTTATAAGATAAACTATGACTTGATATTCTTTCCACAAAGGGTAGAATAATTGATATATGCACTCTCTAAAACCCATTTTGTTTGTGAGATATTACCATTCAGGTAAGAAAGAGAAATAAGGGGGGGGGGGGGGAGGGGGAGAGGATGGAATTACTGAGTGTTTTAGCACAGATGTGAATATAATTTAAAGCATAGTTATACACTTGCAAGTCCACTCTACCTCCTCATGCGTTTTTCTTGGTATGAAAGCACTTCACAGAGAAAAATATAGTTGGTGGATGAGTCTGGTAGTGATGAATGGACCTTTAGTACTTACATGCTTTTAAGAAGACATGAAACGTGTTAATACTGATTCTGCTTATCCCACAAGACTGTACTTGCATAAAAAATACCAGACTAGACAAAAGTACTTAAAAATATCCTAGAAGAAATAGTGTGATGGCCTCTTTTCTACGCTCATCTTTGTTGATAAGTGAAGTAGCTACAGGAATTCTAAAAGGAACTTCAACCTTAGTAGCACTGAAATTATTTTTATTAATTTTTGTTCACATATATAAGTGCTCTGAGATCAGTGCATAATTTTCATGTGAATGGGTACCAAGGAAACCACAGCCTTATTTTTCAGTGAATTTAATAAATAATCATATGAAATCCATAATGCAAACAAGAGGGATTGAGTTTTATATTAAGTTCATTTAGGTTTAAAAGATTGGAACCTGTCAGAGTATTCTCATTATTGTTTCCAGGAATGGGATAGTGGTCATACTACAGTGGGAAATAGCATGAATGTAATTCTAACCTGTATTAAACTCTATATAAAACATAACTGACAGAACTGTCAATCTCTCTGCTTCATAGACATAGACTATAAAACGAAAAGAAATCCTTAGCTATTGATTACATGTATTTTTCAAATTAATAATGCTTCTTAGGTACATGCTTTATCACCATGAATTCTGCTTATCTACAAGTACATGTTATTGTCCTATTAGAGCAACAGAGTCATTCTTGCCTTCGAACATTTTGGACAATTCCTTTCTACTGTTTTTGTTATGTAAGTCACTAGGAAGCAGCTTTTCAGCTGACCACTATGCAGATTCCCAAGGAGCTGTTTTCTCACCAACTTTGTGGGTGAAGTCAATTTATAAAGCTACTGCGTATGTCAGTAAAGTAGTTAAGAGGCAGGAGATGTGGAAAATCTGAAAATGTGCCAAGATGCTCACCTCTGATCTGTCTTATCCATAATTCAAAAAAAAATATAAAATAGTGAAATAGAAGGATTTAGTGAGATCATGATCTGACTGGTGATTCCTTCATTTCTGGTATTGTAGCAGACAGCTATAAGTCTGTTTTGAGGATGTCCTATTGCTCTCCAGTAAAAAATTGCATGCTAGGAAACAGACACACACAGCTGGGAACTTCTCAAAATCTCAGAAAACACTATGATGGCTAAAATGTTCTTTAGCTTCCCACTGAGTGCAAGTTCTGCATCTCTGGATATGCCCATCATCCATGAGACAGTGAAGAGATGGCCATGATAGCTCTGACTCTGTGAACTCGGTGTCAGAAACTGTCTTGCTATGGGAGAACCAGAGCTCTACACAGATGCCCTAAATTATTACAACCCATTGTGGGCTTTGTTATAGATACACATATGTTTAATAAAGGGATCATAAAGTTTCTGAAAAGATGCCTGAGAAGGCTGCACATCCATCCAATGGATGTGGGACAATTTGCAGCTACATCACTGGAACTGTTGGAACACTTGCCGTCACCAGTAAATAGATAAGAAATCATAAAGAAATTAACTTACAAAAGAAAATGAGACCAGTTGCATCACAGACTGTTCCACACATTCATACAACATAGGAAAATACAGTTGTAAAATCTTCTGTTAACTTAGAGATTTGGTAATTTCTTAAAAAGACTAATTTGCCACCAAGCAAAGATTCATATTAATGAAGTCATCTGATACACTCATATAAAATGCAACATATGTAGTTTTAACATGCTTTAGACTTACACTCTAATACAAACATGTCAACAACTTTCAAGGTATTTGTGCAGATCAAGAGAGATGAGTTTTTAACTTTAGCTTTTCCTTTTTGCTCTGCTGACAGGGTTAATGTATGTTCCAAGGATAAAAAAAAAAGATTCTGATACAGACAGTTGCTTAGAAGAGCAAAAGACAGATTGAAGTTGGCAGGATATTAAATAAAGTTAGGCACTTTCAGGTTCTTAATCAAGCTTAGAGAAAGTTTAGGAAATATTTATGAACATACCTTTCCTCTGAATACTTCTTTCAGTTGTTCAGATATAGATCTAGTTACTGAATATTTCTTCTCTGTTCCAAAGGCTCTGACATCTCTCATCAAAGCATGGCTTTGCTGTAGTTGTTATGCAAGAGTTTCTTTGCTACTCTGAATCATATAAGAAAGGAGAGACTCCTTTCTTATACACTCTTTCACTCTTTTTTTTTATGATCTTGCACTAGTTTGACAAGATAAACCTTAAGAACAGCTTATTCTCCTGTCTAATTGGGCTGCATACTGGATAAAGTCATAGATATTTTAAAACAGAAAGTAAGATAAGTCAGAAACTTCACAGGAAAGAAAACAGAACGAGGAGAAGAACAAGGACAAGCACATTGCAGAGACATTCTATCATCAGTTTCTCTCATTGGAAATATATTTTAGGTACTTTATTCCTTTTGTTTTTTTCTCTTATACACATCAAGGGTACTCACACAAGCAAAAATAATGGCCTCTGGCTGATGATTGAAATGTAATATCAAAGAATTGGTAACCCAGACGCATGTGGTTTATAACAAATTTCCTTCTTTCTTTTCTACTCCAGTCAGGAAAAGTGGTAACACTGAGTATGCTGCTATATCTTGGAAACAGAGAATTTAATAGATTGGAAGGGCTCTCTAAAGGCCATCTAGTCCAATCTCTCAGCCAAAACAAGTACTGTTACAAAACGTTGTTCAGGGCCTTTTCCAGTTGAGTTTTGGCTGTCTCCAAGGATGGAAATTACACAAGATCTCTGAGAAATCTATGACACTGTTTGACCACCCACATGCCAAGCATTATTTGTTATATCTAATCAGATTTTTTTTGTTCCATCTTGTGCCTGTTGCCTCTTTTCTTACCTCTGCATGGCTTTCAGTCTTCCTCTGTCTTCTCTATATCCTCCCATTAGGCAGCTGTGGATAGCCATTAGGTCTTTCACAAGCCTGCTCTTCTCCAGGCTGAAAAGACCGTGTTCTCTCAGCCTATCTTTATGTCATGTATTCCAGGCCCCTGATAATGTCATGTTTATGGAAAATGTCATGTTTTCCAAGCCCCTAATTCTCACTGGGTTTGCTCCAGTATGTCTGAATTGTAGTGAGTACCCAAAAGTGGACACAAAACTTCAAACAGTCTTAAAAAGATTAGATTGAGAAGAACAATCCCTCCCCTGGTGGTTAGCCTTTGTTGCTGCAAATACTGCTGATTTAGCTTGTAGTGCAGCAGGACTGCCAAGTCGTCTTCTGCACAACTGCTTTCCAGCCAGTTGGCCCAGGGCCTGTATTCTTGCATGGGCTTATGACAAACTGGAGGCATTTTCCCTGGGTTATGAGATTTCTTTTGGTCCATTTCTCAGTGCTGCTGCAGTCCCCTGTATCCTGGGCTCAGCAGTAGCAGTCAATTTTTCTCCTTAGTAGCTGTTGCCGCACTGTGGTTTTGATTTTTGGCCTGGGAACAGTGCTGATAGCACTCATGTTTTTAGTTACTGTTCAAATGTTTTGTCTGGCCAAGGACTTTTGTGAGACTCATGCTCTGCCAGGGAGGAGGGAAAGCTGGGAGGAAGCAGTGACAGGACACCTGACCCAAACTGACCAAAGAAGTATTCCATACCACAGCACATCATGCTCAGGAAGTAACTGAGAGTTACCCAGAAGGGCTAGGACTGTGGGGTTGGAGGAGGTATCGGTCGGTGTTTGGTCTGGTGGAATGGGGAGAGTTATTAGTCGGCTGCTGCTGAGGTATTGAATTCTCTTCCCTTGCTATTTCCTTCATCATTATTATTATTGGTGATAGCAGTAGTGGTTTGTGTTATACCTTAGTTACTAAACTGTTCTTATCTCAACCCGTGGGAATTACATTCTTTTCGATTCTCCTCTCCGTCCCTCCGGGAGTAGGGGGAAGGAAAGAAGGGGGGCTGTGAGTGAACGAGCTGTCTGACTGGGTTTAAACCACGACACCCTGGGATAGCACATATGCCTTACAGTGTATGAGGGCATATCCCAGTTTGATGCTATCTACAGATTTGCAGAGTGTACTCTGTCCTATTGTCTAGATCACCAGTACCAATCCCTGAGGGTCACCACCAGTAACTGGCCACTCACCAACTGTACCACCTATCTCCAATATTTGAGCCCAATTTTCTGATCACCTCATGCCCTTACACAGCCCATGTGTCTCCAATCTGAGAGAAGGAATCAACCTCGCTAAAACCAAGGCAAACACCACCTACACCTCTTCACATTTTACACAGCTATTTGTTTCATGGTAGAAAGCAATCAGGTCAGGTTTGGTTTGCCCCTGAAAATCCATCCTGGCTCTTCCCAGTCTTGACCTGTTCTACATGTGCCTGGGTAATTAAGAAAAAGAGAAAGCTTGAGGAACCTGTGTTCCACAGCCTTCCCAGGGAATAAGGTGAAGCTGAATGTCTTTTACTTTCCCCAGTCTTCCTTGCTCTTCCTGAAGGTATGTGGAATGTTTCTTTCTCAATTAAGTTTTCTGCACCTTGTATGATCTCAAAAGTGATAGAAATGATAGAGGGCAACCTTGCAATATCAGCCACCTTCCTCAACCCCTCCCCAGGTGATGAACTTGTGCATGTTCAGTCTGCTGGTTGATGAGAACCATAAGAACCAGCATGAGCCAGCTGTGTGTGCTTGCAGCCCAGGAAACAAGCTGTATACTTGGCTGCATCAGAAGGAGCATGAACAGAAGGTTGAAGGAGGGGATTCTCTTTCTCTACTTCACTGTCATGAGACCCCATCTGAAGTACTACATCCAGTTCTGGGGTCCCCAGCTGCCGAAGTAAGTCTAGAGGAAGCTACAAAGATGCTCTGAGGGCTGGAGCACCTCTGCTACGGAGGCAGGCTGAGAGAGCTGGATTTGTTCAGCCTGGAGAAAAGGTGGCTCTGGGAAGACCATAGAGCAGCTTCCAGTGCCTGAAGGGGCTAACAAGAAATCTGGAGGGGGACTTTTTACAAGGGCATGTAGTCACAGGTCAAGGGGGAACGGCTTTCAGCTGAAAGAGGGGAGACTGATTTACATTAGATATTAGGAATAAATTCTTTACTGTGAGAGTGATGAAACAACAGGAACAGGTTGCCCAGAGAAGTTGTGGCTGCCCCATCCATGGACGTGTTCAAGGCCAGGTTGGACATGGCTTTGAGCAACCTGTTGAAGTGGAAGGTGTCTCTGCCCATGGCAGGGGGTTTGGAATGGGATGATTTTTAATGTCCCTTCCAATCCAAGGCATTTTATGATTCCATGATTCCTTATTATATGTAAAATAAGTTGGCCCACATCTGCCTTTGAATCTGTCATACTTTAAATTGTGATCATTCATTATGTACTCTGGAGAGATAAAATAAGCTTTAAAAATTTTTGGTTTTATACGTGGTAAAGTCAAGGCCTCCTGGATATGTCATGTTTTGTCCTTGGTGAGAAGGGCTCTTTTTTTTACCCTGTATATCATAAATGTTTTTTATATCCCTGCAAGATTCATTAAATATGATTAACAGAGGACTGTATGTCAACAAGATTGACCAGGGATGATCCTGATTCAACTTAAGCTGAAAAGAAAGCCAGTAATGCATGGGATGACAAAGGCAGATCAATGGAATGATAATTTTCATTGCTCTTGGTTTAGTGATGAAAATAACCTAGAAAAGAACTTCCCCTAACACTAATTCCATTTAAAATGGGAGGGGGTGGGGTGGGGATGGTGGGTGGGAGAAGGGTGACATTATATGCCAGATAGTGGTGTGTGTGTGTAAGGGTATAAGACTAGAGACCTTAAAGACACCTGTTGTTCAGCTGGATTTGGATAGACATGAAGAATTTGACTCTCTTACTTTTTTCATGCATCAGAAAGGATGTTCAACCAACAGCTGTATTTGGTTTGAAAGATGCAATTTGATTAAGCCTAATCCCAGAGACAGGGAGAAAGAAGCTTAGTTTATTAGCTCCTCTGAAGGAAGGCTGACTGAATTCTGGAGCACTTTGTAGTACTTTCCACACCCGAAGGAGCAAGAAAGCCTCAAACTGAATTGTACTGTTTATTCCATAACAATATGCTCTATTTTGAAATTGATGATTCAAGAAACCAGGCACAAATTATGATTTACAGTACTGTAATGTTGCTATCCATTTACTTTCAGTCAGCAAGGAAATATACCACAAAGTGCTTACTGTATATAAGGGAGAAACTTATTTAAATTTATCTCACAATTGTAAATATATCGTGACTGAATACATGGAAATTAAATGCACTAAAATATTTTCTCTCAGCAATTTGCGTCTAAGCACACAACGGAGCCTGTGGTGCAACTTAATAGGCTGTTGAGAATTAGCACACTGTGAAAAAAGGTCTCTGTTTTCATAAATGAACAATCTTAAACTTGGTTTGAGCAGACTAGCAGAAGACAATTTTAAAATAAAGAGGTATGTATGTTTTGTTGCACTGCTCAAAGTATTTTACTATTGCAAGAGTAGTATGAGGAGGAAGGTGATTAGTCATAGTAGGCTTAACCTGTGAACAGCCAAAAAAAAAACCCTAAAAGGGGATTCCAGTGTAGATGATCAAAGTGCATTTGCATGATACCATTCTAGTGTCCTTTAATATACTGATTTCTCACAGAAAAGTTTGAGAACCATTGGATGAGTGCTTCTTTCTCCTTCCCCAAATGCTTCTCTCTGAGTTTTCTGAGCCTAGTCCCTTTTTTTTAAATTTTTGTCTCTTCCATCCAGTCGTCTGTTATCTGAGAGATGAATGATTGTTGCTGGTGGTGTGATGAATAGTACATCCATAGACTTGACACCTCGTCCCTAGCTGGCCCTTTATACAACCTCAAGCGCTGTACCTCCCTCCTGCGCACCTTTGTCCTGCCTAGGGATATGTATGCAATGGCACATGCTTTGTTCAGGTAAGTAAATTACAGCAGAGCATTGCCAAATATCACAGTCTGTGGGACAGGAAGGAGTTCTCAGTTCACTCACTGAATTTCTCACTTTAGCTGTACAAATGATCCCCACCTTTACTGTGGGTCAGGGATGACCGTGGATGTTCCAGAAACTCCTTGTCCCTTCTCAAGCTGGTTTGGACTTTTCCCTTTGGAGGAGACAGCACCAGCCTCAAACATGAAATGATCTAGATTTAAAAAAAAAAATAAATAATTGAAAGCAAGCAAAACAAAACATTGCTATATTTACATTTACATTTGTCATGATTTAGAGAAGGCATTTTGAGTTTACTAACACATACAGAAGAGAAAAAACTGAAGCTGCTGAAAGCAAGGATCAGGGTGGACCAGGGAGAAAATCGAGTGGGAATATAAAAAGGTTGGTGGTGTGTGAGCATGCTGCTGGTTTGTGTGGCTATCACCTGCTCACAGGTGTTTCTAGGGATAAGGCATCTACTGCCTCTTTGGGCACCCTGTTCCAGTGTTTCACCAATCTCATAATAAAAAAATTATTTCTTATATCTAGTCTGAATATATCCTGTTTTCATCACCCCTTGTCCTGTGACTACAAACCCTACTATAAAATCCATCCCCATCATTCTTGTAAGTCCCCTTTAAGTATTAAAAGGCAGAAAGAAGGTCTCCCTGGAGACTTCTCTTCTGGGGGCTGAACAACCCCAACTCTCTCAGCATTTCCTCTGATTATTTTTGTAACTTAGACCTGCACCAATTGCTCCATATCTTTTCTGTACTGAGGACGCCCAGGCTGGACACAGTACTTCAGCTATGGTCTCATGAAAGCACAGTCGAGGGGCAGAATCACCTCCCTTTACCTAATGATTATGATTTTTCTGATGCAGCCCAGAATATGGTTGGGTTTCTGGGCTGTAAGTGCACACTGCTATTTCATGTTGAGCTTTTCATCAACCAACAGCCCTTTCTCCTCAGGGCTGTGCTCAGTTAATCCATCTTCCAGCCTGTATTTGTGTTTGGGATTGTTCTGACCCAGTGCAGGACCTTGCACTTGGCCTTGTGGAACCTCATGAAGTTCATGTAGGTACACTTCTCAAGCTTGTCCAGGTTCCTATGGGTGGCATCCTGTCCTTCAGGTGTGTCAACTGCACCACT
The DNA here is from genome assembly GCF_034315485.1 of Pezoporus occidentalis. Taxonomy (NCBI): domain Eukaryota; kingdom Metazoa; phylum Chordata; class Aves; order Psittaciformes; family Psittacidae; genus Pezoporus; species Pezoporus occidentalis. Next base: position 3,459,712 of record NW_026916315.1, read on the forward strand.
CATCTTGTTGTGATCTGTAAATGTGCTAAGGGCACCCTCAACCCCACTGTCAGTGTCATTGATGAAGATATCAAACAGTACTAGTCCCACTATGGACCTCTGGGGGTATTACTCATATTACTGCATGGGTTTATACTGTCCCTGATGATAGACTTAAAAAACCTTAAAACCTTCCAATGTACTGCTTATCCAGCTTCTCTATTCTCATTTATAAAGCTTCTCAAAGTGACACTAATCTCTCATAGCTTCCTGAAACACATCTGATTTCTTCACCTTTCTTTTTCCAGAGTTTTTCTGCCTTACAATATCTCTTTCTTTCATGTAATCTTGACTAAATCTTGTCTATAAAGATAAATTTTAGAGCTGAAAAGAAAAAAATTAACAAATATGTCTGTTTTGCCTGTGCTTCTGAAGACCCCTGTGCCTATTCCACTATAGCTAGAACAGGCAGATCATCTTTCAAATACTAGTGCATTACGGAAAATCTCCATTAACAGACATATCTGTCTTTCCAGGTTTAATGATCCACTGATGACACTGTCCTTAGTTGTACATAATATTTGCCTTTGTAAAATTTAATAAAACATTAAACTTTTTTCACAAATAAATACACATTATGAGGCAACTTTAGGTCAACTCCACTTGTTTCTTTCAACAATTGGAATACTTACAGCATGAACTGTCAGAGCATTTATACCGCAGTTCAAAGACAGGCTCAGTTTTCATCCTGTGTACAACTTGTAAAATTTTCTATAATTTAGCGTTTAGTATTTCGTAAAGTTACCTGCAACAGAACGGCAGAAAATTCAGTGGCAACCACCCAAAAATTGAAGACTAATATGAATATATGAGAGGTAGATCATATTTCCACATTGTCTCATTTTGGTAATTCAGTTCTACTAGGTTCTTTCTAGTGCTGACTTGCTGGTATGTTATATGATATTAAGTTATTCTTCACTTGTTTATCCTCCATAACTCAAACTATTATATTGGATGGCACATTCTTCCCACAGTGACTGCTGTATTTTGGTGTGTGTGAGATGATTTTTGCAAATACATTAACTGCTAATTCCACCAAATTCTATACCTATAAAACATCAAATAACAAAACTGCAAGATTGCCATGGTAACAACAGCATAAAGAAAAGAAAGAAAAAGCAAGATATGTGTTTTGTTTGGTATTTTTATTAGATCTAGCAAGACTTCCTGTTTCCACATTTCAGGGAAAGATTAGTTAGCAATCTCTGAAAGACCAGAAAATGCTGCTATTTTAATGAACACAGAATTCTGCACACACAGTAAGGAAGGGTAATGGCAGAATAAATAAGGTAAATATTTCAGCTGGTAACATCTTGAAAGTCCAATTTTTATCTTTTATATCAGATGCGAATATCTCAGGAAGCAAATATTTTCTTTATCTCTCATTTCAGTTTTAACTGCATTGTGTGTTTATCTTCTCTTTGCATTGCCTAACATTATTGCGTTTGAAGAGGGATGATGGAAAACAAAAGAAAACGTTTTATTTTGTGACTTTCCTCTTTTATGGCCTTATTATCTGAATGGCTACATCTCTTTCTATGCAATGCATACATGAGAGGTAAAGTAATTAAATCTTTTACCCAAGACTGTGCCTTTTAGCAAAGAAAGTAATGCAGACATAGAAGGATGGTCTTTATATTTTACTTTTTAAGGGCTGTCTTATTTTCCAAAGTATTAAAATTTTTCTGCTGTTGATTTCTGGGAATGGGTAGGGGTTTTTTATGATTTCATATAAACTGAAAGTGTAAGGTAACGGGAACATTTTTCAATTGCCTTTTGTAAGAATCTGAAAACACATTTCCAGCTCTCCATCAAGAATTTCTATGTTTCAACAGTAATTGGTTCCTACAGAGTGCCTTTTACTGACTCACATATTGAGTGATGTGGTGGCATTTACATTGGAGAACTGATAACTGTCTTCAAATCCTCCTCCATTTTTAATTATAAAGAGGCAGATATTGTTACTTCCACTGACAGGAAAAAAGAATTATGTGCCAAATTCAGATCTGATTATATATATTCTCATTATACAACAGGAAGTGTAAGCAGGATTCTTCTTTCTCATTTGTACAGTTCTATACCAGTGATTCATTCTGTGGTTTGAAGAGGAAAAGAAAAGCTACTGATCTCTTTAGGTGTCCTGGGCTGCATTAGACAAAGTAATGCCAGCAGGTCAAGGGCATTATCTGCTATAATGCCCAACAACCTCTCTTGTACTGCTACCCAGTACAAGAGAGACATTGACACACTGGAGAGATTTGAATGAAGAGCCAGGAAGATGATGAAGGCACTGGACATCTCTCCTGTGAGGAGATGCTGAGAGATCTGGGCGTGTTCAGCCTGCCTGGGGAGAAGTTTTGGGGTGATCTTATCAATGTAGATAAATACCTGAAGGGAGGTTGCAAACAGGACAGAGCCCGGCTCTTTTCAGTGGTGTCTACTAACAGGACCAGAGGCAATGGGCACAAATGGAAACACATGAGTCTGAACATTTGGAAATAATTTTTCACTATGAAGGTGACTGAACATTGACACAGATTGCCCAGGAGGCTGGGAAGTTTCCATTCTTGGAGGCATTCAAAAGCTATCTTGATGTGGTCCTAGGTGACCCGTTCTAGTTGGCCCTGCCTGAGCAGGTGGGTTTGGACAAGATGACTTCCAGAGGACCCTTCCAACTTCTACCATTCTGTGAGTCATTACTTACTGCTTACTTTTCAAAGCAAAGCTGTGCCAATATATCAGATGAGTGCTGTTCTGTCTTATCCCATTTTAAACGTGCTATTCACACAGTGAAAAAGATATTTAACATCATATGTAACTTTTGTTGCATAATGGCTGCACTAATTCTCCCTGATAAATTTTACTTAGCCTTTCCAACCCTGGATGGTGCCCTCTTTTGGTAAGTTTGAAATCTTATTAAAATTTTTAATGTAGCGTCACATAATGAAATTATAGACTTTAGGGTATAAATTAAGGTAAAATATCAAATAAAGGAATCACTGATGTGTCACTGGAATTTAAAAAAAACTTTTTCATGAAAAAGCAGCATGTCTCTGTATCCACACAGTATTATTGCTATGGATTTACCAACCTCTTTTTCACAAAACCTCTTGAATTCTGTTTTCTTTGAATGCTGGTATACAAAAAATTCATCAAATGTGATAAAACACAATCCCTGCTTACAAACAAGTTTAAGTAAGCGCTATGGGAAGGAAAAGGGGACTGAAGAGGATGAGAGAAGGAAAGGAGAGAATGTTTTATTCTATAGTGAGTCATTATTCTGTAGCAAGACTACTAGAAAGAGTAGGTACCTAGTAAGACAAATCATTACAATATTCCCTAGCTCAGACTTCAGAGCCAACGGGGTTTAAATGCATGAAAAGGTAAATGCTTTCATAAATCTGTGATCCATAAGTTTAGATGTTTGATAAAGCAGTCTCCCATTTCTATTTCAGTTTTCATTTTTAACATAAGTAGCTAATAAATCTCTAAATATCAGGTATTCTTTGTTCAAACTATGAGTTTTCTCACTTTTCCTATTCTCTCCTCCCACCCACAAGGGGAAAATAAGCAAGCAGCTTTGTGTGCTTAGCTGTCAGCCTGGGATCAAACCACAACTGTCCTTTTAGCATACTTCATAACTGATCTGAGGAATGACACTCCCACAAATTTTTATTATTTGAAATATTAACCTCATTTGAAAGAAAATAATACATGTCAATAGCATTAATGGTAAACAGGGTACTCCCTTTTGACATGGTCTTGAATTTCTGAGTTGCAGTATGAAGAAAACTATACTGTTAAAGTTTTGGGGGCCAACTTATATGTGTTTTGTACTGACTCATTGTTTACAGGATGACATTTGTTCTTTTGTCTCTGGAAAGATGGTACGGAAACAAGGGAGATGACAAAAGGAAGGTGCTTTTTAAATGAAGAAATGTTAACTGCAAACGTGGCTCATGTCCTGCTTATTATGAAATGTGCAAGGCGGGTATTGTTTTCTCAGATAATTACTCTAAATGCAGCATGCTATTCAGAGATTTCTTCCTCTTACTCTGTAATGAATAAACAGATAACTAATGACATACCAGAAAGCGTATTTTTAAAGATCTAAAATCTAAGTTGACAAGGCAACCCTGAAGAAGAGCCTTGTGTTCCTGAACATTACAAAATGATCTTTAACAGTGTAACAGCCTTTCGTTTTTCACAGCACACCTTTCGGCTGAGCACATTCTCATTACACATGGGGATCTCAGAAGGGACCTTTCTATTTTGCCAGAAGGAAAACAGAGTTCTGATGTCTATTGATAGCAGTTTGTGACTTGTTAACATTTTCTTTTGCTTGCATACCATTTTTTTAATAGCCATTCCCTCACAGATCTTTGTTCTTACTGACCCTTTCTGTCCCATTACCATTTGGAAAAGGTTTCACAGGCCACAATCCTGCCTCAATCCATGGCAATTTTTAATTGACACTTTTTCCCAGGGGGCTGATCTATATCCTTATACTCCTGGCTCTATATCTTGTGGAGCTGACAGGCCATTCTTGGGAAAGATTCCTGAGCTAAAAATAAGGATTTAGCTCAAGTGCACCTTCCTTATTTGAGTGCTTAATTTTATTTTTTTTTTCTTTTTCTTTTTTTCTGTCAAATGCCTCTGCCAATGGCTTTTTATTACGAAGGTGCAGGGGAGCTGGAAGCTGTCAAATGCAATAACATCAGTTGAAAGCATCTTTCTGTCTCTAAATCAGGGCCACAGTTCTGACCAATCCTTTTTCCTCCTGAGATATCATTCTCTTGAAGCAGGTGTAATAGAACAAGAAAAAAATAACTCATAATTGTGTATAACTTCTGCTAAACAAGGGGTTAAGGAAATTATTTTATTATCTGAGCCATGTTTTTATTAAGAAAAAAAAAAGGTGAATTCAAATGTGGTGCATTTAATTACTGTATAAATTCCAAGTTGTCCCAGTCAGGAGTGGGAGGAATATGACAGAATTATATCATTAAGAATTTGAGTAGGTGAAATGATGTACATTGAATGCTTATTTAACCAGTATACTTACAAACTATTTAGAAGCCAGCTGTTTTTTATAGTGTTTTCACAGTTAGACTGACTGTATTTTTTTTATTCTCTGTAGCTATTTGATTTTCCGTTTGCATTAGATCATAATGTTTCAGTTATACTTCAGAACTGGTCTGGGCAGCAGTCTAGCTTAACTTCTGCAACAGCAAAATAACATGAGTAACTTTGATAATTGTATGCCCAGTGACAAATTGAGGCTGGTGCCCAGCAGAGATTAGAAAGGGAGCATGAAGCTGCAAGCCCTAATGGAGAAGAACAACAATAGTGTTGTTGTTTACAATTACATCCTGCTGCAATGTTGCCATCCCTGGAGTCAGCTGCCATGCAAGTGGTGCAAAGCACAGCTGGCTGCTAAGTAGCTGATGAGCAGGCAGGAACTGGGTGAAACAACTGCTATGCATTATTACAGTCGCCTTCTACCAAGCCAGTCAGGGCTCACAGAGGAAGATGAACTGCTTATGAGGATAACTGAAAACCTGCATAGGCCTTGGAGCAGAATCTATACCTTTCTTCTCACTTTGAAGCAACTTTATTACGAGACATAAGGGTAAGTTATGTTCCCTCTGACTGAAGAGGTCTTTGCCTGAAGTGCCTCAGCCATTTATGGTGTGGCTCAGATACCTCAATAAACATCTTCCTGCTAGCTCCTTCAGCCTCTCATGCAGCCATTCATCATTTGTCAGGCGATATGCTACAGCTTTTGCTTTGCATACTTGCCTGCAGAAAGCAGTCATCAGAAAATAGCCTGCAAATAATGCAGCAAGATAGAACAAACTATTTATTGACAACAGCAGTAGTACACAGAAAAAAAATTTCACCTTAGGCAAAGTGTGTGTGTGTGTGTGTGTGTGTGTATGTGCATATATATGTGTATCTGGACAGTACCACTAATCTTGAAAATGAGATTGCAGCATTTAGAAGAATAAACCTGTAAAAATTCAGCTTCTCAAGGACAATTACACATTTAGATGACTTTGTACAGAGGGCTTGTATATTTATTGGGCCTGAGTGCTAGGATGGTCTGGCACTGTGCCCTTCAGTAAACCCTTCTAAGTGCTTTTTCCCACAAAATATGTTACACACTCTTTCATGGACACCCCTTTGTCATGGGGAAAGAGCTTGCGTGCCCTTGTGAGGTTGGGAGCTATGCTGGTGGTGGCACATGCCTCTGGCAGGGTCTCCCGTGCCAGACAGGTATCAACTGAAGGGTCAGACAAAGTGTGTCCCTGGGCAGGATGGGCTCACTAGCCTGTGGGCAACCATCCTAGGAGAAGGACAACTCTAACTTCAAACCCGGGCAGATGGAGCTCGTTTAGCCTTGTAAGGCCTTCCATCTAAGAGAAGGACACTGTAATCAAACCTACGACCTGAGGACTTTGTTGTCACCGTCCAAGCTCTCTCAGCCCTGGCAGATAAACCTCAGGTGTAAAGGGTGGGTCGTTCTGTGCATGCTGTGCCTCACCTAAAAAATCCACTGCACAGGCCCGAAGGGTTTACCCACACTTGCAAAGCCCTGAGCGATAGGCGAAGGACAAAACGGCAAGTGGTAAGGTGCACTGGAAGCCGCAGACCCAACCCTGCATGCAGGTGGTTCAGGACATTGGTCGCTTGAGACTGACCCAGGAGATGACAGTCTTGTTTGGCAGCATCCTGAATGACCAAGCAGCCTTTTTTTTCAAGTAGAGCACTGCTTGCTCCATGTGGAGAGAGGCCTAGAAAAGGTGGCCTAACCAAAGCTCATTTCCCCTCCACCTGGTTGGCTAGCCACGGCCAACGGGCATCTTCTGTTGAGGTCGATTAAAGACAAAGAGACAAAGGCATACACCTGCCTCCAAAAGTGTGTCCAGATTGACGCTCACATGTTGGAACATCAGAACCATGCTTGATACAGCTAATAGGCATTCCGAGGAGGAGGCTCAATGTTAATAATCTCCAAATAGCTACAGTGAGGGACAGCTTTCAGGCTAACCTTCAAACTAGGCTTGAAGACCATCTTAGAATCATAGAATCATAGAATAGTTACAGTTGAAAAGGACCTTAAGTTCATCTAGTTCCAACCCCCCTCACATTAAACCATCTCACCCAAGGCTTCATCCAACCTGGTCTTGAGCACTGCCAGGGATGGAGCATTCACAACCTCCCTGGGCAACCCATTCCAGTGCCTCACCACCCCAACAGGAAAGAATTTCCTTCTTATATCCAACCTAAACTTCCCCTGTTCAAGTTTTAACCCATTACCCCTTGTCCTGTCACCACAGTTCCTAATGAAGAGTCCCTCCCCAGCATTCCTATAAGCCCCCCTTCAGATACTGGAAGGCTGCTATGAGGTCTCCACACAGCCCTATCTTCTCCAGGCTGAACAGCCCCAACTTCCTCAGCCTACCTTCATACAGGGGGTGCTCCAGTCCCCTGATCATCCTCGTGGCCCTTCTCTGGACTTGTTCCAACAGTTCCATGTCCTTTTTATGTTGAGGACACCAGAACTGCACACAATACTCCAGGCGAGGTCCCACAAGAGCAGAGTAGAGGGGCAGGATCACCTCCTTCGACCTGCTGGTCACGTTCCTTTTGATGCAGCCCAGGATGCAGTTGGCTTTCTGGGCTGCAAGTGCACACTGCTGGCTCATGTTCATTTTCTCATTGACCAACACCCCCAAGTCCTTCTCCGCAGGGCTGCTCTGAATCTCTTCTTTGCCAAACCTGTAGCTGTGCCTGGGATTGTTCCCACACAGGTGTAGGACCTTGCACTTGTCATGGTTAAACTTCATGAGGTTGGCATCAGCCCACCTCACAAGCGTGTCAAGGTCCCTCTGGATGGCATTGCTTCCCTCCAGGGTATCAACTGAACCACACAGCTTGGTGTCATTGGCAAACTTGCTGAGGGCGCACTCAATCCCACTGTCTATGTCAGCGGTGAAGATGTTAAACAAGACCGGTTCCAACAACGATCCCTGAAGTACACTACTCGTTACTGGCTTCCAGCTGGACATTGAGACATTGACTACAACTCTGTGTGTGCGGCCATCCAGCCAGTTCTTTATCCACTGATCTTGAACCAGATCCTCTCCTACAGTGGGAGCAAGGTCTTCATTCTCATAGTCCCTGCATCTGCCTTCCGAGACTTGAGTGGTGTGGTCAGAGCCTTTGCCAGTGAGGACCAAGGCAAAGAAGTCATTAAGGACCTCAGCCTTCTCCAAATCCTGTGTAGCCAGTTCTACTGAGAGCTTCTTGAGGGGGCCTACGTTGCCCCTAGTCTGTTTTTTATTTGCTACATACCTGTAGAATCCCTTCCTGTTATCTTTAACATCCCTAGCCAAGTTTAATTCTAACTGGGCCTTGGCTTTCCTAACCTGGTTCATAGCTTCCCAGACAACATCCCTGTACTCTTCCAAGGCTGCCTGTCCTTGCTTCCACTTATTATAAGCCTCTTTTTTATTTGAATTTTCCTCAGCAGCTCCTTATGCATCCAAGGAGGTCTCCTGGCCCTCCTGCTGCACTTCCTTCTAGTTGGGATGCAACACTCCTGAACTTGTAACAGGTAATGCTTGAATATCGATGAAGAGTTGATAAGTCAAGACTCTTATAGATTCTTTTCCTGAAGCGCTTTGGCAACATATTAAAAATAGGATCCTGCAGTCCTCTGTAGAATCCTTTGGGTTCTCCTTAAAGAAAAACAAAGACTGGTTTGATGATATCAGGAGGTACAGGAATTTCTGACAAAGAAGAGATCTGCCCATGAAGCATGCCTCACTCAGCTACTTTGTCATGTAAGAAAAGCAGCCTTTTCTCTTGAGTGTAGTAAACTCCAACAGAAACTTTGAGACATCCAGAACAAGTGGTAGCTCAACCTAGGAGAAAAGACTCAATTATGTGCAGATTTGAGTGAACACAGGGGATTCTATGAGGCTCTGAAAGCCATATATGGATCCACCTTTCAGGTTCAAAGCCCCTTAGTGCAGATGGCCAAATGCTTCTTACAGATAGATAAAATCTCCATCCTGAATTGTTGGTTATTTTCAAGCACTCTTTAGTGCTAACTGTGTAATCCAAGGAAAAGGAATCCAGCACATTTTAAAACGTCCGGTGAAAAACAAATTGGATATAGCCCCTACCATGGGAGATACTCTTAAGGATATACAGCAAGTGAAAACTGGCAAGGCAGCTGGGGTCAACGGAATCCCACCCAAAATCTGGAAGCACGGAAGCCAAGCACTTCCTGCTAAATTTCACAAGCTAGTTGTGTGCTGTTGGGAACAAGGTAAATTACCATTAGATTTTCATGATGCAATCATCAACACTGTATAAGAAGAAAGGTATAAAGACAGACTGCTCAAGCTACTGAAGTATAACTCTGCTCTCCATTGCTGGAAAAATTATTGCAAGAATACTATTGAACAGATTAGTACCCGCTATTGCAAAAGAACTTCTACCTGAAAGTCAGTGTGGCTTCAGACCTAATAGAAGTACCTCAGACATGATATTTGTTCTCAGACAACTGTAAGAAAAGTACAGAGAACAGAATAAGGGGCTCTATATAAATTTTGTTGACCTTACCAAAGCTTTTGACACTGTGAGCAGAAAAGACCTGTGGCTGATCTTGGAATGATGAGGATGTCCCCCCAAGTTCCTCAAAATGATTATTCTGTTACATGAGGATCAGCAAGGCCAAGTCAGATACGGTGATGCACTCTCTGAGCCCTTCCCAATAATCAATGGTGTGAAACAAGGTTGTGTTCTCGCACCAACTTTATTCACAATCTTCTTCAGCATGATGCTCCAAAGGGCTACAGTAGACCTCGATGAACAAAACGGCATTTGTAGGTGACGGATAGAAATAGTTAACGAAATGGATCCAGGCATTATCGCCCTGGTCTGGCTTAAGCCTTGGAAACGTAAAGAAAATATCAGGTGCTGTTGCCTTGGACAGGCTCAAGCTTTGGGAACTGGGAAGAAAACACCAGGTGTTAATGCCTTGCTGGGGCCTAAGCCTTGGGAACTGTAAAGAGAACAATAAAGGGTAAAGATCTGTTTGCAAAACAAAGCAGGCAGTTTGCAAGATAAAACAAGATGTGCATCTCAAAGACAGACCAAACAGTGTGAATATTTGTAAGCCTTAGTAGTTTTGCTAAACTGGGATGATAAGGGAGTAAAAGAGTGGAAAGTTACTGCTTAGGACAGACTAAAAAAGGGATGCCAGGTGACCAGTCAAAGAATGCGTGAACGTGTGTGTAAAGGGAATAGAATGATATAAACATGTGCTTGTCACACAATAAAGGATCTTATGCTGGATTCACATTGGATCATGCATATTCCATTCCTTTGTTCCCTCAGGCATTTATATTCGATATCATACTGATGGGAGCCTATTCAATCTAAGGTGACTGAAGGCCCACACTTAGACCCTAAATCATCTTGTCCTTGAACTGCCTTTTGCTGACAATGCCACCCTTGTTGCCCACACATAAGCAGCTCTGCGGCATTTAACATCTTGCTTTGCAGAGGTGGCCAAGCTTTTCTGGCTGGAAGTCAGCTTGAAAAAGACAGTAGTTCTCTACCAACCTGCACCACAGGAAGATTATCATCATCCCCACGTTACCATTGGCGAGTCAGAGCTTAAGTCACTTCAGCAGTTCAGCTATCTGGGAAGCATTATTTCCTCGGGTGCCACGATCGACAAAGAGACAGAAAACAGAATAGCAAAAGCATATCGAGCCTTTGGAAAACTCCATAAAAGAGTCTGGTGCAATAAACACCTGAAGAAAAGTACAAAGATTAGTGTCTGTAGAGCCATTGTACTGTCTACTCTTTTATATGTGTCTGAATCATGGGTTATCTACCGCCATCATCTGCGACTCCTCGAATGCTTTCGTAAGCACTGCCTCCATGCAATTCTAAACATTCACTGGACTGACTATGTGTCAAATGTTACTGTCCTTGAACAGGCAGGGATCACCAGTATCGAGGCTATATTGCTGAAATTGCAGCTGCGCTGGGCAGGGCACCTCTCTAGATGAAGGATCACTGCCTCCCTAAGATCGTGATTTATGATGAACTTGCCACCAGTTGCCACAAGAGAAGTTCCCCAAAGAAGAGATATAAGGACTCCCTGAAACAATACCTTAGCCTTGGCCATATTGACTACCATCAGTGGTCCACCTTGGCCTCCAGTCGGGAGACTTGGAGACACACCATACATAATGCCTTTGACTGCTTTGAGAACACAGGCAGAACTAGTCTCGAGGAGAAAAGACAATGTAGAAAGAATCATGCCCCGCCTATACCACCCAAGGAGACCTTTCCTTGTGCTTTTAACAACCAAATTTGCCTATCTCACACTGGCCCTTTCAGTCATCAGCATGCTTGTAGTAAGCATGGGTAAAGCCCTTCCTAAATCTTTGTTTGCAAAGTCAAGCCATGAAATGAATGAATGTTACACAGAACAGTGACTATCCTTCTCATCACAATACATTTCTGTTTTTAATATTTATAAATTGTTCTGGGATATTTCATACTTTTTTATTATTTTTAGAAGTCTTGGCCCCTTATCTATTTATTTATCACTTTTATTTACTAAGCTGTTACTGTCAGACCACTCTTTTGTTCATCACAATAAAAAATCCAGCAATGGCATTTATGAGATTGCTCTTCTTTTCCATTAATATAGCATTTTGGTACCTTGAATTCATCCTCTGCCAGCTATAGTTTGAGTAATTGAACTAAGTCCTTATTTCTAACTTGGGTTCATTACTCAAAATAAAAGAGAATAATGAAATAATTATGAAAACATCACTCTTCAGAAAGGGTGAAAGGCTGAAAGGAACAAAGAGAAAGACAGCTTACACCCTTAAGTGGAAGGATCTGGTCTAACACTTCTCTTCTGTATAGAACTTCATTATGCTCACCCTAAATTAGTGAGTTTGTGAATCTATCAATAACTTGATTGGGAAATAAGTTTTTAAATTTTGAAAATTAAATAAGATTCTAAGTTTCTGCAATTCTATTTTGGTGCTGTTACCAATAGCCCATGCTTAATATGCACAGAATGTCTGAAAGGCCATGGCACTGGGGAAGGATAACTGGAAAAAACCAAATATCACTACTATATTCCAGAAGGACAAGAAGGAGGATCCAAGCAACTACTGGCCAGTTAGCCTCATCTCAAACCCTGGAAGGTGACAGAGTAAATAATTCTGGAAACCATTTCAAAATACATGAAAGATAGAGAGTAGTCAGTATGAATTTGTGAAGGAGATATTGGGTTTAACTAACCTGGTAGCCTTCAACAGTGAGATGATGAGCTGGTGGATACAGGGAAAACAGTTGATGGTCCAGCCAGTAAGTAGATATGTACAGAGAGACACCCAGGTTTGTCCAGTGGTGTTAGACACTCAATGCAGCAGCTGTCAGCCAGATCTGGGGAACCCCTACTTCTGCAGTCCTCTCTCCTGTGATGACTCTGAGACCTCCCTCTTTGTCAGCTTGGCCCACCTACAGTTTGCTGTCATTCAGACTTAAAGGTCTGGAATAGGGAGCACAACCATACAGAAGATAGGTAGAAGTAGGACGCAATACGAATATAAGACCAACTGCAGTAATCAGGCATAGGGCTCAGTCAACCACTTGTTTACACGAAACTGTTCTCTGTTATCCCCTTTTCCTTCTATTTTCCTCCACTTGCCCTCACAGTCCATCTTGATCTCCCTCCCTGCCCTTGGTACTTCCCCTAAGTATCCCATATGAAGCCTTGCACCATCTCTAAAATCCTCTTAAAACACATCATAATAAATTTTACGCTGTCCCCAAATGCTCTTCCCTAGCATCCTATAAGCACTATCTTCCTATAGGCTGTAACTCCCTTTATTTCACATGGCTTTCTGGGGGGAAATGTATTTCCTTGGCTTGATAGCACATGAAGACCTCAGGTAAATCCTCCTCCTTGGATAGCCCTTGGACTGGCCCAGCCAGTGATTCAAGTTCCCCCTGATTAGGCTTCCTGTTACTGTTCCTCTGCTCCTTGCCATGTCTTTAATGAGATGAGCTGTTAGATAACCAAGCTAACTTCAGCTCCTTGGAATGAGGCAACATTTCAACTGAAAAATGCAGTTTCCACAAGACTAATTTTCACAAGAAAATATCTATTTTTCTTCCATTCTTTATGCAAGAAAATAATTAAGAGAATAAAAATGAACCCTTTTACTTCAGGTAGGCTCATCCTAAATGGAAACATTGGCAGGTTTAACTAAACTGAAGGCATTTACTATGACATGGGTCTAGGTCTGCTTTAGCTACTGCTAGATCACAGGAGGATTATTTTTTGACAGCCTATGGCTTTTTTCCTGTTTTACAAGGCACGTTTCTCATATGCTATACATAATATAATATATGTAGTCTCAAACATATACAGAGAGAAAAATCCCTGTATGTTTTTGATAGTACAATATTAATTGGGATAAAGGTCCTAAGTACTTACCAGGAGATATGCATAACAAGATGTTTAGGCTAGTCAATCAATATCTTAGGAAAAAAAAAAAGAAATTCCAAAGGAAAGCAAATTAAAAGTTATCTCTTCAATTGGCATTAAAATGCTAATGGTTTATGCTTGTAATAAGGTTTTAATAAGAATAGAAGATGAGAATGATTGTAACTGATAATGTACCAGTTACCATTTTAGCTGTCATTTTAACAACATAATTTTCTGATTCTGTCAGCTTGTTGGAGTTCTGTTGATCACAATATATTTTATTTCCTTGCCAAGTGTCTGCCTGTGTGAGGTAATGTGGTTCCAGAGTGAAGTGCCTTAGCCTCTGTAAAATTTGATCTTTAATCTTTTCTCAAAAATGAATTTTTCAGAATTATTTTTAAATGAGCGTTTAGTGCTGGTGAAAGGTGTGAGATGTATTAATTCGCTGTTTTTTTTTTTCCTCCCCCCTTTTTTTTTTTTCTCAGAGGCAGGACATGAGATATGTATCTCGTTACAAATGACAATTTTCTAGGTAAAAGATTTCTCCCATTATATCTCAGAGTGCAACAGTGCAAACTTCCCCATACTTTATACATTATAGCTGAGACTATTAGTATCGCATCACAATCTGTAATACTTCATATGAGTGAAATAACTTTGCAAATGACTTTTGCAGATCCATCTAAAACCAGACCAATCTTCTCCCACTCTGTCATGTTCATCTGTAAATATTATATGTCTTTACATTCCTTCTCCCTTCTAATTTGCACTGATTTCAATCTCATACTTCAGCAAAGATGCTTGCCTACTAAAATATGATCTGAAATTTCTACGTTGCTTCAGAGGGGCAACAGAATAAATATAGTGAGCTTCAGGCTATTCTATCAGTAGTTTGATTTTAAGTAGTAAATACTGTATTCCATATTGATGCTCCCCTATTTATTTATTCAGGAGGGGGGAGACTACATACAAACCACACACAAACATGCACAAAATCCTAATTTAATTATAGCAGAATTTTCATTGAAATTTAATACTAAATCTTTTTCCAGTGGGGTATCCAGCTTCCAGTGTCCAATGCAATACAATACGACTAATGGATTTTACCAGGATGCCAGTTTGATGAGACTGAAATATTATCCTTTCCTGACCATTTCTTATGACTGCCATATCACCTACATACCGCAGTTCTTCTTTTTTTCATTGAACAACTCATGCAAGGTCAATTTGTCCATATTGAAATACAAAAGGGGGGAGATTTTATATTAATCTTGGAGCAAGAAAAAGCAAGTATCCAAGTGTACTGCACGCATTAGGAAAGAACCTTCACTCTTTTGGAAAAGGAAATGTAGTCTTCTGTATTTGTTAGGTTTTAAAAGCTGCCAGGATGAGAAAGTACAAAAAAGATTGTAGGTGAACATCTCAGTAATATTTACACTCCAAGACTGTGGGGTTCTTGCCTGCACAAATGCAAATTAAACAACGTGTACTGCAATAAGAAGACTTAAATACAATTAGACTGGGACTGATGCCTAGCAAGATTTCAAAGCATATCTCAGGCTTGGTATTTGGTTGAACAAAACACTGGATCCTTGAGTTGCAGGCAGTGCAGTACACATTAAGAAAAGAAGACAACTGCACAGACTGAAAAGACTTTGCACCTAGCAGCCTTCCACTCATGGAGTAACTGAGAAAGTGAACAGGTTAAGAAGAAGTGGAGAGAGACATCCAGTTTAATTTCTAAATGTAATTTCTATATCATTGTACTCACAGCTAAGGACTATATATACTGATGACCTCTCTCACAAGTGACAAGACTTGAACTTACTGACCGTGGGATAAAGGAAGTACTTTGCTATGTGCTTAACAGCGTGTGGCATGCTTTCATTGCACCGTAATCAGTTCCTTGAAGAGCTGCTGTTCCAGGAAGGTTTTATCTAGAGGAACTATGTTGCAGTGTAGCAGGTCAATGGACAGGTGGATCTAACGTATAAAGAGGGAGCAGTAGGGGATAATGTTATTAAAATTTATATTTTCACTCCAAGAATAATGCATCTTTTTTATTCCTATTTTACATAAAGAATGTCTAGAACTCTTATTTTGTACAAGTTAAATGACTGATTTCTTTTTTATATCATGTTGTCCGAACCTGCAGAATTTTTTGTTCCACTGGGAAACCTTGAACTTCTGATTGAGCTGTGGAGAGGTGCTAAAATTAACATCCAGTATCCATGAACTGGAGTTCTTACAAAATAATAGCATGAATTTTTGAGGAAGCCTGGTTTTATTCACTTTGTGTGACAGAGCTGTGCACTAGGTGGCAATGAGTGCTTTACAAAGAGCTCTGAAAGTGATATGAATGCTTCTTCTAAATGCATCTCTTTGTAAGCATATTCACTTGTCCCTGAAGTATTCTCCCTATTCGAAGCAGTGGTTGGAAGACAGCTGTAGGAAATGTTTAGGCACATGCCCGAACATGTGCATTGTACTCCGGTTCCTTCTCTTGCATCAGTAGGTATTTCTGAGATGGATTTCTCAAATGATAGTACTATTCTGACCCAGGTAAATGTTGTAGAGAAAAAAGAAAGCAACTGAATATTTGCATACCTAAAACGCTAGAAAAATTCTGTAACCGCATGATTTATTAAGAAACGTGTCTAACTTCACCCAAAGATGCTGCATCATCTTTGAAAACATATTAAAAGGGAAAAAAGGTATACTTTAATTCAATGAATACGCATATCCCAAATGATGCAATAAGCGATACCTAATTTCTTTTTCACACTGTGATTTTCAGTGATTACATGAGCTGTACATACTACACTATTACTTCATACATAGATACTGCAGGTATTTTTTTTTAGAAACTGTTAAGATATCCTTGCCACAGCTCAGTATGAATTCGCACATGTAAAGCTGTTAATAAGAAACCCAAAGGTACAACCTGAAAAGGTAATTTATTAGGTAATTCTGTTACATTAAATTTATCAACAGGATTTATATTATTATGTATTAAATTATAATTTGTTCACCTGAAAAGCAGGTCTTTTCTAACTATTGAAACTACTCAGTTCTACTTTAAAGTTATGTTAGTAAAATGGCTATAAGACAAAAATGTAAGAAAAATCTTTTTGAAATTAGTTTTCATATTTTACCAATTGTCCTTTTTCACTGCAACTCTTACAAAGCAAATAAAGTTCAAATGCATTGGAAATACAAAATAATTTTAAATCTTTGGAATCATTTTAACTCATTACAAATTGAGTTCAGTAAACTACATAGCAAGCCTTGTAATGCCCTGTAGAACAATGCAGAAACCCTAATATGTGGTGATTCTAAGAGGCAAGTCCAAAACCCTATCATTTGATGAGATTAGCTCCAAGACTGTTGGAGTGCTTTTTCACCACACTTTTCAGTGGTCTTCCCATGCCTTTCAATACGATAAGATCTAGTCATCCCATTTAGATTTTCAAGTAAAATGCCCCTATAGCTTTGTCTCTTTTAGCTCTGCATGTATATCATTGATTTGCTCTATTTCATTACTAATTTTATGAAAAAGCAACCAACCTTGCCTAATTTAATTTTTCCCTTTAAGCCCATGCCACTGGCTGTGCTTTGTACTGCTATTTCTCATCCTTTTTCTATAACACGTGTATATTTCCATTAGTAGTTGTGTTATTTTCACAGCTACTAAATACACTTCGCTCTATTCATTTTAAGCATCCTGAAAGAAAATCCTCTTTCAGATCACTTGTTTACAGTGGGTTCAGAAGTTTTCTTGTATGGGTGATCGATGCAGCATACAGAAATTTTAAGCTCATTTTAGCAACATCCAGCTGAAAGCCTAAGCATACAATGAAAAGTTAACCACACATTCTGTTTCATATTGAAGAATTTGGGAATTTTTGCATGTTTTGTAAGTATTTATGTAGGAAATACTCACAGGAAATTCTGAATAAACATATCTAATTTAAAAAAAAAATCTTATAGTTCATCAGTCATGGTACTTACACAGTTCTTCTTTGAGCTGTGACTAACAGTGGGTCAGCATTGGCAATGCCACATTCAGAGTCCTGACTGCAGTTGTGTGCTTCCCAGTGCAAGATACATACTGAAGCAAGTACAGTGAGAATAATTAAGATGCTGGAGCAACTCTCATCTGAGGAAAGACTGAGAGATCTGGAACTGCTCAGCCTGGAGAAGAGAAGGATGAGGGAGGATCTTATCAATTCGTATAAACATTTGTTAGGGAGGGTCAGTGAAGAAGATGGAACCAGAGGTATCCAGTGACAGGACAGGAGGTAATGGGCAAAAATTAAAAAAAAAAGAAAAAAGTAGTCTGAACATAAGGAAACACTTTTTTACCTTGAGGGTGGTCAAACACTGGAACAGGTTACCCAGAGTTTGTGGACTCTTCATCCCTGGAGACATTCAAAGCACAATTGAAACCTGCTATAGATGGCCCCTTCTGAGTACGGGGCAGGGGGTAGGCTAGATCACCTGAGATCTCTTCCAGCCACAGTGATTCTGTGATTCTGAAATTATAGTGAGGACAATATATCCAAACACATCATAGTCCAGGTATACCCTGGATAAAAAGACACCATAGTGAGCTCTGTTCATGCTCGACTCAAACACTGAAACAGCAGGAGTACACGGAGTCCAAGCTAAGTACAGCAACAGAATTCATTAAAGCTGGTCTGTGACACTGGAAAAAGGATGTGTTTCTACTTGTAAGCATAGATTGGTGAAAACATCCTCTGTCATGATTCAGCCTAGGAGTTTTCTGTTAGCTTGCCCAAAATAACTTATAATGAATGTCAGTTATTTCCTTTGAGATATCAAGGAATTTAAGAAAATTCAGAGAAGTGAGCTCCTGTATTATAATTTTCACCTGCAAATTTCAAATACTTTGGACATCGGAGCACTCAATGAAGAGAATGGAGGAATCCTGGTATCTGATTCCTTTGTCTTACTTCTGAGGATTACACTATCTGTGAGTTCACAAGGATCTATAATTCTAAGTTTAAGTTACACTAAATAATCTGAAAAACATGAAAGCAAATACATGTTTCCTCATATACTCATGATACTGCAGAAGCGCTGTAGTATGCTTTAAAAGTATGGGAACAGCTGTTCCCAGAGTGTTGCAATTCCACTTGAAATAATGTAAAAAGTGTTGATAAAGGACACATTTCAAAAAATTACACAAAACTTGTTTATTGTTACTTAGGAAAAGATAAAACAGTGGCTTCTCATTTGAACGTACTAAGTTCCTTTTCGTTCCCCCTCCATACAAATTATTTATTTTCTTCTTTTATTTCAGTTGATTGATAGACTAATATTTTTCCATAAGCCACAATAAAAAATACAAAAAGATCAGATGCATTACTTTGATAGCTTGCAATATAAATGTGTTGCCAGTGTAGCACTGGAAAAAAGACAATTAAATGCTTTACCTCCTCTGAAATCTTTGTAAGCCAGGTCAGAATAATGTGTAGTAAATGAAAACTTGGCAATAAATTTGGACAATTACCTCAAAAAGTTCAGGTACAATGAATTACAGAGGGCAGTGGCACACAGTTTAGGAATTTCAGATTCTTTTTACTTGCACATTTTAGGGTTCCCAGTCTATGTATAGGCAGTAAAAGACTGTGACTTTTTGACAACACAAAAATGGCAGCTTGCATGTCTGTGCACATAGACTGATGACTGCTCCCTCTGTCTGCCACACATGGTGATGATTTGCAGTCCCCAAAGTACTCATAAGCATGTCAGAAGACCTGAGAGAAGCCAAATGTTCACCAAGTTAATGGCTCACTGCTGCTGAAAAGACTGACACATGCAAAATAAAAGCCTCTTAATATGTAGTTTGAAAGATTTGAATACTAAATGTAAACCCTAAGCCAAAATGTACTTAATGAAATGTCCCCTGTGTAATTTCAGACAAGTGATGCTGCCATGCCCCTTGGTCATGTTAACTACTTGCAGGTCATATTTTTAGACAATGAGAATTCAAATGACTAAAAGAAGAGACAGAGTGAGGATATAAATTCAAATGTGCTGATTAGGAGAGAGTTGGGATTCTGTACTCATGAAGAAAATTTAATAAGTCAGAATTTTTTTACCAAATATAAAGCTAGTGTTCATTCTAATGTCCAATAGATTTTCTGAATCTTTAATTTAGTAAGAGAGACAAAAATCTCCAGCTCACTTGACAAAATGGTACAAGATGGTAGATTTAGTGTACCCCTGTGAGATACAAGAGTCTATACAAGAGTCTGGATTTGCAAATAATTAAAACATAATTTTGGAAAAGTTTTATGTAAAAAACACTTTCCAATTCATTTAACCTTGCCATCCTTTATTCAAAGATCAATTACTTCATAATGATATTGTACATGATATTATAAGGACAACAGCTGAAGGCAGGTTTAAAGCAGGGTGTATGAGAGTTTACCTGTTACTCTTCCATATGCAGCACAGCACAAAAAGAACCAGAGGAAGAAAAGAAAGCAGTGTTTCAAAGCAACAGCCATCTTTATGTAAGTCACCTAAATATCTGAAGCTAGGACCTTGTGTCTTATACCCCTGCTGATATTACATACATCCTGCAAGTGCTTCTTGACTAATTGAGGTTAGTCAATTCACTATTCACCTCACTGGATCAGGCAGAGAAACAAACCTTCTGTACAGACACAGAAGATGAACTAAAAAGGAGAAAATGGGTAAAAATATTTTCTTCTCTTTGAAATCTAAGAGGGTAGATTGTGTCTCTCCCCTCTCAACAGAATAAAAGAGACGCTGTAAACCTTCAACCTTTCCTCAGACACTCAAACATTCCTAGCAACAACAAGAAGCCACATAAGAAAACCTAAAGAATGCCCTGTTTGGAAAAGAAATTAATTGTAAAGGATTGCAGCAGTGTTGCTTCTGTTCACCGGCACTAACTATAATCACTTTAGTCTAAAGTAAATTATAGACTTTCATCTCACTCTTTCTTCCTACTCAGGGTCAATACCTGGCTTTTTCCCCCTGTATCTTCAACTCAACTGGATAGCAGGTACAAATTTGCTTTATAAACATAAGAAACATAGAATCATAGAATGGGTAGGGTTGGAAAGGATCGTCTAGTTCCAACACCTGTTACATACCCTCCAGGTAAGAACAAAGGTCTCCCAGGTTCAAAAGCTATCTTATTTGTGAAAAAGGCCATTAGTGGGCCATTACCAGATGCCTAGGGATGCATATGCAAATAGGGCTTGCATTCCTCAAAGCACTCTCTCACTCTTTTTGGGGTTTATCAGACATATCTACTGCCTTCGAGGGTAACCACCCTGGATTTTGCTTTTATGAAAATAAGAAGCCATGAAATGGCTGGTGGTAATGTAATAAATGTGATATTTCATTAAAATATGGCAGGTTTTTATGGAATGGGAATTTTATGTCATCTTCAGATAAATAAGATCTACTTTAGAACAGGTTGCTGAGAGAGGTTGTTGAGTCTTCATCTCTGGGGATGCTCAAAACCTGACTGGATGCAATCTTGGGCAGCCTGCTCTAGGAGACACTGCTGAGCAGGGGTGTGTGTGTCTCTGTACGTGTACAGGATGACCTCAGGAGGTCTCTTCCAATCTAAATGGTTCGGTGATTCTGTGACAATGATAATTAGTCTAAATGTCTTCCTTGACAACCTCTCTCCAGCTAATTATACACATTTTATTTTGGGCATTTATCATAACAGTAGTTAAGGAAGGTTACCTTTA
This sequence comes from Pezoporus occidentalis, assembly GCF_034315485.1. Lineage (NCBI taxonomy): Eukaryota > Metazoa > Chordata > Aves > Psittaciformes > Psittacidae > Pezoporus > Pezoporus occidentalis. The sequence continues at coordinate 3,481,063 of NW_026916315.1, forward strand.
CTGGGTACATTCACATGATCAGTTTTTCAGGTTACTATTTCTGTCTGACCCTTCAATATAACATAGTCAGTGACAATAGCATAAAACCAACTATTCTGACCTTCCCTTTACACCTAACTGTAGAAGATTCACAGTACTAATTGATATAGTGGAAATATGTGCTGTGAATTAATTAGGAAAATCTTCTTACACATTTTTCATCTGTTTTCTTTTTTTTTATTTTTTTTTTAAGAAATATTATAAATTCAAAGACATTTCATTTAAGGACACAGTGTCTTCATTTAACTCTAATGACATATCATGAAACTACTAGAAAAGAACTTTTAGCTTTAATTATTAATTAGAATTATTTCTTAAGTTCTTGGACTACAGATAGTTAACTGTAAAACATCAGTGAATAAAAGCAAGTCTTCTACTACACTGGCAAGTCACATTAAAATATTCAAAAAAGACTTTAACACTAATCACAATTCTCAATTGCATCACAGTTCAGAAAAAACATTTGCAGGAAGGTCAAGCACAAATGATGTTGTGTTGCATCATCACACCAGGACAATCTAACAGCAACCCACATTAAGCTTCTTCGTAAATCTCAGTTCCAGGTGCTCTGATTTCAGGGTTCCAGATCCTGCTGTAAGGAAAGCTAAACTGTTTTCTCGTACTGAAACACCAAGGGACTTGGAGAATCCATTAAAAGAGTGGCTTATAACATCTTTAAGCTCTCCAGCCCTGTTCCTGACTAGAATTCTAACAGTAAACTTCATTATGTTCAACAAAAAGACCACATAAAATACTTGCTCTTATTGGCCCTCTTCTTTATTCTTTCAATCCTGTAGAATAGCTAGTTTTAGATTTCCAAATACTAACCTTAATTAAAATTATCACATAGGCTGTAACACTAAAAGACACCATAAGGCTTTATGTCACTAGAAACCATCAGCTCTAATAGGCCTCTTTCTTTCTCTTGTAATGTTACAAAATTGAATTGAACAAAATTGAACAATTTCACTTCTTGAAGCTTATTTCCCAAAGGCTTCAATTCAACACTCCCACCACAAGCTCTCCATCAAAGTCAGTGGGTGGGAAGTATGAAATCAAGTAATAAACTGAGCTCTTGGAGCTTTAATTTCCCAAACCCAGCTGTAAACTAATCTACATTGTAAATAGAGAACAAGTAAAGAATATAAAACCTCTGCAGAAACTAGCCTTCTTTCTGCCTCTGTGGTCACTGAAAAATCCAAAAGCAAGCTGGCTTTTTGAGGTTTCACTTTTCCAGTTGCTAATCCCTATCTAGTCAGAATGCAAGTAATCTTTCTTCATACTAAAGGCTAACAAAGAATCAAAGAATTTTTTAGTCTCTCTCACCTCTGTTTTTTAGATCTTGGAGATCTAAATCCTGGAGGGCAGGATTATTGGGTTTTTCAATTTGAAAGGCATGCTGTAACTACAAAGTTCACTATATAATCTTACATGGGTGATATTGGCTAACATTAAAATGCAAAAGTTAGGTACTGGTCAGTACAAACAACAATCTACTTCCTCATTTTATAGGTTTAGGAGAATGCAAAAATAATCCAGCTCTAAATCTGAAAATCTAACTCAAATCTAAATCCTAAAGTTATTTTGCACCAGCGTAATATTCCTCTGCTAAACAATAATAAATATCTGTTCCTTATTCAACCTGGAGAAGAGAAGGTGTCAGGGGGAAACTCAGAGCAGCTTCCAGTACCTAAAGGGGTTGACAAGAAATCTGGAGAGGGTCTTTTTACAAGGGCACATAGTGACAGGACAAGGAGGAATGGATCTGAGCTAACAGAGGGGAGATTTAGATACTAGGAAAAAATTCTTCCCTGTGAGAGTGGTGAGGCACTGGCAAAGGCTGGCCAGAGAAGTTGTAGCTCTCCCATCCCTGGAAGTGTCCAAGGCCAGATTGGATGGTGCTTTGAGAAGTCTGGTCTAGTGGAAGGTATCCCTGCCCATGGCAGGGGTCGGAACAAGATAAGCTTTGATAACCCTTCCAACCCAAAACATTGATTCTACATTTCTTGAAAAGTTTTCTATGGCTGTGAGAAATCCAATAATAAATGTTAGATTGCCAAATCCTAATCTATTTATAATTATATTCAGGTGATATTAACCTAAAAGGCAATTTGCAGGAAGGTCAAACCTTTATATTTACTTTTATATTTACATTTACCTTTATACTACAAGGTAACTACCTAGAAGTAACATAGAACATTAACCATTTTTGACACGGGCTATTTTCTCACTCAGGGCCCAACAGCATCTGATAAAAAAAAGTGCTCCTAAATGTGAATGATATCATCATCATCATCATCATCACCATGGCTTGACTTCCTGAACGAAGATTTGGGAAGGGCTTTACCCATGCTTACTACAAGCATGCTGATGACTAAAAGGGCCAGTGTGAGATAGGCAAATTTGGTTGCTAAAAGCACAATGAAAGGTCTCCTTGGGTGGTATAGGCGGGGCACGATTCTTTCTACATTGTCTTTTCTCCTGGAGACTAGTTCTGCCTGTGTTCTCAAAGGAGTCAATGGCATTATAGAATCATAGAATCATTAGGGTTGGAAAGGACCTTAAGATCATCTAGTTCCAACCCCCTGCCGTGGGCAGGGACACCTAACCCTAAATCATATCACCCAAGGCCTTGTCCAACCTGGCCTTGAACACTGCCAGGGGTGGAGCATTCACAACCTCCCTGGGCAACCCATTCCAGTGCCTCACCACCCTAACAGGAAAGAATTTCCTTCTTATATCCAACCTAAACTTCCCCTGTTCAAGTTTTAACCCATTGCCCCTTGTCCTGTCACCACAGTCCCTAATGAAGAGTCCCTCCCCAGCATCCCTATAGGCCCCCTTCAGATACTGGAAGGCTGCTATGAGGTCTCCACGCAGCCTTCTCTTCTCCAGGCTGAACAGCCCCAACTTCCTCAGCCTATCTTCATACAGGAGGTGCTCCAGTCCTCTGATCATCCTCGTGGCCTTTCTCTGGACTTGTTCCAACAGTTCCATGTCCTTTTTATGTTAAGGACACCAGAACTGCACACAATACTCCAGGCGAGGTCTCACAAGAGCAGAGTAGAGGGGCAGGATCACCTCCTTTGACCTGCTGGTCACGTTCCTTTTGATGCAGCCCAGGATACAGTTGGCTTTCTGGGCTGCAAGTGCACACTGCAGCTGGCTCATGTTCATTTTCTCATCAACCAGAATGTATGTATGGTGTGTCTCCAAGTCTCCCGACTGGAGGCCAAGGTGGACCACTGATGGTAGTCAATATGGCCAAGGCTAAGGTATTGTTTCAGGGAGTCCTTATATCTCTTCTCTGGGGAACTTCTCTGGTGGCAACTGGTGGCAAGTTCATCATAAATCACGATCTTAGGGAGGCAGTGATCCTTCATCTAGAGAGGTGCCCTGCCCAGCGCAGCTGCAATTTCAGTAATATGGCCTCGATACTGGTGATCCCTGCCTCTTCAAGGACAGTAACATTTGACACATAGTCCAATGGATGTTTAGAATTGCATGGAGGCAGCGCTTACGAAAACATGCGAGGAGTTGCAGATGATGGCGGTAGATAACCCATGATTCAGACACATATAAAAGAGTAGACAGTACAATGGCTCTACAGACACTAATCTTTGTACTTTTCTTCAGGTGTTTATTGCACCAGACTCTTTTATGGAGTTTTCCAAAGGCTCGATATGCTTTTGCTATTCTGTTTTCTGTCTCTTTGCCGATCGTGGCACCCGAGGAAATAATGCTTCCCAGATAGCTGAACTGCTGAAGTGACTTAAGCTCTGACTCGCCAATGGTAACGTGGGGATGATGATAATCTTCCTGTGGTGCAGGTTGGTAGAGAACTACTGTCTTCTTCAAGCTGACTTCCAGCCAGAAAAGCTTGGCCACCTCTGCAAAGCAAGATGTTAAATGCCGCAGAGCTGCTTATGTGTGGGCAACAAGGGTGGCATTGTCAGCAAAAGGCAGTTCAAGGACAAGATGATTTAGGGTCTAAGTGTGGGCCTTCAGTCACCTTAGATTGAATAGGCTCCCATCAGTATGACATCAAACATAAATGCTGTTTTGTTCATCGAGGTCTACCGTAGCCCTTTGGAGCATCATGCTGAAGAATATATGTGAACGATATAGTCTTAGGCTATATGCTATAGTAGAAAAAAAAGGCTTTGATGACAACCAAAACCAGTCTTTTTTCTGCCTCTGTTTTTCCACATGAAATATAAACTAACAGCCCAAGGTTGAGTCAAAACCTGAAATCTAACCTTATCTTTTTGAATAAAATGAAATGTAGGATGAAGTTTTGTGCTAAAACAATACCAGCCAGACCCCTAAAACCTCAATCTGTTGTTTTAGACCACTTTGTTTTAGCAGAAGACCCCCATATTTTGGCTTCTAATGTATACCAACTCATTCCCTAATACCTAAGCTATTGCAGAAGGCTGCAATGAACCTTAAGTCTTTGATTTTCCTTAATATAATCTTAACGCTGATTAAATTTGAGAGGCATTGCTATCCTCTGTGCTATTCCTCTTCCTACCTTGGGGAATCTGGAAGCATATAGCAATAAACTGGGCTACAGAACCTTTCTATTTCCAAGCCCTAACCCTTAGCTATTTTGTATCATACTCCTGATCTGCATACCTATACTAGAATTTTTCCTGAATGCATGCTAGTACTTACTCAGACACTGAGGGTTTTGCAGAAATTACGAATAGCACAGGATCCTCACTTTTAAAATTCTAAAACCTTTGCCATAAAAATGTACAGCAAACAACCTCATCAATATACTAAAAAATAGGACTTGAGCTTCACCTAATCCATTTGTAATTCTAATTGTCATGCAGCATCCAGAAATATAAATTGATTCTTCTGTATTTAGCTGCTCCAATCTTCCCTTCATTGTAACCCTAACTAATGTCATAATAAAACAGTAAATAGTAACGTCTAGAAAATAAACAGAAGAAGCAACACAGATGTCAACTGAGCTAAGACAATTTGCAACATGAAGAGCCTGCAAGCACCCAATTATTGAGTTCCTTAACTCCTGGAAACCTGAGTCTTCCTGTCACAGAAGACATTGGCTTTTATTTAAGGCAGTGATTTTGCACCCATACATTGAAAGATGTAACATGGCTTAGACACTATGAACTTTCTCTTAATTTCAGAGCCCTGTAGCATTGAGTCATGGCCAGGGTAGGAAATCAAAGCTAGAATTACATATAGTTAAGCAGCACCTACAGCAAAATGCTATTTACTGAAAGGACTCCCCATGATAACCTCTGCTGTGTTGGCTACGCAGAATGTGCCCTTCACATCTTCTTCCCTCAAATTTCAACCCTAACCAGAGTCACAATCCAGACTTCAATTACACACAGGTAGCTGACAGCTACAGCAAAACTGGATATATGATGTAAATCTTTGTTAGCAGCACTTTCTTCCTATCCCTCCATGCTGAGGTGAATCCTGCATTAACTTTAGATATTTAAGCCTCTTTTCACAAGATCTGCCCTTAAAACACTACCTCCGCACACATAGCACAGATGGCTCCTCCCTTCCAGTAACCAAGGCTTTTTAACTGGACTTCACCATTTTTATCTCCTGTGATATAACCTGAAAATCAAAACAAGTTCAGATAATTGTGCTTTCTGTTCCAAAAAAAGATGTCAAAAACCATCTTTACTAAAAAAAAACCAACAAACCAACTGACAAAAAAAACCCAACAAATCAACAAAAAAAAAAAACAAACCAAAACTGATAATAGCTCAAAAAACCCCCCTTTCTGAGACTGAGAATAAAGTACTCAAATTAAAAAATTCTTTCAGACAGCTAAAGATGTACATTACCCCAGCTGCAAGTAATGGATGAAATGAACTTCTGACTCAGCTGTTAGTACACGCACTGGAAATAAGGCCCAACAAGAACAGCCTGAATTTCAAACTAGGTCTTGCCTAAATCTCAATACTGAAAGGACAAGCAGGCAAGCTTACTAAACAAACACCTTCTTTTTATAAAGATTTTCTGTGTTCCCAGAGAAAAAAAAAAATAATTCATCCAGCAACTGTAATCTATTCTCCAGACTGGAATCAATAATAGGCAGGAAGCAAAATAATAAATAACACTGTCCTGCTGGATGGAAAGAAATGGAAATAAGGTTTCTGGTGCAAATGAGGAATGACAGAAGCAAGGGAGGAAAAATCCCAACACGCCATATAACTCCATTTGCAAGAAAATGGGGTTTGCCTGCAACCTTACTGTGAGAGGACAAAAACATGAATAGAATACCTCTGCAACACGTTCTGAACAGAATTTATTTTCTTCAGTCTAGAAACACAACTGTTCAGTAAAGTAGTTTTATTCCAGTTTCAGAACTTGGACAGGCTGCAATGTTATTCATTTCACTGTTACAAACTGTCTCATTATCAGCCAAACAGTAAGTATTGGAACCCTGAAAGAGTTATCTGACCTTAGAAAGTGCACTAGTCTGTATGTTTGACCCAGGGTAGACATTTCTTCTCCCACAGAAGCTCAGTTGCTTCAGTAGTGCAAGGTAAAAGCTATTTCTTCAACCTGGCTGTGGCAAGGCTGTGGTAAGGAAAGATCCATGCTCAAAACTTTTTACTTCACGTCTTTCTACCTTTCCCTATTTGTAGCATTGGATGACATATATAATTACATGATAGCGTTTACTACAATAAATTAATACTGATGGTATTATAATAATGCCAGTTACACTTATTTCCCTTGCAAACTACATGGAGATTTATATTTTAAGCATGGTTTAACTAGAGGATGTTACTGAATGGGGTGAGAGATTGTAATGTTAAATTCAGTAATCTTACACTCTTTGCAATTAGGAATAATTATTCCTTAGATCTTAGCATGTTAATGCTATCCAATTGAAATACTCCATATTTTGACAATCCTGAGCCTACTGAGGCAGCACAGCTTAACAGATTTGTTTTTTCTCTTTCATTTATTTATTCATTCACTTATTTATTTTTAAAGGAGGCCACCACTGGAAGTAATGATTGCTAAGCACAAATCTAGTTCTGCACATCTTACTAGGTTGCACTAGTATAGACTTACATACCCACCCAAGACTTTTGCTGGACCAAAATGATCAGACCTTGGCAGGGTCAGACTCCAAAACCAGAAAAAAATATATAAGGTAAGACTTAAAACAGCTGAAACTGTGAGTGACATGTGAAGATCAACCTTATGCCATTATGGCTCAGTATTGTAGTATTCATAACATTTGTTTCACAAATAACCTGAAACACTATCCTAGGACTCAAATGCACCAGTTACACTAAGCTTTTTAGGAGAAAATATATGTTCATTCAAACAAAATTATAAATACTGAAAAAGTCAAAATAATATTTCACATAACTGCAATTGCTTAGTTGAGATAATGACTTATTTTTTTTCCCCCAGCACACAAGATGAGACAACATTAACCTGTTCTTCTGATAAAGTTTATGAAGAGGGTGACAATTTTCACAAAATTAACACATTGAAATGTGAATGTGAAACACATTCCAAGATTCACACTCCCATTTTAATGGCTTTTCTTTCTAGGTTTAACAAGATTTTTCTTGGCTCTTAGTGTATAAAGTGATTTCTTGGCTTGTTAGAAATACAGCTGCAGACTTTCCCAGTCAGGGACTAGAGTCCTGGGAATTTGTGCTTATTAAAAATAATAGTACTCCCTACCAATTTTTTTTTTCAAGGCTCTCTGAACTTCTCATGCTAAGAATAGTAAATGGCAAGAGAGAACTTTGTCAGCAAACGTTAAAAAATCTGTACAGTTAAAAAAACACTAATATTGTTCTTATATAGGATGAAGTTAACTAAGAAACTTGAGAAACTTAGTGCAAAGTCATCTGCACTGGAGATCAATGTATAGCTATTCCTTTTTTTCCCAATTTGTATTTTTCATTATGTGTTTGCTACAGAAGAGCTAGATACACATATTCATTGGTTTGGTTTCTCTTAAGTGAACTACCACTTAATGGAAGACAGTAAATTTTCATCCCTAATAATATAACTACATCTTCCAATCATTTTATTAAATGTTTGAGGGACTGAATAGATTTCTACATGTGTGAAACAGTCCATTGAAAGTGGTAACCATTATAGAATTAGGGATGGAAGGGAGAGGAAATGGTGGGGAGGGTGTTTCACTAAAAATAAGACTAACATGTACTTCATATAAATTTATCCTGCATTTTTTTTTCTACAATAATTAAAAAAAAACGTAAAGAGCTTGAACTCATGAAGTTTCTTCTAGCTTGTGGCTGGAACCCTAGCAAGAGCGGCTTTTGAAACAAAAGGTGGTGACAGAACGGTTTCTTTGAAATATTGTCCTAAGACATCCATCAAAATATGGGAGACTGGGAAATATTCTCTCACAACTTCTGCTACAGTTTCTTTTCTATCCCTCCCTAGAGAAAAACTTCCATGTCTTTTGCAGTTGGAAGTTGTTCACAAGGGTGACTTTTAAGCAGGAAACAATAGACCTCCAGTTGATGTTGGCATGTGCATTTCATATTTAGATGACTTTCTGGCAAAGAAAAACATACCCTACCTCAGACCTTCTGGACTGCTGACCATCATTTAGCTGTTCTGAAAGACTAAGGCTTATTTTGGTTGAATTCTCTCAGTTTGATCTCAGGCACAACTGCAAGAAGCAGAGAGAACTATTCCCTGCAAGAATACTGAAGTGGTACTCAGTGACAGGATCTGAAAGATACTGTATGAGTCACGGTGTGAGTAGAATGTGTCCAACTGTAATGATATCATAGCCCAAATTGATTACTATTAACAAAAAGTGTTGAGCTGTTTTCCTTGTAAAATATTTGTATTTTGATTTCTAACCAGGAACACTCATGGAGAAGATGACACATCTCAAAATGAAGTATACTCGTTTTGAATCTAAGAACTTAAATGAAAGCTATGACAATTTATTACTTGCTCAAAATTAATTAAACTTCAGGGAAAGAGAAAAGACCAGAAAATTGCATGTTATTGACATAATTAAAATGCAAAGTTGATTCTCCGGTTTCATTTTTGTTTTGCTAGAAAGGAAAAAAGCTTGGAAAGAAAGAAGCTTTTTGAGTGAGCATTTAAAGTAATTAAAAATAATAAATTCTACTATCTTGAGATGAAGGTATAGATCACTTGTTAAGGATGTTACACAGTGTCATTTACTGACATTAGAGAATTGGAAGCACCAACTGATAAGTGAAAGCTAGTGAAAAACGTCAGACAGCATACGGATTGATTTCTCAGTAACCTACTTCAATTTAAATGTTGTTCAATATTTTAGCAAAAACACTGTCTCATTTATAGCTCTGAGAATGGAGATAAAGAGCACTTCAAAAAGCAACTCCTAGTTTTTAAAAAAAAAGTAGTATATGCACAACATACAAGTGGGTAAGATGTCAATTGAGGTCATTAATATGCTGGGTTTAAATCACTTTCTAAAAAAAAATAATTAATATCAAACAAAAAGCTATACCAACAGCTCAAAGATGAAGATATTTTTGGAAGGATGACTGTTTCTTCTTAGTGGTCAATTTAACCACAGTGAGCCAGGTCGGTTCATCCAAAGGTACCAGCTAGTCTTTTTAGCCTTAGGAGATCTCTGTAGTAAATTAAATGATCTTAGAAAAATCACTTAAGAAGTTACTTAATGAACATTGCTACTAAAAAATCCCTTGCTGATAGGCCACTGTTTCTAGACTACAAACTGCTGGACAGCATACTAAGAACTGCAAGATTTCTGTACAATATGCATGGAAGTTTAAAATTCAAGCTACCAAAACATCTCTGAAAACATGTCTTAGATCTGTTAAGAAATTAGGTAATTAAATAGAAACACTGGAAAAAGGAGGGAAAATCAAAAACTTCAGAACAAGAAACAGGTGAATGGTTATGGCACAAATTCTGTGAAACTGTTTCATAGACAATTAGATTTTCTTCTCGCTGTATCAATGGATGGGTAAAAATCTGGGATGGGCAGCTTTTCTGTGTACAGCATCTTGAGAAGAAAGATTTCTCCATTTCTCACTTCTCTTTGTATTATTTCCTATATTTAAAAAATATATTATGCAAAAAAAATAAGTAATCTTTATATTTCCCTTTATTTTTGCTATTTTAAAACAGCTGCATAAACATGTTTTGAAAACTGAAGATTACATAGGTCATCTCAAATTTCCTATGCTCTAACACTTCCTCTCTGCTGTTGACTGGGATATTTCCAACTAGAATCCTCATAGAAAGAAAATTAGCAATGGGTGATATAACTCTGCTGATAGTTGCTCTGTAACACAGAAAATCATAAAAATACTCAAACACCAGCAAAGCTCTCTTTGCAGGTGACTCAGCCTTTAATGATGCTCACATCCATGTCTGCAAGAAAACACCCTAGGTCAAGAAAGGCAACATCGGTGGAAAAGAAAAAAGCAAGCAAATACTACCACACACAGCTGCAGTCACATGGGTAATACCAACCAGATGCTCAGCATTTCAGTGATATTAAATCTTGTCACTCTTCAGAAACAGAAAACAGAGAATGATGGTAGGCTAATCTTGTCTGGCTGCCAGACACCAACTCAGCTGTGCTCTTACTGCACCTCCTTAACAGGACAGGAGAGAAAATGTAATGAAAAAGCTCATGAGTCAAGATAAGGACAAGGAGATTACATACTAATTACTGTCACTGGCAAAAGAGATTCAGCTTGGGGAAAATCTGTTTAATTTATTGACAAGTATTAACAGTTTTGGACAGAAAGAAATAAAAACAAAACTGAAATCACCTACCCCCCACCCCTCTCTTCAGGCTTGTTTTACTTTCAAGTCTCTTACCTCCACCCCTGAGGAGCACAGGGGATGGGAAAAGAAGGTTGTGGTCAGTCTATAACACTTAATCTCTGCTGCTCCATCCTCCACACACTCTTCCTCTGCACCACATGAGGTCCTTCCCACAGGACACAGTCCTTCAGGAACAGACTCCTGCAGTGTGGGTCCCCACAGGCTAAAGGTCTTGCCAGAAAATTTGCTCCTGCATGGGATCCTCTCCATGGGCCACAGCTTCTGCCAGGAGATGGCTCCTGTGTGGCTCTCTGCAGGCTGCAGCCTCCTTCAGTTCACATCCACCAGCTCTCGTGTGGAGTCCTTCACAAACTGCAGTTGTGGATGTCTGCTCCACTGTGGTCCTCCATGGTCTGTGGGGAGACAGCCTGCTTCACAATGGTCTTCACCATAGTTTGCAGGTGAATCTCTTGCTCTGGTGCCTGAAGTACTTCCTCCCCCTCCTTCTTCACTGACCTTGGTATCTGCAGAATTGGTTCTCTCACATTTTCTCCCTTCTCTCTCACAGCTGCTGTGAGGCTCCTTTTTTTTTTTTTTTTTTTACCCCTTTTCTTAAAGATGTCATTACAGAGGTGCTACCCATGTTACTGATGGACTCGGCTTTGGTCAGTGGCAGGCCCATTAGAGATGGCTGGAACCATGGCAGCTCCCCTGCCTCCAAATCCTCATCACACAACCCCAGTAGAAAGGTCCACTAGTGTCATAATATGTGCCTTTTTCACTGGGCTGCCAGGTGGCAGTCTGTGTTACCAGTGCCTATGATTTTATTCTTAGTCTCAAACTGCTTCACATTTTTAATTGAAACCTGCCCCTGTGGTTTGCATAAAAAAATCCAGACATCATTTTCTTTAAAATGCACTTATATACCTCAGGGAAGCAGATGAATGTTGGAAAGTCTTAACAGATCAAACACCAGAAGTAAAATAAATGAAATGTTGCTACTTTTAGAGCACATTGCTATAAAGCAAATCTCACAATTAATGGATGTTTTCCATTAGCTCTAAAGCACCCCAATAATCTAGATAAAGCACAGCAGCCTGGGATCTGCAGTATAATGTTGATGACATACTTCAGCAGTTTCACACTCATTAGATATTTCTGGACAACACTTCATTTTTTTTTTTTTTTTTTTTTTAGGAGCAGTGAAGGACTAATATAAAAACATGTAAGGCAAACAAACAAACTCCTAAAAATATTATCCCAGGACAGTTTTTGCATCTGAACTTATAATCAACAAGCAACCAGGATTTATTGGTTTGTGTTAACCCTGCTATTACAAAGTGCATTTTACTCTTTAGACATGACAGGATTTAAAACAAAGACATAATGCAAAGTATGGTGATACACTTTAAGTACAGTTTAGGTCTGCATTAATGCCGTGGTTTAAGGCCAGCCCTCCCTTCCTTCTTCTTCCCCTGCTCCCAGAAGGATGGGAGGGAGAATCAAAAGAATGTAACTCTCATGGGATGAGATAAGAACAGTGCAGCAGCTAAGGTATAACACAAACCACTGCTGCTACCACCAATAATAATAATGATAAAGGAAATTACAAGGGGAGAGAATACAACCACTCATACCTGCCGACCGACACCCAGCCTGACCCGAGCAGTGATCTAGCCCTTCTGGGTAATTGCTCCCAGTTTATATACTGTGCATGACGTGCTGTGGTATGGAATACCTCTTTGGTCAGTTTGGGTCAGGTGTCCTGTCTCTGCTTCCTCCCAGCTTCCCCTCCTCCCTGGCAGAGCATGAGACTCAGAAAGTCCTTGGTCAGAGTAAACATTCCTGAGCAACTACTAAAAACATCAGTGTTATCAGAGTTGTTCCCAGGCTGAAACTCAAAAACACAGCACTGCATCAGCTACTAAGACTGAGAAAAATGACCGCTACTGCTGAGCCCAGGACAATTAATTATCATAGCCCTCTCCAAAACACTCCACTGCAGAAATGGAAGCTGAAGTGAGCTGCTTCGACTGGATTTTATACAACTGTGCATTATAAAACTGTCAGGGATAAGAGTGTACTTTAGCTTTAGATGATGACAAGCACACAAAACCAGGATGGTTTCATGTGCATTAATATACAAACCATCCAAGACTTATGAACGCTGGGAGATGGGAGAAGCTGTGATATGCTCACTTTCTGTGAATCTTAAGTGTTTAAACAGGGAATAGCTGACTTTATTCAAACAGCTGTGAAACTGTCCAAATAGTGTTACTGCCATTTAATTGCACAAAGAATGCTAGGTACATATTCTCCCTATACACTCCAATTTATAAATGGTTTAACACTGATATGAAAGCAAAGAAAGTTTGACAGCAAGGAGAAACTTACAAAACTGGTATTGCTTTCACTAGTTGCTACCTTTTCCTTTTATTTCACAAGGAATAAGTTTTCTGAGCTCTCAGACAAGCACGCATAATATTAGCATTAACTAATAAGTGGAAACGTGATCCAGTCAAGATGGCATGTATCACAGCTCATACTAAGAGCCTGCCACAGACCACCTGTCATAGAAAAGGAGACAAATGAAGCCCCATGACTGCATCCAGAGTGCCATGTCCAGTTCTGGGCTCTCCAGTTCATGGAAGACTTGGTAATATCAAATCAAGTGCAGTGCAGTGGTTTTTTAGTGGGCTGGAAACCATGATGTGTAAGGACAGGCTGAGAGCTGGATTTCTTCAGTCTGGAGAAGGGGAGACCTTATTGCCATCCACAGCTACCTAATGAGAGGGTGCAGGGAAGGTGGAAGCAGACTCTTTTCAAAGATGCAAGAAGACAGAAAAAAAGGCAATGGGCACAAGCTGGAACATGAGAAAGTCAGATTAGATGGGGTAAAAAAATCACCATGTTAATGGTCAAACCCCAGTTGCCTAGAGATTCTGTGGAATTTCTGCCTTTGGAAATAACTGAAAATGCAACTGGACAAGGCCAATGGCCCTGAACTTACTTATATTTTTTCTGTGATCTTATGATCTTTATCAACTCATGGAAAAAAGTCCTGTAAAGGCACTGCAGAGATTTCCTTTTAACTAGCTAAAAATATTAAGAGAGGAAATCTAATATATTATCTATTTAAAGACTCCAGCTCTGTTTCTCAGATGCTGGGGTTATCAGTGATATGGATGGAGGAATCAGATCTCTCTGCCTCTGAAATGGTTCCCTTGGGAGAAAATATAGAATGCGACAAGGAGAATGGAAAAGACAGACTAATCTCAAAAATAAAATATAAAATAAAAAAAAAAAAAGGCAAACCAAACCACAAGAGATTTAATCTGGCAATATGGCTTCAAATTTTATTAGCATTCCCCAGTTTGGTATTTGACACTCACTTTCTCTGATGACTAAAGTAATTCTTTTCAGATAATTTTATTTCTAATTTAACTTACATGCTCTCTTAGTTCTGTACAGCCCCTGCTTTATATCTCAGCTTCTCACTCTAAGGGAAAAGAGAGAGAATAATTTTTAAAAGCCAAATTTGAAATGCCAAAAAAAAATTAACATACAAATGGGAACAGATGTTGCTTTCATAAAGGTTCACAGCACACACACAGAAAAGTCAACAATGCAAAATGCAAAGAGTTTAATCTCTCTTCTTGCTCTCCATTTTGGAAATAATTTTAAGTACACCACCGATTTCGGGACAGATGTCCCTCACTTTTCTAGCCTAACTGTGTCTTTAATTTTCTTTATTTCATTATATTTACTTCCAAATAACCATCCCAATTTCCTCCTGGGTGTTCCCTAATCCAGAATCACTAAATATCTTATTCTTATGTATTGCAACTAGTTTCCAGCTTAATACCAAATGTCAGGTTTTGAGTTACGGGCTGTTAGGTGCAACTGGCTCTGTCTGCACTCTCATTGTCTGACCCAAATATAATTCATATACAATACTCTGGTGAAGTCTTGAAGAATGTCTATATATTGTCTGCATTTTTAATGGTGAAACGAACCTTCAGTTATGCCTCATCATATAAATACAGCATCTGACTAAAAAGCTTACTGCAGCTTGTAATTACAGTTGATTATATGATTACGATAAAGTACTTCAAGAGCACTGCCTGAATAATTATTTGAAACTTGGACCAGTATCTGTCTTGAACTTGGAGATGGTCAGTGAGCCTCCTTTGTTTATAATGATATTCAATGTCCTGGCTTGGGTCAGAACCAGGAGTGTGAATATAGGTAGGAAGAAGATCATACTCATGTATTTTTGATGAATGTTATCTGGGACTACCTCTACCTCTTGTGTGAGGAAAAACACAGCAAAGACAGAACTGCAAAACCAACAAGCATCGCATTGGTTTCTGTCAATAGCAATCTTAACAAGGTGGCTAAGAAAAAAATCACAAATAGGTGACACAATCACAAATAGGTCAGCATCAAATGCAGGCATTCACCAAATGTCAACAAACCAACCTTTGTGTAGCTTGACCCAGGGCCAACTGAGTTCACCACTGACTTCACCATGGTCCTGCAGCTCAAGCCCAACTCCTTGACTATCCACAGAGCCACGGTTTGACTCACACATTGGATTTTGTCTGGAGTGCATGAAGTCACTCTCTAGACAGGGAAGTTCAGGCACAGCAAAACCAAACTGGGACATGGGAAGAATAACCTGTGATGGTAGGCAGTGTGGATGTGACTGTATTAAGCCATCTGGCTCTCTGAACTCAAACTTAAACCAAGGCCTAGAAGCCAAAGTCCAGTAGACAGAACTAAAGTGATTCCCACTGAATTCAACTGGCTTTTAATTAAGCATGTAATATGGAGTTTCTCAACACTAATCCCAAACAGTATTCTGTTGGCAAACAATACATCTGTCCTGGCTGACAGCTTCCCAAAGACCTTGTCACCTGCAATGTCCCTGCACCTTTTCCCTGTCCCCTAAGTGCTGCAGAGGTGGGCATGAAATCATTCACAGAGGCAGTGAGTGTCTTTCTGCATAGAGGCAATTTGCCTTCATGGGTCATTAGGTAAAACAGGCTACCACACTGGGTATTGAGATTGCTTGGCCTATACAACACAATCATGTTTGTGATGCATGAACCTGAAAGCAGACAACTACATCCACATACTATAAAAACATTCTTCTCTCACAATCTTTAAAGAGATAGTTTCCAACTCCCAAATAGCAAATTGTGAAGCTTATATAAAGAGGCATCAATGGATTCAGTAGCTTATATAAAGAGGTATCAATTGATTCAGTATGTCTCTGGCCCTCAAATTTTAACATAAAGGAGAATACATTGCTTCTATTCAGCTAATGATAGATTATCGGATTTTCCAGCTCCTTCTGACATGGCATCCCTACAAAAAAAGACTTACATCTGTCTAGGATTTCCTGTGAAAATAAGCATATAAATAATTAAACATGTTTGCATAGTAGAAATTAATGAAAACAAAGCAGGAAGCATTCCTGAGCATGGAACTGAGGCAGAATTTTGTCTTTTATTCATTATGAATAGAAAGGAACCAGAGGGGAAAGGCATCAGAGAAAGAACAGAAAGTTAATTAAAATGTACAACCTTCTGGTATTTCCAAATTATATACTGACCTGGGGCAAACTTCCAGTTTCATCCACCAGAATATTCTGTAAACATAGACTTACAGACGGCTTGCTCTTCTAGAATGGTACCAAAAGGCTGCTTTTCGCCAGTTGAGTAGTTTAAACAGATAGAATTGTGCATTATACTATCAATCAAGCTCATTCATAATCTTATTTCACCAAACTATCTAATTTACTTTTTTTTCCTCCAGAAAATAAGCTAGTTTTCAAACTTCTCACATGAATGAAGTTGGCTTTGGAACCCACAAAACCACAATTGCATGTGACAGTCCTCCCCACAGGAGGACATTGTTTCCCAATGTAAAGGTATTAATTTTTTATCTGTACCAGTTTACACACTTCTGCAAAAATCGAGATTTCTAAACAGTCACTATGATGTTTCTTAAAGATCACATGATCACTGAATCCCTTCAAGAATCAGTCATTAGAAATCCTCAAATAGTAATGTATATCTTATTTTGGGAAATGTGAGCCAGGGAGGCTGTGTTCATTAGGGCTGTTAGTGTTAAGACTTCACTTGTGAATTCTAGCTGAGCTGTGTTCCTCTACTTACTCCAAGGAATCAGATTTAAATGTCCTTGTTCACCAATTGCAAGCATTCACGGAATTATCCAGCAGCAATAAATATAAATTCGTAGACGTTATGCATTTATTTGTGTGAAAAGAGTTCTAAACAAAATTAAAGAATACCGGTTTATGTAACTAAGACACTGACTTAGTTACTTGCTTAGATGAATATTGACAATAACTCAGAAAACATATTAGGCTCACCAACTTGTTCTCCTCCCAGCAATAAGCCCAGAACTTCTGATCACTGAACCTGATATTGAAAACTGATTACATCTCTCACTTACCCCAAATTATATATTTATGACTTGCTCCAGTTTTGATGATGTGCTATATAGTATATGCGTCCCTGTTTGGCAGCACATTTCTGCTCAAAGACAAGGACAAAGGCTTTGCCTTTGTTTTATACAATTGAAACCTAGTTCTTAGGGTGCAGATTGAAACAGCAACCCTAACTCAAGTCTTTCCTGAAACAGTCCTAAAGTCTTTTCGTAAGCCAGTTCCAAACACAATTATAGTGTTTGTGGAAGCATTATGAGCTAGGTTTGTTTATCTCTTTCTTTTCCACCTGTAAAAAGTGCTCAGACAGTATTTTTCACCCATGACACTTTCAACCAGAATGCCTTGCCTGTGCTAATTAACTGAGTGAAACTGAGTAACTCAGAGAGACCTTTAGATTTATTAAATGATTTAAAAGTCCATCTGCTGAAACACTGAATATATAACAATAAATATAAATAAAGAAATAACATGCTAATTAGGTTCCTGCAAAATCTGAAACCCTAGAATCATGCACACACATGAAAGGAGATATAAGTGATAATACTTTAATTTCACCTCTTTTCCCTGGGTGCTGGGTCTGTAGTCTAAGCCCATAATCATGTGTGCATTATACAGGTACTAAGCATAGGAGACTTGTGGGGATCTTTTCCTTTATTATACAAATTACCTGCCTTGAAGAGTGATGAATGTTTGAAATTCTTGGGGCTCTGCCCTGAATGAGCTGGGGAAATCAAATCTGTATTTTAAGGAGTATTTATTAATCTTGTTTAACAGAGTTCTGTTCTAATTTGGATGAGCTAAAGCATATAATAATATTGAAAATATCTGCAGATACTGTCAGTAGTGCTGTCGCAAAAACAATAAATTAAGGACAAATGATATTTATTGTTCAAACTCAATTAAAGCTCCATCAACATCAACTACAAACTCAGAATGTCACATGGATTTGTCACTACACTGCTGACTTAACTAATTCTTACAGTTTATGGCCAATGATCCAAAATGCACAATTACACCTAATAAAGGGGGGGCTGTCAACCTCAAGGACTTTCCTTGGACAGCATGCCAACTCAAGGGAAGTGTCCCCAAGTGCAGGCCCACTGCTAAGGTCACATAGCCCCCCACTGGTTGAGGACCCCAATTACCTCACCTCTGTACCTGTTGAACTCTACCGTGTACATGGGCAAGAGCTGTAGTAGGGAGTTTTCATGGGCTTTTGTCAGGTCTTTTTAAAGTCTTTGTTAGGGCTTTGTTAGGACAGCTGCACCTGCCACACAATCTACCTGGTGACCACAGCTGTAATTCACCTTGGAGTTTCCTTGGAGTGGTGGTGCAGTCACCTCTTGTCTCAAAAGCAAAAAGTGCAGTCTCGGTAAGTTTTAATGCTCACTGTGGGTCGTAATTTCTCAGTTGTTCTATTGCTATCACAGCTGACAGATCTTACTATCACACACTTGATATAACAATACAAATTTTGGAATGTGAACACAACGCTTGCCTACCGACGTATTCAAAACACTGGCCAGCCTCGTGATTAATATTCATAATAGTGGTCTGCCTTGCCTGAGTGTCCCTGCTTAATATGCAACAATTTGCCTAAGCAATCCTGGTCTTCCTTTTCACAGGTAATTACCCCAAGGTGGTCTAAGTGATCTACGTGCTGGTTCCACTTTGCAGCAGTGGTTTTGTCCCTTGTGCGTGCCTTTACCCATCCCATCTTTAAAGGTTAGAATCTTCCTGTTTCCAGGATACATTCACAATCCTCTGGTCTCCACACTTTTTTATGATCTACTTCTCAATTACCAGACTCCCACTGACATAGCCATTCCATAACACCCTTGTAGGTTGTGTAGGAATTGATGTAAGTAGTGGCAGCACCACTTTTTGCAGCAGATGGGAGAGCTCACAGTTCTCCTCCCTGTAATCTGACCTTATCCTTTTCCTTGACTGTCTTCCCAGTGCCACTTTTTAATAACATCTAGAGTGGCCATCCAGGGGTGGGCGATAGCTTGTATTGCTGTCACTACAGAGGTTATGCTCAGGATGCCATTAGTCAGTGGTGAAGTATTACTATTCAATTTCTTGTAATCAATTATTAAATGCCACTGGCCATTTGCCCTACAAACTGTCCAGGTGGAAAACTGTAAGGGGGGGTGCATGCAACTTACAATATGCCTCTTCTCTACATCTTTAATTACTTTAATTACATGGTTGCAAGATTATATTTGTGCAGACAAATATGTTCAGAGAGACATATAGGCTTTAAGCACATTAGTTTTGTCTCCCTAGAAAGATACTTTATAGGAAATTCCTAGTTTTACTGATCTAAGACAGCAAATTTACATCATATAGTTACTGGTTTTTTTTTGTATTTTATTGAGCCCAATTTGGTATTGCCAGCAGAAGTAGCATGCTGAGCACATTGCATCTGTGGTCGTTAAGAAACCAAAAGTGTACTGCCTGGAAGTCAGACAAGAAGTGTAGCAGATGGAAAATAATACATGAAGACTTTTGTGGAATGGTGTGATCCCAGGAGCGGCATCAGGCAGAAAAAGGCATCATATACCTCCCTAACATACAGTTCTTTCTGGGACTTCATGCCCCGGAAATCCTGTAATTCAGTATTTTGACCTGTCTTCTCCAAACTAAGAAAAGAGTTTAAAAAACTCTGCCATAGATTTGGAAGGAAGGAAGACAATATTTTTGGAAATGAAATTTTTACTGAAGTTGTCTCCCCTTTAATTGTGCTGTAATTGCTCTGAACCAATTTTAAAAAAGAGGCTTTCCCAGAGGGAGGAGGCACCAGAGCGAGAGTAATCACAGAAGAAAATGTATCTGTCTGAGCTGCATAAATGAATGTCCCTGAAAATTGAAAAAAGAAATTGAGGAGGATGGATGTCAGTGTCTCAAAAATTCTGCAATGTAAAAATATAATAAAAAGGGAATTATTACCTTGGGAGTGACTATAAAACTATATAAGATTCTTTAAATATATAAAGGGAAAGAGATAAAGGGCTGAAAACTAAAATAATTAGCCCACTAAGGGATCAGGGAGAAACTTAATACAGAGTGAACAGGATATAGTGGGAAAATTAAATGAGTTTTGTACTTCTTAGTATTTGTGAGGGAAATCTGAGGTGAAATAGCATAAATAAAAGGAACCATACTTTCCAACTGCTGAATGGTACAACTGCAAGGCTATCACTGAAGATGACCTGGGTAAGTTAAAAATCAGTAAAGCCAGATAAAGCTTAAAGAAAATGGGTTATCCCTTCAATAACTGAAAGGAACATATGAGGAAAAGGGTAAGAGATTGTGGAAGCTCTTTTGAGAAAAGGAATGTACAGAAGAATGGCAAAATAGTAGGGATATTCATGTCATTCTTTTAGAAAAGAAATCGTGAAATAGTAGATGAGTAGTTTAATATACATCCACAAATCAAGCTATGATGGCCCATGGAGAAATGCAACGTAAAAATGTTAAATATACATATTTTTTCAGTATATGATTTTCTTTCAGGAATGGATCCTTTAAAGTTCAGTTTTCCAAATATAATTTCCATGATAATCTATTTTAAAATTACATATATTTAGTTACTACAAAAAAAGAGCAGTAGAATAGAATTAGAAAGAAGAAATTTAAATCAGAAAATACTTCTATTTTGGTAATTACAAATCTGAACATCAGAAGTAAAAACAGTCCATTCAGACGTTTTCAGTGGATGTGCTCCTAATTGCATGTAATTATTATAGTGTATACAAAAGAAAGAATTTCCAAATAATTCTCTTTTGTATTGTCAGTGTGACACTCTAAAGCAATTACTGTGCACTCAAAGTATATCATTGATAAACAATAATGTTAAAAGAATAATAACACATCATTCCTATGCAAAATTTTAGAAACAGAACCTCATCACATGAAGCGATGAGTATTATGCCAAAAGAAAAATTAGATAAATGAAGTGACTTGTCTATAATGACCCTAAATTTGTTCTGGTTCCAGTCTAGAACCAAAACTACAGGAATATTTCGTCTTCAGACACAGATCTACAATCAACCTCCGATGATTCATCCAGTGATAATGCTAGGATTCATTCACTGTTTCAATGCCACTATGGTGAAAAAAATTGCATTTCCCATTAATTACTGCATTCATAAAGTTTATTAAGATGTACATACTTATTCAAGTGTCAGTGATTAAATAACTTATCACACAGGTACTGCAATTGTTGTCCTAAAATTGATTGTATAAATCATTGTCTGAAGACATCAGGAGGTGACTGTGTAAAACCAAATCATGCTAGTGCTTTAAGACCCTATTCACTATATGAGAGCCATAAACACTTTCAAAAATCATAGGGTTTTATTCCATTTATTTCAGTAGAGAGTGTGATGCCTAACTACTTTGGGTTTGAAGTTGGGACTAACCACTCTCTGTAAGACTGGTTTTAGGTTCTGGGAGATATACATACAGCCTAATAGGTGGACAAGAGTGAAATTAATTTATAATAAACCAGAAATTATATAATTATCATTACTTATAAACAACCTGAGTGCACATATAGTACAAAGGAATATTTTCCTGTGGTAAAAAATGTCTATGAAAAAAATTAACAGATTTTTGTAGTTGCATTATTGGTGTGGGACAATGGCTATAAACAGGTATTTTCTGCCAATTACAAGAGAAAAAACAAAACACAACCCAGCAACAAGATCCAGAAAATGTATTTAAGTTTCAGTATCTAAAATTACATTCTATTCTTTCTCCATAAAAATTAAATGTCAACTGTGAAGTGAAAACTATTAAAAAAAAAAAAAGCAAAGCATTTTCCATCACTTTTGTAGATGAGACTTGAAAAATTACATCAGAATAGAATTTGCTTCTTCAAAAAGAAGTAGCATTGCTAATTGTTCATTTAGTAGGTCATATTTAGTAGCAAGAAAATGTATCTTCAGAAAGTCCAACCTGCAAATGTAGTTAGCATGGTTATGTTTGGATGTAAGAGAAGAAATACATAATACATAATTAATGCTTTAATTTATGCTTTATTCTTAAATAATTTTCTAGCTGCGGGTGTTGTAATGACCAATTTCTTGTCATTTTTTTTATTTTCTTATGAAATTAGTCTGATTGAGACAAAGAGTACTTTGAAAGTCCCTTTCAGAATCCACTAGATACCCTTTGCTATTTTTCTGTGATTTCATCTGCAACTCAAAGATCAATTGAGTGTAAGAGTTATAGGCATCTGAAACATTTTCTGCAACACAGATCACAAGGAGGCTGCAAAGTGAGTGAATTGTTCCACAAGTCCCCACTTTTGTAGCCTGCAAGTGGGTATTTGTCTCAGCAGTAGCTCAGATCACAGCACTGACCTACTGCTTTGTTTACCTTGGATATGGCTTTCACGGAGATGGTCAAAGTAACCAACTTCCTGAATTCTGGCCACTGCCCTCCTAGAATTAGGATTCAAAACTCAGAAAGTGTATATTTTTAATCATAGACAGTTACTTTATAAGTACCTGGTACTTGTCCTACTGCTTATGTGCTTTGGTAACTCAAGCATGCAGTTCTAGGTTTCAGTGAGTGTAAATTAATGACCTTTGCTCAAAATATTTTATGACTACTTTCAGTCAATTAATTTTTATTATTTCCATATCTGTAGATATTATGAACTGGTTCTCAGGTGATTAATTTTAATGGCACTATGCATAAAAGGTAAGTCTACCTTCTGAAAGGGGGCATATTTTTCAGGTTTCACTGCAGTAACAGAAACAATGTTTGCAGCACAGACTGCCAGGAGATTACAAGGAACCATATATCTTCCTCATTTCCTGGCTACACTTGAGGAGGGACCTACTTCTTTTTCTCACTACTCAAATGGGAAGCAATGAAGTTGTGTCTCTTCTGTGTTCTTTCTTTTCCAAATGCATTTGCAGCCTTACTGCACTTTAACCAGCCAGCCTGGTACCTTACGGTTATGAATCACATCCTAGGATGTTAAACAAGACCGGTCCCAGCACCGATCCCTGAGGGACACCACTCGTTACTGGTCTCCAGCCTGACATTGAGCCATTGACCACAACTCTTTGTGTGCGGCCATCCAGCCAGTTCTTTATCCACCCAGTGGTCCATCCATCAAATTGATGTCGCTCCAATGTAGAGACAAGGATGTCGTGTGGGACAGTGTCGAATGCTTTGCACAAGTCCAGGTAGATGACATCAGCTGCTCTACCCCTGTCCATCAGCTCCGCAGCCCCCTCATAGAAGGCCACCAGATTGGTCAGGCAGGATTTCCCCTCAGTGAAGCCATGCTGGCTGTCACCAAGCACCTTGTTGTTTTTCATGTGCTTTAGCAAGCCTTCCAGGAGAATCTGCTCCAAGATTTTGCCAGGCACAGAGGTGAGACTGACTGGTCTGTAATTCCCCGGGTCATCCATTTTCCCCTTCTTGAAAATGGGGGTTATATTTCCCTTTTTCCAGTCACTGGGAACTTCACCTGACTGCCGTGATTTTTCAAATATGATGGACAGTGGCTTAGCTGCTTCATTCGCCAGCTTCTTTATGACCCACGGATGGATTTCATCAGGTCCCATGGACTTGTGTACGTTCAGGTTTTTAAGATGGTCTTGAACTAGATCCTCTCCTACAGTGGGCGCAAGGTCTTCATTCTCACAGTCTCTGCATCTGCCTTCTGAGACTTGAGTGGTGTGGTCTGAGCATTTGCCAGTGAAGATCGAGGCAAAGAAGTCATTAAGAACCTCAGCCTTCTCCAAATCCAGGGTAGCTAGTTCTCCTGAGAGCTTCCGGAGAGAGCTCATACTGTCCCTAGTCTGTCCTTTATTCACAACATACCTATAGAATCCATTCCTATTATCTTTCACATCCCTAGCCAAGTTTAATTCTGACTGACCTTAGCTTTCCTCACCTGGTCCCTAGCTTCCTGGACAACATCCCTGTATTCTTCCCAGGCTGCCTGTCCTTGCTTCCACCTTTTATAAGCCTCTTTTTTCCAAGTTTCCTCAGCAACTCCTTATCCATACTTGGAGGTCTCCTGGCTCTCCTGCTGCACTCCTCCTAGCCAGGACGCAACACTCCTGAGTTTGTAGCAGGTGATTGTTGAATCTCAACCAACAGTCTTGGGCACCATGCACACATATAAAAAGCTATTTACTGCTTCAAATGATGAGTATCTACATTTTAGCTAGAACTGGGGGAGAGGAGGATGGAATTCCAAGAGGACTTTGAGGAGGAATAAATCTGTCTGTTCCCTATCATGTAAACAGAGATTGCTCCTTCTCTAAAAAAGATTAACTGAAGTGGTTTCCTATGAAATGACTGAATTGATGATATAGTTGGTTTCTTCTAAACCTAGGCATTCACTTAAGAAATGAAAAAAATCAAAAGTTTAAATAGGACATTTTTATCACACAGAAGATGCTGCCAGCCTGGCATAAACCCCTTGGAGGAAGGTGTGTGAGCTGTAGTTCCTGGGAGCTGTAGCTTCCTGTGTCACTGAAGCACTCAAGGGGAGTCTGAGATTAGTATTGGCTTGGGGTGAGATAAAATTTGTAAATAATCTTTTGAAATGTCGTGAATTAGGTTCTTCTGTCTTTCCCCTTCCCCTCTCCTCCCTTCCCCCCCTGATATTTACTTACATAAATTTTTCACTAATCCTTAATCTGTTGCCAAGTGCCTATTATGTTTAGGATTTGAGCCTCTGTCCATGTGGTAGCAGAAGCAGTCTCCTCTCCATGTCTAATAAGGGCTGTATCAGACACTCTTCTCTGCCTTTCAGCATATATTGCAGTCAAAGAGAATCTCATTTTTTCAGACACTGAAATGCTAATCCACTAATTAATAACATGATTTCTGTCTCTCCATGGTGTACTGGAGCTAATTCATACAGCTTCTCCATGCAGGAAAACAAATTTCTACCTCGAAAGGGCCCTGGGTAGGAAGCTAAGGAAGTTAAAGACATTTTCACTTTGCCAGGAAGGTTAAAACTATGTGAGGCAATCAGTGACCAGGCAGCTCAGGGAGAGTGCTGCAGACACCACTAGGTACCACTACAAACTCTGATTTCCTAATGGCTAAGAAGCTTGTAATACATTGTCAGTAACCATTAAGTCTGCTTTAGATACAGTATATATCTTCCTGAGTATTTCTTCCAAAACCCTATTAGTTAGAGACTGCCTATGCCCTGAAGGTTGAAAATTTATTATCCCTTCCAAGGCATGCATGTGTTTATTTATTGAGGTAGAGGAAATTAGTCTTTGTTTAGTCTTTACTATGAGAACTCATGGATCACTTTAATTATCCAATTGATTTTTAAATTCTGCAGTGCTCTTGGCCTTGGTGATATCTTGCAGTTTTAAAAGAAGGACTAAGTTTTAATAAGCAGAATGTTTCTTTACACTTTTTATATAATATTTCCCAATAATTCAACAGAAAGCTTTTTCTGATATGTCCTTGAGAACAAGGTTAAGTAGATAAACTGCTGGTTTTAAGCACTTTCACCTATTTCCTGGAGGAAATGAACAACTGCTGCTGCTCAGTTTATCTACTTGGTCATCTCATTGTGAAGCATGTTGTCATGTTCAAGCATCACTCTGGACTTAAAAGGTGGTGATGGTATATGTCCGATACCTATCCATGTGACTAACATGCCACAGGATTCTGATAATTCACCTTTTTTCACTTTTCTTTATAGAAATACCGTGAATGCTAATCTCTTTTGCACAACTCTTTTTTTCAATAATTGATCTGCCAGGCACAAGGCATCTACTTCATATTAGTTCTTTTACTAAAATACATTGCAAATTATACTGACACTCATTATTGTCCCACAGCAGTTAATGAACTTTAAATTCTGGTAAGAGAATGACCATCAGTTCTATCATATGCACCTAAAACTATTTTGTACAGCATTTCCCTGTATCTCTTTTACATAGCCATAATTTTAAGAAATGAAACTTTGGGATTTATCCAATTGAGCTGAATTATTTTATGGATGCAAATATGCTAAGAAAGAATTCCTGAAGGCCGATATTTCTGATGAGGCTTATCTTCCTTTGTTCCCTCTACAGTAAATCAAGAGGATTAATCAGGCTGATCACATTCTTGATTGCTGTAATTTAGTTCTTTCCTGAGTTTCTGCACTAACCATATATGAATCCTGGGAAGAGCAGACTACTTAAAGTTCTGAATATCCCAAGTAATGTATGAATTAAAGCCTTTTTATTTCATGTTTCCATATTAAGTTGATACGTGCCCATGGGCCCTAACAGGGATATAAATTTTTGGAAATATGCATGTTCATCTACAAGCACAGAATTTGAAATGTCCGTTCCAAAGTACATGACAGCAGTGAAGTAAAGGCAGGAAAAAAGTCAGAACAGCTCCATTCTACAATGCTTGATTTCAATGAATATAAAACAGCAGTTAGTAAAGTTAGTAAAAAATAGTCTTGTAAGTATTTGTTTTGTTTAGTGTGAAAACATATTAGCTTGTCTTCTTTTCTCCGATTAAATTCCTTCAAAGACTTCCCTTCATAGGAATGCTAGTTCCTGTCCACAGCAATAGCATTTCAATTATTATGAATTGCTTCACTCCAGGAAACTTTCTTTTTAGGTTGTGGGAAGAAAGGTGAATAACCTTGACTATCAGAGAGTAAAGATCAAAATATTTCTGATGTACACACAGCTGTACCAGTGAGGATCAGCTACGACCAGGCTCTAATCCAGCTCCATTCTTTCCACAGAGAAAGGATTTAATAGTTGCACGTCCACCTCCTTCAAACCTCTGAAGGAGGTGTCAGCTGTCAGAGATGTGGACATGATCAAGATTAGGGAGGATTTCTCCATCACCATTGTTCTGACATTTTAAATTGTACTTTATTGTAAATGTGCAGGTTTCCAACTGTCATCTCTTAAGCAGCACACACTACTGTGAGCATATCAGCCTCTGGTCTTTGGTCTCACTTTTTATAAAATTTTCAATCAAGTTCACAGGTTTGTTTCTAAACTTCAAAGAAACTCAGTGCTCTTGCTCATTTATCTCCTCGGTTTCCAAGATGAAGTTAACAGTGGCCGATTTCACTCCTCAGATGTAACAAACCTTTTTTGTTGTTTTTGTTTTGTTTTGTTTGGGTTGTATTTTTGTTTTTTTTTTTGTTTGTTTTTTTTTTTTTTTTCCCTAAAAATGAAACAGTAACGAAATATAAATAATAAAAACCCATAGGCACTATTATCCAGAATTGTTATACTTTCAGAAGCATTTAGACACCAGAGTCCAGTGGTTTTTGATTTAAAATATATTGCCTTTCTTTACTAGCATGGATGAAACCCCATCAACCCATTCCAATGCAAGCATCATGCTTCATGCACTGTTCTTTTCCTCAGGAGGAAATG
The DNA here is from genome assembly GCF_034315485.1 of Pezoporus occidentalis. NCBI lineage: Eukaryota > Metazoa > Chordata > Aves > Psittaciformes > Psittacidae > Pezoporus > Pezoporus occidentalis. The sequence goes on from NW_026916315.1 coordinate 3,508,804, forward strand.
TTAGAGAAATTAATTAGGCACAGACCAAATATGTGTAGGTGTTGGGAGGTATTTGCCCTCTGGAAGCAGTTTTTCAATACACATTTTTTACTCAACATCACAACCATTCAGGAATGCAAGACCACAGATTTTTAAGGGTAATTGGACATTCACTGGTGAAACACAAATTCTTAACTCTCTTGGAGAAAAAGGAACTTACTTTTTCATAGAACAGCCTCAGTTCCTGTCATGTATTCTGTCTATTTTGGCCTCTTCCCATCCTTTACTGATGAATTTTTTTTTTTATGGTGTCATTTATGGCAATTCAATGAAAGTAAGTACAGAAAGAAGGAAATACATAATGAAATGTATAGCTATAGGACGGTAGAAAGGCCTTTGAAAGTACCAAAGAACATTGTGGGGGGCTGGTGCCAGGGAGGGTATGTCTTGAATGTGAGCTTGAAGGAGGAAGCAGAAGGCTTCCTTGGGCACCCAATGTGTACAATCCCCACACCTACCAGTACCACCTGCCACTGAAGGGTAGAGGTAAAAGAAATCTGGACGCTATGCTACTAATGCATAAATTGCAGGAATAGTACTAGAAATGTGATATTTAATGAAAGAACTTGCTGTTTAAGACCAGAGAGGTTTCCACCTTGACAGGGTGGGAACCAATCTCTTGCTCTCTTCTCCATGGCAAAAATTACAGGTGAACAGTCAAGCAGGCTGCCTTAACATTTTTTCTGTGCTAACTCTGTGGCCGCTACAGTACATGAGAGCTAACAAATTGAGTCCACATAAAATTAGCAGCAGAAATATTCCAGAAGGAAGAAAAGAATTTGTTGATGTAGAGCAAACCAGGGAATCTGTGCATACAGTATTTGTTGCAGTCTCAACAGAATAGAACAAGATTCACATTAAACCAGAATATTCAATAACACTTTCACATGATGATAAGAAATTAATTTGCATCTTTGGATAATATTGCATATCTTTATTAAGGTTACTCCATTGGAAACATTATCCTCTGAATTTGGTAACAACACTGTAGCAGCATACATCCAAAGCCAGAAAAAGGTGATGCAATTTTTTTCCTATTTCCCTTTTGAAAGACGGAATGCAAAACTAACAATTGAAGTGGCAGTTACAGGACAGTTGCAAATGTTAAAGAAATACAGCCAAATACTACTTCCAGAATAAATCAATATAAAAATTAGCAAGCAATAATTACAGTTCCAGTACATTCAAATCCACAGGGTAAAAAAAAATAATTTAGAAAATATGTCACATGTACACAAACTGCCATAATACTCCCAAAGCTCAGGTATTTTCCCTTATTATACTCATTAAAGCAGGAAGGGAGAACAGAATATAGTGTGCAGAATCGTTTTGTCATTTTATTACCTTATTCTATGGTTTTTCTTCTTTTTCTTAAGAAAAATGAATCCTTCTTACAAATGCATTTTTCTATATAAATCTGAACAGAATTCCTTTCAGATGTGCACTATATGAAAACAGTTCTAAATTTTACTCATAAATAACAATGTACTTATATTTCTGACATCATCATCATCTTAAGTTCTGAGACACAAAATCTTGTTTACAGAACTATAAACCCCTGTTTCTCAGAGGCAACATGGAGAGAAGAGAAACAACATTAACTCTGCTTTTTCTCTCTTTCCTTCTGCTGGGAACTGCAAACCACCTCTTCAGCCTTCTAAGCAACCATTCATTACTTAATTTTTCCCCTGCTGAGCATCCCATTCTGCAGGAATAATTTTATTTTGATTATAATTTTCTTGGATGTGCTTATCTAGGACATTTTATAGGAGATTTCCAGTGATTAAAGTAACTTTTAAGTAATTCACACACATATAAAATATGTTTGGTGGATTGGGTTTCTCCCTCATCTTTAGAATATGCAGAATATGTAGAATATACCATTTCCCAAATACAAGCATGGGTTTTAATCTAGTTGAGCCGGTGATAGTCACCCATCATAACAATTTATTTCGGACAGTCTCCACTAAATCTTTCACATAGGCCCTAAGTGAAGAAAGTAGTTTACCAGGCAACTGACATCTATTTGTATCTTTCTATCCCTTCATTTTTTCGTTGAGTAGCCAAGCTTGTGCATTTTGATCTCTTGCTCTTTTAACAATGCAGAACACGTAAAAAGCTTTGCTTCAGGGCATCAGTCCTGAAGTTAGAAGTCATGATTACAGTTTTTATGTTAAAATACAGCTCTGGTGGCTGCCTTTTAAAAGCCATGACAGCTATCAGAAACAGCTTCTCAGTGACCCTGCTCTAGCAGTGTGCTTCAGGAAAATTATTTTTTCCTGACTCCCAGGGAGGTAGCTCATCCATTACCAGATTTTGCAGGTGAAACTGTGTACATCCTTAGTCACTACTGGGCTGGACCCTAGACAGATAGGAGGGGACAGATTGAGAGGATCATCTCCTTCCATGCATGCACATTGCAAAAAAGACCATGGAGGTTCTGCTGCTGCAAGTGACATATTGTTTTATGTGATGCCACTTTTGCAAATTATGTTTGCACCAGTGTCTGCACCCAAAGTTTGACCTGCACATTTTTATGAGCCAGCACAAGATATTTCCCAATTTCTGCTCCAGAAATCAGACAATTTCATCCTTTCAATAACTTTGCCATGAGCATTTAAAATTGTGCTTATTTTAGTTTTCTCTTTTATTATCTGACTTTTAAATTAATGCGCACAATAATTTAGAATTATGCATCTTTATTCTATGTTTACTTTTCAATCTCTTCATATGAGACCACACAATACATATTTAATTTTTAATAGATTGACTAACTGAGGAATAATAAATTAATAAAAAGTCACTTAATAAAATTCTATTTAAAATGGCTAATTAAAAATACAGCAAACATATATGCAATCAAATGGGTTCAAACTTAAACAGGGGAAGTTTAGATTGGATATAAGGAAGAAATTATTTCCTGTAAGGGTGGTGATTCACTGGAATGGGTTGCCCAGGGAAGCTGTGAATGCTCCATCCCAGGCGGTGTTCAAGGCCAGGTTGGACAAAGCCTTCGGTGGCATGGTTTAGTGTGAGGTGTCCCTGCCCATGGCAGTGAGGTTGGAACTAGATGATCTTAGGGTCCTTTCAAATCCTAACTATTCTATGATTCTATGAATCACAGATGTATACACCAAGCATTTCATTTCAAGCACCGAATTTTCAGTTCCTTCAGTAACTTTTGGGTGAAAAGGGAATGATGAGTCACTGTCAAACAGTGCAAGCATCTCAGTTTGCTGAGAAAGCATACGCTGTTAGTGGTGACCATTTCTCCACCACTTCTGAGCTTTTAGGACTAGGGAAAGGAAAGCTCTGAATTGTGGCTCTATTCTGATTTGCATTGGGAGACAGAGAGGCTTCCCTTGTGTCAGCAAAACACAAGGCCGTGGACAGCACCAAATATCAAAGATTTCCAATTATGGTAATGTTCAGAAAGTACCTCTTTCAGACAAGGTCCACAGTGAGAAAGTTATTTCTCTGATTTATGTTTTTTAAGATGAAAATTGCAAAGTAAATCCTATCTCATTAGCATAGACTGAAAGTCTCAAATACCAGAAGATAAAAAAAACATCTTTTTCTCCTTTCTTAAACCTTTCTGCAATGCCATCTCTGCAAATGAGATCATGAAGATTTAGTATTGCCTAAAGTAACAGGCAATATGAAATCCAGAATTTCTATCAGTACTTTAGTACTTCTAATACCGTTCTTCTGACTCAAATCAATATAAACATTTTAAGCTTCCAAAGTATAAAAGGTGTTGCTAAATATTGATATAGAGTTCTCAATATATGATATAAATGAGCACTGATTTGAAAATTTCATGTTATAAACTAGATTGCAGTACCTGTACTTGCAGTGATGCAGTTCCTCATGGCTGTCATAATCCGGTTGTTTATGAACGTGTCACAGATACTGATGGTTACTGCAATCATGCAGCATAGTTGAGGGCAGTTTACCCGTTTCGGGGGGGATGTAATTTTTAGATAAGGAGACAGAGAAATAGGACTGCATTCACTATTCTGCTAAACAGTTATGCTAGATAATTTAAGGATTTTCTTTTACTGTGTAGTAACTTAGAGGAAATCAAAAGTCTTATATTAAAAATAATCAATATTTTGTCTTCTGCTGAGCAATCTCTGAATTTTGCAGAGGACAGGAAGACTGATTAGTTTGTGCATGAAGTGAAAATAGACTATCCAGGCGTTAATTTTTAAATGATAGCTTGTCTATAATCTTTCTGAGGGTATGCACTGAAACTCATAGTATTCTAAAAGCAAAACTTTATGCTAAATGTATACACACGTGTATGTATATATACATACATACAAACATAGCCTTGTCTAGCAATGTTGTTTTTCTTCACTTTTATATGATGCTGATAATACTGATCTCTGTAAACACTCTAAAGGAACTATGTTTTTATCCTCTTATTCGCCTTACTTTCAGCTTGTTAACAAGTTTGAGAATGAAGCCTGACAACTCTGATGCTAGCACATCAATTGGTTGAAATAAATAAGATTTTAAAGACTTCTTGAATAAGGAAAAACAGATTTTGCTAAAACTGATAATTAAAGATACCACTAAGGAAACAATGTTGTGCTTCTTAGCTGAACTGTACAAAACTAAGGATAGTTGAGCTATCCACACAATGAGACATGCAATGACTGCACAGATAACTGCCCCAATGCTCCCCTGCACAACTCATTCAAAGATTTTTTTAAAAATCTCTTTTAGCTGTTTTCTACTATCAAATCTGTGCATTTTAAGGTTTTCAATAATGTGTGCTGGAAACCTTTTGGGAACATGAGGTCTAATTCTTCTAAGTGAAAAGACCACATACAGAGAGGTGTTACTTCAAGAAGTTTGGTCCTTCATCTGTTCAGAGGATTTGAATTTATATACATTCTTTTTATGTATATGCTGACAGCTTTTCTCCCTAAATGGAAACATTTCCTTAGGAAATGTGAGTATTCATTTTTCTGATACCTTTCTTACACCAGTATTAGGTGTTTTGGTGTCAGATACACTTCCCTCATACCTTCCTTATATAACTCTAAGCAATTAAAATTTCCAAACCACAAGGAAAATTGAGAAAAAGGGTTGGAGGGGAGAAGATCATCTGCAAGCAGCCCACAAGATTAAATTCTCTGTAAGATATGAAGTGCTTAAGTATTTTAATAAGAGAATCCTAATTAAAGTACAATCACATCCTTTGGAAAACTGACTTGTGCAGTCATGCAACAACACAGACTGTTATGCTAAAATACAGAACTATTAGATTAATTTTCCATGCTGGTCTTCTCCCTATTGATTTTTCAGACCTATGTACCATATCCCACTGAATTACATTTCTCTCCGATATATTCAACTTTTTCTCTCTGACTTTCCACACACCCAATAAAAGCTTGGCAAAGTAGCTTCTTCTCTATCACTTCATTCTACCATTGCAGTTTAATGTTTTACAATCAGGTTTTCAGACAGAGACTCCCGATTTCATTTGACTTCTAGTGGAAGTTTAATTCCATTCTACCTTTAGTATTATACAGCAGAAATCATGGCCTCATTCAGATCTGGCTGACTGCACCAAAGGTATTTCTGAAGTAGCTTTTGAGGAGACCAAAAAAAAAAAAAGGGGGGGGGGGGAAGCCCAGTATTAAAACGTAGATGAGCATCTACTACTTGATTGCAGTTTAAGTGGTCAACGATCTATAAAAGGCAAGGCAAATGTTGATTTATTAACTGTAAAAATTCTCCCACCCAAAGGTCTGTGCCTTCCTATAAAAGAAAATAATGAAATTGTGGATGTTCTTACATTGATTTTTTAACTTCAGAGTCAATCTTGGATTCTTTGCTTGTTTGCTTTTCTAGGAATTTTTGCACACTTCTTTTGCTAATGGAAGATGGAAGGGGAGACTTGATCAGATGCTTCTTCTAAAGGATTTTCACAGCAATTCATCTGTCAGGTGTGGAAGGCAGGTGAAAAAGGAAATAATTGCTTATATTTTATGAAAGGGGAGGGAAAAAAAGTAGTTATGAGTCACCTGAAGTGCAAACAGTTATCTTTCACTGAGACTGAGCAGCAGTTTTTCAAGCTTTTCCACCATGTCTCACTAAAATTTTCCAGTAGATTCTAGTAGGGTAAAATTAAGTATGCTGAATTTCACAAAAATTTGAAGATCACATGTCAATTACCTTTTGTGTTCTTTGACTACAAACTTTTTCATTGGTAGGCTACTAGTCTGAAACTTGACTGGCTGCAAAACAACAATTTTATTATCTGATTGGCATTTGCAGACCAGTCTGAAATGTGATGATTTAATATATAAGCACATCACCGCTAACTACCCAGGCAATTGCACCAGCAGTCTCAGTCGAAGGGCTGAAGAGAAAAAAAGACTACAGTGAGGGCACTTCTCCAGGTCCAGAGAGGAACACACTGGTGTTGCAGGCAGATGTTATCCATATCACCAGTGTCTGGTCTACACCTTTTTTTCGTTGGACAGTTGCAAAGTAATTTTTTCCAGACTATGAGTATGATACCTTTCCTATGCATTATACCCAGTATGTTACTCCCCCTCCTCGCCCCTCCTCCCCCCCATTTAATGTGTTGGTGTTTGTTTAGCAGGTTGAAAGGTTGAAAGAACAAGGAAAAACAAAACAAAATAAATAAAAGATGCTGGAAATCTCTTAAAATCCTTAAGTTTTTGCTTTTCTCTTTTGCTACAAAGGAAAACATTTACAATGTAACTGTTTAAAAGCACTTTTAAAGCTTTATGGTTTCACCTAAGTCGAATGAAACAAAACCAGTAAGCATCTTTAGCAGTGGTAAGGCTGTAAAGAGGGAAGCAGGCTTTTGGCAGTCACTAAGAAACTATTAATCTAAAAACTAAAACCAAAATAAAACAGCCTGAAACCCACAGATGCACTTCAGTGAGAAACAAAAAGAGCTGCCTGTTCAGAATTAGTCTTACATTGTGAGCAATTTCCCCCGAAGCTGACTATGGTCTATAATTCACATAAAAGCAAGAGCCCTGTGCAAGTAGAGGTGTGGACTCTGTGTCAGAGATTTTTACTTTAGACTTGCGGTTCATTATGGCTAGAAAAAAAGGAGGTTTGCCTGTAAGCCCCATGTGTATGGGCATGACTCTAGGAAATAAAATCTCAAAATGGCTAATTGGAAGAGAATACAGATGTTTTATTCAGTTGCAAATGCAGACACTGCTATTTGGGCCAGACACTCACAGGACTTGATTCTTTCGTGAATACAAAGCAGTGATGGGAGTAAGCAGGCACTGAAAGCATTCACAGAAATTAAAATAATCTACTGCCAATTTAGACATTTCACCACCTCAAGCTTAAATTTACATGACATTGCAGAGCGAAAAGCCATTCAGTGGCAGAGAAATAAGTGCCCCCTCAAAACCATGCACCTGCCCACATACAGACTTTGCTGTACTTCATGAGATATGCTTCTCTATTCTAATCTTTATGTCTCATTATGGCTCTTTGTAACCCTCTCTCATATATTCTTTCAGACAGAAAAAAAAAAAGCAGGACATCTTCAATATGCAGGGCCTGCTCCTACTCCTGTTGAAGTGGTTGAATTTTTTGTAGGAGTGGAAGAAGATTTTTGAAAAGTCTGTGAAGTTGCACGGGAAATACCGGAACTAACTCTTCAGCTACTGAATCGATTACATATCTAGATTAATGTTTGATGGTGATTGAGGTAGATATGGACATACGTCAGATTCCTTTCAGGCATGTTGATTTGTGCCTTTTCATTGTTGCTGTCAGTCCGCTCCTCTATCAGAAAAGGTAATCAGGGCAGGGTCTGCCATTTGACAAAACAGTAAATGCACCTCTAAAGCCTTTCTAGCAGATCATAAAGGTCATGATAGCATGATACAAAACAGTGGTATGCTATATATTCACAGTACTGGTTGAAATTTGTTTAAAAATATTGATGGATTAACACTTTGCAACAAATTCTCTGACAGATCAGGTATTATCTGTTCTGCAGCAGCTGGCACACAGTCATCTTAAAAATATAAACATGACAAAGTCTATATTGGGCGGTATGGCTCATTTAACTGAAAAGCACTTTGATCCATTTCATATTTGTATGGTTGGGTGATTTGGAAGTGCAACAGAGTCAGTATTAATCATGGAACTGCAGCTTGTCTTCCTGTAATAAAAAAAAACAACCCAACAAACACCAACAACAAAAACTCCACATCTATAAATGGAATTAAAAAAATATGCTTATGTCTTGCAAGACAAATGGCATGCTTCCTTTACATAGTGCTACAGCTGGTAGCTTGTTGGGCACCTAGGGAACGGATTCACCAAGCAACAGCAGCTGAGCAAGCTGCCTGATGCTGATTTGCCCCAGTTGCAGAATGTGATTGATGCCCATTCAACTCAGTGGAAGCAACTTATTTGCTAATTAGTTCCTCTTTACAGCATATTTACAGAGTGCAGATTTGCAGTGACGTGCTTCTTGGGAATAAGTTTCCATGAATTGGCTTCAATTCTGCATCACTGTTACTCGACATAAATGGGACAGTCTTTTCGTTATGGCAACATCCTCTCCACCTAAATGCTGACTCTTCTTTAATTTCTACTTACTGAGAGACTCAAGGTTAATACATTGTCTTAATCATGTTTCCTGTGTATTATTACTTAAATCAGTAATAGACCTCAGCCACACAAACATGACAGGGGTCCTTACTTTGCTGAGGGCCATACAGAAGTAAACACAATCACTGACCAATAGAAAGTGGAAATAGAGGAGGCATTTGTCTTTGCCACATCCCAGTTTCAAGACTAGAAGGTTTAGATTAAACAGACATGGTCGTCTGTCATGTGGAAACACCTGTGCTGAAAAAAATATATAACAGGGACTGATGATAATGAGACAGAAATTCAGAAAGAATATCACACGTAGGCTGCTTCAGGACTACAAGGTGAACAGAACTGGTTCAAAGCAAAAAAAGAATACAGGAGTTATTTTGATGAAAGACCAGTTGGGGCACAAATTTTGAATGAGACAGAAGAACATGATATGTAACTTCCCTGTATGAAATGTGAAATCGTAAGAGCACCCTCATGAGGCAGATATGGGTAATACATTTTGCAAGGTAAATTAAAGAGAACCGCCAAGCAACATTGTCCATTGCTTAACCCCAAATATATATTTTTTGAATTTGTCATTTCAAATAATATGCCCAGTTCTTAATTACTTCTGTCTACTTGTATAATGACTTCTTAATTGTCAGAAAATACACCTGGCAAACATAATTAAACATGATTTTGCCACTTCTATGGAGTGTAAGGTTGTATATTAAGCATTAATAAAAACATAAAAAAGAGATAAATAATATTAATTGTGCCTTTCTTAAAAGTGAATAAGTGAGTCACACTTCTATATTTTTTTGCTGGTTTCATTATCAGGGCATTTAGATTCTTATTTTCAAAGGAGCAGGAATGCAAAATTAACATCTGCATTCTGAGTTAAGTTTATTGTAAATCCTCATTTATTCAAATCTTTTAAGTGACAATAGGTGATTACTAAATTAATAACTAACTTTGACAAACTGCTCTGAAAAGTGTGAAGTATATCTTTCTCCAGCTGTGGTGGAAATTTTAACTGAAAGAATACCTAAAAAATATTATGATTAAGTACAGAAGTACCTGAAGCTTTTTGCGGGTAATGTTTGAACACAGGATTTCTCTGACAGACACAGTGGTTTCATATCTCCTGTCATTCATAAAACATAGTTTATAAAGTAAAAATATTGGTCATATAGTGACAAGCTTTTAGGAAGAGTGTCTGCTCATGCTTCATAAAGATCCATGCATTTCTCTTGTACATGCATTATTTTTACTTTAACAATAAAGGTTCTTTTTAGTCTAAAAATTTAGAAGGCAATACTTGCATAACGATAATAGTTTCCTACCTTTCCTGTCAAACATATAAGAATAATGGCAATAAATAATACTAATTATTCTACAATACTTGTAATATAAATAAAGCAATTAGAGGAAACTAGAATGTCTTTGCATAAATCAGTTTATTCCCCCAAATTTCCTGCAGTTTTTCAGTGGGACATCATTCCTTCACCTTTCAGATAATGAAAGTCAAAAGAAGGCCAAGCCAGGGATGAATGAGAAGATAAGATAGATAGGTTGAGGAGCTGCTGGAGCAAGTGCACATGCGCATGCACACACATACGGAACTGTAGGTAGTTTTGATTATTGCCAGAATGACTGCTAAGTCTATGAGTGTGATCTGCTCTTCCGTCTTTGTAATTCAGCCTTTTGTTAGACTTGTAGTGGAAGCTGTTGTAGTGATCAACAGCATCTGGCAATGGGCCAGTACAATGGTATACCATTAACCAAGGAAAAACATAAAAAGTGATGTTAAATGCTTCTGTGGGAAAATCAGATTGGATAGTATTGTGATGTGATATTACTAAGTGAGAGAGTATTTGTTAATACGCCATCCTGCTATCAAAAGCTGAATTATTGGTAGAAAACAATATAATCAATCATTTAACTAATTAATAATACTTTTTTTGTAAATAGAGCAATGCATAATATTCAGTCACAGTAAACTTCAGTGAGGTCAAACTCATGTGATATCAGAGACCCATTTGACCAAGTCTGTCCTGAGTTTTCAATTCAAGGACAGGAAAAAAGTTGTTATTATTGGTAAAGTTGTAACATTTATACTGAATTTTCTAAAGAAAAAAATGAACGCCAAATTTTGTGTTTGAATTCTGAGGCATAATCTGCTTTACTTCAGAAAGGGCTTTCCCCAGGCCAGGGAAGAGGCTGATTTCTACCCCAGACCTCAGCTTGACAGCAGAGCCATTTAGAGGGTACATCAGATCTGAGGAATTTGCAAGAGGAAGGTGGAAAACCATCACTGTTGCTACATGGCTGCCAAGGGATCCATTCCAGCAAGCCCTGAAAGGTTCCAAAGAACCTGGAAAAAATCTTGCTTTCAGTCTTGACAAGACCAAATTTCTTTTCAAAATGAAATTTCCAGCTATTCAGTTTTGAGTTAGTCTACTCTACTCAAAACAGCTCTCATTTCCTTCCCACACTTTCGATGCTGATACATCTCAGTTGGACCTCTGGTAGCCAGAAAAGGGAAGAGGAGGAAACCCAACATGGAAAAAGTTGAGTTCTGATGAAGAACTACTTGCCATAGTTCTCCATCAGAATACGTTTAGAATAGTGAGCACTCAAATATTTTTACCATGTCTTCAGACAATCATCAGATGGACTGTTCCCTGCCAGTAATTTTGCAGCTGAAAAAAGTGTGAAAAGCTGATGTGAAAAACCAATGTCTTTTAAGCAACCCAAAAGCTCCAGGAGCTGCCTACTATAATGCCTTAAATATGCAACAGAAAAAGCCTGTTAATCAATGAAGGAAAGAATTGGAGATTGTCCCAGTTTTGTGTGGATATGCATATCATTTAGCCTATTTTGTCATGCAATTGAGTAAAAGTTTATGACCCTCCAAGTTTTATTTTTTCAGAGCCCCATTTAAAGGGCTGTGATATTCTGGTGGTTTAATCTAGAAAACAAATAGTCTCTGCTGCTGACAGCTAGCAAATGACCCACCAGATGCTTGGATCTGCTGCTACAGAGCCCAGCCATGATTTTAAAGTGAAGAATTAAAATCTCTTCCTTTCAGAAGCTAAGAAATGCCTCATTAGTGCTATAAAGAAAGAACTGAAGGCTTATCACTACTATAAATAGTACTCTACATCTCTCATTAGCTGAAGTCATCAATAGCCTTGGGAAGGAATGACTTGCTAGATTGATAGATATGGTTTTTATGTCCATAGAACCTGGTGATTTGGGTTGTTTGCAAACAACCCCATTTTTCATCTGGCCTTGGCTTTTCCTAGACTCCCTGCCAAAAGCCAAAAAGGTTTATTTTGTTTTGTTTTGTTTTTTTTTTTTTTAAGTGAATATAGACTCCTAACTAAGTAAAAGGGATTTTCTGAACAGAACTAAATCAGCTGTTCTCATGTTTATATTTTTTTCATTTATGAAAAACATTATCTATGAAATGGTTCTATTCTGGTGGTATTTGTGCCCAAATAGGTACTTTCAAGATTTTCCCCCAAGTCTTAAGCTAAAATTGCCTTGAAAAATATTAAGCTCAAATTTCAGAAAGATTACACTCTTTTAAAACTAAATGCTTAACTCACAATGAAATTACTATCTTTGGGTCCCTAACAGATCTTTCCCTTTCAGAGAAAACCATGGTGGATCAGATACATGTAATGCTTAATTTTAGTGCCAGTGTTTCCAGATTATTAACATCCTGCTTCAGGACATTCCTTTGTAAGGGTAATTACAATATTAAATGTTACTTGATTATTTAATTGGGAGTGGGGAGAGGTGTGGTGTCTGAGAAACTTTAAATGTAGCCTAGTCTAAAATAATATTCTTAGTTTATATACAAGAGTGCCATTCAACTATTAAGCCCTGCCCAAGTGAGTATTTTTATGCACGATATGTAGATCTCATCCACAGTGAGATATAGAAAGGGTATATCCCCTTTTTCTCCACAAAAGAAAGTTTCTACCACAACTTATAACAGATCATTCTATTGCTTATAAGATGATGTATAGAGACCTTGCTTTCCCAAGTTAGGCAGTTTCTTGAAAAAAGTCTGAAAGCAATTAAAAGTTACTAATATGTTTTTAAGGGCTTTTTATGTCAAAATTTCCATTTAACTGTGAATTTGAATGTAATCTGGAATTAGAAAGAAAAGGAAATATTTTTCATTTCAAGCCTCATAAATTAAGCCTGATGCACTCAGGATTTACTAAATCAGGAAAGAAATAAATACTGTGGAAATTTCAGATAAGATGGTTGATATTACTCCACTAACATCAGTGAAAAATGTCTCTCTTCTTTTAAGCACAATGTAACAATAACCTTGTGAACCTAAAGTGCAATGTGCACTTCTGCTGTTAATAGCTATAATCCATAGATTTTGGCATGCTGTTTTGTTTATGCCTATTATTAGGCAAAAGGTTAACAAAGATGTGACCTTCTGCAAGCTGCTTGGGAAAAGCACAGTTTAAGCATTGTAAAGGTTAGGATTTAATTTCATGTATCAACAGAAATATTTTAGGAATGTGTCCCTCAGCTCTTGTAGCATGGGCTGGGTGCCATTAAAAAATCACATCACAGAAGAAAAGGCTCCAGTTAACTGATGCACATATTCTATGCTGCATTTATTATATTCAGATGGCTTTTCAGTTTCATTTATTCTGATCCAAATATGAAGTATTAATTTATATCTTACTAGAAGTCAGTGGGAGTTTGGCCAGGCTAACAACAGTGGAGCTGAGATAATTAAGGACTTTGGGATTTGGCCTGTGTTGAGATTACGTGGATCAAAACCGTGAAAGGACAAATCCCCTACTTAGCTCTTTCTGAGCCAGAGATATGTAGTTTGGCACATATTGACTTTTTTTTTGTGGTTTTCTGTTTTTTTTTGTTTGTTTTTTTTTTTTTTATGTCAAAACCCAGGTTCAAGTCTAGAGAAATCCAGAAAGATAAAGGCAGACTGAAGTGTTTTTCACTTTAGTGAGCCTTAAGACTGTGAGACAGTAAGATGCACTCTCTACATTTAACAGCATACATAAAGATAGCAGGATATTTCCTAGCCATACCTTTCATTTCTGTGAGTCTTGCTGATCCATAGAGTTTTAAGAGGTAGCCCAGAATAGTTGGTTTCCAATGACTTCTTTGAAAGTCTTCCCATTATTTTGTGAGAATGAACAATTTACAACATTTGAGTTTAAAAGATTTCTTGAGCCCCATTTTCATTTATCTATGGAAAGATGATCTAAAGTTCTAAAAACTGAACAAAGTAACTAATGTTTTTCACAGAAGAAACAGTGGAACCACTTAGCCATAGAGAATCTATCAGTAAACTTCAAACTGCAGTTTGTTTCTGTATTGTATTATACTAAGAGACATTTGGTCAGTGACTTATAGCCAGCAAATACTGCTTCAGAGCATGCTTACCATCCATAATTACTTTTATAAAATACAGAGGATTTACTAGATTGGCAGAACATTTGTTTTCTGTCTTTGAATAAATGCCTATGCTGACATAATCATTCAACAGAGATTTTAACCAAATAACTTTAAACCCGAAGTACTTGTAAACTTGAAAATATTTGAGAATTAACATTTTAGCAGGTAAAAATTGCCTTCCCAAAGTTAGCACAACACATAACTTATGCAGCTCCTAATTTCCAAAGACATTTTTTTTTTAATATACCAACCTTGTTACCACAGGAAGTCAGTAAATATAAAGGAATATTTCTTGTGGGACAATGACATAAACTATTTCTGACATACACTATATTTTTATATTCATCAGCAAATATTTCTGCTATATTTTTATTTCTTCTTTTACTATTCTATGCATAATTTGTATGAAAATATACAAGGATATCAGCAGATAAAACAAAAAAGCTAAGTCAGATGCAAAGGCTGATAATCTAAATGTGTTACAATCAAAAGCCCATTGTACTAGGTTCACTCCCGAAAGCATGATTACAAGGAAGGTTGCTTGAAAGTAAGTGGAGTAAAACTTCAACTAATGTGAAAGTAAGCTGAAGAGGTGCCTGCTGTTACAGTGACTGAGAAAAGCGTAACACCACCACATACCCAATTAAGATACTGTTCAATAAATCCATGACACAGTCTCACACTGTATCTGCAAAACCATTTGCAAGGTGCAAAAGCAACCAAACTGAAAACAGAGACAGATATAGATTAGTCTCTGCCAATAGCCAGTATCAGATTGCTAGGTATGAATACAAAAACAAGTGGATAGCAATACTTCCCTGTGATACTTCTATTAATTCAAGTGAAAGATTTCATTCATATGTAGTTTTAGGACTTCCTGCATCAGAATCCTGGGTCAGGGGGAGGTTTCTGCATTTTAATTCTGTCTTTTTTTTTTTTCCTGTTTCTGTTTTGAGGTCTATAGGACCTTTCTCTATTTAGTAAATATTTATACAGACCTTTATTCATTCTTGCTCTTTGATCTGGATGACTCCCAAATATGTCTTTTTGGAGGTAAGATTACAATTCCAGGCACACTATTGACAAGGTACTGGGTTCACCTTGGATTTGTTAAGTAGCCTAATGATGTTTTGATCCTTATTCCTCTACTAATTATTCTGAATATTTCAATTACTTTTCTGACAATGATTGAGCACGGAGCTGACACTTTTCATGCAATTACCTAACATAACCCAAGATCTCATTCCAGAATATGAGCAGTAAGCTTTCAGTCCTTTATTGTATTAGTCAAGTTAAACTGGTTTTCACCATGTGCTTTATTTTACTTTTATTTACATTGAATAATTTACTGCAGCTTAATTATCCTGTCATTTATTCTCAGCAGTTTCTTCTGCAATCCTTGTCCCTAATTTTTACTACTCACAGCCCCTTAATATTGTGTTCAAAATTAATTTCAATATTATTGCTTGTCAAACACCACAATTGCATGAAAATATATCAGAAAATCTAACAGGCAAAATATGAGCAGCAAAGTTAGACTCATGCTTCAGGGAGCTTAGGGAGCAATTCTATATAGATACAGACTGCTTCCTGCTAATCTATTTTTTACAAAAGAATAGAAATTCTGTTTAAAATTTGGACATAACCAATGTAATTATGTGATATAATTATATTATTCCTCCTATAAGAAGAACAATAATCAAAAAATTTTATGAACTATCAAACATATAGGTGAGTGTAAAATACAAAATATGATAAAAAATTATATTGACAGGTCCTAAAATAAAAATTACTAATGAAGAACCACTTCAAATCATTTTATAATGTCATAAATCAGTTCTAGTTTTGGCATATACTGAAAGTTGCACTTCTTTCAGATAAATATATTTTATCCACTGATGGGTAACTGTCTTGATAGCAAAATAATTCCAGTCTGCAGGAAACTATATAGAATTTGATAAATGTGTCTGGTTAGAAAAAGACAAAGAAAACAAATGCATGAGAATATTAACATAACTTCGGTTTTAAGGCTACAATGACTATTTTCTCAATTTTTATTGAAAAAACATATTTATTTTTATTCAGTTGTAGTCCCTTACTTCTGACAGTATCCGCTAGCAATGGAAAATTAAAATTTGAATTTTCAGCTACAGGGGCTTATCTTAAATAATGGAGCTACTCAAGCAAAAATTTTCTTTATTGAGAGTTTCACTAGCAGATGGTCTTTGTCCAGAATGAAAGCCTAATGAAGTAAGAAACTTCTTTGCTGATAATCTTCCCAAAATTTTTGTATTTATGCCCCACCTTCTAGACTCATTAAAATTTTGGATATGCTCTTTCCTATCTGTTCACCATGAAGACAAAGCAATGCAAAAAAAATTGTCATTCATGCCTGACAATATTTTTACAACTTTTTTCTGTGATCTTTGCTTGACTATTAAACAACTACACAGATTATACATAAATATCACGTTTAAACAGACTGATGATTACACCAGTATTTTCCTATACTTAGATAAATAGCCCAATTGACCTACAACTTACTGCCCGAAGTTGATGGATGACTTGGTCACAGTGTGTTTGGAATAAAGTGCGATTTAGATTTTGGGAAGGGTAATGATTTCCTGATAAGGCAAAGGGGGAAATTTCTCCTGTTACAAGTATACTTAACACAACAGGGTATTAAGTCAATACACAAATGCTTGAAGGACTGGAGAAAAAAGTAGAATAATGCTGAGAAAGACCCAAATGAGAAGAGCATTATTTTCCTTTGACTGTTTTTTACCAAGAAAAAAAAAAAAGTTGCAATAAACAGCATTCATGTTGAGCAAAATACTCTGGGCTGATAATCTCCTTCAGGCATGCCTCCAGGGTCCCTGCTGTTCATATTGGGCATGTGAATTAAACCCAGCTCCCGCTTTCCTCTCATCCATGATAAATAAAAACAGAAGTACAGACAAGCAATCATATCTACACATATGTGTTAAACACCAGGTTATGCTCATTTCTGAAGTGCCATCAGACCAAATAAAAGTCTTTATAAATGTTAATGCACCATTTACTGGCATTTTTCTCAGAAAAACATCAACTTAATTTACTGTAGATGTAAATTTGGGAACAGCACTTCAGGCTAAAGAGTAATCTGAAGTTAGTAATAAAACTTTAAATAAAATTATATAATTAAAGCTACACTGAGAACATGAAGCACATGCATAAATCTCTATGTATGTGATTAGATTCTATGTCCGTTTCCCAGTAGACATATGAGATACCAAAATAAAATGTAAATCCTGTCTTGCTAGATGAGGGAGAGAATTAAGTCTTCATAGCTGGATTTACAAGAGATGCACTGAAATCAGTCTCTTTAAAAGACATTTTAAGGACATAAACAAGTGTTGTATACACCCAGGGCAAAATTAAACATAAAAATGTATTGCCTCTGAAGCAGAACAAAATAGTTTCTTGCAGTGAACAACATTGTAGAGTCGCAGCATGGGTTTTGAATTCTATTTCAGTGAAGAGACTCTAAAAAGAAAAACACATTAATAATAAGCTTCTGTCTGTGATAATGGAAGTTTTGAAATTTTTTATTTTAGTGTGCCATGTAAGTGAGGAAAATCTTCACGTGCTTTTGGAGGTTTTTTGGTTGGGCTTTTTTTATTTTTTTTTTAATTTATTTTTTTTAGTGCAAAGCAATATCCCATTCTCTATACTACTGGTGACCATGTTGTGATTTTATTTCACTTTGTAGGCAGATAGCTACAAAAAAAGATATGAACTTACTCATCCAGAAATATTTCTCTTCTCCTACCTTCTCCTATCTTCTTCTCTTTTCCCCCACCTTTCCCCGTCTAACTGAGCTGATGCCTTACATTACTGAATCCAATAGAGAGAGAAATAGCAATTATTTTCAATATGATTCCCATACAGTCAACCTGAATCTTTGACAGATGAGAGCATCATAAACAACATGACAGCATAGAACTACAGCGTATTTCCATAAAACCTAGTTGTAGGTTAACCCAACCAAGAATCATGCAGTCACTTGCTCACTCTCCTCCCCTCACTCTCCTCCCCCTCAGTGGGATGGGGAGGAGAATCAGAACCAGCTAAAACCCACAGGTTGAGATAAGAAGAGTTTAATAATAAGAAAGTAAATTTTAAGTAAATAAGAAGAAAAAGAAGAAGGAGAGAGAGAGGAATAAAACCCAAGTAAGACAAGTGATGCACAACACAGCTGCTCACCACTCCCTAACTGATGCCTAGCCCAACCTCAGCAGCAATTGATCTGTCCAGAATAACTTCCCCCCAGGTTTGTATACCAAGCATGACATGCTGTGGTATGGAATACCCCTCTGGCTAGTTTGGGCCACCTGTCCTGTCTCTGCTCCCTCCTGGCTTCCTCTGCCCCTCCTCGCTGGGTAGAGCATGAGAGACTGGAAAGTCCTTGGTTGCATTATTGAGCAACAACTAAAACATCGGTGTGTTATCAGCATTATTATCAGGCTAAATCCAAAACGCAGCACTGTACCAGCTGCTAGGAATAAAATTAACTTCATCCCAGCCAAAACCATGACAAACCTTGTAATTATTTGCCTTTTATTTTTCTATTGGCTATACATGCCTGTTATAACTCTTTCTCCACCTGTGCACCTCCAGTGAGTGACTGAGCCAGAATTTTCCCCCTCAGACTGGGTAGAATCATTAGCATTTGTATGAACTCACATGTAGGTGAGTTATTTGGGAATGAACAAAGCCACTGGGTTTATAACCTGAAATAATAATCATCTTGCAACAGGACATGGGAAAGAGTCAAACCAGAATTCTTCCAATTTAGTTATGGTAGCACCAAAGATAGATGGCTTGAGTAAAGAATTTATTTTACATGTTAATTAATGGCAGTTTGTCCAGTGTGCAAAATAATGAAGAAGAAAATTTGGAATATACAGAAAAAGAGCTGAATATACATAATGATCACAGAACTTCACACTGTGATATATTATCCTGATGTTCTACAGCAGATGTACTATATTTAATATCTTTAAAACAGAAGATTGGATGCAGCTTTGTATGTTCTGAGGTGCCCATAGGAAATCATTGCATTTTTTCATAATTTGTTTCCTTTTCAAAACCTTGGATGACTGTTTTACTTTTATATGCACATGTCCAGTACAATAATTTTTCCTTTTTTAGAGTCACTGTAACTCCTTTGAGAAGTGTCATATTCAGTGTTCTTTCATTGATGAAAATTTGAATTTTAATTCTTTTGAAGCATGACATAAAGGATCCAATAAGAAGAATAATGAGCACTGTGTGCTTAAACTTGCTTTCCTCCCAAACAAAAAGAATTTTTCAAGGTCTTAATTTAAACTGAGTATTGTTTGTTAATTTTATTTGATTTTGTTTTTTCTAGATGCCTTTTCAACAGTTTAAATTCTGGCTTTGTATTTGGCTACTTAAATATTTTTCATCCACATTCCCTCTACATACTGTACATATTTCCCTCAAGAATACTTATATTTACCTGTGGGAAATTATTGCTGAACAGCAGCTTCCTTTGTGCTAAGCTAATTTAGGGAGGTATTCACCTTGCCCTCAACTTTGTTAAACCAACTAGTTGTTGGAAGTTTTGACCTTTTCTTTCTAATATAAAAACAAAAATATCAATGCAGCAGTAGGGAACAGGTTAGAAAACTGCCTTTCCTTAGAGAGAGAGAGAGAATGAAGACCTAAGAGAGGAGATAAATATTAATTCTCCCTTTTCTTTCTCTTTCTACTTATGGCTGGGTAAGAGAATTATAAACTCATTGCATTGCTTGTCGAGTGTTTATCAGTCACATGGACGAATCCATCAAATTCTTGTATTAGATGATTTCAAAGCACTGTACATTACACAAATCAATTAAATTCAGTAAGGTGCCTGAAGGATAGCTTCTAGGACTTCTGAGGCACTTTGGCTTCATTCCCTAGTTTAGGGATTTTTTGGTAAATGGGGGAAAGTCATGCTAAATTAGAGTTGTGAGTCATTAACATGGGGCAGGAAAAAGCAAAGACAAAAAAAAGACTAGAAATGGGAATGAATTTTACTTGTAGAAACTGTGTGGAAAAGCCAATAGACAAGATTTCAACTGTGGTCTTGAAGAGAAATGTAGAGTGCCCTGAAACAGTAGCAACCCTGAATTATTACACCAGATTTCTTTCAGGAGAGGTGAAATCTGGGTTACAAGGAATAAGCAACATCTTATCATGGGCATGAAAGGAATGACTTTCAGAGACTGCAATAGGGGTGAGCCTGAAAGATCACAGACGAATCCCCTACAGGGCTGACTGTCAACTTCCTCAGTAATATGAGAATTAGTAATCTGTAACTTTGCATCTTTTTTGTGGTCTATTCTTATTGCCAGGTTGTATGTGGAGATTCCCTCAAATTGGAGAGATAGTGACTTCAGTCTAGTCCCAAATTAGAATGAATTTTACACAATATATTTTCAATAGAAGACTCTTATATTTAAAGTTTTATTTTGCATTAATGAATCCATTAGTTCAGGAGTTATGTCTGATGAAAAACTGGATAAAGACTCCTTGTGCCCAAGAGGAGCAAGATCTGGCCTAATTCATGGCAGTTTGTGAAGGGTCTATTTGCCCCACAAAACTCCTGAAATGTTTTATCCATGGTCTGTTTTTAAAGGCCAGAAGTCATCAGCTGGCATCCTCATTTATTTATGTGCTTTGTCTCAGACATCTACAAGACAAGCGGGAGACAGAAGCCCAGGCCATTTAATAATAAACAACTTGTGTCCTAGAACATGTTGAGTTAGAAACTGGTTTACAAACTTCCTGCTATCTCCTCACAAGTATTTTGCTCCATAAGTGCATCTGGAAGTTCAGCTGTTTCCAGTTTTTTTTTTTTGTGTGGGTTTTTTTTTTTTTAGCTTATATTTATTGCCAGTATAAAGAAAACTTACATAGCTCATTAGCCCTGTATGATAAATCTAGCCAAAGTGTTCATTTGTCAAGTAGAAATATATGAAATACACGAATGAAGGACCAATTTTATTGTAGTTCATATTACAAGAAGGTTT
Organism: Pezoporus occidentalis; assembly: GCF_034315485.1. Lineage (NCBI taxonomy): Eukaryota > Metazoa > Chordata > Aves > Psittaciformes > Psittacidae > Pezoporus > Pezoporus occidentalis. The sequence continues at coordinate 3,530,004 of NW_026916315.1, forward strand.
GTATGTACCAACAAGCACCTAATAGTCAAAGTACTTCGTATTTGTCAGAAGAAAAGCAAAAGAAATAATTTTTTAAAAGCTGAAGATTTAAGATAGTATCACTAGATCATACACATATATAGGAAATGCACAGCTGAGCTGGAAAGTTCTACGTTTTCCAGTTCAACACTTTGCTGTCCAACATGATAAGTATTTTAAACACATTGCAAGGTTTCTCCAATAAAATACTGCATTTTTATAGAGGAAACCTGATACCATTTAAAAAATTATTTTTTTTTTCTTAAGTTTATTAATAGCAACCTTTCTTCAAAAGTAATTTGGTTCTCTTAGATTCTCAATATTCTTTGTTTAAAAGCCATGTGTCCAAGCATTTTAGTGCCCTGGACTCTCATCATTTGCAATAAACTCTGCAACTGCCAGTATGAGTGACCCGACCCCCCCCCCCCCCCCCGAAAACAACATTCCGTCTCATATTGTATAAGTAGTAATGTTTCTTCATGGTTCCTTCAACTAACTTTTGCCTTGGAGCAGTGCTTGCTCATAGCTTAGGAGTGAGGACTCAGCTACTCATGGGGATTGTAAGACTACAGACAACACACAGGATAAATATTATTCTGTGGGTGAAATGACCTTCAGGGTTGCCGCTATTTAATCTCATAGTTTTCCACAGATACAGTCCATCTTGGAAAATTGAAAGTATCAGCTCTTGGCTTTCCTGAGTATATATCAAGCCCCTTGGTCTGCCTCCAAGTAATCTCCATATCCTTAAGTAAAAAGATGGAAACACTGGTAAATCCCTTATGTTCTCTACAAAAGTAAAGAACATAAAGCTGAAGAGAGGCTGTCTGGGGAAGAAAAGGGAGATTTATTTCTGCAGTAGTAGGAACAAGCACCATGCTGGCAAAAAACTACATAAGAGAGAAATCCTCAAGTACAATCTGAGATACATCACACTTCTCCAGATAGGAAATTCTTACATCTACTGTACCTGGCCAGGTAGATATAATACCTTCTCTTGCCTTAATGGCCCCTTCTCTTCTTCAGGTGGACACTGCTTTTGAAACAGAAACCCTTATGCTGTGATTCATGGTGGCCTGAGAAGGACCCACTGGCTGCTAAACCAAGACAACAAATTTTTTGAATGAATCAGCTTTTTCTGGTGAATGGCTTTTCAAAATAGTCCTTAGGAGAGGCATTGTGTAGAAATAAAAAATTAAGCCAGACACTAGTCAAAATTTGTATCTTAACATCTCAAAGCCTTTTTTAACCACAAAACCTATATCCCACTCATATTTGTTACTCCTACATTTCCTCTTTGCTGCCAGCTAATAATCTAATTAATAAATTATGAAGTGCATCTACCCCTATTATAGTGCGTTATGAACAGAGGCTCTTCTACATGATGTTAAGTAGTATAGGTTTAATTAGACTGTTGATAAAAGACCTATATGAAGTCTGCTGAATTCTTAATACTATTACTCCTATGCAGACCTTAGTGAACTTTAAAAAAACCCTGACTTGGTGTCGGGGAAAAAAAACTTACTGTTTGGTATATTTGGCTTCTCCAGTATCTGGCTGATTGAGGACAGGAATGACCAGCTCTTTTTGGGATGAGCTTCTCCTTCGAGAGAAAAGAGGGCTACAAAACTTGGTGTCAGATATATGTAATTTCCCTGCAGCAGCAGCCTCCCTCCTTGCACCAAGATATCACCCAGCAGAAAATCTAGCCAGCAGATATTTGAGTTCTACTATATGCTTTTTTCATGCATCTGATAAAGTATGCTGCTGATTTTTTGTGTGACAGGCCGTTGGATGTTAAATATCATGATTTTGCCAATTCACTTAGCAACAGCTGTGCCAACTAAGGAAACTACTATAGCCCTTTTACTGTATGGCCAAATGACTAAGCCAGGGTGATTCGTATTATGTGTATTTATTAAGTTGTTTACATAATAACCAGCCAAGAAGCCTAATACGGAAAAACTGGATTTCATCCATATGGCATTTACTCTAGTGTAGTTACTTAAGGTGGAAGAATTAACAGAATTAATCTAAAGCCCTGATAAAGTAAAGAAATTTTAACCTCTGAAAAACAGTAAACTGATAGGCCCAGAGAATAAAACCTTTTCAGTGTACCTTCATAAAATGTGTTAATTTAAATAGCAGGTCTGGAAAGAATGCCAGTCCCAGTGGTGCAGAATCATTTTATTAAAATACTGCTTTTAAGGCAACAGACTAATTGTTTTACCTCCAGGTTCATTAAACTGCAATCTTCTGATGACACTTCCTATTAAAATTCCAAAGAGCTAGTGAAAAAGTGGGGGAAGGTGTAAAGAGCTGTGAATGGCACAAATAAGTGTTTTGGAGTGACAGGATTTAAACACAGAGTTTTCCAGGATAATTTTTTGAAAAAGCAAAATTCTATGGAGAGAAATACAATGGAAATTATACTTAAATAGCATCTGTTTTACAAATTTTAAGCTGATATTTTCTTTTTCGAGCATTCTGTTAGAATTAAAAGCCAAGCAGATGATATGAATTAACTAGACTAGACATAAGATGAGCTTTTGCTTGTTAACATAAGACCTCCCAACAGGACTGTGTGTCGTGCCATCCAAGATTTGCAGTTCAGTCAGTGCCAACTTATGCATTATTCAGAGCTGTAGATCAAGTGACCTCTCCTAACTACTGACTCTATATACATTGCAGTCATTTCAAAATTGAATTAGAAAGCAAAGGTAATACTGGGTTTGTTGCATAAAAGATTTCCATTCTTTCAGCTTGCCACAGCAATTTCAGTGTCATCAAAGCTGGCAGTTAGAGAAGGAAGGGTTTGATATAAAATGGTAGGGAAACATCTGGACGGGACCTTAAGTGGTGATTGAATTGACCCTCATGTTCAGAGGAAGGTTTTTGTGTGCCTGGGCAGATTTTTGACGTGACTTAAGACAACCATGCAAATTCTCCAGCCTTCTTAGAAAAGGAATTTATGATCTTTTGTTATCTTTGCTTTGAGCAGAGATTTCCTGCTTTCCAGCCTGTAACATCTTTTTGTGATTTCAGGTTCATTAGCTCTTACTCTCTCTTCAATGGATGTGGGACACAAAGTTGTTACATTGGTGAAGGGTGAATGTAATGTCAGTTTTATCATCAGATACAGTGTTGTGCATTAAGTTATGTGGACAAGTGCATTAAATTATGTGGGCAAATTAATTTATATTAAATATATAATATAATATAGAATATATATAAAATATATGATATAATATATTGTATTATATTATATTATAAAATAATAAATTAAATTATGCCGTGGGTTAAGCCCAGCCAGTAACCCAGAACCACGCAGCCACTCGCTCCCCCACTTCTTCCATACCCCCCACCCCGGTCTTCTTGTCCTGTCTTCTGCTCCCTCCTAGCTTCCCATGCCCCTCCTCACTGGCAGAGCAGGAGACTGAAAAGTCTTAGATTTGGGTAAGAAATGCTTAGCAACAACTAAAACATCAGTGTGTTATCAGCGTGGTTCTCAGGCTAAAGTCAAAACCACAGCCCTGCACCAGCTATCAGGAAGGAGAAAAATAACTGTTGCAGCCGAACCCAGGACAGCAAATGACTACACTGTGCCCTCAGCACTTCCGTTGTAACTGGATAACAGGATGCGCATCCAGGCATGCATCTCATATAAGTTTAGAGCCCATGTGGATATCTGGAGGATATGTGAATATGAATATTTGGTGAGATATGCTAATATTCAATACAAGGATCAGTAAGGAAAGAGAAATCTTGGTAAATTTTTAAATTACTCATGTTATTGCAGGTCTTTAAGGGATCAAAAGGGCAGATATGAAAGAAAGACCCTTTCACAAAGCACATTAATGAATCAGATGAGTGTGGGCTGGTGATGGCTATGAAATATACATGCATTTTTACTGGAATGTTCTGGGTTTACAGCATGATTTCAGAAGACTAATGAGCAAAGATATGGCTGCCAGATGATCAATAAAATATGAGAAAGATTTTAGGATCATCATCAGAAAACTTTTTAAAGGCAGCAGGAGAAAAAGATAAAAATACAACTTTCATGAGTGTAAAATAGACAAATACACAGAGGAGCTTTTGCTCAGCTGTTGCTTTTGCTTCAGCTCCTTCATGTTTTCTCTCTGCATCATTTTCCCCCTGCTCTGAACATTCAGCATCAAATGACTTTTCATTTATTCTGCTGCTAAGACTAGTGGAGACACCAGTACAATTTCTTGTTCTGCCTTGGTGCAGTTGTTGGATGATTCCACAGAAGTGAGCACTACTTGACACAAAATAGTTGTCAAAAAAAAACCCAAAAAAACCCCCAACAAAACATAGAGGAGAGAAAAAAGAACATTCTGATTGGTAATGAATTCCATCAAATACCTTATTTGAACCATCTGGTAAATATTCTGAATGTAAGACGACATTGAAAGGTATGACATACACTCAGTGTCACTCTTTAACACTGGAGGGTAATGCTTAGTCCTTCACTTAGCAGAGAAAACTGTACTGATCTATTGAAAAAAAAAGGATTAGAAATCAGAACAGATTTGCCAAATAAAGCCTACCAGCTCCTCAAAGCTAATAGTATTTATTCTGAATGTGATATAGTTGTGATTGTCCATGCTGTAGCACAGCAGTTATGAAGGTATACATTTCAACCAATGAGAAATAATAAATGATTAATGCATTCCCATACCAAGCCGGAAATTTTCAAGTTAAATAAATCTTCACTGACTGATATGAACTTAGGATCAAATTTGATTTTCACTGACATAAATACTAATTAACACCACAGAAGCCTGTGTCTGCAATGAATGCACTAAATGAAAGGAAGGGTTTTATTTGAACCACTGTTTTTGTGAAGAATTGTATCTATACACAACATGTACCTTAAAAAAAGAGAAGCCATCATCAGAAACAAAAAAGATGTTTTGTATTTTTCTGGGTTTTTTTAAGAGTCTGAAAATATTATTGATGTTTGTGCTTGTTGCTTTAAACAATGTGGCAGGTAGAGAGAGAGTTGGAATAGTGCCAGGTACCTTCCTCTGTTAATTTCCTAGGGTTTCTTCAGGTATAATGAGTGTTAATCCAAAATTTCTGTCAACTCTAGCACTGCCCTGAGAGTGAATCCTAAGAAAGTAAAAAAACCTTGCTCCTGTAACTGCTGATACTGTTACCCATGAAAGATGCTGAGGAGTTTAGTAAGGGAGGCAAAGGACAGAATTTGTAAGGAAAAGTTAGAACATTAATAAATGCATTAAATAGCATTTGTTACTATTTAATCCACAAAAAGGAGCCTGGAAATGCTGATCAGTACTGAGCATGATTGTATGTAATGCTCAATCACCAAAGTAGTCCCTGGAACTCATCTGGATGAAGTCTCCAAGAGCTGTTCCAGTCACTGCCAGGCATGGAGCATGCAGCTCTGGGACCAGTGTTTCCACTGGCTGCTTAGCTCTGGCCATGCTGGTTTGGGGAGTTACCTACACATTTAGCATAGACACAAATAATTCTGTTGCAGCTGGCTTTAAGTCAAGAGAACATCCACAGACATATTTAATTTTCTAGTCTAAGTTTAGCTGAGGAGTTTCAGTATGGCTCTGTGTAAGACAATATGGCTCAGTCTGGTTTAACAAAATGAATGAACTTTGGTAACAGGAGAAATGTTCCTTTTCAAATAAGAGGAAAGGATCCTCCAGTTAAATATTAAATGAATATTAAAGTGAAACAGCTCCCTTCTGTGTGTAAAATGGAGTATTGATAATGTGGATCTCAGACCTCTATAAAGCTACAATTCACTGTAGACTTCAGCTCTTGAACAAATGGCAATTTAAGTACTAGGCAGCAAAATATTGCAGCTGCTTCAGTACACCTCTGGGAGATGCTATACTTACAGCAAGTCAAATATAAAATAAAAGGAAGGTAAAACCAAATAAAACCCCAGGAAATAAATTTTTTCTGCAAAAATCAGGCAGACTTCTATGGCACTAGCCAAATATCCTATGTGGTATCACTTTGATAAGGATACACAAATGCTGTGAGATTATACCTGTACGAAGAGCAAGGACAGATGTCCCCAAATGGATCAAACTGTTGAAAGAAAGTTTACTGAACCAACAGTCATTATCTCCTAGCTGAATGTGAACAAATTTTCATGAAGATGATGCTGTTTTTCGAGGTGTCCTCCAGAGCTCAACCAGCAAACTTTGGATGTGGCAGTGCAATGAATATAATCCCAAAGGATCATTTAGATGCTTTTATAAACTATATGCTTGTCTTTTCTTTTTTAATTTCTTTTATTTTTTTACTTAAGGCTGAGAATTCTATAAAACAGAAACACATTGTGAATACTGATTGGTGGGAAAAAAAAGAATTCCTTTGTATTTACTGTTAATGCAGTTCCTACTGTGATACTGATAATAAAGGAAGTAAAATAATCCATTTATAAATTACTAAATCCCTTTATGGATTTTCCTGACACTTTTTTATCTATAGAAAGCATTTGTTCCTTGTTTTCACTTCCTCAGATGAACCCAATATCATTTTCAGAATTAACAATTATTTAAAACTAATATCCTCAAATAAGGCCTCATATTTTCATGTGCCAACTGTCAGTACATCCCATCAAGGATTAAATGGGTTATTGAACATTCATTAAAAATTTCTACTTATTCTGAAGTAGTCATAAAATTATGCATTTAGGCAACTAGTTTCATTTCTGCTATACATAATAATATTATACAAGAGTAAGAGCTACATCTACAGAACAGAAATATCTAAGCATTAATAATGGTTGAACGTAACAATATCATCACATCTCATCCTTGCCATAGATAGGAGTTTTGAGACTGTTTTCTTTCATTACCTGCTGAGTAAGACCACACTTTCTGGTTCTTGAACAGCTGTTTAACCGGCTCACCAGACTGTTCTAAAGAGAATGGTCTTTTGCAAAAAACTTGTTTCTTGACTTAACACCACTACAGCAGTGCTGATTATTCTGAAATGTGTAAATATGTGGAGAAACTCAAGTCACTGAAAGGGCATCAAGTACCCTACTTCAGCTATTTAAAGCTTTTAGTTTTGGCAGTCACTAGCTATGCATCATTCAAATTTACTTAATAATATCCAGAAAACTAGATACTGGTTTTGAAGACTTTAGGAACAAAAATGTAGTCTTAGGCAAAATAGGTCTGGAAAACCAAAATTAAACAAAAGAAAATTCTTCAAATCTGATTCAGAGGTAACAGGCTAACAGTCAAATGGTAATTTTTCATTAGAAACCTCTACTGTCTTCTTGACAGAATCACAGAAAATAAAGCTAACAATGACTTCAAGAGGTTATATAGGCTGAAATTCAGTACTTTAAAGAAAGCAAACACTACCAAGCATGTTGTTTTCAAATTGTCTCCACCGGTGTTTCACTGTCCTTTTCCTAACTTCATTATCCCTGGCTGCACTTTAAGCTCATTACTTTTATTCACCTAAGAGAAGTTGGGATTTTTAATACTGTTTGCAGCTTATTACACATTTGATGACTGTTCCCATATCTTCCTTTAGTCTTCCCTTGCCTAAGCTATCTCAGCTCTTTCAATCTTTCCTTGAAGGTCATGTTTTCTAGATGTCTAATTATTTTATTATGTATTTTCTTTCTTTATGTTTCATTAAAAATGTGAATACACCTTTTCATTATAGAAAATTATTTCTGTTCTTCTGTCAGCTTGCTTCAGGGAGAAGAGATGTAGTAATTCTTCACCTGCTCTATTCACTTCCCTCACTATTACCTTATTGTACTTTTTACATTATTTTAGATTTATTCTGTTATAATTGCTTTTGATTCTGTTCTAACCTCTGTTGTCTTTAACAGCCATCCATGGATGACTGGGTCTCTTTTAAAATTTCTTTTTCTATTAAAATAATCTGAGTGGTAAGCAGTTTAGTGTTCCTGATATACAATAGCTTTCACAATTTGGGAAATAAATTTGAAGAGGTCCTTTCTATCACTGGGGAAGGAAAGGTAAGAGTGTCAGAGAACTGAAAGTCCTGAAGACGTATATTTTGTATCATTTTGTTCCTCTTCACACTCATGTTGTTGCAGAATTAGTATTTTGGGGAGTAAGGCTTAGAGAAAATTGAATAAAAGGCAAATAAAAATCATGTGTAGTCTGAAATAAACAGGATTTTAAAAGAGAGAGATCTGTGAATTCAAGCCTTTTCTTCTCCTCCGGAACATTTAGATATTGACGATCTCATCCTGAATCTAAAAACCTTTCAGAAAAAAAATCTCAACATATTCCTTTTTTCCTACGCCAAAAAGTTGATAGTCCACTGAGCAGTAAGGAGACAGTAACTTTCGTTCAAAGAAAAAAGACAGAAAAAAGACTTAAAGGAACCGGACCTAAACTGCTGCAGCCTGACACAGCACAGCTGTAATGAGTAATGTGTAATGTTCGGTTACAGGTTGGGTTACAAGTTATTGACTCTCCCCATCCAAGCTAAATGTCATGGTGGTGAATGCTGTAGATGCCACAAGATGTACCATGCTGACCTAGGACCACATTGGTAATTTTTTGTAATTGTAACCTTGTCATTTATGAATTGACATAAAAATATGACATTATGAATATTACTTTTATTCATAAGAGTGACACTGAACTACTTTAACTGCCATTGTGACACTCATTAGTGCCATATATCTTACAAAATGTCTGTTTTCTGCATGGACTCTAAGGGGTGTTATTAAATAACACTGACAACACCATTTCATCCTGTTTTTATTCTTCTTCACTTGCAGTGGCAGCCTGGCTTGTGTTAGATAGACTACACTTCTGGTTTTGCCTTAGGTTGTTAAGCAAAGTCTCATCTTCATGAAATGAAGTTTTCACTTTTTAAGTGAACTCCACAGGTTTGAGGCTCATGGTAGCTGTATAAACCAGAAAATGTGGTGTTCTTATGGCATGCTGCAGACTTTGTGCTAAGCTGACAACACAGGCTCCAGAGCTTGTCTGGGCCTGTCCTAATATTTGTTTTAGCTTGTTTAGCTGAAACAGCGATTGTCTAATAACCAGGTGGCTGGTTTCTCTATCTGGTGTCCTGGTTTCAGCTGTAACAGCTATTTTTGTTTCCTTCCTAGTAGCTGGTACAGTGCTGTGTTTTGGATTTAGTCTGAGAACAATGTTGATAACACACTGATGTTTTAGTTGTTGCTCAGTAATGATTACCTTCATCAAGGACTTTTCAGTCTCTCATGCTCTGCACAGGAAGCCAGGAGGGAGCAGAGACAGGACACCTGACCCAAACTAGCCAAAGAGGTGTACCATACCACAGTACGTCATGCCCAGTATATAAACTGGGGGCAGTTACCCGGAAGGGCAGAATGCAATTTGAGTCAGGCTGGGTGGTGAACAATTGTATTGTGCCTGACTTGTGGGTTTGATTTTTTTCCTTTTCCCTTTTAGTTTTATACTCTCTCCCCTTGTTATTTCCATCATTATTATTATTAATAATAGTATACTGTTCTTTAGTTATTGGATTGTTCTTATGTCAACCTCTGGGTTTTACATTCTTTTGATTCTTCTTGCCATCCCACCTGTGGTGGGGGGAAATGGGGAGGGTGAGTGAACAGCTGAGTGGTACTGAGTTACCAGCTGGGTTTATACCATGACACCTGGCTTTATACAATCTTGTGGTGTGACATTTACTGTAGTATTGTAGCTATTAGCTCTTGATAATGAGAAGTTATTCTGCATAGAATAAGCTACCCATGACCTAAAATAGAATCATAGGGCCATTTAGAAGCTTTGCTAACCTCACTAAGTTCCAATGAGATCATTGAGTCCAACCATTAGTATAGAGGATGACATGTGTGGGATGATAGCAGAGGCCTGGAAAATACAAAGGATGTTAACTGAGGGCACCAAATTAATAACAACTCACCAGTAGTCAATTACCAGTCAACAAATGAATGCACCTTTGGGAGCTGGATAAAACTCACTCTATCAAATTTAAATATAATATGGACTTACAAATCAGAAAAAAAAAAAAAAGAAGAACCAAGTTAGCAGAAGTATAAAATATATGTTAGAGTGTATAAGATCAGATTAGGAAAACCACAAAAAATTACTCCAAAAAAGCACTATATCAAAGAGTAAGAAGCTGCCAACATCTTCTCCTGGCCTCCTGGCAAGGGACTCAGGGTGATAATAACTGAGTGTAATCCCCTCCAGCCCAGCCCCAGACTGAAGCCATTGAGACCAGGACACAGAGGAGTAGTGGAAGGGTGAGCATATCATCAGATGAGATGAAGAAGTCTGTATATGCACATATCATTTTAAATGCAGTTTTATCATCATTGTAACTATAGTTATGCTGTGATTAGACTTTTAAGACCTTACACTGGCAATAAACCCTTGACTATGTATTCAAGGTGTGTTTCTGTCATTAGAAAGATTGTAAGTGTAAGAAATGTGTGGGAATTCAAGCAGCCTATTGTAACTTGGATGCAATAAATTGGCAGCACTGGACTTTCTGAACTCAGAATTCAAAGCCACCTGCACCTGCTGTATAAGTTTAGACAAATCATTTCTGTCTTTCTGTGCCTCATTATATTTCAACAGCAAAATAAGGGTAGAGAGACTGACCTCTGCTGACAGAAAGCACTGAAAAAGAAGAACTAGGTAGTGTGGATCAGCCTTAAACTGGAATAAAACTCAGTGCTGAATTTCAGGACTTGTCTCCCTCTGGAATTTTTCAACTCCAAAAGTTCATAAGTTATCAGACAATACTTCCATAAGTGCTCAAGTTTTATTCTTGCTGTTGACTCCAATATGAAATCCAGCATACTTTTACTTCAGAAATTGCATATGTCTTAACTACAATCTGCTCCCATTAGGTGCAATATCTGAAGAGCAGCGGTCATTAACAGGTAAGTACAGATGTCATTAGACTTGCTGAGACACATTACTGGACTGTACTTCTTTGATTTTGCATGAAACATGACACACAGGTGGCAGGTACTTTGTCAATATGGCCTACTTTGACCAAGACTCTTAGATGGATAGGACCCCCAACAGAGATATAATGAGTAAAAAGCGTCATTAAAGCACAGTCTCAGATGTGTGCTTTTGACTCAGTGAATTTATCTAAGTTTCTACATACCGGATACATATCACTTCTGCTTTTTAGAAGTTAGAGTTCACTCTTCCTTTCAAAGGTTTTTGTTGAGACTTTTCCTTAAAGATACTCAAATTATCACTAAATTTTAAGAGCACTGGTGGGAATACAATTAATGTTAAGTTGAATTTTACTCAATTTGTAGCACTGTGATAGAGCCAGGAACAATGTGTAAAAATTTTACATATATGTGTAAGAAATGTGACCTCCAACAGGGCAAAGAAAGATCTGTGCAGTTGCATGTAAAAGTGAAAAAAGTTGTCACGTTATTTACAGGCAGGGACTGCAAATAGGTAGCACATGCTCAGGAATAAACAGGAGGGATGACAAGCAAGACAAAACCAAGACAAGTAACATCAGAAGTAGAACTGACTCCTCCTTTTGGTAGGTGGCAAGTGATACAAAAATTTCAAACCTGAAGAGGAAAAATAGAGAAGAAGACAACCAATAATGCTGCTGTACCTCTAGTAAACTGTGTTCTAAAATATAAGAGCTACTTTTTGATGTGTAATTGTTTCTTATTATGTATAAAAAGGCAGAAAAACTACTGCTGCTAGTTCTTAAATCTCAGGAAATTATCACAGCTTTAAAAGTGCCTAAACACAGTACTGTATTTCCACCCCCCACAAAATAAAACAAAGCAAACAACCCCCACTTGATTTGCATGGAATAAAATCACAAGGAGTGTAGATAAGAGTTATTAAAATCAGAAAGCACTTACCTAGAAATTCTATTAAATAAAAATAAAAATTAACATGATATTATTTGGCATTGAAACATTCAGTTCCTGTCATCCTGTCCTCCATTAGACATGAACTGATATATACTGACATGCTTTGACAAATGATCATGCTTGAACAGTTATTAAGAAAACAATAATTTGATTTCTAAATCTGCCTTTAAACAAAAGCTTTTATGCATGCTGAAAACCTTCATTTAGAAATAAGGGTTGAAATAAATTCTCTAGTATAGTGCTAAACCTTGAAGGAGAATATAACTGTAATAATTTGGAAATACTTTTTCTTGTAAGATTATGCATAGTCTTCCACACTAATAGAAAGATATTGGAAAATTCAGGTACCTCTTGATCTTACACTATCAAGGGAGTAAAAGCGTTTGATTTGACATGATTTTTTTCATCAATTACAGTAAATTCCCCTTTAATCTACACATGTACTTCTGTCTTCTGTAACAATTAAAACCAATTTTACCTACCCTGCTGAAGCACTCAACTTGAAATTATATTATCTAAATCTAGTCTTCAGGGTTTTAGCCATCCACATACCAAACATACTATAGAAATTTTCAGATCTGTTACACTGCAAGGAGCAACGGAAACAAATCTTTAAAATATCGCTCTAGAAAAAAGTGCATGTAAACATTCCCAATTATTTGAGCACAGAGAGTCTGCAGTCATACCACACCTACCCAGAAGTGGTTTTGATCATGTTCATCAGCATCGGTGGAGACTGCAAACTACAGCTATGTCGTTCTCTAAAATGCATTTTCTTGCAAGAGGTAATCTTGCAAGATTATTTTAACTAATTTCAACTTGACCTACTGACAGACATAAGATAAATTGGAAATTTATTCCAGTGCAAATCCTTATGAGCAAGCTTCAGAAATGCCCAGAGAAACACTCAGTTTCCTCTTCATGAGTTTTGTTCTTCATTAAGAACATGAGATTCTTTTGTCAGAATGAAAGTGAAGAGAATGCCTGGAAAGATGGAATACAACTTGGCAGAAATTAAAGCTTCTCCAAGGGAATAAGTGATAGATTCTGGATAACAGGAATAAAAACATTCTGTGACTATATATAGCCAATGCTGTAATTATATAAAATTTGCCTTGACGATAAATTCATCAATTGAATAAATTCGTCCACTTACTCAAAAAATATGGTTCAAGATCAGCTGGAGAGTTTTATGGAAGGAATGAAAGTGAGCTGTGAAACTCAGAATGTAGCAGCACTAATGAGGAGGGATGCATCACAGGATTTTCTAAGCTCTGAAACTTGACTCTCAGTATACAGAGTTTATGTGAGGATCTATTAAGTGAAGTGTCAGTTAGAGATTCATGTTACTTGAGCCTTTTCCCCTAATTTCTATCTATACTAATGGGAAGTTTTGATACATTGATCGTTTCTAATTTCTCAATATAATGTTTGCTATGAAAACGTACAATTTTTAGTTACTGTAAGTTTGGTATTTTTGAGACAGCTATACTTCATTTGTTGATGAAGAGCTTCTCATATGCATGTTATGGTAGTTAGCACACCATGCTGCATATAATTTCTAATGTTTGGGGACAATTTTTTAATTCTCCTAAAAACAAAGAGAATAATGAAGAATTTCTGAAGGCACATATATGAACAGGTCATTATTAGTAGTCCATAAAATTGCACTGATTTTTCCTAAATAGTTGCACATATTTTGCGTTAACCTCATGGACTCTTTCTTAACCACAACATACCATTACTTCCTAGTTTTACTATATATTCTTAACACTGCTTCAATGTCTGCATTTAAATCAACATGAGCCTAACTGACAAAAAACAAAAAAAAATTTTTCCCTCTACCCCCTTGAAATTCTCAAGATTTGCAATTAATTGAAGAGTGAAATGAAAATCTCATGCAAAGGAGAAAAAGTTAGTGCTATAGAAGCAAAACACCTATCCTTCTTAAAAGGAAACATTATTTTTCTTAGGAGGAATGGGGGCTGACTGGAGAAGGATTGAAATCCTAATGAAATATACAGTATTGTCTTCCCTGGAGGATGAATTTCCTAGGTGGGGAGATGTTTTTGAAAAGAATTGTTCCCTGAACAAATAAATTTATTGCTAAGAAGCACTTGGTTTATCTCCTTCAAGAATAGTCTGTCAAAACAATTTCTTGTACAGAACTGATGAGATTTATCTGCCATTTAAAGAAAGCAGTTAAAAGTAAGTAAATTGGTTAAAGTAAGAAATAAGTGGTTAAAGTAAATATTATCAAAACAGTGACTTCAATTTTTCACTTAATGGAAACATTTTTTTGTATTATATTACATCAAACCTTAAATGCAGCACAATACGTCTTTAGCAAGTAGACACCAGTGATAATATTAGAATTCTAACTAAAAAATTAAAAATAAAGGTTATTTCTGATCATTAGGAGATACTTCAGTTGCAAAAATGCAGGTTTTCTTAATTACTTTTCGTCTAGTGGAAGTTGTTGTGGAATGATCCTGAGCTGAATGAAATAAGTGTTTTCTCTCCCATTCCAAATAACAAACCATTGCTCATATCTTACAAGTCCTTCAGTTAATTATCTCAGAGAAAAACCTCAATTAAGTCTTCTATTTATTTTTCTTGGTACTTTGGCTTAGTCAAAGAAGTGTGTGTTAGCTAAATAATACATAAAAGAAACCTCCTTTATCAGGAGCTAAAACCCTCAGATGATATATCCACAATTCATTAAATTTTTTAGCCTTGCTTTCTTTTGGCTGAGAGATGCACAGTGTAACAAACTGCAGAAAAAAAAAAAAAAAAGAATCCAACTTATCTTCACTAGCCAGTAATTATACACAGAAACCTTTCAACTGTAATGAAAAATGAGGTGAAGTGAGAAATATTTTGATCTGAATGGAGCTTAAATAAAAACAAAATAAAAAAAAAGATAAATGGTGTATTAAGAATCTTTCCTCACCTATCACATTCTAATGACAGCATTTAAATGACAGAACTAGGTAAAACCCACTGCTACAACAAGTTTTAGAAGCTGGAACAGAGCTGAGATCGCAAGATTAGGTTATTTCTGAAGCACCGTCCTGACAAGCAAACATTTTGAACCCAATTTATTTTTCATCTAGGACAGACTTCTAAAACTATATTGATTTAATATGACTCTCTGATGTTGACAAGGCTCTGAGGCCTTATTCTCAGAGAAATCATAGCTGCCCACAAATTTTAAAAGGCTTGAAAATTTAAATTGCACAAAATAAAGGATCAAAAATATCCTGTTATAATTGTGTGGTAGGCCAAGAATATAGGCCACACTTTGCAGCAATTTATGTTGCAGCATTGTAACAGCCAGGTCACAAGGCTCAGTGGGAGTCCAAGAAGGGAAAGGCATTTTCATTTTGAAACATAACTGATTTCTCTTGTCACTCAGGCACTTACTCACCAAACAATCTCATGCTTACAAGACCCACAAACACCAAAAAGGTGTGGGGCTAAGTGATTTGTCTAGAGTTAATTCAGGTGCACAGATAGGTGATGCTGACTGTAGAGATCATCCAATCTCTTTACCTTGTCCTTGAACAGGTAACTATGTACAGGTTTTCTGATGTACCTCATAGTGACTGACCTGACATTTTTTTTAAATCTGATGTTCTCACTTTAGGCTGTTCTTTCTGGTGCCTCCACACCCAGACTCTCCCATTCTTTCTTCATATGAACCTTAATGTCTGTTACAAATGCCTATGCAAGGGCAGCTACACTGGTCATTTACATCAAAAAATAACAGGAAATATATTGTTTAAAGGTGTTCAGCAGCAAATATGAAACTAGCCTTTGACAGCTTTTCATGCTACCTACCATCTGTTTTGTTCCATGAGTCTACTGAGGTTCTTTAAACAAGGGAAGGAAAAAGATGCCTGCAGATATTAAATTACCTAATTCAGGATTTTATGCATTATGTATTTTCATTATATGTACATATATTCATAAATTCATACGTATATCTACACAGACACTAAAAAACTATGTATATAATCAAGCTCTGATGCAGACTAAGAGAAAATCTACTTGACATATTCCATTAAAAACAAACTAATTCTACATGTATCTGTGTATGTATATGCATATGTATATATGATAGTTAATTTGGACATAGCACAGATGTGACACTGCAACCAGTGGACATATACCCAGCAATAGCATCAGCAATTCTGTCAACAAATACATAGCCATTATTTTATAAGCTGTCTTATTGACTGTGAGATGCTCTATAGTCAAGGGGCAAAAGCAATCTAAAATGAAATGCCAAAGCAGCATCTTCTTGGATAAAAAATGTCATGGAGGTGACCAAGCAGTAACAAAAGCAAAATAAATATCAGAAATTTTATTCAAGGGTGCTGATTCAAGAGAACTTTGTTATTCAGGTCACAGCTGTTAGAAGTCATTCAATTGCTCAGTGTAGATGTGTGAATTCAAAGGCAGTACCATACACAGCAGATCAGCTCTCATAAGCTGTATGTCCCTGCTATGGTAGATTTACCCAGTTTCATGCCTTTCTTAAGAGCTTTTTCATCATCTTCCCCTGATGTCCCTGAAGGGGCTGATCTTCAAGGGGGAAGGCAGTTCCCAGCCTTAGAGCCTATACTGGTAGTCTTGAGTGCTAAGAGCCCTACCTCTGAGAAGACCAAACTACCTTAATTTGCTTTCACTCACCTTCCTTCAGCTATGGGTAAATGTGCCTCAAATTTCTACCCTAAATTCCCCAGAGATCTCCAGCGCACTCTGAGACTGACAAACAGCCCCTGCAATACAGTAGGGTACTCAGGTGGAAAGAACAGATATACACAGACACATGTAAAAAGCACTCTGTAAGGCTCCGTGGCACCCAGACAGTGTGAAACTCTAGACTCCACAATCAGGCTTTGTTTTGTCATCCCTTAATTTCTGGCATGACCTTTGACAATAACTTTTTAAGAGACATTTTTGTTTCATTGGTTGTTCCTCTCTAGGTGTGTAGTTGAATTCAGAGCATGGTGCTGAAGTGATGATCCTCATTGAACTTGTCCCATTAGAAATTCTGACGGTAATTCAGGTTCAGACCTGACACTGAGAAACATTTCTTTACAGAGAGGGTGGTCAAACACTGAAAAAGGCTTGAGTTGTGGTCACTGCCCCATGCCTGTCAGCGTTTAAAAGGCATTTGGGCCATGCCTTGGATAACATGCTTTAACTTTCAGTTAGCCCTGAAGAGGTCAGGCAGTTGGATTACATGATTATTGTAGGTCCCTTCCAACTAAATTATTCTAGTCTAGTCTAGTCCATTCTATCTTCTGTACGTTGTGATAATGAAGTTGTCTGTACTGTAAATAGTCACAGACAGTCCTGAATTTCTGGAGACTTTGACTTAACTAGTTTGTGAAACAACAGAATACAAACACTATGAGTTTCAATGTAAACGATTCCCCATGTACGCATAATATTAAGAGCCTGAGAAGAGACATAATTTTGTATGAAGACTGAGAATGACAGGAAAACCTGCAATCAACATTTATATTTGCTTTCATTTTAAACTCAAGATGCTGCAACTGAGCTTATTTTGATTTATGATTTTTTTGAAACATAACAGTATAACAGAGTTTATAGTTAGAGCCTACTGAAAGTATATCAGACTATAAGTTTTGTTACTTCTAGGCATACTAAGGCACATGAAAAACAACAAGGTTTTGGTGACAGCCAGCATGGCTTCGCTAAAGGGAAATCCTGTCTGATCAGTCTGGTGGCCTTCTGTGGTGGGGCTACACAACTGCTGGATTGGAACAAAGCAGTTGATGACATCTACCTGGACTTGTGCAAAGCGTTCGACACTGTCCCACACGACATCCTTGTCTCTAAATTGGAGAGACATCAATTTGATGGATGGACCACTCGGTGGATAAAGAACTGTCTGGATGGCCGCACACAAAGAATTGTGGTCAATGGCTCAATGTCCACCTGGAGATCAGTAAGGAGTGGTGTCCCTCAGGGATCAGTGTTGGGACCGGTCTTGTTTAACATCTTTATCGGTGATATGGACAGTGGGATTGAGTGCGCCCTCAGCAAGTTTTCCAACGACACCAAGCTGTGTGGTTCAGTTGATACGCTGGAGGGAAGGAATTTACAATATGTATCATATGAACAGATCTTGGTCATCTTTCTTTGAAGGTAGCTGTCCAGAATGTTAGGGAATAACTCAAATGTTTCCACTGTGAAGTATTTTTTTTTAAGGTACTTCAGTTTCTTTGGTGGCATCGTTTTCTCTTCATAAGCCAGATAGCAGAAGAGCATCAATTAGCAGTCAGGAAAAAAAGCCAGGCCATGGAGCTCTGAGGTCTAATTTAAACTACAGATTGGTGAAAAACACTGGAGCTATAAATATTTCTTTCCTGTCAGAGTTTTATAAAATGTATAATAATAATTATCAATACCACCTCATCCTTAAAAACTTGATGTATTTCACTTGAATACATCAAAGCTCTTTATAAAACATGAAGTAATTATACACTAAATGTCAATAATAGGAGTTAGGCAGGGTCAGCAGAGAGGTTAAGCAGCTTCCCTGAGGTCTGTTTTCTTCTTCAACACTGCAGTAGAAGATGCCACACCTAGGTTCAATAACACATCCATATTTGGAAAAAAACAAAACAAAAGAAACCACCTAAAAACAAATCCCAGAACACTGAAGGCAATACTTGAAAATATTCTTGATTAGTTTTCTGTCTTCAGCAAAAGTAAAAAATTTGTTCATAACTTTCAGATCTAAATCAACAGAAATAACAACAAGAACCCTCAAAATTTTAAGGTATTTCATGATGCCCAGTATTTTTTTGTGAACTCTGGTGTGGAACAATGAAAATTTTTTATCATAATTGCAGCTAATTTTGATGTGAAAAATAAGAAAAAGCCTCACTCGTATCTTCTCTTCTATTTTTTAAGCTGACTATATAATTTACATTTTAAGTGCTCATTAAGGTGAAAAATGTCAGTACTGTAGAAAGAGCAAATAAATTACCTTCATGTGTTTTTAACTCCTTTCTCATTACTAATCTGAAACTGCCAAAAAAAAAAAAAAAAAGAGTATTCTCAATTAATACCAGAATGAATTTATAGTATGTCAAATCACACGCTGGTCGAACACCATTACAGTTCATTTTAATTAGTCCTTTTTCAGTGCCTGCAGACAAAAGTATCTGTAGTAGACTTTAAAATACAATCACTGCAATAGTCACTGGTGTTTAAAATCAATTCTATTTTATGGAATGTTATTGCTCACAATTTTATTGCTTATACTGGAAAAACGTAAGATTCACTGTCATCCCAATGCTTTGCAGAAGTACATTCAGATATGGAGACTTCCAGCTTCAGCCTTCACAGTGAACATTCACAGTTCCCAAAAGCCTTTTTAGAGTGCTTAGAGGAGTGTCCACTACAAATTTCTATGCTCTTACTTTCAAAACCTAGTGTCATGAATTGAGAGATGAAAGTAAAACTATTTTATTTAGCTTGATGCTCCAAAACCTTGTGATACCTTGCTTCAGAATCACACATCTTTTTGCCATTAAAAAAAAAAACTCCAAAAAGCCCCTGAAATAAAAAAAAAACTAAACAAAAATGAAACAGCAACAACAACACCCACACCACCCCCCCCCAAAAAAAAACCACCCAATCAAAACAAAAACCCAAATCCCCAAATCCTCCAAAATACCACTTTCAGAAATAGGCATTGAGTAACCCAACAAAAAGAATTCAATTTTGTCAGCAATATCAAGGACTCCCAACAGGCAGAGTTCTTGAGCTTTTGTTTAAGTTCTCAAATCTGAGATATTCCTGCATATCAATTCTTACCTCCTGTCCACGATTCAAGATTCAGGCTGAAATCTTACTAATCAGAACATCTGAACCATGAAGTCTCTTCACACCTCATAAACACAATAATTAAATTAATTGCTTTAAGAAACAGATGTTGTTTTATAATTAATTAGATATCAATATCACTCTCACAAAAAGAACTTCCTGCTCAATAAAACTTGTCATGAAGCCTATATTTGGAAAGATAGTTTGTGTCAAAGAAGAAACACACGTAAAATGACAAATGCTATACTTTTAAGTCGTCATTTTCTGCTCAGAGACCCAAAGCATTATCCTGTGTATAACTTAGCAAATCTATTTTCTGCTGTCCTAGACCTTTATGTGTAAGATTCTTATGGAATTTTGTACAACTCCAAAAAATTTGTTCTGTGATATTTCAAGGAAAGAAAGCAGGCTTAATTCAACTATTTTCCCTCCTATTTATTCTCACAGGGCCCCAGATATATGTACCTTTAGATAACTCCATTTATAAATGTCATGTCTGAATATAATATTATAAATTTACCCAGTAAATTCATATCTGACTTAACCTGCTTTTACTTTTTTCCTGTACTCTGAGTCTATGGAGTTCAGTTATTCAGGATGAATGTAGATTCTTATTCAGCTGACTGTATTTTCTATATTTTTTTTTTCAATAAAATGAAGTTTTATAGGAACATGTGGATAACCATTTTAGAGAGCAACTGGTCAAAAAATAATTTCAATGAACCTTAACACATTTAAAATTTTTTCTTCATTTTCACAACGTCTCTTTTAAAATTTCTAATGGTTAAAACAAAAACCCTATTGCATGTTAGAATACGACAGATCTGTCATTACTATTAATAAGTATTTTATGGCTAATATAATGTGCAAGAAAGAAATAGCCAGTAATTACAGCTTTGAACTCGGAAGCATGGCAATTGGTTTAGGTTCTTTTCCTCACTGGAGCAGTATTTCCTAGTGACCCTGATTAGGTTGCTTTTATAACATATAAATGTTTGATGACGTAGCAATGAAAAATTCTCAGTGTGAAAACAAAGCAATGCATAAACATATGACACAAAGATAATAAATTTCTTCCTCTCTCTTCACATCCTAAAAAGTGATAAGGTGCTATTCATCAGGCATGAAAAAAAATATTCTGAAGGAAACACCCATTTATTGGTATTTCCTCCTGGAAGCATTCTCTAAAATACTCTAAAAGGATATTTACACAAGAAATAAATATTTTTCTCAAACACATCTGTTAACCACTTTTTATTAAAATTAAAGAATTAAAAAAAATTGCTTCATTTAAATGACAAAAGTGGATAGAGTAAACATATTAACAAACCATTGTGAAGATTCTGACTGAATAATGTGATACAGCAAAAGCTAAGGATTATCATGTTTGGTTTTATCTTTTTCAGCAGTGATGAGATCTCAAGCCAATTTCAGCTGTGCATGTGTGAAGTTAACAGTGATAATAATTGTTCACGTCACCTTGTTTGGTATGGGATTCTGTTTTAATCTATCTAAAGAATATAGCAGAGCCTGACTTCAGAGTGAAATGCTGTTGGGAGGAGGGAAAATGTGATCGTTTATCTACCAGCATTTGCACCATTATCATTACATGAAATTTTTGGCTGAATAGAGCAAGAGAGCGATTATCATTCATATCAGTTGTAAGACAAGCTGCATTTATGTGTTGTCTAAGCTTTAAAGCATCTCAGGAGGCAGTGATAAAGCCTAGTATTGTAATTTTCATCATAACTGAAGGTAGTCAGCTGTTGTTTTCTACTTTTTATTGCAACTGACTTATAAGCATTGATAGATCTGGTAGGTGTAAGAATACCAAATTCTGCAGTGCATTACCGTCTTTACAATAAAGCTATATGAAGAACTGTGGGGCTCTGCTCAATCAAATAATGCAAAGCCTTCAAGATGACTCCTGGATGTGGTGCAGTCAGATAAGGCCACATAGGATGAAAAATGGCCAGAGGAAGAAGGATGAAGTACATTGAGCATCATCAGTCTTTAGACATTAGGGCTATGTTTAGACATTAGGGCTATGTTTAGACATTAGGGCTGCAGATATGGTTAAATCCTGGTGAGAACTACAAATTCAAATCATCAATTAGAGGTATCAATCATGCAATGCTGCCAAAAGGCTAACTTGGAGTTGTGGTGACAGCTCATCCATACTACAAAAAAATGTGTGTGGGTCCACTTCTACAGGGACTCTGGACTCAGATTTCTTTCCCTTTGGACAATGTCAATGCTCATCAGAAGCCTCCACCTCAACGGCAGTTCCACGGCATTTGGAAAGTCTGGAGTCACAGACACACTTGTGTGATCTCAGTATCTACTTAGATGCACTCCATGGTTCCCAGAGTATATCCATTAACTTGAACAAGAAGGACAAGCAGAGAGATAAACTAATGAATTTATAACATATAAAACATGATGAATAATCTGTAGAATGGGAGGAGCTGTCCTTTCTATGCTTGACCAGTTTGAAAGGGAAAGTCAAACTAACAGCAAAGCAAAAGAACAGCTTGTATTTCTGAAAATACAGGAGTGCTCCAGTTTCAAATTCCAGTGGCTATACTAAGCATTTTGACCATTAGTTCTCTGTCTCATAGATGTATATTCTTAAGTGCGAGACTAAATGCCTTGAGTTCTGGATCAAGCTTTCTTATGAATTTTCATTTTCAATGACAATTAGGGTTTTACATAGGCATATGTATCAACATCTCATAGGCAATACTCTAGGTCCCTCACAATTCAGAACAAAATATTGACTTTTTCTTTCTAGGGGCAATAAAATGAGACATAATCAGGCCCCAGGTACATCCCCTAGATGAACAGATGTCTTAAAATCAGCACATAACAAAGAAATTATAAATATTTAATTGCCATTTATATAAGGTTATTCTGTAAAATAATTTGGGGGGGGGGTTCCCCCTTCTTTTTCTTATTTGGTGCACAAGCAGTATCTTCCACCAGAATCATACTGAGCCTGGAAAAAATATATTTCACTTCATTTTGCTTTTTGGCAGACAAATGTTTTTCACATGCAGTGGGTCAAATATACTAAAAAGCAGTTTTCCAGTAATAAAGGTAAATGCAATAGCAAGAAATTTCCTGCTGTGAAAAGTACATTAGTAACAGTATTAGCTCTGGTCCTTTTTGTTTTTACTGATATGTGGCAGATAACCATATCTAATAACATGCTTGATGTTGTAAAGGATATTTAAAAGTGTCGTAATCTTTGCATAGAAAATACCAAAATATAGTGTCTCCATAACAGAGAAAATACCAAAAATAGTCTAAAAAGAACAACTTTTCAAGTGTCATAGGACACATGCATCCTGTGTTTCTTTACACATGGGTCTTCATGCAATTATTCTCACCTTTAACTGATAAAACAGTCTTCAAAATGGCTAACTTCTCAAAAAAAGTTAACTTAAAAGCACTAAAAAATGTATCAGAGACATGTTTTCACAGGTTTAAGCTAAGCAAGGATAATGGAAATCTTTCACAATCACCTATTTCCATGAAATACCTTTAAAATACTGCCTAAATTGAAATACAGGAAATCGACAAGAAATGTAGGAAGGACTTAATGCAATCCTCATCTTTCTATGTCTTGTAAACTTTCAAAGTATGAAAACGGCTTGCTAAAGAAGTCATTACAGTGGGTCAAAATAGGGATGGATGACTGATTTCTACTTTTTTCACCTTTTATTTTTTTTTTTTTTTTTCAGTGACTGCTGATTTATCATAAGTGAAGTTTGCATCAGCTATTCCAACATTTGCCAACACAGGTAAAACCTCTGGCCTGAGAAAAGACAGAAATAGGACCTCTGAGAAGTATTAATAACCGATTACTAAGGAGGTTCAACCACACCCCTGGGGTGCACAATACATATTTCAGGTGCTTGGTTTTTCCACCTGTTTAAAAAAATGTCTTTAGAGAAACCCAAACAAAACAAAATATGAAGTTGCTTTCAGAGCTTATCATACTTGCGCAGTTACTCAGCAATTAAGACTTTACTGAGTTTTTTCCTCTTCTGTTAGGTCTCTTGTTCTTTTACGTGTACTACACTACGTGAATAGTCTATCTTTAATCCAAATAAATAATTTTTATCCATGGACTAACTCCTGTTATCTTCAGTCTGAGTATTTCAGTGTCTATTCAACATATCATGCATATTATGTCTTAAAGCTACGATCATTGGGATAGACAGAGAACTGTACATGCATTAATCCAGCTTTCAGACAGTGGACCCTCACAAAATAGAGAGGAATAAAACCCAAGAAAACAAGTGATGCACAGTACAGTTGTTCACCACCTGCTAATCGATACCCAGCCCATCCCTGAGCAGCTGCCCCCAGTTTCTATACTGAGCATGACATGCTATGGTATGGAATATCCCTCTGGCTAGTTTGTGTCAGGTGTCCTGTCTCTGCTCCCTGCCGGCTTAATGTGCCCCTCCTCACTGGAAGAGCATGCGAGTGAAAACTCCTTGATGAAAGTAAGCACTACTGAGCAACAACTAAAACATGGGTGTGTTATCAGCATTATTCTCAGACTAAAGCCAGAGCACAGCATTGCACCAGCTACTAGGAAGAAAATTAACTCTGTCCCAGGCAAAACCAGGACACAGACAGACCTTCTTAGAAAAAGAATATAGTTCTGCAGGTTAACTGAGTTGCCAATGGTAGCACTTGAGACATATCTACACAATATGCCATAATTTGAAACCCACTATTTAGCCATATTATAGAGAAATTGCCAAAAAAATGATGAATATCCAAACCAGTTTATGCCCGGAAGCAGCAGATTTTATCTTTTGCAAAGCCTCTGTTTTTCTCAAAAAAAAGGTTTATAAAGGTTTGTTTTGTGAAATTCCTAAGAAATAGGTATCTGCTACTCACTTAGCTATTGAAAGAAACTGATTTGTGTTTATGGATCTTCCATCTTGAAGACAGAACTCTTTCTGTAAGCAAAAATCTTTAATTTAGCTATGTAAGACTGAATTCAGATACATATAAACACAGAAAAGCCCTCAACCTATAAACAAACCAATAAAACAGATTGTGTAGCTGATGCAGCCACTGGCAAACACAGCTAGAGTTTATTCGTGCATTCATAAAGCAAACTTGCCCTCAAATCTTCCTATTTTGACGTACTGCTTTGTGTTTCATAGTGTCAGAATTGATTGAAGCTGATTGACTTCATTCCTGCTGTAGGATACAAAAATATATTAAAAAAAAAGAAAAGGAAAATATGCTTCTGAAGAGATCCGGCTGTAACTGAGAATAGATGTCAGGAACAGCACCAGGCACAGTGATTAATAAATGATGGATTCTGGAGCAGACCAATATATTTCTGAAATCCTTCCATACTGCAGGGTGCCTGCGTAAAACACCATTCTCAGATCTGATAAGAAGCAAAGAAAAAAACAGCAAACAAACTTTAAGATATCTATACAAAGTGGCTTTAAGATTTCCAAAAAGTGTCTATGTTTGAGTTGACGCTTTAATAAGAGATTTCTGGGACAATGAAAGGCTTTTTAAGGTGTGGAGCTTGTAAATATGCTTCTTTTCATATACAGGCAAGGCAGATGACAGGCCAGCTTTAAAAAGTCTATTAAATCATATCTGATATAAAGCAGACATACAGTCTAGAAGGAATTATAAAAAATGTGCCCTGCTTTTTAAGACACTGAGATTCAGATTGATACCTCTACCTAATATCTTGTCATGAGAAAGCACAGCCATTAGATTAGAACACAGAAGCTGAAAACCCTCAAATAAAGTGATGCTTATTTGAAAATACAATGTGAAGGGAGTACGGGGGAAAAAAACCAGATCTTCAGCTGTTTACATAAGTAATTACAATCTTGAAAAGAACTGAAAAACCTGAAACAACTGTTTCTTGAAAGAATTCATATCCTCAATGAGTGCAGCTCTGGTTTTTCCCCTACAGGAGAAGAGTGAAGAGAAAGAGATTACAGTAAACCTGAATTGAAAGTCAGGGGCTGAAGGCAGACAAAGGAGGGGAATAACACCTACCCTGCGAGCTGAGGCTGAGGTTTTGATGTGTAGACCTGCCAGAGACTGTACAGAATAATCTACAAAAAAGGCACAAATGTTTTCTAAACATGGGTTTAATTCTGCTTTAGCTGTATCGCATACCACACGGTTTGCTTCAATGTGGTTTCCTTTTTTTTTCTTGGTACTGCAGCACTTGTTGTTTGAATGTCACAAATTTTCTGTACATAATCTTAGGAGGAAAACTATTTTTATTGTATAAAATGTGGCTACAAAAGAAGGAAAGTTATCTGCTAGGGAATTTGAAGGGGAAAAGTTGTGGAAAAAAATAAAAGGAAAGAAATACAGTTGCCTTGGAAAATACGGGAGTGATTATATGAGCTGCTTTTTCAGCAATCCTGGGATTTTACTCTAAACTAAAAAAAAAAAAAATAAAAAAATAAAAAAATACAAACATCCACAAACAAAAAATCCCAATCAAGAAAACAGAAAACAACAAACCCCCCACAAAACACACACAAACCTCCCAAACAAACAAACAACAAAACCAAAATGCACACACAGAAAAACATGCCACCACCCCTACCCACACCAGTTTTAGCAATATATTTACCAAGGATTCAGGTCCAGCTCTGAGCTGGCACAACTGTATAACTTTGGATCATACTGCTGTGAAAAAGTCTGTAAAAAAATGAGAAAGGTGAAATTGCAGAGAGAGGCTGAACTGTTAAGTTGGGGCATAGAAGCAGCACAAGGTGTCAAGAGGAAAATCACTCACATAGACAGGTATAAAATGCTGGTGAGAAAAACCATGGGGGCTAGTTGGAAGCTATGAAGTTGTACATAGACAACTTGCACAGCTTTTGTGTAGCTGGCTAATGATGCCTGAACAAACTGACGCTAAAAAATAGACAATTTGCAGAACTTATTCGAAAGGATTCTTTTATATCCAGTTGCTATACAACTTGAATACAGACAGAAGATTTACATTTGTTTTCACTCTTGGGTCCTCACATCCCCACCAAAAGTTATTTTTAATGATACTGAGCTTCTGAGATTCATCTAGGCATAGCATTGTTATTTTTCTGCTTTGCATAATGAATAGTGGCTTTGCATTAAAAAAAAAGCTCAATGAAAATCAAAAATTGTTGTATTTGATTGTGTGAAATATAAAACCAGTCTGACCTTGATTTGAAACAGTTTGTCACTAACTGCATCTCTGACTTTCCTGGGTTTCTTTGCTTTGTTTGTTTTGGTATTTAATTCTTCCCTTCTCTCTAATTAGACACAATCTGATTAGACAAAATATTTCCATTCATTTGTTTAGCAACTAGTCATCTGAACATGAAAAAAAATACGGTTAGCAGACAGAGAGTTTTTTAAGATGTAAAACTACCCAAGTTAGTCCCCTGGAGAGTAGCAAGAAACCTCTCCTTGGCTACAGTGAGTAAACAACTCCCTGACTTCAGCAGCTGTTGCTTGTGGCTACCTTGCATCTCTGCCTAGAAATAGAAAACAAACCACAAGTGTTTATCCTGCAATGTTGCATTTGAGAGTCAGATCAAACCAGCAGCAGAACATATTTAGTTGGATTTAGAGACATCCAGTAGACAAAAAAAGTTGTAATACCTAAACCAGAGATATTTTACCCTGAGTAAATCAACTAAAAGGTTGGATTATACCTTTGTATAAATAAATCATAGAAACCTGCTTCTTCACAATTTCCTTAATTATCTGACCTCTTAGGATATGGAAATAGTGGATCAGGGTGATAAAATACCACAGTAGTCTTGTAGCTTGGGCTGAATTATTGTAGGGTGTGCTTCCTCAATAGGGTAAGAGATTTGGGATCATGTGCAGGACAGTTATCTGTCTCTTTTGGGATAATGATCACTGCGGGGCCAGCTTGCAGTAGGCTCTCAAAGTCAATTCCACCATACTGTTTCTTGATAATTATTTATCACAGTCTGAAAGTAGAATGAAGTCCTTTGTTTCTACAAGACAGAGAGATGAATCTTTCTATCACTCCTAAAATGTAACTGCATCCTTATTAATGTTTCAGTGCTCATGTACTTTGGCTAAATGGAGCTAGGATTTAATAATAACTAAAAAAATTAAATACTTCCAAAGAAAAACTTCTGACATCAGATCTATATGCAGAATTAATTCAGGAATGTAAACCAAAGTGAACAAGACCCTTAAGAGGGACAATATTGTCTGAATAAACAGAAGTGTTTCTACTTGGCATTTTTTCTTTAGTATGTTACAGAAATGTTATGTACTACTCAGTATCTCTTTAGCAAGTGTACAAGACGGACAACAATTTTTGGTTATAAATATTGGTAGTATGAGGTAGGTAAGCATGGGTATATGTCAATCAGCAAAACTACAAGTGGGTTACTCTGTCATTTCACTACACTCTGCTTGATGTCACATGCAGGAAAAATAATATGTGAAGGGCCTCTAAGAGTTAACAAAAGCACGTGAGTGAAATTTCATTTATACTGTGAGTAGCTTTATGCAAAATTCAAACAATGCCATATCATTGTGATGGACAACAAAAGGCCTTTCCAGAGAAGACAGGAATTTATTTTCTTTTTAAACACTGGCTTACACTGTCCTGTCAACACAAACGCTATTTTTCAGTATTTTTGTACTGTAACTCTGCTGGGGTAAGTGAAGATAGGTCAAGGAAACACCAGCAGCTGTGTTCTAAGAAACAAGAGCCGGTGCTTAAAATTTATGAATAACCAGTAGTGTTCCTAGGACATATTTCATCTTCTTTGGAGCCTGCTCCAAGCCGATATCTGAACATGGCATTAAAGAGGCTTGACTTTCTTCCTATGAAGCATTATACCAAGCCATGTTTTTCCATGAACAATTTATTGTGTTGTTTTATTTCTATATTATTGCCAGTTTCTCTACCAGAAAATTATATTCTCTCAACTTGAATTTTGGGTTAGAATCACACAATAGAACTCTAAATGTCTTTTTTTTTTTTCATCCAGAAGTGATGAAAAGTACAGTAAAAGTGTCAATACACTTCTCTGCTGAATTCAGGAACTGCTTACATTCTACTGTGAGATGAATGTGACATTTCATAGAAAACTGGTAGAATAACCATCAGTGGGTAACTGAGAGTTGTGGTCAATGGCTCAATGTCCAGCTGGAGACCAGTAATGAGTGGTGTCCCTCAGGGATCAGTGTTGGGACCGGTCTTGTTCAACATCTTTGTCGCCGACATGGACAGTGGGATTGAGTGCGCCCTCAGCAAGTTTGCCGATGACACCAAGCTGTGTGGTTCGGTTGATACGCTGGAGGGAAGGAATGCCATCCAGAGGGACCTTGACACACTTGTGAGGTGGGCTGATGCCAACCTCATGAAGTTTAACCATGCCAAGTGCAAGGTCCTACACCTGGGTCGGAGCAATCCCAGGCACAGCTACAGGTTGGGCAGAGAAGAGATTCAGAGCAGCCCTGCGGAGAAGGACTTGGGGGTGTTGGTTGATGAGCCCAGTGAACATGGGCCAGCAGTGTGCGCTTGCAGCCCAGAAAGCCAACTGTATCCTTGGCTGCATCAAAAGGAGCGTGACCAGCAGGTCAAAAGAGGTGATCCTGCCCCTCTACTCTGCTCCTGTGAGACCTCACCTGGAGTATTGTGTGCAGTTCTGGTGTCCTCAACATAAAAAAAGGACATGGAACTGTCGGAACAAGTCCAGAGGAGGGCCATGAGGATGATCAGGGGACTGGAGCACCTCCCGTATGAAGGCAGGCTGAGAAAGCTGGGCCTGTTCAGCTTGGAGAAGAGAAGGCTGTGTGGAGACCTCATATCAGCCTTCCAGTA
The DNA here is from genome assembly GCF_034315485.1 of Pezoporus occidentalis. NCBI lineage: Eukaryota > Metazoa > Chordata > Aves > Psittaciformes > Psittacidae > Pezoporus > Pezoporus occidentalis. The sequence goes on from NW_026916315.1 coordinate 3,559,691, forward strand.
TCTGAAGGGGGCTACAGGGATGCTGGGGAGGGACTCTTCATTAGAGGCTGTAGTGACAGGACAAGGGGTAACGGGTTAAAACTTAAACAGGGGAAGTTTAGGTTGGATATAAGAAGGAAATTCTTTCCTGTTAGGGTTGTGAGGCACTGGAATAGGTTGCCCAGGGAGGCTGTGAATGCTCCATCTCTGGCAGTGTTCAAGACCAGGTTGGACGAGGCCTTGGGTGATATGATTTAGCGTAAGGTGTCCCTGCCCACAGCAGGGGGGTTGGAACTAGATGATCTTAAGGTCCTTTCCAACCCTAACTATTCTATGGATCTATGATTCTATGATTCTATGATTATAAGTGGGAGGAGTGCTAAATGGCAGAAACAGGAAGCTTGTGATGTTTTATGGAGCAGTGTCTGATATTTTCAATCAGATCAACAAATAGCAAATCTTGACATGCTATAGCTCATTCTGTGCAAACAGAAAAAATGGTTTATAAAAAGAAACACAGAAGACATTTTAATGAAACAGACTGACGGTCTGGCTGTAAACTGTACCTGGTGAACTGGATGACAGCCAAAAGAAAAAGAGCAAAAACTTGGAAGACATACATATAATGTAAACATGTTTGCAATAACTTCTGAAATTGTTTCTGTCATTGAATAGCTACACTTGCAAAGCTATCATACATCTTCAGCTGCAGTAATTAATTCTTCTTTCCTTTTTTTATGATTCCAGAAAAAGGTGATTTAAGAGGCTTTGTCTCTTAGAGACTGGCTGACAATGTTCACATCTGAGGAAGTGTGTTATGTTATTATTATAAAACTGGTTTACATTCCTGTGGAAAACCTTGTGCCTTTAAGCACTGCAAACCATGCTAGGGGTTATGTCCCACAGGAGAAGCTGATCATCTCTGCACTATGTCAGTTGAGCTATCTGGTATTAATACTAATTCAGCAAGGGCAGTTATTTGATAGACTAACAGTCACTGTGTAATTACCTGAAGACAAAACATTAGACAATTTCAATACATAGAGTATTGAAAGTGAAAGTGGTTTCTTTGACCAAAAGAACTTTTCAATGCAAGATTCCTAAATATTGAAGCAGTATCCTGATCCTCATCTAGAAGTCTGTCATTTCCCGAGGTGAGTAGCTCCAGGGGGGACACCTTCAACACTGGAGCATGGGGAAACACATTATCCAGGAGCCTCAATTCTGAGTAGCAAGAGCCACTGAATGCAGCCCTGTCCATTATGCAGCCTTGCCTCAAGAGACAAGTTGAGGCACTTTTTCCATGGGACCTGATGAAATCCATCCGTGGGTCCTGAAGGAGCTGGCAAATGAAGTTGTTAAGCCACTGTCCCTCATATTTGAAAAATCATGGTGGTCAGGTGAAGTTCCCAGTGACTGGAAAATGGGAAATATAACCCCCATTTTCAAGAAGGGGAAAATGGATGACCCAGGGAATTACAGACCAGTCAGTCTCACCTCTGTGCCTGGCAAAATCTTGGAGCAGATTCTCCTGGATAGCATGCTAAGGCAGATGAAAAACAACAAGGTGCTTGGTGACAGCCAGCATGGCTTCACAAAGGGGAAATCCTGCCTGATCAGTCTGGTGGCCTTCTATGATGGGGCTGCACAACTGATGGATAGGGACAAAGCAGCTGAAATCATCTACCTGGACTTGTGCAAAGCACTTGATGCTGTCCTACATGACATCCTTGTCCCTAAATCGGAGAGACATCAATTTGAGAGGTGGAACATTCAGTGGACAAAGAACTGGCTGGATGGCCACACACAAAGCTGTCAATGGCTCAAAGTCCAGCTGGAAACCAGTAACGAGTGGCGTCCCTCAAGGACTGGTGTTGGAACAGGTCTGGTTCAACATCTTTGTCGTTGACATGGACAGTGGGATTGTCCATGTTTGCCGATGACACCAAGCTGTGTGGTTCGGTTGATACGCTGGAGGGAAGGAATGCCATCCATAGGGACCTCGACACACTTGTGAGGTGGGCTGATGCCAACCTCATGAAGTTTAACCAAGCCAAGAGCAAGGTCCTACACCTGGGTGGGAGCAATCCCCGGCACAGCTACAGGTTGGGCAGGGAAGAGATTCAGAGCAGCCCTGCAGAGAAGGAATTGGGGGTGCTGACAGATGAGAAAATGAACGTGAGCTGGCTGCAGTGTGCGCTCGCAGCCCAGAAAGCCAACCATATCCTTGGCTGCATCAAAAGAAGAGTGGCCAGCAAGTCGAATGAGATGATCCTCCCCTTCTACTCTGCTCTCGTGAGACCTCACCTGGAGTATTGTGTGTCCCTCAGGGATTGGTCTTGGGACCAGTCTTGTTTAACATCTTTGTCGCTGACATGGACAGTGGGATTGAGTGCACACTCAGCAAGTTTGCCGATGACACCAAGCTGTGTGGTTCGGTTGATACGCAGGAGGGAAGGAATGCCATCCAGAGGGACCTTGACACGCTTGTGAGATGGGCTGATGCCAACCTCATGAAGTTTAGCCATGCCAAGTGCAAGGTCCTACACCTGGGTCGGAGCAATCCCAGGCACAGCTACAGGTTGGGCAGAGAAGAGATTCAAAGCAGCCCTGTGGAGAAGGACTTGGGGGTGTTGGTTGACGAGAAAATGAACATGAGCTGGCAGTGTGAGCTTTCAGCCCAGAAAGCCAACTGTATCCTGGGCTGCATCAAAAGGAACGTGACCAGCAGGTAGAAGGAGGTGATCCTGCCCCTCTACTCTGCTCTTGTGAGACCTCACCTGGAGTATTGTATGCAGTTCTGGTGTCCTCAACATAAAAAGGTCATGGACCTGTTGGAACAAGTCCAGAGGAGGGCCACGAGGTTGATCGGGGGATTGGAGCACCTCCTGTATAAAGACAGGCTGAGAAAGCTGGGCCTGCTCATCTTGGAGAAGAGAAGGCTGCATGGAGACCTCATAGCAGCTTTCCAGTATCTGAAGAGGGCTTATAGGGATGCTGGGGAGGGACTCTTCATTAGGGACTGTAGTGATAGGACAAGGGACAATTGTATTCACTTGAACAGGGAAAGTTCAGGTTAGATATAAGGAAGAAGATCTTTACTGTGAGGCTGGTGAGGCACTGGAACAGCGAAGTGGTAAATGCTCCATCCCTGGCGGTGCTCAAGGCCAGGTTGGATGGAGTCTTGGGTGACTTGATTCAGTGTGTGGTGTTCCTTGCCAGTGGAAGTTGGTTGGAAGTTGACGATCTTAAGGTCCTTTCCAACCCTAACTATTCTATGATTCTATGTTGATTCATAAAGGAAAGACAGACAAACACACAGAAGACACGAGTTAAGACAGGAATTTTAATGGGGATTGAGCACAGCAGAACTCTGAGCAGGAACCAGGAAAGTCATTCTGAGATGGCAGAGAAGAACACATCTCTGTGAAAAGGCAAGTACCTTAGGCTAGTGGAAACTTTAATCACTGTCACAAAATTCTTTGCCTTTTGTTTCATAAGCTCCATAAACAGACTCTCTAATTAATACCTCACAACTCTTTTGTCCTAACTGAATGCTCTTGCAGGGATAAACATTACCCCATGTCTATCAGAAGACAAAGTCTTGAGTATTTCCCCCTCAGTTGGTGGATGATAATAGTGGAATTAATAGGAAATCTTTGCAAGACTACTGGACTTACATTCAATTAATAATCCCATGAACCAAAGCAGAGTATCAGGACAGTGCACAGTGTGAAATATAATTGTTAAGGTAAAGGTTAATGAGTTAATTAGCTACATCTAATGTTTAATTTAAATAAATGTTCATCCATTGTCTATAATGGGAGCCATTTTGCTTCCTCTATTTACAAAGTGTAGGGGGTTTTATCCATCATATTCTCTATAGGTATGAAATTCAACACATGCAAACTGGCTTATTTAAAAACTGGAGGGGGGGGGGAGGCGGTGAAGAGAGGAAGAAATTGTGGCCTTGATTCTAAATCTAACTTTTTATTTCCAACTATAACATAATGAACTTGAGTGAGATTTAAGACATATCCCAGAGCAAGCCATAATAATTAATCTGCATGACAGGATTTAGCACTAATCTGACACACCTTGCAACTGTAGTTCTCCTTGCTTCTAGGCAGCAGTAAATCTACAACAACACAGACCAACACAACTATTACTGGCTTGGTTAGCCCCGACAGAGAGTAAATATGTTAGTTTTGGCCGGCAAGAAACTTCTGGCAAGTAATAACATAAAATAAAGATCTTCATATTTCTTGAATGAGAACTGTCCTGGTTTTGCCTGGGATAGAGTTAATTTTCTTCCTAGTAGCTGGTGCAGTGCTGTGTTTCAGCTTTAGTCTGAGAATAATGTGGATAACACACCCATGTTTTAGCTGTTGCTCAGCAATGCTTACCTTTGTCAAGGAGTTTTCACTCTCATGTTCTTCCAGTGAGGAGGGGCACAAGAAGCCAGCAGGGAGCAGAGACAGGACACCTGATGCAAACTAGCCAAAGGGGTATTCCATACCACAGCATGTCATGCTTGGTATAGAAACTAGCCTGGAGGGGCTGGTCACTACTCAGGCAGGGATGGGCTAGGTGTTGGTCAGCGGGTGGTGAGCAACTGTGCTGTGCATCACTTGGGTTGTTTGTTTCCTCTGGTGTTGTTATTCCCATTGTCATTGCTATTATTATTATTACAATATTTAACTTTATTTTAATTATTAAACTGTTCTTATCTCAACCCATGGCTTCTACTTTTTTTCCAGTTCTCCTCCCCATCTCACCGGTGAGTGAAAGAATGAGTGAGTGGCTGCCTGGTGCAATTTGTTGCCAGCTGTGTTTAAATCATGACAGAACCCAAATGTATCGGTGCAATTTCTGAATTTGCAAAAACATTCAGAATTTTTTTTTTATTATTATTATTTATACCCAGTATGTAACTGGGGGGCAGAGAGAGAGGAGTAAGGTAAATCTTAACCTTTTACATAGAAGATCTATGATCTATGATCTATGTGATCTATTGCTTCCTTTGTGGAAAGTGGCAGTTTAAGTTCCAGACAAGGCCTAAAATGTGAATACATTGCTTTAGCTGATGACCATATTGATTACATTACTGTTACTAACTTGCTAATTACAAAGAACAGATAGATCTGACTAAATTGTTTTGATTTCCTCACAACAAAATAGGAGATATTACAGGGGCTCTAATACAAAGTTGTCATGCTTTGTTCAGCTTGTTTTGTCATTTTTGTTTCTCAATTAAAAATCAAAATTTTGATTTTATTTAAATTCACTTATTTACAGTAAAAGTTGAACATTTTGTCATACTGTGTAGATTAAAATATATTTCTGTGCATATAACTTACCTGGTAATGTAATATAATCTGCCATTATTAAGATTTCTACTACAAAGTTTTATGTTGATGATGGTTTTAGTTATTGTTTTAATTCAATATTTCAGACACAATTTTTTAGAGTAAAATAGCTACAATTTCATTGCTAATTTACATTTCCATACACTTTTGGGGGTATTCTATATAATTCCTAAAGATAGTAAATCCAGTTTCTCGGTGCCTGCTGCTGAATTAAAACCACAGCAATGGAAGAGCACAAAGCAATATTCCACTGTGAAAATGTCCTACTGGATCAAACATTTGTAAACAACACTAGAAAAACATATCCTGATATGGATTTGAAATTGTGGAGTTCTGGCAGAATCTGTGTCAGACTGCATGCCGATTTTCCCCACTTCATTTGTCCTTTAACAAGTCCATGAGTTTGAGTTCTTCTGCTCTCACTGGATTCATTCTTACCCTCTCTGTGTGCAGATCTCAGTTGTTTTGCAGCCTTATTTTTTTCCTTCTGTGTAGTCAACACCTAAGGCGGTGGAGGAACACTGGAACACTAACACATTCCTAACAACAAGAGCCACAAACATCTGCAGGATTTAGTGGGGACAGCATCCTACCAGGCACCAGACACATAAACAGTGCATGGCCCCAGTGCAATCACCTGGTGCAAAGCTCCAGCGAGCAAAATTATTAACTCACATGTGGGTGGTACTAATTCCTGCACAAGCATGGAATAACTAACCAGCACTGCAAAATGAAAGACTGGCACCCAATGCCAAAACATAATCACTCCCTGCTTTCTTCTCTACAACATGTTACTATGTAGATAAGACTTGCTGTAAATCACTGGGCACTTTAATTCTGTTTTGCTATCATCATTTGCAGATCTCGTTCTACCCTTTTATCACCACCGGTACCCATGCAATACTATCTTTGATGTATGTTCTTCTCTATGAACACATTCCACCATCTTTCAATTACAGAACACCACTTTTCACCTCATTCAAATACTGTGATTCAGGTTACTCTCTGATCATCAAAAATATCATGCTGTTCAGGTGAAACAAGCACTTGATATCTTTTCAAAACTGTACTCCTGCTTTCCTTGGTTCAAAGGGGGAATCAAGCCATGCATCCCTTAGTGCTGCTTCAGCTTGAAAACAGGTCTTCACACAGACAGCAGGCCTTTGAGTTCCTATCTGCTGCTTTTTATTTTATTCTAAAGCAAGCCGCCATCCAAGACACTGTGAAATAGTGACAGCCAATGTAACTTGAATCTTTCATAACTCTGATGCATAGAAGTGTCATGACACTGCCAAGGGTCAGCCTGCTATTCAATCTTTTGGACAATAAATGTGTAAATTTTGGAAGGATGTTTTCCAAGATGAAAAGTCTCTTTCATGCTTTCCTCTCCCCCACTCTCCTACCAGCAACCCAAGTACCCAGTGATTTACTCTTGCTAGAGAGCCAGGGGGAAATATCTCACTATTTGCCAGTTTTTCAGCAATAAGCCTCTTGATCAATGTCATGGTTCAAGCAAACCTTGGATCTGGTGAACCAGATTGCTTCTCAAGTTTTAGTAGAGTGAATCCAGAACTCTGGTAGACCTTTTTCTTCTGAAATTTTGGTAAAATTCAGTTAAGCCTAAATTAGATTAAAAATCATTAGAGGAGTCAGACATATTATCATATAATTTTAATTTCCTTAGTAAGTTTCTACCCATTAATAGATGATATCAGATATCTGACATGAATTGGGAATGATATACTTTGATGAATAATGTTCATGCAAAGACTGTTTAATCTAAACAGGACTGCTAATGTGCCATTCCAAAAGGATTAACACACTAGTACTGAATTAAGCATATATTACTCAATGTATTATTTTCAGAGCACTATATTAACTGAAAGTTCCAGCTGGAGACCAGTAAGGAGTGGTGTCCCTCAGGGGCTGGTGTTGGAACAGGTCTGGTTCAACATCTTTATCGGTGACATGGACAGTAGGATTGAGTGCGCCCTCAGCAAGTTCGCCGATGACACCAAGCTGTGTGGTTCGGTTGATACGCTGGAGGGAAGGAATGCCATCCAGAGGGACCTCGACACACTTGTGAGGTGGGCTGATGCCAACCTTATGAAGTTTAACCAAACCAAGTGCAAGGTCCTACACCTGGGTGGGAGCCATTCCAGGTACAGCTACAGGTTGGGCAGAGAAGAGATTCAGAGCAGCCCTGCATAGAAGGAATTGGGGGTGTTGATCAATGAGAAAATGAACACGAGCCGGCTGCAGTGTGCACTCGCAGCCCAGAAAGCCAACCATATCCTGGGCTGCATCAAAAGAAGAGTGGCCAGCAGGTCGAATGAGATGATCCTGCCCCTCTACTCTGCTCTCGTGAGACTTCATCTGGGGTATCATGTGCAGTTCTGGTCTCCTCAACATAATAAGTACATGGAAATGTTGGAACAAGTCCAGAGAAGGGCCACGAGGATAATCAAGGGACTGGAGCACCTCCTGTATGAAGACAGGCTGAGGAAATTGGGGCTGTTCAGCCTGGAGAAGAGAAGGCTGCTTGGAGACCTCATAGCAGCCTTCCAGTATCTGAAGGGGGCCTATAAAGGTGCTGGGGAGGGACTCTTCATTAGGGACTGTAGTGATAGGACAAGGGGTAACGGGTTAAAACTTAAATAGGGGAAGTTTAGATTGGATATAAGAAGGAAATTCTTTACTGTGAGAGTGGTCAGGCACTGGAATGGGTTGCCCAGGGAAGTTGTGAATGCTCCATCCCTGGCGGTGTTCAGGCCAGGTTGGACAGGGCCTTGGGTGATATGGTTTAGTGTGAGGTGTCCCTGGCCATGGCAGGGGGGTTGGAACTAGATGATCTTAAGGTCCTTTCCAACCCTAACTATTCTATGATTCTCTGATTCTATGAGAGAAGTGTGTATTAATGAAAACTCCCTTGAAATATATTTCCTTTTAAGTTATAGTGTATGTTTCATTTGAGTGGATTGCTAGAGGTATCTGAAAGTGGACTGGAATGTGACTAAATATGAACTCATCTCCTTAGTATTAGATGAAAAAAAATTGCTTTGTTCTTACAGATAACTTGCCACTAGAAAACTAAATTACACACAGTCTTCCATTTCACAGGTTTTAGTTATGAAGGGAGATGTCATTTTACAGCACAAAGTTGGAAGAGTGAGAATGTCTCTGAACTAAGAAGAGCACGATAAAAATTAGTAGTATTTGTGGTGGTGGCGTATATACAAAATGTATATATATTTTTAACCTAACTTGCTATGAAATCAGAATGTTTACAAGTATTTGCTTGTCTCACTTCCCTAAAACTCTTAACCTTATTGGCCATTTTCACTCAAACTTGCCAGAAGGGCAAACATTTCAAAGACATTTTAAATTAATAAAAGTTTTATAAAAATATATAAATGAATAGCAGAAAAATTCTGTTAAAATTTCTCACTGACAGAAACACTACTTTGTAACCTCAGACCATGAGAGGCAGCACATGATCTGCACAATCCTAGGGGAAGCCACAGAATTTGTTGGCTCTTTGGCTCTGGAACTACCTGAAGGAGCTGTGTATGTATCTAGAGCTCATGATGTTACAAGACCTTTCCTAAAATAAGATGTTAAACATTGCAGAGTGTCATGGTTTAGACCCAGCCAGTAACTCAGCACCATGCAGCTGTTCACTTATCCCCGCTTCTCTCCCACACCAGGACAGGATGGGAAGGAGGACTGAAACCAGGACATACACCCAATTTTGCAGAGTTCTGTGCAGCATCAGAAAAGTAATAAAATGGAGCTGTCTTTCCCAGTCTGCACGTTGCTGCTAGCCCACATAGTTGTACTTGGGAAGAAGGGATCTTTTGCAATGTTAATGTGAGCCCTGGGCTTCTGCCAAAATTGCATAGGGTGGCAGGAGCAACACTCCCAGTCCTGAACAATCTTCCCATACCTGGGCAGTGCTGGCAGTTGAGAAAGTCTTTTCCTATGTATTCCTACACAGATACTTGAGAGATGAGAAATTATAGCAATAAGTGCATGAAGTAGTGACTTACTTGCAAAACATCACAAGTCAAGTTTTGCCAGAAACACTTTCATACCACCCACCATCTATTCCTGCCAATTTCTGTTGCTCCTTGTGACGGTTAAATTTGCAATTTTATTAATGACTTCATTCTAGCGCTTGGAGTCTGTTTTACATTGATAGTTCCAGAAAAGGCAGGTAATTAGACAAATACAGTGATGTAGCTTAAAAGACTTCTTAAAGTTGTTACTATAGTAAGCAGGTAACATGAATAAATATGACAGAATAAGGGGCCTCTAAAAATAGCCCCTTCAAACTGAAGGTTTCTTTTTAGCTGCGTTTTGTCTGTTCATCAGAACAAGGCAGCCAGGTTTTTGCTAAATGCACAAAGGAGCATGAGGAGTATGTTAAATGCTAATATGGTTTAAATTATGAAGCAGGTATTGAAAGTGAAACTTGATGTTCACCTGCAGGTTACTGGTCATAAAACACAGCAAAATCAGTTCAAACAACTTGCTTTAATTATGACTCATAAACATTATTCTTTGTGCCAAGCTGATAATTGAGATGGTTATTTTCCATGATGTGCAACAGCAGGTGTGGGCTATAACAGACAAGTCATCTTTGCATTGCTCATTATTTTTCAGTAATTGACTAATTTTATCCTACACACCTGTCTTACATAAAACCTGGTGTGTCCTGGGTTCAGCAGTAGCAGTTATGTTTCTCCTTTGTGGTAGCTGGTGCAGTGCTGTGTTTTGACTTCCAGCCTGGGAACAGTGTTGGTGAAACCGATGTTTTCAGTTGTTGCTAAGTGATGTTTACCCTGACCAAGGACTTTGTGAGCCTCATGCTCTGCCAGGGAGGAGGGGAAGCCGGGAGGAAGCAGAGATGGGGTGCCTGACCCAGGCTAGCCAAGGAGGTATTCCATACCACAGCACGTCATGCCCGGGGTGAGGGGTAACTGGGAGTTACCCGGAAGGACACAGGCTTCCGGGTGGGACTCGTTTCTTGGCCGGTGGTATCGTATTCTCTTCCCTTGTTATTTTCTCTTATCATTGTTGTCGTTGGTGGTAGCGGTGTTGATTTGTGTTGTACATTGGTTGCTGGACTGTTCTTGTCTCAACCCATGGGAGTTGCACTGTCTCGATCCTCTGCCCCGTTCCTCTGGGAGCGGGGAAGGGGAGAGCCCCTCGGGGGGGCCCCCTCGACTGCTGTCAGCCCGGCACCACTCACTGGGAGTGAGTGAACAAGCTGTCTGGCTAGGGTTTAAACCACGACACTGGTGTTATCACAATAGCCTAAAAAATTTGAGATATATCTCCTCTGTCAATCCTAAACCTGTCTCCTTAAGGACTTATTGAAAAATAGTTCAAAAAGCCATATTTTAACCTTTTGTCAAAATACAAGCTTGTATAAGTCAACAATCACCCTTATATGTCTTACATATGATAAAACTTTCATGTGGACTTGAATTACTCTGGAATTCTGTGTTTGACCAGACCAGATTTTTTTTTATATAAATTGTCAATTAAGGGGCACAAATTAACAGTCAGAGAAGCATTTTCAAGTGATATATACTGCTTGTGTTTCTGCCTTGATACATAATTTGTGTTCATGTACCCATTAAAGACAGAGCTTTACAACTTTAACAATAAAGTATTCAAGAGCAGATGAAAATATAAAGAGACTTAGCTGTCTTTCTTTAAACTATGAATAAGAGATCAAAAACTCAAGTCTAGTCTTGTGACAAGTAACTTTTCTAGATATGCTTTAAAAAAGCAATAGCTATTGCAAAAGTGTAGCATAATGTTGCTGCTTTTGGTGTACCTGCCCTTGTTTTGGAGTGCTTATGCCAAAGCAGATTTCAACACTTTCATGGCCATGTTTCTTTACATGTTGGTATCAACTGCAGAAGCATCTAGGTTTTTATATCTGAACTTACTGAAGCTATATGGGCTGAATGTTGACCCATTTCTAGAAAACTGAAAATTGGGATTTCTTGGAAGAAACACCAGTACTGACATCTTCTCATATCTGACAGTTCTAACAAAATGAAAGAATAACTGAGGTTGGAAGGCACCTCTGAAGATCACCTAGTCCAATTCTTTTGCTGAAACAGCTCCAAAAAGTTACCTAGAACTGTGCCCAGTTGGGTATCCTTAAGGATGGAGACTCCATAACTCCTATGGCAACCTGTTCCAGGTTCTGATCATTCTCACAGTAAAGAACTTTTATGCCTAAGTGGAATTTCAGTTTGTGTGTTTTATGTATTTGTTAAAACCCTACTGCAAGTCAACTAGTAGGCTAAAAGAGCAAATAGGAAGTCCTGAAATGCTCATAGACAGCCATAACTAAAGAGCATTGTAAATTTAATAATTATTTTATACAGACTGAAATACATATCTATCTGGCTTACTGAAAATTTATTAGATAATAAAGCTTCAGAAAGTACAGTCTCAGCTCACCCTGAAATTTTACCTATTAGGTAGTCTCTACTTACAAGACATATGGAAGAGTCTACATGTAGCTATGAAAGCATGCTCTTCAGCCAAGTAGGCAGAGTGGCCCCTAGGCCTTTCCCTGAAGATAGTGCTGGTCTATTACATCTGATACTGGAAAACTGTTACAAACTGTCACAGAAGTGTGCTCTCCCCAGTGTTGCTTTGTAACATAGCATTAAACAGCCACACATTGCCATGCCCTCAATGTGCAGCAGTCAGTGCAATAACGGAGTTAAAGAGCTGAATTTCTAGTTTCACTAATTTCTGTGAGCAAATTGCTGACTCTTTCTTGAAGTAACAAGCTGTATCTTCTCTGCTGATAAGCTTTGGAAAATTCTAGTCTGCAGCTTATCAGAAGCATCTTTAGATCAATGTTATCTAAGTGGTTCAGAACAGCAACATGAAATCTGCAAAAGCCATTTGCTCAATCGTTATATGTACCTGGAGAGGCTGGAGGAATGGGCTGAGAGAAATCTCATCAAATTCAACAAGGACAAAGGGAAAGTCCTACATCTGGGATGCACCAGCCTCCTGCAAGGGTGGGGGCTGGGCCTGCCTGGCCAGAAAGAAATCCACATGGTCCAGAACTGCATTACAGGCAGACTACTGACAAACCTAGAACCAAAGAGTACTACTACAAGTGTGCATGAGTTTTACAAATTTCCATGCAAACGTTCTTAGGGTTTGAAACTTTCTCTGTGCTGTTTCTCTCTCACACCTGAGACAGCTCTGTCTGAAGAAGGTTGTGCTTTCTGATGAAATCTGCTGAGGACAGACATTTTCTCTGGTAGGAAACAGAATGCATAGGCAGGAAAGAGCCAGCACAGACAGCACCACCTACTGTCCTTCAGTTCAAATTACCAAAACAACAATTGCGCTTTTTTAACAGCATGTTTCAGTGGAGGTCAATGCTATTAGCATTTTCTCACCTTCAGGTCCAGAGATGCAAAGATGTATGAAGAGCTGGTGAATGACCTCTGGATGTCAGACTGATTAATTGGTGAAGTTTGCTTTCACAACTGGATACCAAGTGGCCTGTCAGATTAATTATCATTCCCTCAGAAGGCTATTTCTCTTCCTGTGCATCCTCCTAAAGTCCCTACAGCATGCCTCATGCAGCATGGGGCATTGCCAACAGAGTTTTGGGGATAATGGAAGCAGCTTCTAAGCATTTTTTTGTTTTGCATGGGATGAAAAAATCAGTTGCTCATTAGCTGCTCTAAAGTACCGTTTAAACATGTTAAAAAGCAGATTTTTCCAAATTACATGGCAGAAGGTAGGAACAGCCATTGTTAGAATGATATAGTGGACAGTAACAATGTAAAAATTTTAATAAGAAAGTTTATATTTGAAAACATGATTATATACAGGAATTACCTGAACCATAGCATGCTTGAAATTTTGCCATTTGCAGAAGTGAAAGAGCAAGAGCCAAATAAATACTCTATTCCAGGTTTCATACTAGTCTACTCCCAGGTAAGCCTGGATCCAGACAATAATTTAATTATGCATTCTGGAAAGAGTTTCAGGTTCTCAGATAGTGTTTCTGAGGCAGCTTAGTGGTCACCAGAATTGGATTTAAATGACCAGAGATAGTAGCCTAAAAAGGAAAACAGCCCTCCGTGAGCTAAGTCTGCGTCTATCGTGTTTTTTTTAAAGGCCTCATTTTACCACTGAAGCTCAATGTCTTCTTCCATTTGTAGGCTGCAGTGAAATTATAGTTTCCTGTGTCGTAGCCATACTCTGTACTCTAGACCTCTTTCAACATAATTCAGTATTTTTTACTTGCCCTCTTTCCTTTCTTTTCTCTATGCCCTTCTTTTTGTTTTCTCGGATAGCTTTACTTTACTGTTATGCTAGCTTTACCTTCATGAAAACAATATTGCTACAGTCCTCACCAGAAAAATCTTTTGAATTTATCCACAGGTCTTTTGACAGCTTAAGAAAAGAATTTAGCAGCTGAGTGGGTGAAGTTTATACATCAGTAGCAAAGATTATACGCAGGTAGAATTGCTCCAAATGAGGTCATTAGTTACTCACAGTGCAGCTAGATTAATTTCTGTATTTTTCAGTTGTTGTGTTTTGCTGGCAAACCAGGATAAATTTGTACAAAGGAATACACAGAGGAAACAAAGTTCTCCCGCTATATGACATGACTATAGAGAATGTAAAAATAAATAAGTCTGAGAATTGAAACCTCACTTTTTCTATCTTTTCAGTGAGACATGTGTAGCAGGTCATATGTATTTTCCCATGTTTTCAGAATTCCAAGATTCTCATACCTCTACCCAAGACACACAGAAGGACCCATGCATAGTGATGAGCAGCATGTGGAGCACAGCTGATGGCGTGTCTGAGGCAGGGGACAGTTTGGCTACCCCACATCCTTGGGGTCAGCAGGGAATGGCAACCTGCACAAACACAACAGCTATTGCTAGGAGTTGGGAAAACCACTCACACTCCCACCTCATTGTCAAAGCCAGTGCCGATGTGTAAATCTCCAGAAAGGACCTGAGGGCCTGCATACCTTTGAGAGAAGAACAGTATGGTATGAAAACTGGGCTTTGAGATATGGAAGAATAGATGGATCGGCTGAGCAAGTTTGTCCCTTTTTCAATTGTGAAAGTTGATTCTTCCACTGAAAAAAGCAGCATAGTTAAAGGGATGGGACAAAAATAGCCAATCTGAATAATTTCCAAATTTAAGACCAAAATTAATTTCTTGTCTGTGAAGAAAGAGCTGGCAAAGGTGTATTAATTTTATATTTGTGCTTGATCCAAATAATACAAGCAGACTTTCAGACAAAAGTAATTGGAAATCCTTTAACTATTGTTTGTGGTACATTTTAGATACAAGTGATTTCAAAACTATGCTTAATGTGCTTAGTGAAATGATATTTCCTATGTCAAAAAAGATACCATTCTAATGCAAGAATTATAAGGACATGAAACATTGCTTTTTACCTATTTTAAGTGTGATCAAGCAAAGTTTAGTTAAATACAAGAGGCCACTACAGCCAGGTTGCTCAGAGGCATTCAGGACCAGGAAAGTCTTTTAGGGAGGTTTAGTTAGCAGTGTTGGGACTCTAATTAAATCGGTACTAAAGGGTATAACAATCATTTGTGCTAGGCTTTCTGAAAAGTACAGGTCCTAAAACTTTCATTTTTGAAACAGACATCCATAACAACAACCACCACTGACAAAGTAAGACCTTTGAAGTGACTGTATCCAGTCTGTGAACTGAGCTAATTAGTGACACTCCAAGATAATTCTGAAGCAACTGGGCTATCCCAACCACCTTTACAACTGTCCTGCAGGAGCAAAGCCTTTGTTTTGTTCTGTGATAGAGATCTCTGTGCACAAAAGACACATTCTTGTGAATTGTCACAGGATATTAACTTTTCCCTTCCTTCCCCCACAAAGTGTATACCACCTCAAACAGGTACATTTAAAAGGTACCTTTACCTATTAACGTTCTTACAATATTGTTTTGGTTTTCTTTTTCAGGCAAGCAGACCAGTCACAATTCTGCTTGAGATGAACTCATGGTAGGAACTTAAGAAATTGATTTCATATTTACTGAAAGCCATTGCTGGTCATCTTAACCATATTAGGAATACAGATCAAATGGCCTGCAAGCAGAATGATTTGCAGAAATCAGGAGGGAAAAGTGAAAGAATGGCAGTTGTTTATCCTGAAAACAAGAAATAAAAAGGGTTTGCAAAGAGCAAGACGCAATTTTCCAAGCCTGTGATGCTTGGAGGAGAAAGTAATGGACACAAACTGTCTTGAAATACTTAAACCAGATATCAGGCAGACTTTGAGACATTCAGCGCTTCAGTATGATCATATCAGTTGCTTCCCAAAGTCTTTTTTCATCTCTCTAGTAACAGCTTTTACCATTTTTAGAGCCTTAAGACAGATGTCAGCCAAAATCCGTGCTTTCTTTAAAGAAATCTCATTATACTTTAGGCTTTCCAATCACATCTTCAAGCAATTTGAACCACTCTTTCCCCTTTTCTGATGCTAGTAAGTATAATTCCACATAGATCATTTTTACTCTGTAGATACTTTGTCTACTGGCTGTTACAATGTACCATAGTTTGCAGCAGATATATTGGCTTTTTTCTTCTTGAAGGAAATCTCCAGGGACCCTAATATTTAATGTCACCAGATTTGAGTAGTGCCTGATTAGTAAATTTGGATCTTGGCTCCTTTGCACAGCACCAATTTTCATAGCTTCACTTTCTAAAGCCAGCCCTGGAGCTGCCTGTGTTGCCGTCTTATTTTCCATTTCGAAAAGTTGAGCACAGAGCCATAGAGAGGAAAATTTAAATGAAAAAGTTCCTAATGCAGTCTAGCTATGACATGATTACAACTAGGTTAAATGTATTAGTTCTCCACATATTACACTAGAGGTCATACAACATCTAATTTATTTCCTTGACTTTCACATTTCACACTCCCCTGAATGTAATTTCTCTCAATTTTCCCTGCTGTCAGTAATTGGCGTGCCACACATCTCTCTTCTCCAACACACTCAGTCTGATTATACTGGCACTGCATTCTGTGTATCTATTGAGAACCGGGGATCAAACTTTCCCCCGGGTCTGCTTTCTATTTCTCTCTCTCATACTCATTCATTTGTTAAGGGCACAAAGTCCTCATATATTTCACATTTAGAAAGGTTAATACTTTCTTAAGAAGGAAAAAAAAAACAACCCCACAAAACTTGCCAGTAGCTGAGGCTGTCTTTCAGACCTCACATTTTGCATTGCTTTCACCCCTCCCCTTGTAGTGTGTTGCAGTGCTTTCAAAATTGTCTCATTTGATGCAGACAGGGATTTAATCTCATCCTGCGAAGACTTTAAATGATAGTGACACCGAAATGTAAACCATTATAGGGAAAATGAAATGTTGAAGATGAGAAGATCCTGATTTTGTTTTCAAATCTCAAATTTCCTGCCACTTCTATTACACTCATGAAGAGTTTATCAGGTCTGTGATTCTGTCTGGTGCACTAATTTTATGATCGTTTATGATCTACATTAGAGCAGCTGTCTTGCAAACACTTGCTTTTCCACACAGTGAAGTAATTCCCAAATACCAAACATTATTCCTGTTTCATATCACTTTTCTTCAATTCTTCCATGCAGTACTGCTTTTTTGACTCCCCTCAAGTAGGAGATTTTCAGCATATATTAGCAATTATTTGCAAATATTTCAGCGTATGGTAGTAATTACACTTAAACAACACATGCCTTTAAAACCTAGCAGATCTCTTAGGCTTTCTATCGTCAGGATAGCTAAATGCTGCATTTTCCAGAAGGCTGCAATTCACTGAAATGCTGATGTAAAATACTGCAGCAGTTACTGAATGTATCTCCCATTGCCTACCAGGGAGACCAAATCATAATTCAAATTAATCTTGCTGTGTAATTCAATATTGTTATATGTCATTATCTTATATTACATATATCTATAAATCAATCCTAGCAAACCATTTGCTTAAATGACAGGGGAGGGGAGAGGGGTGGTGTAACAGAGTGAAGCTAGAATCCTCTCTATGATTAATTTTTTGAATGACAGGGATGTACAAAGTGGAAAACAATTTTATAAAATGACAGCATTTTGGGACCTCAAAACAATTCATTATGTTTAAGAACTAATAGAGATGACTTTTCAACAATATGTATCATCTAATTTAATTATAACAAAGAAGTTGGTTTTGCTTGACAGACTTCTGGAGGGAAATGTATTCAAGTGTCCACAAAACCAGCTGTCACACTTTTTCCTCCTCTCCTGGACCAGATCAAGTAATATGCAGTCCTTTCCTTAATGAGTGTCATTCTCAAAGCAATTTGTTTGTAGAGTACCAAGAACATTTATAAGCTTTCTAGTTCAAAAATGTAGCTACAGGCTATTTTGATGTTGTAAAGTGCTACGTTTCATCAGAAGGTGCTGCTTTAACAGGTTTTCCATTGATTGTTTTAAATGTTTCAGAATTAATCAGGCATATTGCTTCTCTGTCATTTTGCTTTTCCAGCAATTGTGTTACACATGCATTTTACCCTCAGAGTAAAGCTTTCAATAATATTGTTTTTATGCTTTCAATCCAACCTTTTCCAAGATGTGTAGGGGGAAAAAAATAAAAGAAATTGCAATCTTTTAGGGGAAACTACTAATTTTTGCAATCATTTGCTTCTTTCATACGCAGGTACTTCCCACTTTCACAGAAAAGTGAATTGGGCCTGATTCACTGTCACTTTTTTCTAGTTTTATGTTGAGTAAGTGGTGCTTTTAACATCATTGCAAACTAATAAAACTAAAATAAGGCAGTAGTAATTCAATTCTGAGACACATGACAGGTAGTAAAAATGTCTGTAGGGGAAGAACTTTAAATATATTTAGATAAATAGATGCTTCAACCAATCCATATGTTTATTCCTGATCCATGGCAGACTTATCACTGTCACTGGCAGTTGTGAATGTGTGAACTGAGGGTAGGCTACACCTTGCAGAGATCCGAACATCTTTAGCATTTGCTTTTGCATTTTCCTTGACATTGCTGGAGAAATCAGATTTACAAAACAAGAATGCATAAACAGTTTAGGTCTCTCAGTAACTCCTAGCAGCCAGATTCATTCCTGGTGCAACCCCACCTGTTCCCAATGAAATTACATGCAGTGAATTTTGCCTACAGTATTTAAAAGCCTGAGGAGCCATTAGTTGTCGTAAATTTTGGAGGTGCTACCACGATGAGGAGAGGTGTTAGTGATTTCATTTGGGAGGCAATAGATAAGAAAGGGATTTAATTAAGGGTAATGAGAAGGCATTAAGGTAAAGGGAATTTGCCATGTAGGCTGATTTTAAAACACATACATATTCTCAGTGGTCTGATCAATTTAACAGTTCAGTAATCATCAGAATAATGCCAAAGTCCCACCATTTAAAGAAATTAAATGCGTGTTTTTCAAATAGCAAAAGCGTGTAAACCAGAAATAGAAAATGACACAGGTCTGTTTCATCATCTAGTTAGAAATTTTTCCAAGTGTGATGACAATTCCTGGCAAAACATGATAAAGTTGCCAATTAGTTTAATTTTTTTCTGATCCTGATTTCCTTGTTTACAACTGATCAAACAAAAACCAGCTAAATGCAGAATGTGATTTCAAGTTCCTTAAATGTCAATACTTTATTCTATTCATTATTTTGTTTTTCTTCTCTTCAAGCAAATTAAAATTAAATATATCTCTGAAAAAGGGAAGAAAGTAATAGCATTTTCAAAAAAACTATATAAATTGGAAGAATAATCATCAACATATAAAAATGCAGGCCCCTATACTGTATTGTTGGATCAAAACTGCTTCAAAAACTATATACGTAAGTTTATAGCTGCTTATTTACATCCCATTCCATGTCTATTTAATACCATTGATTTCCCCATTTGGAAAGATCATTAAAGGACAAGCCAGACACACATGCTCTTGAGATAAATTATTGAGTGGGGTGTTAAAAAGTGAGCTGATTAAAAAGGCTACTTGCAAGACACAGGTATACAGAGTTAATGAATTGTGTTCCTTACAATCCATCAGTTGTCACATTGTAGCTATCTGGTGATAAAATCAATATAAATGCTGTCAGATACACAACATTGCTTCACTGGGAACTCTAACTGCAATATGTCATCATCCAGGTATTTAAACACTGGGCCAAATTTTATACAAAACTTAATGTGGCTCTGAGCTTGTAAGTTTTGACAAAGGATTTATTTACTTTGCAATTTTTGTTTGCTTTCAGCACAACTCTGTTTAATACATTCATCTTGGCAGTTATTGTCCTGAGGTGGATTAAGGTGCTCTTGCAACCAAGATCTTACCAACACATTTCAGTCTGGTGAAATCGCTGTTTTAATATATTTAAATAATTTTATGTTTTGTAGAAAAACATTCAAAATTTAGGTGTTTTAACAGATGTGTTCCCCTGATTATTTTTCACTGCAAAAAGTGATTATGGAACTGTACACTGAGCTTATTTTTCCATCCCCCCCCCCCCCCCCCCCCCCTTTATAAAAGTGTGATTTTGTGCAGATTGGTGATGAGGCAATATTGCTGTGAAAAACAAGTCTAAAAACTATACAGAGGCTGCACATGAATTTCAACTGTAATCAGGTTAAACTGGAATACATCATCTTTAGGTAGAGGAAAAAAAGAAACCCAAAACTGTTCTTATTTGAATACTGTGCACTCTGCTGATTTGAGAAGGGCATAGTTTGCAAAGTACATTATAAATAGTCAAAGGTGTCATAAGAACATATAACGAGAGGAGCCCAAATGAACTATTTAGGTCTTCTTGCAAAGACTGCTGTCCATGTTATGACCTTTTCAGTAGACTCTCTGAGATGAGGGGGCAAATACGAGCAAAAAGACCTCCTTACCTCAGATATCATTACCTTTAAAGCTTATAGTCATGAGCCTATAAATGACCAAGCAATGTAAGATATTGCCCTGTATATGACTGTTCTTAACGCTAACATCAAGCCTAACACAGGACCAGTACAGAACACAAAGGAAAGGTTAGGCATTTCTTATTTCTCTATTCTCTATTCTGCTCAAAACCCCTGAAACCACCTGAGCTAGTCCTTCTCAGCACTTCCTTAGCTGCTTCAGTCCTTTTCTGCTAGCACAGACTTTGTCCATAGACTCTTTTACACCAGCAATTTACCCTTCACAGCATGTTCAATAATATAACTTTAATATATAAATGGAAGGACTTTTTAAACAAACTGAAATACAGATTTAAAGCAAAATACTTAATCCCAAATAAAATTAATAATAATATCCTTCAATGCTTTGGATCCCGCTCTACCATGAAAAATGTTTGCCAACACGTTCTCATTCGTCTGTCTAGGTTTCTCTTTTACTTGTATCTTCATTGCCTGATATCACTTCCCCTGCATTCATTAAGAGCTGTCATTACAACTTCTACTATATGGTAGAATTTCTATCTCTTTATCTAAAGATAGTGCTCAACAATGCAGATCTGAAGTGCTCTATACTCATCCACCATCATCCTATTTCCTAAAACAAGACATTTTTGTTATTAGGGAGATGACAGGGCAACGTACAAGAGCCATTATATTCTCTTCTAGGATGAACACTCAAGACTTGCGAAACTGTGGTAACATGTCCTATGGTCTGCCACTGCCATAACACCGTCCTGTTTGAGGCCACTTTCCACTTTTTTTGCTCACTCTTTTTCAGTGTGAATAAGTTTGAAATCTAGAGGTAATAACTAGTCATGTAAAGCCATGGACAATGATTTATTTTAATTACTATAAATGATGTTGGTGCTCATCAGTGCCAAGAATAACTAGGATCAGTGTACCATGCAGACACGCCCATGGTGGGCCATGGTGCCCAAGAGAAATCAAAACATGAAGACAGATATTTCTCCTGTCTACTGCAATAAATATGTTAAGTTGAATCTTAGGAATATAAAAATCCTGTTCCAGGAAGCAATACTGACAAGTTTAAAGTAATTTTCCTCCACTGATATTCTACTGCCAGTAATAGAAGTCAGTAGAAGTTTCCCACCCTCTAAGCTCATATTGGAGATGCTCTTATCTAGTGTGGTTTGGCCAACTGTGGAAATCAAAGCTTCCTCCCAACTAATTTCTACAAATCCTCTCCCAGTGTATTCTGCTTTCAGCTAGTACTGTACCCTCCACCAACTCTGTATGCTCACTATTGCTCCCCTCTCTGCCACACCTGCTACGACTCTCCTGTCCCTCCTCCTCTCCCTTCTCCCCCATACCGCATCCTTTCCACACAGGAGCCTCAATCCACGTCCTTCCAGGTTCTCTTGTCCTTTGCCCAAATCAAGCAGTAATGAAAAACTTGCTACCATACCCTATAAAGCATGAAAATATCATCATTCCATATGAACATTTCAGAGTATCTGTTCTGCCCCAGCAGGTCAACTCATTTTATGAGTCACCTGCCACAATTTTATTTAATCTCAGTGAAGCCAGAGGCAACAGAAGTAGCAGGAACCTGCTTTAAATGTCAACCTCATTAGGCTTTTAAACAAATTACCTTAAATCAGAGTTACATATTTTTAGCAGAAAGCACATACATTTGTTACAAGTCATGCACTAGTATCCACTCACAACCCTGAAATAAAGATTAGTAGATAATGAAATGAGGGTAATTCTTATTTCCTATTATATTAGCACTTGCATTTGAACTGTGTTGTTCTGTATCATCTTTTATGGCTAGTTTAGGTACGATCTTAGAGGAAAAAGAAGGAAAAAAAGTAACCCAGTCAACTCCCTGCAATTTTTATCTTATATTTGAACTACAGCACCATCACCATGGCACACAATTTTACCTACATGAAGGTAACGATTACATAATTTTTTCATTCCACCATGTGTTGCACTTTCTGATTTTCCCATTGCAATATTGATAGGAAAATTTCTGAGCTGTTTTGTAATATTATACTTCACAAAATCTAACCTACTTTTATTGCCTAAATATTCTGCTAGCATTGCTTTATACTGCTCTGATCTGTCTCAGCAGCCAAGCTAGCAAGATGATGCTCCAGGGAACAACCCCCAAAAAGTTGTGTATTCTTCACCTACCCAGTTAAGAAAATACACAGAACAATGTGAACTGAAAAAAGAGTCAGAGGTTCAGCACAGATGCAAATATTTGCTCAAGGTTGACTCTCTCAGGGATCCTTGAATTTATGAATAAAAAAGGGAGCAAATCAGTGTAAATTCCAACAAGAATGTCAAAAGCAGATAGAAAAGCAGGCTTTTGTGGATGGAAATTGAAGCTCCTGAAGCTCAGTCATACTGTCAGATGTTTAACTTCCTAGTGTGAGAGGAAGTCAGTTAACCAGGAGGGAATTAATAAAGACATGTGTCCTGGGTTCAGCAGTAGCAGTCATTTTTCCCCTTCTTGGTAGCTGATGCAGTGCTGTGTTTTGACTTTTGGCCTGGGAACAGAGCTGATAGCGATGTTTTGGTTTGGCCAAGGACTTTGTGAGCCTCATGCTCTGCCAGGGAGGAAGGGAAGCCAGGAGGAAGCAGAGACAGGACACCTGACCCAAACTGACCAAAGAGGTATTCCATACCACAGCACGTCATGCCCAGGAGGTAACTGGGAGTTAGCCAGAAGGGCTGGGAGACTGCGGGGTTGGAGGAGGTATCGGTCAGAGCTTGGTCGGGCTGGGGGGGGCGAGTTATCGGTCGGCTGGTGGTAAGATGATGTATTCTCTTCCCTTGTTATTTCCTTTATCATTATTATCATTGGTGGTAGCAGTAGTGATTTGTGTTATACCTTAGTTACTAAACTGTTCTTATCTCAACCTGTGGGAGTTGCATTCTTTTCGATTCTCCTCTCTGTTCCTCCGAGAGCAGGGGGAGGCCAAGAAAAGGGGGGGAAGTGAGCGAATGAATTACCTGACTGGGTTTAAACCACGACAACATGCTTTCATAACTGAAGTTTTAAATTGTTTCTCTTATCATTAAGTTATAATCATGAATGGAACTGACAGAAGAAAATAAGTTCAGGATATGAGGAAGCATAAGCAGGATGATTAACATGATTTCCTTCAGCTATAGATCCAGCAAGAGAAATACAGTGGTTTTTAAAGATTAGAGATAGAATTGTTGTGCAGGGAAAAAAAAAAAGAAATAAAAAATTTGCAGTATGAAAATTGTTTATACCAAGTCCATTAAACATTTATATTTATATAAATAGTTTCACGTTTTCTAAATGTACTTTTCTAACTATTGTTTGTCATTAAAGTCCCAAATTGAAGTTGCCCACAAATTCATCATCCTTTGTATTTTTTGGCTGGAGTGGGGGGGAGGGGGAAGAATGGAGGGAGGAAGGAGAATAAGAGGCAGGAAAGGAAAGAAATATTGCAATGAAGAACTGAAAAATTTAAATTAACAGAGATAAGTATATGCATGTATATTTCTGATTACCTGCTATGCGAGTATCACTTGTTGCCCTCTGCTAATGCACTTTACAAGCAGTGAAAGTACTCTTACTAAGTGAAAGAATAAAGTAGCGATTTCCATTCAACTTCCATGCAATTCACAAAAACCTGAATACTCTGTCAATAGTACTGTACGTAGTAATACAGTATCAGTGAAACAAAGATTAGGACAAATCACCACTGCAAAATATATGTTTTTGTTTTTTGTTTTTTTTTTAATCAGGATGAAACCTTCCCTTAGAAACTTTCTGGAGGGCTGATGAAGAGCAGTTAGTTGACATTTTTTTCACATGGGGCATGCATAAAGCCTGGAAAGAATATCCAGGGACAACAGTGTTTATATTTATTCTTGGTTTTGAGATGTGGGTATCAGCTGAAGTACCTCTTGTAGCTTTCCCACCAGTAACTGCTGTGGAAATATATACTACTGCAGGGCTGCCCTGCTACATGGCTCATGTAGGTCAAAGCTCTGGCAGTGCTCTTGTTGACAGCAGTTCATACAAAACATTTACAGAGAAGTGTTATAGCAACTTAACATTAGGATAATGTTTTGAACAGCTGTGCATTTTTCAAATGTTAAAAGCATTTAGAATTATTGCCTACTTCTTTCAATGATTAGCTTAAACAGCAATTTTACTTATTTTTTATTAAACAAAATAAACTTTGTTTTAATGACATCATAAACATTTTTGGCGTGTTTAGCTCTTCCACATCTCTTGTGTTTTCCCCCAAAGGGGAAGAACAAAGGACTAAGGAGAAATAGAACAAGGGTCAAGTGCCTTTTCCCCCACAATTTAATGTAAAGTGCATTGATTTTTTTTTTTTATTTTTATTTCAAGACGCATTTCAACAAGATATTTCTTCAACAAAATAAGCATCAAAACCTTAATCTCGTTTATGGTTTAAATTATTTGTGGTAAATGAAATATTCTCTTAAACACATACTTCACAGAAAGACAGCCAGATCCACTCAGCAAGACTGAAAGGGTCTCGGTTCAGACTGATGGACTGAACAAAGCTGTATCTGCAGGCATCGTAGTGAATTACTTCTCAAATAGTCCAAAATTAACCCTCTGAATAAATAAACTTGAATTACAAGTTTTTCTTGGAACATGAAGAAATAATGCTTGAATAAACTCTTTTCAGTGAGGGCCCCTGGCTCAGGAAACCCATGAATGTGCTTGTGAACTCAGAGTGTGATGTGTGTGCGCGCATGTGGTAGTGACCTGTCTGTACCAGACCCACAGGAGGATGGGGCATGGCTGTTGGTGCTGGTGTGTGACCTGTGCAACTGAGCTGGCTGGTAATGGTCTCTACTGGTCTCCAGAAGAGGTTCTGGGTCAGAGTGGCTGGAGTAGGGGGCTGATCTTAACCTGCCTTAATAAAGTATTTATAGAGAAAAGTATGAGGAAAAAAAATGCTGCTTTGTGTATCCACGCCAACATCCCAAGCCCAAATTAGATGTACATGGAGATGAATCTGTGGCCCTCATATAACTTGCTGATGCAGCCCTAGAAAGCTTCACTCCAGCTCCATGGCCATGAGTACATGAGGTGCTCCCTTAGTACATGCTGAAGTTTTCTCCCAGTCAAGACAGTCTGATAACTTCATAAACCCTTTGTGTGTCACCCAACCAACCATTTAATCTCTACTGATAAGCAGTGTAATTTCAAGGCAAGCATGTTATGCTAAACCTAGTGGTTGTAATTTTTCCCCCAATAAGGAATGTTTTCATGTTGAATTTTAAGTGTCACGAGCTGTGTGGTTTCTGAACATTTTGTTTATGACATTCAAACTAAAGATGCTCCCTTTTTTTAACCTTATTGTCCATGTGCCTTAGCATAGTTTCCAGGAAGATCTGCTCTATGATCTTGCCAGGCACAGAGGTGAGAAATATGTAGGCAAATAAAAAATAAAATTGTTCAAATCTGTTTACAAAATCTCTGTCTCTGTAATGTGAAAGCTTTATGTTTTTATGTACTTTAGTCTGAAACATTCAGTGTCATTACTGTAGTTTGCAATTACAGTGAAGTGAGGCAGAAAATAGAAGTTCAAGAACATAATAGAGTGAAGTTTGAACTATTTATTTGAAAGGTTGTTGTTATTTTAATAAACATTATATCTTCCTAGCTGCATGGATTTCTAATGGATCTTTAACTATCACTGTTCCTGGACATTTCTCATCAACTTCTAATTGCTGTTTTAAGGCAATGGGGAATACATAATCTGCAGTGGCTGTGGGAGACAGTTACATTACACCATTCAAACATGCTTAATAAAAGCAGCTCTTTGTCAGAAAGGAAAAAAACTAAGTTCATATCAGCTACTGTAATTTCTTTCTTAGGGCTCCACGGTCATATAACCATAAACCATCATTAACAATTTACAGTTTATATCCCAATTGGATGAATGAAGATTGATAAAATTTGGTTTTTTTTTTTAATTGACTTAAACCACTTCATATTACTGAAATAAAGCTTTCTGGTTGGTTATTGAGAAATCTCTTCCAGGTTTCAAAGAGACTCACGGGATGTTTAGAAAAAAATCCTTATGATCTGTCAATATCATTTTAATAAATAAGTTTATGTCCTGAGTTTGGCTAGGATGGAGTTAATTTTTCTTCATAGCAAGCCCTACAGTGCTGTGCTTTGCATCTGTTACCAAAACAGTGTAGATGACATACCACTGTTTTGCTGACTGCTGAGCCATGCTAGCACAGTGTCAAATTTTTCTTCTTTAGCCTTCCTTTTTTCGACTCTGCCCTTGCAGTGAGTAGATTGAGGATGGGAAAGAGTTTGGGAGGGAACACATCCTGATGAGCTGACCCTAACTGACCAAAGGGATATTCCTCACCACATGTAGTCATGATCAGCAGTAAAAGCTCAGGGAAGAGGGAGGAAGGGGGAAACACTTTTGTGGTGTCATGGTTTAAGCTCCACTAGTAACTCAGAACCATGCAGCCATTCACTCACCACCCCCCCACCCCCCCACCCCGATTCCTGTCCCCTCTGGGCATGATGGAGGGGAGAATCAGAAGAACTTAAACCCACGGGTTGAGATAAGAACAGTCCAATAACTAAACTATAATTTAAAACTACTGCTGCTACTACTACTAATAATAAGGGAAATAACAAGAGGAGAGAATACAAAACTAAAAAGGGAAAAGAAAGAAAAAAAAATTAACACAACTGATGCACAATACGAGTGCTCACCACCCACCAACCAATACCCAGCCCAACTCAAGCAGTGATGTATCCTTCTGGGTAACTCCCCCCAGTTTATATACTGGGCATGAAGTGATGTGGTATGGAATACTCCTTTGGCTAGTGGGTGTTAGCGATCATATGTTTTTTAAAAAATAAAATGTTGCTGGGTTTTGCTGTTATTTAAACTACACAGATGTAAGAATTGATTATAACTTCCATCATCTTAAAAATATAAGGCCTGGTTTCTGAATATTTATAGATAGATAGCATGATGATTCTATGATAAGGAAGCAGCAAATGTGGGAACCTCCAGCACACTGAATTTTAAATATTGTGCATGAAAAAAAGAAAAATTTTATTCTCTATTTTGATTCTATTTGCAGTAAAGACAAGTTCATGGATTAATATTTTTATATACATACTATGGAATTAAAACATGGTGTTGAATTTGATTTTGGTAGTGATGCAGAAGTATTCTGTCACATTTGATCTCATGTTGCATTTATAATGCACTCTCCCAATTAGCCCTAGAGAATTGATCTATTCGTATATTGTGCTCTACTCATTTATATGTAACATGATTTATATCATTAATTTTAGTAATATTCCTTAAGAAATAATAGAATAGTCTTACCACGTTTATGCCTCAAGCATTGCTACATAATGATTTTTGCTGGAGACTGACACTTATTACCACTTTTGTGACAGCTAGGTATTGAAATATGTTTGAAAATTCCAAACATAATGAATACTTTGCTAATATATTCTAGCCTTCATGCTTTGATAGACGGAGATGCCAGCCTAGGAAATAAGAACTGGTTGAAGTGCTTTGAGAAACATATGTTCATTCCGGGTTTTATACTGCTGCAACAGAAATTTCAAATGCGTTCCTTGTGAAGAGCCTATAAAATTAATATTGTCTTTTGAGTACAGGTTAGGCAACTGGCCATCATGTTCCTAGGTCAGGAGCAAGCAATTTGCATCAGTTTGCATTTTCTTGTTTGTCAAAACATAAAATTTGCTATTTAATTTCTTTTTAAATACTTATCAGTGTCTGAGAAGAATTAGGCATTTGCATATGGTCCTTTGCAACTTTGTTCAATATTTGTTAGTACTGCAGTTGCATGTAAATTACAACTGACTGATTAGTATAGCTCAGTGTCAGCTGTACAACTTGCATGTAAAAACACAGATGTATGTGGGTTTTGATACAAGATACCTACTCAAAATTAACAAAGGTTGTTCGGAATGAGAGGAGCTACACCTTTGTAAGATAAGGATTTCTTTGTAACAACTTGATCAAGAGCCTAGGATCTTTAAGATGCCATACACACTTACATGCTAATAATAAAACACTATTTGTACCGTGAATAGCACTCTTTCACTTTTAAAAAAGGAAATAATGTGTAACTCTGAATGCCAAGCTCTAGTAGGAACACCTAAATGTTCTTCCTAGAAATATATTTTGTGTCTAACTTTGGCCTGGAATTAACTAGAATGAAATAGCAGCAAATAGGCAAGTTCTTTCTTTTCCTTTCTTTCCTTTCCTTTTTGTGCTTGAATAGAAATGTAAAGAACATTAATAACCCTACTATTATTATATAAGGCCAGCCTACAGATTTACATTCCTATTAAAAAAAAAAAATCTTTGCTATGGAAAACAGAATTTATTTTATATGCAATCTACTGACTTCACTATAATTACTGATATAACCAAAACTTGACTTTAACCCAATAAATACTCAGTTTGAATCATTAGTTTACATTATTGCATCCCTTTGAATAAGTTAATCTTTATTATTTACATGTCTGAGCATGAGAAATACACATTTCAGATGCCAGCTTGTAATTTTGACATGCAACTGTATCTATGTCAAAAGTAATGAAAACATTGAGGTAGATTTGGGACAGACAGATGACACTGCAGTAAAGTGCATGGGAAAAGCTCTCTCTGAATTATTTGCGTTAGTGATAGATACTTCCTCATCTTTAGAGATCTCAGATGATTCTTCACACTCAGGGAGAACAAAGGACAAAGTTACTTACCCATACTCTTTGCTGGTGAATGGTACAGAAATTACAGGAAACAGAGGTCATATGAGTATTTTGAATGGATGAATACAGACTTTGTCCCTTACACGTATATCACAGAAAGAAACAAAACAAATCCACTTCCTCCTCCTCCTCAAAAAAAAAAAAAAAAAAGCCTATGGTTTCTGATACTCTCGTAGTTGTTGGATTTTTTTTTTCTAAAACCTCATTAATGACCCTCAGAAATATTAAATTTCTCCTGATATTGCTTTAATATTAGACAAGACATATCAAGAAATAAAATAATCTACTACTTA
Source organism: Pezoporus occidentalis (assembly GCF_034315485.1). Taxonomy (NCBI): domain Eukaryota; kingdom Metazoa; phylum Chordata; class Aves; order Psittaciformes; family Psittacidae; genus Pezoporus; species Pezoporus occidentalis. The sequence goes on from NW_026916315.1 coordinate 3,589,130, forward strand.
ACTCACGTAGGAGTCATACTTCTTATTATAAAGGAAACACTTTCTTCCTGTTGCATTTGATTTAAGAAATCCTATTATTAAATATAAACATTTAATATTGATTTTTATAGTGTCTGAGAGTTCATTGTAATGTGACACATCATAGAGACTGGTATCAAATTCACAACTACAGTTTCAAACAAGGTGAACTCAGACTTCTGTAAGGATTTATTGATCTGCAGTCATACACTGACCCACTAGATTCTGGTTAAATCCAGTTTGCTTTTGGAATTGTTTACTAAATATGGGCCATATCAGTAGCTTAGTTTACTCCATGATTACAGCTGTGATGAGACTAGTGGCTAGACAGCAGGCTAATGATTAAAAAAAAATGCTGAATAACTAGTTTATTGAAGTCACTTTGATGTTTTTTCTTATTGGTCCTGAGGGAAATGGGAAGAACATTGAATTATCATGTTGATTAGAAATATAGTAGCTACTGGAGTCTGGATTTTATTTTGCAGAAAAAGATATTGGCAGCTGGAGAGTCAGAGGATAGGAGCAATGATACCATCATATGACTACTTTTAATAAGCGGTAAGTCAAGGAACATTCTTTCACCCTCCCCTGCCATTCAGCAAGCTTAAAACAGACTTCCTCCTAGGGAGACATAATTTCACATCTCTTGTGAGTTGAGTGAGTAGTGTAAGAGGCACCTGGAAGAAGCTAGGCTGAGATGTGCATTATAGAAGCAGGAAGTAGAAAAGGTTACCTGCAGCTGGTAACTAAGAAATGCAAAACCAAACCGTATGTATTGAGGGAGTACAATATTCTGTTAATTTTCATCTACTGTAACATTATCATGCACCAAAAGACAGCCCAAGCTGCAAAGAAACCCTGTCAAGTAATAATTGTCTCCTTGGAGACTGTGCAGGCTTTGCTAGAAAAAGAGCAGATCCCTGTGTTTTGTGCTGAGTGCTGTGAGACATCAGTTGATCAAGAATATGGAAACTATACATTTTGTAGCAGCATGCAGAACAAAGCTGTCTGCAGTGCTAACAGGTATTTAGCAGGAGGAAGAAAGGAATGAGTTTGATTTGTCTGGTCAGATCAAAACTGCAATTGGGTATATGTGTGCATCAAGGAGAGTGATTTAAAATGCCAGTTAAGAGTAGTAAAGTGCTATATGAATTATAGTAAGTGGAAGAGGAATAATGAGATTCATCTGATTCAGAACAGTTACAAAGCTGTAGCATAAAGGAAAATGAAAGCAAAAAATCAGTATGCTAATTAGATGAACTTTATTCTGGGATTTCACCTATTCTTTTTGACATGCAACTTAAAAAAAAAAAAACAAAAACAAGAAAATGAGACAGCTTAGCTCACTCCTGCTACTGCATAGAAGACTTATCCTGAGAATAAACCTGGGTTGAAACTGGTGCAAGTAAGCTGGCAAGGATCTTTAAACTTTTTGCTATACATGTATTTACACTTATATGTAGATCTGTTACCTTAGTGAAGTTTTATGTATAAGTTAAAATAGCTGAGGGGAAAAGCATATATTAGCTGTCAGTTTCTAATTTTTAATTTTTATTTTTTTTTTTATAAAAAGTGAGCATTCTGCCTTTACGAACCAAACTCAGCTAGTTTTAGTTTGCCCAAGTAGCTATAGAATCTAATGGGTTCATTTAAAATCTTGTTAAAGTATTTATTACCACATATATAAGTCATGTAATTTTGTTGTTTCTGCAACTTAATATTCAACTCTGAGTTCACTGTAACGCATTTTTGTAGCTTTTGCTGTAGCTAAACTTGGGTATGTGGAAGCAGCTCAATGCTGACAGGAGACAAGAACATGTTGTTGGCTCCCTCTGACATTACACTCTTACAGTGATGATCTTCGTCGTTCTCTATGTGGGCATCTCCCCATAAACTGGCATAGGCAATGACTATTTAGACACCTTGAAAGAAGTCTTAATGACAAGGAAAAGAAATAAATAATAAAAAAATTACAAAATCATGTCTTAAGATTTAACTTTGGCAGCTGGGATAGAGAGTGGGAAGGATTGAGATGGATAGCCATAGGCTTTTTCTTAAAGACAGACAACGAAGAAGAGTAGGAGTTGCACTCTATGTTAAGGCGAACCTGAGAAAACCTGTTTTGTAGTACCTTGGCTAGCGATAGCCTTGGCTGCAGTAATCATAATATTATGGCATTTGGGATGCAGCTGAGTGTACTAAGATGAAGGTTTTAGATTTCAGAAGAGCAAAACTTCAGCTCACTCAGAGCTCAGCTGTGAGTGGTTCTGTAGGAAACCTTCATGGAGGATAAAGTAGCTAGTGAGTGCTGGGAGCTTTTCAGGAGTGCTTTCCTGGAAGCACAAAACCAATTGAACTACAAGGGCATTGCCAGGATGTGCAGAGAGTTAGTTAGAAAAGCAAAAGCCCAGCTTGAACTGAACTGTCCCCTAGATGTCAAAAAATTACAAGAAAGTATTCTTTAGGTACTTTTAGTTCAAGCAGAAACAGAAAGGTACATACTGGCCCACTGTTAAACAGGAGAGGGGAATTAGTTACCAACAACACTGAAAAGGCAGATTCTCAACATTTTCTTCACCTCTGCCTTCACCAGCACTGCTGGGCCTCTGGTCTTGGGATCCAAAATCCAGGCTGATGCAAACACAGATCCACTATCAGTGAAGGAAGAGTTGGTATGTGAACTATCAGGGAGCTTGACACCTGCAAATCAGTGGGCCCCAACACTGTCCCCACCCAAGGGTTTTGAGAGCTGGCTGAAATAATTGCGTGGCTGCTCTCCATAGTCTTTGAGAAGTCACAGAGATCAGAGGACATCCCAAAGGACTGGAAGGCAGCTAATGCCACTCCTATCTACAAGCAGCGCTCAAAGGAGGATCCAGGAAATTATAGGCTCAGTCTTGCTTCAGTCCCTGGAAAGATTATAGCACGAAACCTCCTGCAGGCTAACACAATTCAAATGAAGCACATGATTGGGAAAAGCCAGTACAGATTGACCATAGACAAATCATGCTTGACAAACCTAATTACCTTCTATGACAAAGTAACCTGCTCAGTTGACGTGCAAGTGGTGGACATAGTCTCCCTGGATTACTCCAAAGTTTTTGATAGTTTCCCACAGCCTCCTCCTAGACAAACTGATTTGTTACAGTCCTAAATGGTCTGTGCAGTGGGTGGGGAACTGACGGACAGGCAGCACTCCGAGTGGTGCTGAACAGCTCCTTTTGAAACCAGCGACCTGTCACTAATGGGTTTTCCCATGAACCAATATCAGCCAATGTCTAAGTGATCTGGATGACAGAATCAAATGTGTCCCGATGAAGCTTGCCAATGATCCCAAACTGAGCAGGGAAGTGGACCGTTTTGGAAGGGAGAGTCACCTTGCAGGATGACCTGGAGAGGCTGGAGGAGTGGGCTAACAAGAACCTTGCAAAGTTGAACAAGGACAAGTTTAAGGTCTTGCACCTAGGTAATACAATCCGAGATGGCAGCACATGCTGGGCTCTACTTGGCTGGAGAAGGGACCTGGGTGTTCTGGTGGACAACAACCTCAAGATGAGTGAAGACTGTGTCGCTGCAGCAAAGAAAGCCAACAGGATGCTGGATTACATAAACAAGGGCATCCCAGCAGAGAAAAAGATGTCATTGTCCCACTCTGTGCTTGTCAGCCCACACCTGCGATACTGTGCTCAGCTGTGGTCTACACTATGCAAAAAAGATGTAGACAGGCTAGAGAGAGTCCAGAAAAAGGGCTACAAAGATGACAGAAGGACTGGGAAGTCTGACACATGAAGAAAGGCCGGGAAAACTGGGTTTATTCAGCCTAGTGAAAAGAAGGCTTAAGAGAGACCTTATCACCATGTTCCAGTAGTTAAAGGGTGTCTACAAAGAAGATGGAGAATCCCTTTTTACAAGGAGTCACATGAAAATGATGGGGATAGTGAGCACAGTTACTCCCAGGAAGATTCTGACTAGACACAAGAGGAAAATTTTGCACAGTGAGAACCATCAGCCATTGGAATAATCTCCCCAGGGAATTGGTGGATTCTAGGATTCCTAGGACATCTAGTCTAGGTCATGCATTACCTAGAAAGTTTGGACTAATGATCCTTGAGGTCCCTTCCAACCTGGTATTCTACAATTCTATGAGTACTACAGCAAGGACCCTGTCATGTAACACGCAATGATAAAGAGTAGAGCCCCAATCCACATTTTGTGACTTCACCCTCTACTGAAATTTTTGCAATATAGGAAAAAACATTCTGAACACTACTAAAATCTTTGCACATTTGAATTTTTTACCACTGTTTCTTCCAGAAGCTTCCCTTACACTCATGTGAAGTTTAGCATTTCCACCATGGCTTAAGTGCATGCTGTATAAAGCACAGTCTCCCATAATCTTCTTCTTTAACTAATGCCACCAAAATTTTACACTAAAAGACAATAGCTGATCCCTATTCATAATTTTCCTGCCACTTCAGATTTTACATACCTCTGCCATGTCTCAAAAATAGAATCCCCTAAAATGAAGTTTCTCTCAAAATTAAGTCTTATGTTGGTCTGTGGTAGCTGCAGTCACAGCCAACACACACAGAGAGTAAGCTGGAAAATTTAGAACTGAAGTCAAATGACTCTTCAGTAAACCTACTTACCATTCTTCTGTGGAGCCAGTACAAAGAGGACTTCAAACATGTCTTCCTCATGTGATAAACAATGTATTATGAAAAAGGTATTTCTTATGGAATACCTCACAGTGTTAATTTAAGGTCTGCTGAAAACTATTTTGGATTTTTATAATTTAAATTGTAGCTTTGGGGATTGATGTTAATGAGTCTCAGTGTGTCTGATCAACTGCTAATGAAAGGATGATGGACTTCAGTTACTGGATATTCAGATACTTTTTTTTTTTTTTAGCAGGCAAACCATCTTTAACTTTCTGTGTACAGAAAATCCAATATTAAAGAAAAGGCCTCTAGATTTCAAAGAAGTTACTGGTTATTTTAGGTTTTATTACTGTATTTCAGAAAATGGATTGGACATGTTTTGATTCAATTGAACTAATTGAAAAAGCTTATTTTCTTAGATAAAAAAAATCCAAAACATAACCTTAATTGATTGCACATTTGCTCAGACCTACACTTTTTAACATAAGCAACTGAAATTAGAATTCAGACAAAATGGTGCTAGAGTTGCAATTTAATACAAGACCTTTAGGAACACTGACAGTTTGCTCCAGGGGATAAAATAACAGTTGCCACTTTGAGAGATAAAGTTTTCTACTATTATCATCATAGCATTTATGCAACTATGAATAAAAATGACAGAACAACTCCTTAGTGAAATAAATAGCACAGTCAACAACCCTCCACTAACAGATACAGGCTTCATTTTAAGTGATTTCAGTGACCAAGTGGGAGACAGCCTGGCAACCTGCAATAAACAAAGGGTCCCCATGGAATAGGTCAGGCAAGCATCAGTGAACTTCCTGCTCCTCCAAAAGTTTCTTCAGCATGGTTTATTGAACAAAAAGATGCTGCCTACCAGATGTTCAACTAGCTCAAAACATACTGCTTTAAATGCGTGATCCCTATTAATTATTATATCAGGTATTTGTCTAGTGGTGGAAATAATGGAGCCATCTATAAAGCAATTTTCCATAACTTAATCTTACACTGTCATTCATTTTCAGACTCTGTTGTTGTGATAATTGCCTTACAGTATTTTGCAGTGAATGCCTTAGAAAACGGAGAAAGGAGGAAAGGTGTACTGGAAAAATACAACTTAGCCATGTGAATAGCGATGCTAGGGAATTTAGGTAGAAAGACAACACATTTCTTTTGGGACCATAAGTGAAACTGCAATAAAAAAAGTGTAAATGAAGTTGGAGTAGCTACTACTATTTCTTATTCAATAAAAATTATCATTAATTGACTTAAAATTGAGTAGACATTGTGGCAAAAGCAGAATTTTGAAAGCAAAAGATCATTAAACACTACTCAGCTCTCAGTAATGTGACCCAACTTCTGTAAGAGTATCACCTCACAATTAAAAGTGACAGCTAACATGTAAACGTGAAGGAGTGCAGAATCATACACAAACCTCAGAATTAGGGTGGGTTTAAAACATACTCATACCATCAAGAGTGAACTAATTCCTCCTTAGGAACTGGGGACTTGTAATGCAGAACTATTTGAAAGCAGGTTTGTTAATGGATCCACCTCCACATTTGTAATGATATATTCATAGAATCGTAGGTTAGGGCTGGAAAGGACCTTAAGATGACCTAGTTCCAACTCCCCTGCCATGGGCAGAGGCATCTCACACTAGACCATGTCACCCAAGGCTCTGTCCAGCCTGGCCTTGAACACCACCAGGGATGGAGCATTCACAGCTTCCTTGGGCAACCCATTCCAGTGCCTCACCACCCTAACAGGAAAGAACTTCTTCCTTATATTTAAGCTAAATCTACCCTCTTTCAGTTTGAACCCATTACTCCTCATCCTATAACTACTGTCTTTGACAAATAGTCCCTCTCCAGTACCATTGTAGGCCCCCTTCAGATACTGGAAGGCTGCAATGAGGTCTTCACGCAGCCTTCTCCAGGCTGAACAGCCCCAACTTTCTCAGCCTGTCTTCATACAGGAGGTGCTCCAGCCCCCTGATTATCCTCATGGACCTCCTCTGGACTTGTTCCAACAGCTCCATGTCCTTTTTATGTTGAGGACACCAGAATTGCACACAATACTCCAGGTGAAGTCTCACAAGAGCAGAGTAGAGGGGCAGGATCACCTCCTTCGACCTGCTGGTCACGCTCCTTTTGATGCAGCCCAGGATAATAACTTGATGAAATATAACAAGGGAAAGTGTAGAGTCCTGCATCTGGGCAGGAACAACCCCAGGTTCCAGTATAGGTTGGGGAACGACCTGTTAGAGAGCAGTGTAGGGGAGGGGGACCTGGGGGTCCTAGTGGACGACAGGATGACCATGAGCCAACACTGTGCCCTTGTGGCTAAGAAGGCCAATGGCATCCTGGGGTGTATTAGAAGGGGGGTGGTTAGTAGGTCGAGAGAGGTCCTCCTTCCCCTCTACTCTGCCCTGGTGAGACCGCATCTGGAATATTGTGTCCAGTTCTGGGCCCCTCAGTTCAAGAAGGACAGGGAACTGCTGGAGAGAGTCCAGCGCAGGGCAACCAAGATGATTAAGGGAGTGGAGCATCTCCCTTATGAGGAAAGACTGAGGGAGCTGGGTCTCTATAGTTTGGAGAAGAGGAGACTGAGGGGTGACCTTATTAGTGTATATAAATATATAAAGTGAGAATGCCACGAGGATGGAGCCAGGCTCTACTCAGTGGCAAAAAATGATAGGACAAGAGGTAATGGGTACAAGCTGGAACACAAGAGGTTCCACTTATATTTGAGAAGAAACTTCTTCTCAGTGAGGGTGACGGAACACTGGAACAGGCTGCCCAGGGAGGTTGTGGAGTCTCCTTCCCTGGAGACATTCAAAACCCGCCTGGGCACATTCCTGTGTAACATTATCTAGGTGTTCCTGCTCCGGCAGGGGGATTGGACTAGATGATCTTTTGAGGTCCCTTCCAATCTCTAGCATACTGTGTGATACTGTGATACAGCTGGCTTTTTGGACTGTGAGTGCACACTGCAGCCAGCTCATGTTCATTTTCTCATCAACCAACCCCTCCAAGTCCTTCTCTGCAGGGCTGCTCTGAATCTCTTCTCTGCCCAACCTGTAGCTGTGCCTGGGATTGCTCCAACCCAGGTGTAGGACCTTGCTCTTGGCATGGTTAAACTTCATGAGGTTGGCATCAGCCCACCTCACAAGTGTGTCAAGGTCCCTCTGGATGGCATTCCTTCCCTCCAGGGTATCAACCGAACCACACAGCTTGGTGTCATTGGCAAACTTGCTGAGGGCGCACTCAATCCCACTGTCCATGTCAGCGACAAAGATGTTAAACAAGACCGGTCCCAACACCAATCCCTGAGGGACGCCACTTGTTACTGGCCTCCAGCTGGACATTGAGCCATTGACCACAACTCTTTGTGTGTGGCCATCCAGCCAGTTCTTTATCCGCCGAGTGGTCCATCCGTCAAATTGATGTCTCTTCAAGTTAGAGACAAGGATATAATGCGGGACAGTGTCGAACGCTTTACACAAGTCCAGGTAGATGACATCAACTGCTCTATCCCTGTCCATCAGTTCTGTAGCCCCATCACAGAAAGCCACCAGACTGATCAGACAGACAGGATTTCCCCTTAGTGAAGCCATGCTGGCTGTCACCAAAACTTCGCTGTTTCTCATGTACCTTAGCATGCCTTCCAGCAGAATCTGCTCCAAGATTTTGCCAAGCACAGAGCTAAGACTGACTGGCCTGTAGTTCCCTGGATCATCCATTTTCCCCTTCTTGAAAATGGGGGTTACATTTCCCTTTTTCCAGTTGTCAGGAACTTCACCCAACTGCCATGATTTTTCAAATATGATGAACAGAGGACTAAATTGCATGAACTTCATCAACAAAACTTTGACTCAAGTTAAGGAAGCTATGCAATAGCTGGTAGACGTTGCTCATACTAGACAAGCTCCAGTAAACAGAATAGAAAAGCACAATAGCACAATTTAGAGACATCATGTCTCACTGGTCCAGTAAGATGGGTTAGGGTTTGTTTGTTTGCTTGTGTCCCCCCCCTTTTTTTTAAAGTATAATATACCTCTGAGCAGGACACTGCACAAAGCAGCCACATTTCCCCAGCAGTAAGACCACACACAAAAAGTTGTCTACTCTCCTCCACTTCAAGGTTGACCCAAATGTTTTATTTTTAGAAAGGATGCAGCAATGTCAATACCAAGGGTAAATTATTTCAAGATTAATCCATTATTTTTCTTTTTAATGGCCTATAATGAATAATTCCTTTTCTATTTTTTCTTGACAATTTCACATGCTTTATTAAATATTGCAAATTGGAATTTACCTTATTGTTTTAAGATGTATGTATTCCTACTCTCACAGACTCACTCACACAGGGTCAACTTTCTGCCTATGTTACAATTCCCACACTCCCATAGGGAACAAAGAAAGGTTTGTCAGAAACCTGCAAAAGGAGATAAATGATCTGTGCTCTAGTCTAATAACCTCCTGAAGAAGACAAATGTGTGAATTGCAAAAGTTTCACCTGCAAAATCCCTACAGATACACTAATTACAAACTAGATCTCTTCAACCACTACACAAGAAAAAAAAAAAGTCCATTGAGAAAGACTGGGGAAAAAAAAATTAATGGACTAAATGTTGCTCAGCATTGTCCCAGAATCCTCTGCTGATGTAGGATTACACACAACCACAGCGCATTTTGAACCAAACCCTTAAGGATGTATTGATATTTGAAGGATCTGTAAACTGCATTTAGTTTTCTGTGTCTAATTTCTCTATTTCTGTCCTGTTTTCCTGTTTTAAAGCTCTTATTTGGTAAACAAGACTCTCAGCGTGAATCCCCCCTCTCCCTCCAACATCCTTACTTAAACCTGTCCTGAAGTGTTTTTTTTCCCAGGTAAGAAGGCTTGCATGGAAGAAGTTATTTATATCTACTACATTTTAAACTGCTAAAATTAAACCTCAGTAGCTGTCACTTTTTATCCTGTCATCCTCACCCCAAACCACTGAAATAACAGCAGCCTGTGATTTCTACAGCTGATCATAAACAACCCAGTTCAAAATATGAAATGATAACAAAAGAAACTGATAAAAGTTTTTTTATTTTTCACATAGCTCACTCTACATACACTACACTTTGAGAAAAGAAATTCACATTAGCTTCACTTTTGTTTTTAAAAAGAAATTTTAAAATTATATACTGTGTACCAGATATTTTCCTAATATTTTGCCCAGCTGCTGAATTTTATTTTAACTCTGATAATTCTGACACACTTGAAAGTAACTCATTAATGTCCTTAATGTTTTTGAAAATTACTTCATCAACATTAAACTCTTCATGAAAATGTTAAGACATGATATGTGAATATTACAGTCCTGTTACATGAGACTTATTAATCTCTATCTTGAACAACAATATTTTCTGTTTTTTAAAGACTTAATGGTATCTGATTTTCTTCTTTAAGTTCTAAATACTTCGTCCTGTCTTTTCCTTATCTGTAACAGCTGTGGGATATTAATGCTGTTCAAAGGTTTGTGGGGAGAATAAAAATTTCAAGATTATGGGAGGTTCAAATCGTTCAGCAATACAGACCTTGCCATGACCTAGTATAAATGCATCAAATAAGCAAGCATTTTCCCATAATAATTCCACATTTATTTTAATAACTAATTTATTGCTGGAGTCTTCTTATAGAGAGAAAAGAAATGGACATAAAAAATTGTCCACAAGTGCAATCAATTTATCATAATCAGCTAGCTGTCTGGAAATTTTTATACTGAGATATCACCTGAGTGGAATAAATATCCAAGAAGCTTAACACAGCCTTGAACAAGACAGTTCTCACTCTGACTGAGCAGGAAAACTCTTATTTATAGCAATTGTAGTAAATTCTTATTGTACATTAGCTACCAGAGGGTTTTTGTAGCACTGAGACTTCTTGTCTGTACAAACCACACCATTCACCCTGGATGCTTACGGTAACAGCTGAAAAACATCACCATTACATGAAGTGCTTTCCCCTTATGTGAGGCAAGGGTTCTTTCTTATTCCTGTTATGTGTATGATAAAAGGACTCAGGATGCATTAGCTTTGTAGAAAGGCATCGTATTTCACCTCTTGTGCACTCACAGTTTTTTTCAGGCAAATAAGCAAAATCATACTTTGTTGTAGCAGCACAGCTAGTTTTAGGGGTGGGAGAAATAACACAACCACCAGCAGCAACAGCAGAAAGGGCTGATCAAGTAAGAGAAAGAAATACATTGTGTTGGAACAGTTAATTCCCTGTCTTCCCTGGTTTATAGCAAAGAGGCAGTTTGCTCCACTGAGTCACGTGCTTACTTCTTGAGCTGGCATACCTGATCTCAGAGGGACTCTTAGCCTCAGTTAAGACAAGAAGTGGAAAAAAGTGATAGTACAAAAAGGCATCAGAGGCATCAAATGAGCATGTTCTGGTGTCAATAAACACCTGTCATCAGTATGACATGATAGGTGGCTAAAACCAACAGGGCAACAGAAACTCATGAAGTGCTAAAAAGGGGCATCCTTTTGTCAGAGATGAAGCACCCACAGAAGTAAACAAGCAGCATAACGTTCTTTTAACTGTTAAAGTAACCTAGGTTGTGGAGAGTTTCTGTTCAGGCTCATGGTATTAACAGATTTACTTGGGAGCTTTGACAGTGTGAGTTTCTTATCAAAGCTCAGATGCTGTAGGACACAGACGCAGGTTCACAGTGGAACATGGACAGAACGTGGCCTATTGCTATTTCAGATCCACTTGATAACCTGAATGCAATTCAGAAAGAGCATAAATGCAAGGAGCTGGATTCTTACCACACAAACAGTCCAGTTTTAAATTATGATGGTTAGTTGGAACTGAACATCTACTCATGTGAAAATTAATATGCAGAAAAGATACTATCAGGAAAAGAAAGAAAGGAGAAAAACAAACAAACAAAAAGTACTCTCTCATTATTAGTCTACTTAACTAAGTTTTCCATGAGATATCCCCACGTAACAGTCATAAAAATAGACATCACAAAAACAACAGGTACATGTGTAGGTTATATATTGACACAGACAGCATATCTGGCTGTGTAGATTAGATACTTGCTGCAGCAAGAAAGAGCCTGAATGATTTAACTGCTTGAGGACATTTCTGGAGACTGCTGACAGTTCATTGCTATCTGCTGTTGGTAGGACACACTAGTCAGGATGCCTGCCCTTGGAGAAGCTGCTGAGCCCGTATATGATTACACCTGGGAGCTTGCTGGAAGCAACAGCCCATTTACTCACTGTACCAGTGCTTCCTATAAATCTATTTATAATCCTGGCATACCCCCCTTACCATAATCTCAAGGGTTTCTCTGGTTCAGAGAAAGCCATAATGGGAACTGTAAACTTTTATCCTTGCCCTCTCTAGAAACTGTGTTGAAACTTTATTATAGAGATTTTTCACCTTTTGCTTGCTTCTTCTGAAATCTTACTCACAAAGCAGTTCTATAAAGAATTTTAAATAGTATGAGGTGTACCCAACTGGGTTTATTGTCTGCACCTGCTACAGCTTGCTGCCTAGGCACTTCCCTACAAGAGCTCAGCTGTCACAGTTTGAGTGCTGAGTTCACTGTAATAACATTGATGAATATTTTTTGTTCTTATCCAAAATACATTTGTGTTGAAGACAGTAGAATACTGCTTAAGAAAATCCTTTTTTTTTTTTCTTTTATGCAAAGGTCTCACACTTTCTTTATAAATGTTCCAAAGAAAGAAGAGAGGAGACAAAACAGAAGTACTTTAGAGGTGTCAAGGTTATTAATATTTTGTCAAGTTTGCTCCTGCTTTTAGGAAACAAAGCAATTATTGTCATGCAAAACTTCTCTGGTTGACGTTCCAAAACTACTGCTGAAAAGTTAGTGACTTTTTCAATTTCATGAACATTGAAAAAGTGTATGTAAAATCTGCTACACTCCATGTAAGAGAAGCTGAGATGCACATTTAACACAGAGCTTGAAAACCTTCTGTGACCTTACTGAGGAAGACAACAATTACCATGAGAAATATTTTGAATGGTCCGTTTGCCAAGAGTTATCAAGTGATATCTAGCTATAGTTTTCTGCATACACGATAGGCACACTTGTGTAATTGGTTTTGGTAAGTGACATTGTTAAGAATGCCACAAGGGTTGTTTCACTTTTGCAGCACACACCGTTGGACTGATGCAGTTCTCAAGGGAATGCATCATTAATGTTTATAAAGTTTATGCAAATCTTCACGTGACAACCAAGGCCATTTACACAGTATCATGGTCCTGCAATAGAAAAGGAAACTACTTCCTACATCCCTAAACAAATTTTGGAAGCCTGCTTCTGTTCTACTGCCTTTTGCTCCCTGAAGACCCCTGAGCAAATCAAAGTTGTTGGGAATTGTTCAGGCATTCTCTCCAGTTACAGAGGGTATGTCATCCACAGTGAGCCACATGGCTGTGTGACTCTTGTGACCATAACCAACTCTCATGCACAGCCCACAGGATGAAATTTGCTCACACACACATGATGAATATACCTGTCACTGTAATAAACAGTTGAGCCAAGACCTAGTGGGAAGGCAGTCAGAAACACACAATCTTTATTTCAACCCCAAACCAGAATTATTTGCAATTTAAATCCAACAATTTAGCCAAGCAGTAAACCAAAGTGAGAAATAAAATGTACAGTAGTATTAAATTCTACTCAAAGTTACCTGATAGCAAACTAAATATAAAAGTGGTGTCCATTGTGGTTTAAACTTCGGTGCAGATAGGAAACACTTCTTTCTCTTGTACACACACAAGCAAAGGAAATCAGAACAACAGCCCCCCTGAGATGGGGCCTCTCAGGTTCTGATATTCCAGGAAAGAAAACTGATGATGTGGAAAGACTGAACTTGTACCATGGCTTGCCCCTTTTTGTCTTGGTTCAGTGGAGTCACGAATATGAACCATAGAATCATAGAATTGTTAGGGTTGGAAAGGACCTTAAGATCATCTAGTTCCAACCCCCCTGCCATGGGTAGGGACACCTTACGCTAAATCATATCACCCAAGGACTCGTCCAACCTGGTCTTGAACACTGCCAGGGATGGAGCATTCACAACCTCCCTGGGCAACCCATTCCAGTGCCTCACCACCCTAACAGGAAAGAATTTCCTCCTTATATCCAATCTAAACTTCCCCTGTTTAAGTTTTAACCCATTACCCCTTGTCCTGTCACTACAGTCTCTAATGAAGAGTCCCTCCCCAGCATCCCTATAGGCCCCCTTCAGATACTGGAAGGATGCTATAAGGCCTCCATGCAGCCTTCTCTTCTCCAGGCTGAACAGCCCCAACTTCCTCAGCCCGTCTTCATACGGGAGGTGCTCCAGGCCCCTGATCATCCTTGTGGCCCTTCTCTGGACTTGTTCCAACAGTTCCATGTCCTTTTTATGTTGAGGACACCAGAACTGCACACAATACTCCAGGTGAGGTCTCACAAGAGCAGAGTAGAGGGGCAGGATCACCTCTTTTGACCTGCTGGTCACACTCCTTTTGATGCAGCCCAGGATACGGTTGGCTTTCTGGGCTGCAAGTGCACACTGCAGCCAGCTCATGTTCATTTTCTCATCAACCAACACCCCCAAGACCTTCTCCGCAGGGCTGCTCTGAATCTCTTCACTGCCCAACCTGTAGCTGTGTCATTATAAATGGGTCATAGAATCTATTAATCAAACCAGGAGAGAAGAGTCTTTAGGTTTTTTTTCCTTTCCCTCCTCTCCCCTTTCCCCCTCCCTTCTCCAGTAAATCACATAATCCAGCGCAGAGATTCAGAGTCTCTGTGGTATGCTCCATTCTGGCTTTCTTCCTACCCAGGCGTGTAACAAGAGAATGAAATGTTCCTTTTCTGCCCTGCTGAAATTGTGCTCTCCTGCCTGTTACAAATTAGATTCACAGTCTGAGTATCTCCCTCTCTGATCACCTTTCATTACTAATAACCAGCTTATTGTGACTTGCTAGAGGAATAGCTTCTGATTCAGTTCAGACATTTCAAACAGAGGAGAAAACAAAGATTTCTAATTAGTACCTAAATATTCTACCTTGCACTACTTACAAATTAGTGTAAATATAGGCTGCAGAGGCTTTTAAAAACCCAAAGACACTTACTGATCTGTTCAGTGACGGGATGTTTATTTGCTACCACAACATGGGAATGGGTGCAATTTGAGGATGTTTCCCTGTGTTTCTTAAAGATTACAGAGTTTCTCAAAATCATGCTCAAATCCATTTTGCCCTGCTTATGAACTCCTGGGTGCGTTGTTTGGTTTATTTTGCGTTCCGGCCTGACCTTACCTTTTCCTTCTGTATCAATGGTGTCAAATAGCCTTGTTGTAAAGTTTCCTGTGCTTTGTTCTGAGATGCTGTTCATTTTGAAGCATGTGTTTCCAGAATCAACTTGTCATGCTGATTCTTAAGTCTTACCTCTGATTAATGAAATTTAAATCCTCTTCCTCCTCTACTTCTGTGCCTCCAAATTATTATTCAGCAGGAAAAGCAGGGGAAAGATGATATATTTCATAGGGAGCAAGTATCAGATGCCTACTTAAATGTAAAAATCATAAGCTTGTATTTGCTTTTATGTGTTGCTGATCATTTCAGAGCAAAGATTGCTCAGCAAAACAAATAAAAGCTTCTGTCTGCAGTATGCCATTCACTAGTTTGTCTATCTTCATCGTAAGCATTTTCATGCACCCCTTCACTAAATTAAATAGGTCATGTTGTGTAGTGATCTATAACCTGGGGAATCATTTGATTTCAAAGGGACAGCACAAGGTATAAATCAAAGAATGAATTTGACCTAACAATCTCCCTGAAAAGACAGACTTTCAGAGCTCCTATTCTTTATTTCCGATGCACCCTTTTCAGGATGGGGTGATAATACCAAGCATGTGGTTCAAGGTGAGCTCACACACTGATTTACAGAATGGCCTTACAGCATTTTCAGAAGTATTCTGTATTCTCTCCTTAACACATTGTAACATCTTGTTTGGTTTTTAATCATGGCTGAGCACAGGGGAAAGATTTCATCTGAGCTGTTCACAATGACAGCTGGGACATTTTTCCCCAAGCACTTACAGTTAATTTAGATCCCATCAATGTATCAATTGTTCCTTACAGTGTGTCTTACCTTGCAGCTGTCACAATGACTTTCATCCCCTATTGTGCTGCTGAGATACCATACTTTGTGAAGACCTTCTGTCCTTTGTAGATTAACCTACTCTCAATAGTTTTGAGAAAATAGTTTCATGGAAAATTTGCCATTTCACTGCTCTCATCTTTCCAGAACAGGCACAAGTGTTCAAAAAACCCCCACAAACTCCAGTACAGAAAGGAACACTGAGGCTGAAAATGTCACAAATATACATACCTCACCAGTCAATACAGCTTTATTTAATACTAGGTCCCTAAAATCCAGGCAGGAAGCAGCATACTTCTGACAACTTCCTCAGTACAATGACAACAGGTTAACATTTGGCTTTCTCAATAGATTAGAAATAATAAACTCTTGGCTTTTCCTTGAAAATCTAAGGAAGAGTCAAAAAGCTGTGGGGAGATGCTTTCTTACATGTGGATCTGGATAGGGTCAGGGCAAAATGGTACTCTGCCACAATGGCATTTTCAAGGACCTGAGATGATATTCCTAGCAGAGAAGGATCTGACCGACCAGTTTAGGATTTTGCCAAATTGCTTTGCCTTTTTATTATACACTATTAGTATTTCCAATAGAACTGCGCTTGGGAACAACCAGCCTATAGCATCAGTGAATGCACCACCTCCTCTCTCATTCATCTTTCTACTTCTCTTTAGGCCTTTTCCAGGGTTTAAGGTGACCTTGCAACTTATGAAGGGAAATAAAGGATTGGAGTTAAATGTGTTAGAAATGATTGATCTACCTGGATGGCACCTGGTAACAGGCTGGAGGCTGCAAAGTTCAGATATTGAACTTCATTCTGAATGATAGACACTATAAAATAGAGATAACTCATACTCTAACAGTAACACTTTCAGTGAAATGAAATGAGAAATGATGGGATTGTCCTACAGTCAAAGAAACCGCATGGTACAAATAGGAAAAAATGAACAATTATTGCAACATTAAGCTGATATGACTAGTATTTTAGAATGATGTAGCAAGTTCAACAGCAACTCATTCTTTGCTCTGCTCAGCCAGGTAAAGTGGATGTATTGTAAAACACCAGCCAGAATCATAGCAGCCTGCAGTGGCAGAGGAATCCTAATTTAGAGAAAGGACCAGAGATATTAAAGAACAGCTTATTAGATGAAGTATTTATTTTTCCTGGATATAAGAATATTTTAAAGACAAACTTGCCCTGAAGAATGGCAAAAAGAAACGAATTCTTTTCATGCATTCATGATACAGAAAGAATGGAGTTGCTTCGGGTCAAAATTAGAACCTATTGAGGTGCTCAAGAAAGCACCCTTAAAAATGCATTGAAATTTTGTTTGTTTTGTTGGTTTTTTTTAAGTGCAATAAAGCTGGTAGTATAAACTATTTAGTCCAACTGAGATACCAATCGAGTCTGTACTTCTTGCATACATGGGGATCTGTAGCTTAAATCTTTGGTGTGAACTGGCTTCACCTATTCCAGTTAGATGAGCTAATGGCTGAGCTATTGGATGATTCCTTCTGAAGTGGGGTTCTTCCACTTTTTTTTTTCAAGAGATTTTGAAAGCAATTTTTATTTTTTTTTCTACTCAAGAACTTAAACCACACTCATGAAACCTTAAAATAACTTTGTGGGAGAGGAAATTGATTTGCTCCTTAGTATAGGTGCTTGGCTAGTCAAAGGATGCTCAGGCTTCAAGATCACTGTGCAACTTTCATTCTCATTATTCAATGTTGTTTGGGGTTTTTTTTTGACCTGGAAACTCCAATGATTTTGCCTTTTCTCTAAATGCCCAATTTGCATTTTGGGTCCTTTCACCATCTACATCCAAACGAGGTATTAGAAGGAAATCAGTTTCTTATCTATCTATATATACCAAATAAGCTAGCAATCCTGCTGCCAGATGCGCTTTTGAAGAAGCAAATTCACTTGTCAACTCATATAATAATACTAAACTAGCAAACAGCAATCATTTCTCATGGAGTGAGGCACAGTACAGAAGATCAAAAGTAATACAGTGTTTCTGGTCCACATATACATATTTATATGTATAACATCATATAGGGGGTCTATGAAGCTCAGGTTGAAGAATCAGGGAAAATGGGGGAACCATTCATATTATCCAATTTTTAAGTTAATAGCAGTGTATCCTTTAACCCACATGCTTTGTATGGGAAAACTCTACAGGCATGACAGCACATAGCTAAAACAAGAGGTCTCATTTATTATCAACAGGAATACTGAAAAACTGTATCCTGCATTACAGACAGAAAAAAAAACAAAACCTTCACATGTTCTGAAACTGTTGTAATGGGGAAAGACTCACAGTTTCGTAATAGTTTTGCTGCACTATTTAGCATATATTTTTGGAGATTTATCCCTTACACAAGAAATACTCTCATGAGTGACACTGAACTACATCATGGTAGCTTTAAGCATATTATTTCTTCCTCTTAGAAATCTTTCCTAAAGGAAATCCTTTTACAAATAAAATTTTGATTTTATATCATGGTAAGAATTTACCTGGTAATTACTGAGCCAATTCACAGACCAAGGAATATCCTACTATGTCTATTGCCTATTACAACTACTGTTATTATGCCTTTTTTTTTTTTTTTTTGGCATAGATGGATCATTTTCATGGGTATTTTTAAAAGCCACTGACTGTACTTTTTACTTTTTCTTCCTAATTCATAAAGAAAAACCTGTTGAAGTGTGTACTAGATAAATCTTATTACAATTACAATGTATATTACAGAACTACACAACTCATATGTTGCTTTGAAGCTGGAAACATTTTATTAGTTGAATTTTTAACAGATGAGTAAATGTTTTCAAAACTGCTACATGTATACTGCAAACAAAGTAGGAAAACACATAGAAATAACAATCTGTAAATCCAAATATTTACATATCATCTTTCTTTTCATGTTCCTTAAGATATATGGGAACTCTAACTTTCTTTTCAACAACCTATATTCCAGGTTCCTTTTTCCTTGGTGAATTTTGAAGCAAGCTTCCTTCCTGCAGCGGTTTGAAAGAGAATTTTGTTTACTTCCAGCATAATCTCTGCTGAGTATCTGAAAGTCAAACTGTTTTTCCTGCTTCATGCAACACCTTCAAGAATAAAAAACATAGAGCTCATAGTGGAAAATTCCGTTATTACTAAAACAAATAGGAATAACTTTGTTCTTTGATTTTGTAACGCCAGAGGCAGGGCAGCCTGTTTTGTCAGTGAGACCATTAGGTGCTATACAGCATATAATGTAAAAAATTCACAAGGACAAGATATAACATAGCTGCTAAAAGATCAATTTTAGATTTTTATTCTTAAGCATACTCCATATTTTAAGGAAGGATGTATAGCAACATATTCAAAATTGTTTTTGAGATATTCGGTGATTAAATAAGTAAATAAAGTTTGCTTTAAAAGCAGTATCATAATCAAAGTCTGGTATCCAAACCTATTTTAATCAGATACCGGGCTACATTTCTTGATAAAGAGAACAGAAGGGGTTGGGATGTGATTCCACTTGGTGAAGAACCTTGCATTCACTTCCCTGGGTCTAGAATTTCACCTTGCACATTTGAGTTCTCAAAATTAATGATCATACTCTAATACTTTATAATGACAGCTGTATTCTACTAAGTGGAAATGGCAACAAGCAATTTAATTAAAAAAAAAAAAAAAAGCCATGCCTGCAAACACTTGAATATTTCTAAAGTTAAAAAAGCATTTTCAGGTGCGTGTCACTTTCAGTTTATATTGTCTTTCTTTCGCAGTAGGACTAATGAGGTTCAAGATACAACTGCTCATACCTATATAGATAAAAATGTGTATGTGTAACAGCTCTCCCACTAAATACCTATATATTGTCTTTAGCTTCCTACTTCTTCACAGTTCTACTCTCCACCCACCCTTTTTAACAGCGTCCTTGCCACCCCGAGAGAGTGTGTGGTGTAAATCGTTTACAGCACTGCGCGGTGCTCCAGAGGTGGAAAACCGAAACAACAGTTCATTTTGTTGTAAACGCGCCTAAACAGGAGAAACAAAAACCTTGGCAAGTTCTTATTCTTGTAAAAAGATTCGAAGTAAAGGGAGAAAAGAAAAAAAGAAGAAAAGCAGGATAAGTCGGCTCACCACCCCATGGACCCAGAGACATCTTCTCTGTCTGCGAACTGAAAATCTTTCAGATTAAACCCTTTCATTTGCAGCCCTTGCTGCCCTTGTGGCCCACTCTGGCCTAGAGCAGACAGTTGCGCACCACCTAGCTGTGTGACTGCTGCTCCTTTCTTATAGGGTCAGGTGAAGCCCCAGACCCCTTTAATTAATGCTGTGCCCAAGAGGGCACAGTGAGGTGAGGCTGCAGTGTCTGTCACTGTCTTCGGGCAGTTTGCTCCTGGGGCAGTTGATTCTTCGTGGTCTTAGGGCAGACACCACAGGAAAACCATCCCCTCTTCTTGGAGCTCGAGCCCTGCTCTGTCCCTTCCCTGTGGCCGCTTGCCCACGTGACAGACAAAAATGCTGCTCACCACCAACAGGCGCTCAGTCTCCCTTCAGCTCTGCTGTCTTTTGAGTTGTTTTGAGATGCACACAAGGAGGGTCTCTCCACCACCACAAACAGGTGCCAGTTTTAATGGTTGTGCTGAAATACGGAATTAGACATCACAGGTATATTTCCCACCTTGTTGCTGTTGCTATGCTTGTTGTTATTATTAAGGCAACTAGCAATACAAAAACTTTATTTTTCTGAAGCAGTGGTTTCTTTCATTGATTTATTTGTTGAAATACAGTTGTACAAATCACATCCTCCAACCGAATGGAATATGTATGTATAGAAAATATCCATTCATGCTTACATGGCAGCTAAAGTATATTTCAGCTTTCTACTACTGTTATGACTGTGTCAGCGGTCATCTTGACCATGTGCTGGATCCATGGCTCAGTTCTGCCTTCATAGCCAGAGTACCTCACCAAAGTGACCAGGAGGACCCCTTCCTCCAGATCTTCTCCTGAGGACCTGAACTCTAGCATGGGACTTTCTAGGTCAGCATCTAATTATTTTATGAGATTCTAGTATGGAACGTTTGCAGTGAGTATCCATTCAGTAATGTGCATTCTTCTCACTATTAAATCAATTGCTGACGAAACTGCTGTCCTAGGTGAAGAGTGTTAACAAGTAGAAATATGAATCAAAAAAGTTTCAGAAATTATTTTTGAAAATAAATATCTTGTGTTCTTGTA
Source organism: Pezoporus occidentalis (assembly GCF_034315485.1). Taxonomy (NCBI): domain Eukaryota; kingdom Metazoa; phylum Chordata; class Aves; order Psittaciformes; family Psittacidae; genus Pezoporus; species Pezoporus occidentalis. Next base: position 3,610,246 of record NW_026916315.1, read on the forward strand.
CAGATTGGGAGCTATGAAGATATTTACTCCCCCACATTCTCTTCATCTGGCTCAACCTTTAGGTTAGAAAAGTCATGAGGACAGCTTAGCCTTTTCTTTCTCTGTTCTCTGTTCCAGCAAGGGTTTGGGGAGTGGATTTCTTCTCAGTGGCAGCTGGAGCAATAGTCTATCACAGAGATTTTAAATTCTTGCAGCTTTATTACAGGTACTGATGCCAGGGAGGTGAATGTCACTGCGACCTGTTACTAACTAAACCAGCTCATCAGCTTAGTCAGGTTCCAAGGTACTTTATTCTTTGGTAGGAAGGCATTTCATTATTTTCTGACATCTGTGCATCTGAGGGATGAAGGCTTTAAAAAACATGATCCCCTTGCCTAATTGTTTATGATACATACCACTTCACACAGCTGTGATTTCTTGGCCCCAGCTGCAGGACAGCCAGCCTTCTGGTGCAGCTGCAAATGTATTGTGCTTTTGTTCAAGCGACCAAACATCAAGGAAAAAGATTTTGAGGCTCAAGGCCTTAAGCTGGCAGAAGTCATGTGCATAATTTATGTAAACTGCTTAAATGCCTACAGGGAGGATATTGGCTTTAATGTACTTACCTTAGTCCTTGCCAGCAAATTATAACAGTAACTGCAATAGAAAAGGAAAAAGCAGTGAAGGCCATTCTACTCCAGCTGACAGAAATGTTTAGATTTTATAGGTCTAATTCTCATATTGTTTACATATCCTGTCAGTTTAGGCTATGATTCAGATTTATTGAGGTGTGTCTGATAAATCATAACAAAAAGAGAAATAAACATACTCTTTCAGCTGCCAATTTCTGGTTCCTATTAATGTATTTAATGGGCTTTTATTTAAGAAATACTCCTTGCAGTTTAGCAGTCTCCTCCAGCAAAACTGTTCAAGAGTAGGGTATTTGCTGAGAAATAGGTCAGATAAAACTCATATAATTAGAGAAGAAATACATGCTTCTGAACTTTTTCTGGTGCAACTATTATAACATTTTTTTCCTGTTTTTATTAATTTCTTAATCTATTAATTTCTTTTTAGTTAACTAATGAATTATCCCATTTTAAATGATGTTGCACTTTGAAGCCACAAGATGACAGAGAAATCGCTTCATTTATTTCTTCATTGATACAGTAAGAAGTAAATGCATGTACTTTTAAATTGTAAATGTAATTTACATTTAAAATGTAATTTAAAATTAAATATATTTTTAAAGGTTTTAAAGGCAATTTTTTATCGTGTGAACCCATACACATACCTCAATTTGTCTGCTCAATAATTGACAACTCTGTGCTTCCTTAAACATCATACTTTCATCAAAGCTTAAGCAAATCTTCCACAAGTTTGTTCTGGATTTTTTTCCATGTTAGGGCTGGCTTTCTTCTGAAACTTAAGCATTGTCTACTCTGCAAGTTCCATTCCTGCTGATTTTCTAGAAATGTGGGTTCCTGCAGCTCCTCAGAGGAAACATTATGCTCAAAGAGATTGTTAGTGGAACCCCATCTCTAGTGACCAAGGCCTAATTCTTTTTCTCCTGCTTTTTCCAATATTCTAGTTGCCATGAAAGCTTTTTCCAAGTGTCGTGGTTTAAACCCAGTCAAGTAACTTGTTCACTCACTCCCCCCCTTCTTTCCCTCCCCCTACTCCCGGAGGGACGGAGAGGAGAATCAAAAAGAATGCAACTCCCATGGGTTGAGATAAGAACAGTTTAGTAACTAAGGTATAACACAGATCGCTACTGCTACCACCAATGATAATAATGATAAAGGAAATAACAAGGGAAAAGAATGCAACACCTCAGCACCAGCTGACCGATAACTCGCCCTCCAAGCCCGACCAAGCTCCGACCGATACCTCCTCCAACCCTGCAGTCTCCCATCCCTTCCGGCTAACTCCCAGTTACCTCCTGGGCATGACGTGCTGTGGTATGGAATACCTCTTTGGTCAGTTTGGGTCAGGTGTCCTGTCTCTGCTTCCTCCCGGCTTCCCCTCCTCCCTGGCAGAGCATGAGGCTCACAAAGTCCTTGGCCAAACCAAAACATCCTTGTTATCAGCTCTGTTCCTGAGCTGAAAGTCAAAACACTGCACTACACCAGCTACCAAGAAGGAGAAAAATGACTGCTACTGCTGAACCCAGGACACCAAGGCAGCCTTAACTGGCTAAAACCTGTCTTCTATCCACAGGGAAGTATGACTTAGTCAAAGCCTAAACCAACATTCATTCTCTATACTATTCAACATTCTCATGGGAATCCTTGTAATTTTTTTCATATTGGCCTTTTGTTTCTCTCTACAGGCATCTTCCTGCTGTTGTCAGATGAAATAAAAAAAAAGGAAGCAAAAAGCCCATAAATAACTTTTAATGTTTTATGATTGTCAGGAAATAAGCACTCGAGGATATCTTTGTAAAGGTCTAGCTTGCAGGCAGCATACATTTCCTGAATTTGGAGTATATAAACAGAACATAATTGAGAGCCACTTTACTCCTAGATTACTGATGGCACCTACTAATTAAATGTCACAGAGGTGAAACAAGATTTGTCTTTAGAGAGCAACTACTGCACAGGAGCTTGGCTAACCGTATCATCACATGCCACAGAAAACAGCTCATTAAAAGGCTTTTTCAATTTAATAGAAGACCTTATGACTATCCTCTTCTTCCCTTCATGGAAAATGATGTGCAACATTTGGTCAGGTCTGTTGCATTACCTCATGGACATTTAAAGTCATAACATACACATTTTATGTGGGAAAACTAGGAAGTGGACCCCCATACTTCTCAGAAGAGGGGGTCAGAAGAGCAAGGCATTTCTCTTGAAGGAACCCACAGATTTTATATGACCTGAAACAATTAGACTGTTGGTAGGAAGAAAGGAGAAAGCCACTAATAAGTCATTAATTTCACAATATACTTGTCAGGGTTTCATATATATTTATCAGGGTTATACTAGGAAGTCCTGCAGAGAGCAGTTCTCATATCCAATGTCAACTTTGAGCACTTCTTCCAGTTTTGTACCTACTGTGTCTATCTTTGAGCAAAGTGACAGTAAGTAACAGTCTCACAAGTATGAAGTAGGTATTTAAAGTTTGAGAAGTGGGCAGAGACACCTGAAATTACTTGTTCAGGATCAACAACAGGATCATTCTTCTAGATTAGAAGTTCAAGTTTTGGTATTTCTCCTATTCTTAAAAGTCTTCTCCAGTTTGTAGTTCTTTAAGGATTTAAGAAATGCAAAAAAAAAAACAAAAAATGTACCAAACCCCGCAACATTCAGCTCATTTAAACTAATTTATTCAACTGTGTGTCATTCCTTCAGATATAAGCAATTTCTCCTTAAAAAGAAAAACAAAAAAAACAGGGTTCTTCTTTCTTTGATAATATAAAAATGGTTGGTTTATTTATAATTAGTGCCTCAGAGTTTCATTTTTTACTACTTACCAGACTTCACGTGCTGTACTAAATAACAAAAATACATTTGTTTTGTGGTTGTTATTAAATTTACTTCAAGAGATTTTCACCACCAAACTGAAAAGGGCAAACCTTCAAAACATTCCCTTCTTTGTCACCTAGTGCCATCAGTACATTATGATACTAAATGAAGCAGGAAGACCAATTTACATTGATGTATTTATAATAACAGAATTAACCTTGGTTATAAGTAGCTCTTCTTTTATAATAAATTTTTATTTAGACCAGATTTTTTTCTCAAGGTACACATCTTTGGTGATTTGTCTACTTATATGTGGCAGGACAAACCAGCTTTCAGAATATTATCATAAACAGAAGATACAGTACTTTGTGCAAACAGTAACAGGCTTTCTGCATATGTTCCTGTTTCAATTTCAAAGCAAAACCAATGCCAGCCTAATAAATGCTAGGGCAGATTTTCAGAACTAGTATCTGGTGAATGCTGGGTGTTAAAGAAAGGACTGAAGTGGCATAGGAAAGATTTCTTTTAAGAGTAAACTATCCATCTTCCGACCAGTATTTTATATCCTGAGTCTTGTCTAAATGTTTCTTGCTGGAATACTGAAAGTTGTTAAAAGAGAAATGTTAGTATTTCCCCATTTCATTTCAAACAGTGTGATTAATATCTAACCATGTTTGTCACTTCGAAGCAGCTGGTTTGCCTGATACTGGACTTACAAAACCTCCTCTTCACTGGTTGGCTGTTTCTTCATCTGAAAGATGTTTTGAGCTGTAGCTATAAGATGTCTTTTTCTGACAATATTTTCCTGCTGCACATGCAACACAGAACTGGATACTAGGAAGTTTTAGGCTTCTGTTCTATACTAGATTTGGATGGGATAGGGTTAATTTTCTTCCCAGCTGCTGGTGCAGGGCTGTGTTTTGGCTTTAGCATGAGAATAATGCTGATAACACACCGATGTTTTAGTTGTTGCTCAGTAGTACTTAGCCTGATGAAGGACTTTTTGCTCTCTTGTGCTCTACCAGTGAGGATGGGCACAAGAAGCTGGGAGGTAGAAGACAGGATGCATGATCCAAACTAGCAAAGGGATATTCTGTACCACAGCATGTCATGCCCAGTATAGAAGCTGGGGCCACTGCTCAAGACAGGCTGGATATTGGTCAGTGGGTGGTGAGAAATTATACTGTGCATCGTTGTTGCTTGGGCTTTTTTTAATTTTTTTTTTTTTTGCTATTTCCCTTTACATTATGAGTATTGTAATGTTCTGTATTTCAATTATTAAACTGTTCTTATCTCAGCCCATGGGTCTTACTGTTGATTGTCTCCCCGAGGGGAGGGGAGTGAGTGAGTGGTTGTGTGGTGCTTAGTTGTCAGCTGAGGTTAAACCATGACGTGTTCTTAATAATGGTTTTGTCTGAGACCCTGACATTAGAATTCTTTTTTTTTTCCTACCAGCTTTCATTAACCATTTATTTTTTTTTTTTGTCTTTTTCAGTATATCTCTTAATGTTGCATGGATACATAACATGTAGAAAATTATTTCACAAATATCAGCCATTGGGTAAATCAAATACTCAAACTAGGATTAAAAACTGTTTTCTTGGTGATGGGCACTATAATTATAACCAGGATACTCAGATTCAGAAAAATCAGGAGACAATGATTTTAATAGGCCTCCAAATCAAAAGTTCCTTTAACATGTATTTACTTTTAAGAATCTCAGACCAATTATGTTATTCTCAGAGTAGATGTTTTTCAGCGGTAGAGAGAATTATGTAAAGCAAATTGTCCAATATCTCAATATCTACTACAGCATCCCAAAACAAGCCTATCTTTGTGACGATGTGCCTTCATTCTAACCAAGAAATCCAGAGTAAAAGACTTTCTGGGTTCTTGAGCATAAACTGGACATGAGAACTGTGTACACAAACAGGAGGACATATGAAACTACCTTTCAAACATTTTCAAGGTTAATTCTCTTAAAATAGTGTTTATCATATACATATACACACAACATATATATATTTTTTTTTTTTTAGAAAATGGGAGCAGGGAGCATAGGAAAGGGAGTAACATAAAGTGTGCCACTCAGCTGCTGGTTTTACCTCCTGAAGAGGTTTATTTTGCTGCTGAAGCAAAATAAGCATTTGGATACAGTTTAGCAGACCTTATAGGGCTATCATATTTCCATTGAAATATGATTTATGCTATTGATTTTTTTCTAACCTTGCAGAAGATCACCTACAGAAATAAACATTTTTTTTTAATAAATTACACCAATTATCTAGATGTCTACATCTAACAATTTATTTTTTTTCCATGTAGTATGATGGCCAGTAAAATATAAAACTTACTGTGACCATAATCAAAGGGTATTTCTGCAAATCACTCAATGACAATCTGGGGCAAGTTTCAATTACTCTCAGGACAGATTTTTCCAATTGACTAGACAGAAAGTGGCAAGAAAGATTTAACAAATGCCTTGTAAGTGCTGATCTGAGAACTTAGTACCAAATATCATCAATCTGTATCCTTTTGAGACCAGAAGATTTACAAAATAGGCTATCGAACTTACATAAACATTCAGTTTTAGAATTATATAACTGATGATTCAGTGTCTTGGGACTTTTAGTATTAAAGGGAATAGCTATGTTTGACTGTTTGCAATTATCATAGGCTTCGTTAGATTAATGAATATCTGAACACTGACCCACTTTCTTTTCTGAAGATACTCACTAAGGTGTTTCACTGGGTTAACGTGTAATTAGACAGGTTTGATGTGAAAAGAACTAAACTGATAGTGTCAGCATAGCAAAAACCAAAATATAACTAATAGCCTAATAAATATCTTAATGAAATTGTAAATAAAAACCTTTGTAAAACGGGATATAGATATGCTTGTCACGGTTTAACCCCAGATGGCAACTAAGTGCCACACAACCACTCACCATCCTCCCCATGGGATGGGTAGGAGAATCAAAAAAGAAAGGCAAAACCATGGGTTGAGATAAGAACAGTTTAGTAATTAAAGTACAATATTAATGCTAATACTAAATAATAATGGAAATATCAAAATGAGAGACAGGTATAAAACAAACAACAAAAAGAACAAGAGTTGCACAATACAATTGCTTACAACCCACTGACTGATGCTCAGCCCATCACTCTGGAGTGATTGACCCCTCCTGGACAACTCCCCCAGTTTCTATACTGAGCATGATGTGCTGTGGTATGGAATAACCCTTTGTATAGTTCAGGTCAGCTGTCCTGGCTGTGTTACCTCCCAGCTTCTTGTGCCCCCTCTCACTGGCAGAGTATGGGGAGCTGAAGCCCTTCATCAGTATAAGTGCTACTGAGCAACAACTAGAACATCGGTGTGCTATCAGCATTATTCTCAGACTAAAGACAAAACACAGCACTGCACCAGCTACTGGGTAGAAAATTGACTCTATCCCAGCTGAAACCAGGACAGTGCTGCAATTGGATACATATTTTTCAGTTTTTGTAATGGTCCTCATATATTTGGAAGTTTGCAAGAACCAAATGGCAGCATACCTAAAACTATGTTGTTTGCAACATTAGAAATACTTTTATATTTTATTACACTAGTGATGACAAAGCTGCAGCAGAAACAAAGCCTCATTCTAGTCATCAGTCTGGTTTCTCAGACTTTGCCACACTAGTAGACAGAGCAGGGGAGAAAGGTGGAAAGAAAAATTACTTATTAGAATGCTGAGATGTAGGGATGACACTCTGATGAATGATCACCAATGGTTTGGGATCTCGTTAGAAACCAAAGACATCCCAAGACAGCCCTGGCTCTATCATGCCTCTGGCCTGGCTGCCATGTGGTAGCAAAAATTATGCACCAAAATTACAATCATGATAATGTGTATTTTTGCACCACTGACTACCGCACAGCTCCAAACTAGCACATCTTCTTGAGAAGATGTCTGTTAAATATTGGAAAAAGTTTTCCTCCATAAAATTATCTGGTTTTCTGAATTTGAAAAGCAGTGCCATATTTAAGCAACGTGGAGTTTGTAAGCTCTGAGACATAAGAACAAGTCCTCTAACCTCCAGGATGATTCTTTAGCGGAAGACCTGCCAGCTACTGAATTAGGAAGTAATTTCTTTATATATTTCCTCTTATAAATCTAAGGATACATATACCAGCAAAGTTCAGCATCTGAGATCCTATAATATTGCAGCTCATCCAAATGAGCATATGCTTGCTTGTGAGAAAGAGAAAATACACTTCTGAAATTTAAATAAGAATGTAAATAAGAACAAGTAAACTGTTCTTTTATAATTTCTTTTGGGAGCATCCCGACTACATCAGATTATTATGAATATTTTCTTTAGAGAAAACATTTTAATAAGAAAGCTGTACTTTGTTCCTAAGGCCAAATCCAAAAATAATTAATAAGTATGTATGAAGATCTGCACACATGGGCATTTAGCTCAGTGCAGTGAAGCAAATACAACTGACAGCACACTGATATGGAGACAAGCCAGATTTGCTGTAGCCATCTTCTTCATATAGCGCCAGTTATCCTAAGTGATTCATACTCTTACCAAAATACCAAACATGAAGATTTTGATATGTAATGTGTCATATCTACATTCATTTCTGTACTGAAAGGCTAATTAAATTGGTAATTGTAATTCATATCTCTTGCTATTATATTTGTATTCAGAATTGCAATAGATGCAATCTGTGAGTTTTTTTTTAATTCAAGTAGTTTAAAATTAATTTGAAGCTGTACAACAGCAATCATACTCTAATTAGTGAGATAATCAATTAATAAGCTTCTAACTAAGGGTTCTTATGTTGTAGATGGAGATTATTTCAACTGAAGAGTAAACTTTGTATTAAAAACATTTAAAAAAAATAGAGAATCTGTCCTACACCCAGGAGATACATATGTTTGTTTAAGAGGTATCATTTTAACCCCTGTACTGTGGCAGTGATTCATTTGGCTATAACCACAAGACTTTCATTAAAATAACAGCTTTCTGTGGCCAAAACAGCATGCCATTCTTAAAGTGTTCACACTTACTCTCTTCAGTTAATACATGCAAAGTGATTCCAAAAGCCATTAAAGCAAATACAATAAATGAGTTCAAGACAACTGGTTATTTGTAAAGGGAATTAATTGAAGGATGGAGGGAAGAAGTAGGGCGGAGGGTGAATTAATAAACCTTAAAGTGCAGGCTTGTTTTGCCAAATGGCCTTTTCCCCTGTAACTGTAGGCAAATTTGGATTTTAAACAATTTTAGACCTCAAGGTCCTGCACTAACAATGACATCAGGCTCCTGAGGGAATGACTTGCATTGCTTTCTAGCCAGAAAATCCATGAGACCAACCTGAGAATTTGTGATCCACAGAATGAACTGGGGAAGATAATTTTTCTTTGCCAGCTTGATGGGCTACTTGCAGGAATAGCTTTGGGTTCATTTGTGACATGGTAGCTTTAGCGCGAAATTAAGATCACCGTGAAGAGTACCACAACTGACAGGTGTATTCAGATGGATAGTGCATCTCTAACTTTTGATAAATTCTTTGCAGCATGTGCTGAATAGCCATTAACACAGAATAAGAACTATTCCCTAGACTGTGGTGCACAAGGGAATTAAAGTTCTCCACTGTCGTTAGACTGCAGTTGTTTCACTATGGTGAGATAAGTTGATCTGACAAAACCTACAGTGCAGTTTCAAAACCTCCATTATAGCCTTAAACTAAAAGTAGATTATAAAAAGGCTTACCGTATAAAAAATTAACACAGCTAGTCCTGTGCTTTATTAACAGGTACATCCTTAAATGTTATCTGATTAGAAATGTGCTGGAATAAACTTCAGATGTTGGATGTTTTGGGGGTTGGATTTTCTATGACAATAGGCTATGAGTTTCTGTTGGGAAAATCAGGATGAAATAACTATTTTTTACTCTGAACTGAAATATTTTATTTTACATATTTTCAAGTTCACTGAACTGAAATAGTAGCTTACCAGTGAGGTACAACTATATAGAAATGTATCTCTTAGTTATTTTTCGGTTTTCAGCTAGAAGTTTTAAGAACATAATCATTTTATGATATGAATTCTAACACCAAATCCATTGTAACGATTACATTGTAAGTTACAAACCATGGGTAAAAAAACACGGTACTCTGTGGGGTGGGTAAAAAACAGGCATCAAAGCTACCACTCTCTGCATAATACAATTAAAAAAAAAAATCAAATTAATAAAAAATGTGAACTTGAAAATAATCTTAAAAATAAAAATATGAGGAAGAAACATATTTCTGTGTCTTCATTCTTATTGCTATTTCATAGAAATATGGATATTCTACTTAATATTGCTACTTTCTGTTTCTTATGCAAAGACAAATGGGAAAAAAATAAAAGAATTGCCAGTTTCTGCAGAATCAGAAATAGTGTTAGCATCTGTACATCTTTCACGTTTCCTTGCATAGATGAAGCTTCTGAAAATCATAAAATTCAAATAGAATTTTGAGTATATAGCTTCACTTTTCCAGTGCAGCAGCCAATATAATTTCTATCTGCATTAGTTTCTCCTTCAGACACTTAGTAACTTGTTTTCAAGTGATATAAAAATGTCTAACCTTCTTTTTGCCTTTAATAATTAAAATAAGGAAAAAAAAGATTTTCACTTTGTACTAATAACCACTGGCATTTTTTTTTCCTATGACTGCAATTGGTCAAGGAGGTCATATTTCCTATGACTGCATCTGCAATTGGTCAAGGAGGCTTTAAACTAGATGTACTGGGGGAGGGGGGCATCATTCCATCCCAACACACCCAGTCAGTTGCCAGCACCTATAATAAATGCTTGGAGCAATGTAGAGATATCCCAGCCGCTCCAGCCAATGAGCCGGCTTCGTTTGGAGCTCGGCTCAGATGCCTCTATACAAACACCTGTAGCATGGGGAACAAACAAGAGGAATTAGAGATGTGTGCACATCTACGGGGGTATGATATAATAGGCATCGCAGAAACATGGTGGGATGGCTCCTATGACTGGAGTGTTGGAATGGAAGGTTACAGGCTCTTTAGGAAAGACAGGCCTGGCAGGTGGGGAGGGGGAGTTGCCCTTTATGTTAGGGATAGGCTGGAGAGTATGGAACTCTGTCTGGGGACAGGGGAACAGTCCACAGAGAGTTTGTGGGTCAGAGTTAAAGGGAATATAGCTATGGGAGACATTACTGTGGGGATCTGTTACAGACTGCCTGATCAAGGAGAACCTGCGGATGAAGCACTTCATAGACAGATAGGAAAAGCCTCATGCTCGCAGGCCCTTGTTCTCATGGGTGACTTCAACCACCCTGACATCTGTTGGAAGGACGGTACGGCCCGGCACAAGCAATCCAGGAGGTTCCTCAATTGTGTGGAAGACAACTTCCTTCTGCAAGTAATAGAGGAGACGACAAGGAGAGGTGCCATGCTATACAGGATTTGTAGAAGGCTGAGGTTCTGAATGACTTCTTTGCCTCGGTCTTCACTGGCAAAGGCTCTGACCAAACCACCCAAGTCTTGGAAGGCAGATGCAGGGACTGTGAGAATGAAGACCTTGCGCCCACTGTAGGAGAGGAACTGGTTCAAGACCATCTTAAAAATCTGAACATGCACAAGTCCATGGGTCCTGACGAGATCCATCCGCAGGTCCTGAAGGAGCTGGCGAACGAAGTTGCGAAGTCGCTGGCCATCATATTTGAGAAATCATGGCTGTCAGGTGAAGTTCCCAGTGACTGGAAAAAGGGAAATATAACCCCCATTTTCAAGAAGGGGAAAATGGATGACCAGGGGAATTACAGACCAGTCAGTCGCACCTCTGTGCCTGGCAAAATCTTGGAGCAGATTCTGCTGGAAGGCATGCTAAGGCACATGAAAATCAACAAGGTGCTTGGTGACAGCCAGCATGGCTTCACTAAGGGGAAATCCTGCCTGACCAATTTGGTGGCCTTCTATGATGGGGCTGCAGAACTGATGGGCAGGCGTAGAGCTGTGTCGGAGAGAGCGACCGGAATCAAGAGAAGAACTCAATATGAGTTATGCTCCTTGTTCATTTTATACAAATCCTTAACCCCTTATATACTATTTCTTACATGCACTTACAGTGATTTGGCATATTATGATTGGATACATGTTATGAAGACCCTTAATGACTAACATACAATTGGTTAAACACAGGTGTGAGAACTCCACCTTGAGAGCTTGCCAACAGTCCACAGTTCTCATTAACATGGTGAATCCCAGCCTCTTATCTTGCTTGCTTAAGCTTCTTTGGGCCTCTCACGGCCTTGCTGTATCTTTCAGGATTATTCAGAGTTTATGTACCAATTATGCATTCTCCTGTGAGAACCCTGTCTCCACAGAGCAGTTGATGTCATCTACCTGGACTTGTGCAAAGCGTTTGACACTGTCCCACACAACATCCTTGTCTCTAAATTGGAGAGACATCAGTTTGATGGATGGACCACTCGGTGGATAAAGAACTGGCTGGATGGCCACACACAAAGAGTTGTGGCCAATGGCTCAATGTCCGGCTGGAGGCCAGTAACGAGTGGCATCCCTCAGGGATCGGCGTTGGGACCAGTCTTGTTTAACATCTTTGTCGCTGACATGGACAGTGGGATTGAATGCACCCTCAGCAAGTTTGCCGATGACACCAAGTTGCGTGGTTCGATTAATACGCTGGAGGGAAGGAATGCCATCCAAAGGGACCTTGACACACTTGTGAGGTGGGCTGATGCCAACCCCATGAAGTTTAACCATGCCAAGTGCAAGGTCCTACACCTGGGTCAGAGCAATCCCAGGCACAGCTACAGGTTGGGCAGAGAAGAGATTCAGAGCAGCCCTGTGGAGAAGGACTTGGGGGTGTTGGTTGATGAGAAAATGAACATGAGCCGGCTGCAGTATGCGCTTTCAGCCCAGAAAGCCAACCGTATCCTAGGCTGCATCAAAAGGAGCGTGACCAGCAGGTTGAAGGAGGTGATCCTGCCCCTCTACTCTGCTCTTGTGAGACCTCACCGGGAGTATTGTGTGCAGTTCTGGTGTCCTCAGCATAAAAAAAGGACATGGAACTGTTGGAACAAGTCCAGAGGAGGGCCACGAGGATGATCAGGGGAAGAGAAAGCTGCATGGAGACCTCATAGCAGCCTTCCAGTATCTGAAGGGGGCCTATAGGGATGCTGGGGAGGGACTCTTCATTAGGGACTGTAGTGATAGGACAAGGAGTAACGGGTTAAAACTTAAACAGGGGAAGTTTAGATTGGATATAAGGAGGAAATTCTTTCCTGTTAGGGTGGTGAGGCACTGGAATAGGTTGCCCAGGGAAGTTGTGAATGCTCCATCCCTGGTAGTGTTCAAGACCAGGTTGGATGAGGCCTTGGATGATATGGTTTAGTGTGAGGTGTCCCTGGCCATGGCAGGGGGGTTGGAACTAGATGATCTTAAGGTCCTTTCCAACCCTAATTATTCTATGATTCTATGATTGGAAACCTTCGTAAAAATAGTCATTAAAAAAGCTATTGTAGACTTATCAAATTGATTAAACCAAAAGATGATTGCAAAGAAATCTGTGTTACAGCATAAGTCTGAAAGCAAGGAAGCATTCTCGTTGATAGTCTAGAAGGTTAGTTTTAAGCCTGGGATAAAATAATAACCGAAGTTGCCACACACTATTTGCAATGGTATCGCAGGTTTCCTTTTCCTTTTTTTTTTGCCACCACAATTCATTATTTCAATACTTTAAATATTATGTTTTGAAACATCCCAAAAATATAAATATACTACCGTAGAAATTAATGTTTTCAATATTTCATTTAATGTATTACTTCATAAGTAGACAGATAAAAGAATAAAAATTTTAGTTTTTTGGTGCTATTCTCTCTCCTGCTATGTCCTAACCAAAATATTCTGCATTTATATCCATCCTTGGCAGTGTTCAAGACCAGGTTGGACGAGACCTTGGGTGATACGGTTTAGTGTGAGGTGTCCCTGCCCATGGCAGGGGCGTTGGAACTAGATGATCTTAAGGCCCTTTCCAACCCTAACTATTCTATGATTGTATGATTCTATTTCTCGGAATATTTCATGTTGTGGACAAGCAGGAGATTTCAATGATGGCCAAACTATGATTGTTCATCCAGTGCTTATAAACACAATTTTTCTAAATAAACTCACTATTCAAAAGACTCACTTCTATTTTTTCTGATTCCCTCACTTTCCATGAAATTCCAATGTCAAACATTAATTACACATATTTTCATTTAAAATTTAATAAGATATTTTAATCAGTATTTAATGTAGTGAATATAGAAGTTTGCTTTGGTATCAGCTGAATAAAAAAAAAACACTACTACTTAAGAATTATTCAGTTCTTTCACATGGCTGTTTTTCAGTGCTCTCTCTGCTGTTTCTTGTAACTGGGATAATATATGTGTTATCAACACCTCATCTTCTACATTCAGCATAATCATGTGAGAAAATATTCAACTTTTATTTGAAAATAAATAACAGGAAGAGATCTTTACTGACACTTGAATTAAGTATCTTTCTCTGGTAATATATACTATATGTCAGAGAAAAGGATTAATTATGTGGCCAAGGAAGTTTACAAGAGGAAAACAAAAACCAAAAAACACAAGTAAACTCTGTGGACAGCCTCACACTTCATATTAATAACCACTAAACAGAATTTCCTGTGAATCTAGTGAATAAGTGCAATTTTAGGGAAGTAGAATGTGCTGACTTACCAGCATGAGTATTTTAACTGATGCCGATACTTATGCAGTAGGTTTCACAACTAAAAAATCCAAATGTAAGTGTTAATGCAATAGAAAAGCTATTTCTAAGGAATAGGAACACAATGATTTTTGCTATAAATCTGGTAATAGCACTTAGGTAATAAAAACACACACATGCAGAGACTAAATGAATGGCAAAGAACTGGGTCAGGAGATCTCCTCAGCTGAAGTTTATTAGTATTTATTCTCAGCAAAATCAAAGAGGATTATCTTCTTTTTTTTTTTTTTTACAGGAAGGTCATTAATGAAAATACTTTTCCCAGCAGTAACTTCTGTGAGGATATCAATAGCCAAGTATTTATTGTGCATCCCATATAAGGTTTTTTGTCGCCCAGCAGTACCCCTGAGAGGTACTCATCCCTCTTGCTTGTCAATGAGACTATAGGAAGTTGAGCTTCCTCAAAATATATAAATTTATAAAATATGCACTTATGAAATAGCTTGGGTGGTTACTGAATTATCAAAATGGTGGCTTGCATTGTTTACTGTTATGGTGTATATATATAGGGACTGGTAGATACAAGGCTGATCTGCATTCGGTTTCTGAAAAGAACTTTGTATGTAACAGCCAGATGAAGTATTCTTGCAGGTCATCAGAGCTGGCTTTGCAGTCTGCATCTGACTTAAATTTTACCCAGATCAACATTAATTGTAATTTCTTTCTTTTTTTCCCTAAACTTGCAAGATTAATTTTGTTTTACGCTTTTCATTTTAGTATAATCACTCGCCATTTGCTGCTCTTTTTTTCCCCAGACTTACTCAACTGATTTTGTAATTGTATATGTCAGAGAGAGAAAAAATAAAAATGTTAGTTAGCTACAAATGTGGCACCTGATAAGTCAAAGTAATCTATCCTTCCACTTGTGGAGAAGAAAGCAGCGGAGAGGAGAAGAGCTCTCTCTGGTTCCAGAACTTTCTGCCAGTGCAGTAACCAAAGCTTCTTTTCAGCAAAATTTCTGTATGTGCAATTATCAGTATATATATTTCAATGGAGAAGGAATATATTGAACTGCTTGTTCAATACATAGTGGTCTTACTGCAGCTACTTTCATTGGTTGTTTACTCAGTTGTTGGATGTTTACAGTATGTGCATTGATGCCAATATTCCATTAATTTAATTAAATTAAGCTTATTGCAGAGCAAAAGGAATTAATTCTGAAATATAATGATAAATCTTAAACCCTATGTATCGAATAAATTTCCACCTGTGTGTAGAACAGTACTTCTAAAAGACATTATGAGCTTGTAATTTATAGGTATGTTATCTTTATAAATGTGTAATAAAATAGCTACATTTAAATACACATGCATATTTCTTTTTTCAGATTATCCCTGAATTCCTGTCTTTTCATGGGTTATATTTTCTAAGAAAGAAATGTATTTAATTAAAAACATTAATTAGCAAAAAAAGAGTATCAAGAGGGTCTTTTTTTCAGCACAGTGTGCTGCCTGTTACAATTTGCAAACACATGAACTGAACATTTTTATTATAACTTACAGTGGATAGTTTCAGTATTATTACAATTATATCTCATTAAAACATTAAGTAGTAATAAACAAGAAAAAAATTAAGCAACTTCTTTTGAATCATAATTCTCTACTACCATTAACAGTGTTAGTCTGGATTTGCCCTTTTTAAAGGGCAAATTCCACTAGGATTTTACTGCAGTGTTTTATAAATGAAGCAAACAAAATCTTTAAATTCAAGCCATATTAGTACTGATTTAACTAGTGTAATCTCAATGTAACCTGGATTTATTGTGTTTAATATTATTAATTTCAGGATGTGTGACTGAACACCAACCAAACAAGTAATGAAACATTTGGAGTGTCACGACTAATTAAAAAATAATCCCATGATTTCCTGACTTTTTGTAAACATAGTTTCCTTCTTATAGCTCCAGCAACAGATCATTGAAGGCCATGGGAAATTTTTCCACAGTTTCTTAAGCACTGGCTCACATTCTGCTGCTGTGATTGGTAAATCAAATAATTCATTACCTGTAAGATTAAATGCTTATATCCCTGTATCTCTAGCAATGAAGAGTAAAATTCCAGTTTCATCACTAAAAGTCTTCCAGTGCTATTTATTCATCAGCAAGAAAACTGCTAGTTATGGTTATAAATAGTAATAAAGTTTGTGCAAAACTCCCCAGTGAAATCCTGACTGTTAATGACAACGTTAAGAAAAAAAACTAAGAAATAATAAGGATGTTTTCTACAGCACAATAGCAGAAACAGCAGGGGCCTCCACAAAAAAAAAAAACTATGACTGTGTGATTCGTGCTCAATGTGTAAATCTTACCTGAACTTTTGCCATGAAGTCTGATGGGCAGATGCAAGATCTGGCCCCAGTATTGCTAAAGGAGTGTATATATATATATATATATATATATATGCATCTGAAAGAAAGAGCAGGCACCCTATGTGAAGTACAAGAGGAAGTAAACTGTTCCAGTAGTATCATTCTGGCCAAAAAAAATATTTAAAATTAACGTAAATGTTGGTGGTTGTTTCTATTCTTCAATCACTCCGGAAAGAAAAGAGATTTTTGGCAAAGGAGATTTGATGGAGCAGGATTCTGCACATTCTGAACATGTGAGAAACACAAGCAGTTTCTCAGTTTTGGAGGTCAGTACAGCGAAACTTCTGGCCCCAAAGAATTTGCAGCCTAAATAGAAAAGAGACTAGTGAATGGATCTAAGGTGCAAAAAGCACAGGATGATGAAATTACTTGATCAGAGACAGTATTTACAATAAAAGCTAGTTCTTGTGTGCTCTCTTTCAGTATTTTCTCTGCTTAGACACAAAGCTTTCTCTTTCAAATGAGTATATGTTTTCTAAGAAAATCAAGTCAGAAGACATATTTTAGGGAATATGAGCAGAAATCTCTGACAAGTTCAGGATGTAATTAATTTCATTGTAATTTTGCCCTTATTAAGGGATTTACCACTGTTAATGGAAAGTACTTAGTTTGTCCAAAGCATGCGCATTTCCCAACTAAACAGAATATCTAATCCCCAATAGTATAAGAAAATAGCAATTAAAACCAGACTATATTCAGCGTGTAATGGCAGTGCCAGATCTACTAGTAATCCCATTAGGAGGGAATTGTACCTCTTACTTCTGAATCTGTCAAACAGAATGCTCAAAGGTTAAAAGTAGTTTTCATCATCTATGCTTCCTTGAACTGTATTTAATAATAGCTTTTAATCATAACTGGCATTTTTAGCCTATTAGAAGTGACAACTGGGATGCCAATACTATAGTACCTGGCAGTGTATTTGTGATATAGGCTACAGTGTATCGCTTCTGCTTTGTGGTTGCCAATTTACATGTTTTTAGAGAAATCTGAATATTCAATATGAATGACAAAACACTTTTACCTCAGTCCTTCTCAAGGATACAGCTGTGCTGCTGTGAATCACTTTTGTTCTGAACCTGCAAATATTTTCACACCTACTCAATGCTTTCTTAGCAACTTCACAGTTATCTTTCCTAATTATCAAAATACACAACTAAAAAAAAAATTAATTTGGGGAACTCCTGAGATAACTGAATTATTATATAATCAGATAATTGAAATATTTAGATTCATATTTCCTGACTTATTCTAGGAAGCTTGAAATGACCAATTGACATACAGGTTTTAAAGCCTTTGTTACAAACCTTAGCAAGTGACTAACAAATAAGTATAGTTGCCTCCACTTGAAATAGTAAAATATTTTAAGATCTTGCCAAACTCTTTGCTGCAGTGCTTAAAACATTTTAATCATGATGTTTCATCTATTTTTTTTTAAACACACCCACGCAAGTATTTCATGTAGCATTTTAAGTTTGTTTTCACTTTTCCCCCTTCTGACGTCTAGTGTTTCATTAAAACACTTATTTAGCATATGTGGACTAAAGCTCAGAAGCTGGTTATTGGAAACAGCAGAAAAATACAGGTCAAAATGTGCAACTTTTAATTTAGATAAATTCACCACTCACTAGAAAGAAAGGAACTATGATATTTTCTCCTCAAACACTTTTGTCCTGCTTTTTATTTATTCAAATCAATCCACCTAGCATCAAGGGTTATCAATACTCACTGACATTTCATATTTTTAACTTAATTCAGCTTTACCGCTTTCCCATCCATTCTTCTCTGACAGGGAAAATATACAACTTGCTGTTATAAATACTTTATGATGACCCCGTCTCCCATACTCTTCATTTTAGTCACAGCTATGCCACTTACCATTCATGACAGTTTATATATATAGAAGAACCACAAAAGTAAAACCTTGTCTCCCTGCTCTCTTTGAGTTATTTTTCAGAGGGCCATGAAAACAAAACTGAAATGAATTCATGTAGCATTTCAAAGCACTAACAATTGCTTTTTCCCTCCCCATAGGGGAGAGCAGGGTAAGTGCAATGATGTCTTTGAATTTCTGATTGAAAAATAGGCAGCTTCCATGTCCACCTTGTAAATTTATTTAACACTACAATTTCACTAGGCTACAGAGGTGCACATATGTTTTAGTTTTCTGTTCCTGTATGCTTTTCAAACAAAATAGGTAGGAAAGGGCAATGTTTTTCTTTACACTGCTTTGGATAGCAGCTGAGGAAACTGTCACTGAAGATGTACAACTGTGAGGACACTTTATGGTAACTGCAGCAGACCAGTGAAGTCACTTCGCTCACCCTCTAAATAAAGCTCGAAAATCCTACAGCAGCTAGAAGAAAGGGTAAGCTAGCACATCATAAGGGACCATATCACAGGGACTTAAGTACTCCCTAATACCAAAGCAGGAGTTCAGTGAGCAGGGAAAAAAAGAAAGTATCATTTATTTACTAAAAAAAAAAAAACAAATGTTTCCCAATCCTGCCCAGCTGGGTCTCAGGGTGATGACTGATAACACAAAGTCTAGCTGGGGGCCAGTAACTAGTGGAGAAGTGACTGATAATCCAGAGGGTTTTGTTACTACCCAGAGAAGCCCCAAAAGGCCCCAAAAGGCTGGAGAAATGGAACCTCATGCAGTTCAAGAAGTGCCAAGTCCTGCCTCTGGGGAGGAACAACCTCAGGCACTAGGACATGCTGCAGGCCACCCAGCTGCAAAGCAGATTGGCAGAAAATTACCTGGAGTTTCTGGTGGATACCAAGTTGAACATGAACCAGCAGTGTGCTTTTTTGCACAGAAGGCTGGTGCTATCCTGGGCTACATTAGAAGTGCTGCCAGCAGGTGAGAGTTGTGTCCAGTTCTGGGCTTTAATATGCATTATAAAAAAACAAAGCAAATTTACCTTTATAAATTGGAAAAAAAAAAAGTTTTAGAAAAGGCTTAAAGAAAAAATATGTCACTGAGGTAGTTTTGTATATTGTCACTAGGCCTCGTTAATACTTGTCATTAAGGGATAATATTAGTATCCAAATACATGGCAGAGACTCTGCCTCCCTAAAGAAATTATAAACCTCTCATCTTGCATTCCTTAACAGGATTTATATTTTACTTGTCAGATTATTAGATTGTCATCCCAGCACTTCTACAAAAGCTCATCATTGTGCTTTTATTTCTAGTTAATCAGAGTAATAGTACAATATTCAGTTATAGGGAGGGGTCTAAGTACCTTCAAAATCAGCATGCTTAGAGTGAAGTTCCTTTTTTAAAAAAATCAGTTGGGGGAAGATATTTCTAGCTAGTATTCTAGTAAGCATTTACATGCTTTTAGCATATATTTTTACTTTCTTAGTCATTTACAGTTAAAATATATTTCCTTGGACTATTTTAGTACAATAGATTTGATTTATAGTCTTTCTCCAACACTGTGGCTCCTGTCCACCCTTCCCTGCAGTGTTTTTTACTATACCTTTTGCTGAAGTGCTGTGACTCTAGCACTTGGTAACTTCTGCCAAAACCTCCCCCCTGCAGGAGGGATGCAAAGCCAAGGACACAAAGCTCTGTCTTCTCTGGTACAGCATGGTACTTAACCTTGGCTCAGGCCTCTGAAAAAAATTGCTGAGCTGTGAGTGAGAGCTATGAAAAGTCTACAGGAAGATGAGAGAGATGAAATTGCAGAAGGAGAGATCAGATCAGACAGCTGAGATGGCAAATACTAATAGCTGAAGGATTCAAGAAGAAAATCATCAACAAGAAAAAGTATTAAATGCTTATGGGCTAAAAATAGAGAGGCTAGTAGGGACTAGAAGCTGTCAGATTCTTGGCTTGTGTCTGTGGAGATGGTGGAGGATGGCAGCTCAGCAACACCAAGGACTGAATGTCTCTCAACTGAGACATTGTTTCAGCTGTTATCTTCAGCTGTTATCTTCAGCAAAAATAATAAAAATTTCCTCCAAACTGAAACATGTTGAGAACATAATAAAAAGTCTGTCATATTGGTGAAACCACTAGGTGGCTTTTCTCAGTCAACAGGAAAAGGTTCTTTAAGTAGTCCTACAAATTGTGTTGCTGCTTTTTACCAAATAGCTCCTCAACAGAATTACCATTCTGGTCTGTGGCATGCTCTGTAGACAAGCAGTGTGTGAATAAAGACAGTTTGCAGCTGCTTTTGCAGCTCCTGTCCTAAATTAATTCCTTTGACCTGGACAACACTCTTCATGAGAGTCTAGAAGTCTATGCTTATGTTTGCAGGTAAAGATAGCCTTGTGATTGCTCTGCAGAGAGGACTTGTAGACGTAGTCATCCCAGATCTCCTGTGTTTAAGCATACCTAAAAGGTAGTGACTATCAGGTGTCAGAAAACATTATTTTTTTTTTTTCCCCAGGATACTGGGACTGTCTGTAGGGCCAGTAAACTTTTAGGGCTAGAGGTAAATGACTAAACTGCTGGCTAGTTCTGGCCCACATCTGAGACAGGATGTGGAAAACTACTGAATAGGGTATGGGAAACTGCTGGATGTGTCAGAGAAGTGTGACAAGGCAACAAAAATGTCCAGCAGAGCTGTGAGAGATGATTGGATTTTTGCGGCCACATAAAGGACAGTTATGTGGGGGTTGGCCAAGCTTCACAGGTAACTGGAACAACTGAGAGCATTTTGGCTAGTGCAATCTTGCTAGGCCAACAGCACCCAGAGGGCTGCACCAGTAATACCAGGTAAGGCCATGATTAACTTAGCGTTGGTACCAGAAAATGCCAAATTTCTGTACAGACTTAGGAAAACAGGGAGCAAAAGGGTACAGTCTATCCATTTCCATCAGCTTATCCAAAAAGCTTTTTATAACACTCCATCTATCCTTACTGGAAGACCAAGAGGAAGAAGTGGAAAATGGTTTGACTGCTTCTGGATAGTGAAAATCAAGACAGAAGAGATAAATGTCTTTGTGCTTCCTACCCTTTCTCTGCTAGAGAATGGGAGGTTCAGGAAAAGAAATATATGTGAGAATGGGTTAACTGGAACAATGAAGATACAAGATGGAATAAAACACTTTTAACATCCCTGTCAACAAGCTTAAAAACATGCACTTTGCTTAAGGTGCTCACAGAAGCTAGTGCATTGCATATATACAGCTTTCAAGAGCACTACTTCTAGAAAACCTCAGTGTTTACTGTGATACCTACCTGTTCATGCTGCTGCTTGACAAACTGCTAATCTGCAAGTGACAGAGTTACAGGGCAAACAGTATGCCAACCCCTATGTTTTCCTGGCTTTTTTGAAAGGTGTAGAGTTTGGCAGGTATAGAAAATGTGGTACAGCATAAAGAATAATTTTATGAGAAGTGAATAGAGGCTATAAAAATAGTAGCATTTTATGATGTTCTGCTTTCCTGAAAAGAGGCATGTCAGTTATAAAATGAGAGGCAGGGAGATTGGATTGAATGCCTTTGAAAGGAAAAAACATCGAGAATTCTGAATTTGAGGGCTGTAAAAATAGCTCAGGCAAATGGCATCTTTCCATTGTTTTTCAGAAATTAATATTTTGCCCTTTAGCACTCACGCATGACTTGTGCAAGGCCTCTTTATACAAGTGTGTGTTCGCTTTGTCATGCTGGCTGCTGAAGACAGAGTCACCATAACACATTTCAGAAAAAGTCAATTCAGCTGCTTCTATTCCACGTCCACAAAATATTTTTTCTGCACCTTGCCAGGCATATGTCATCTCTTGACATTACTACAGGAGATTCTCTGTTCAAACTGTCCTCATTAGTGATGAAAAATTGCTGAGTGATACCTCAGCAAAGACCCTATGCAAAGCTGAGCAGAAAGACACCTCAGGAAGAGTCAGCTGAGCAAAATCAGTCTGGAAGAAGAAATAGGATCAGATCTTTTTATCCAAATTCTGAAATTCCCTAATGGATCTAAGAACTTTTCAGAAAGTACTGCACTTTCACTGGTGAGTATGTGACAGGCAATAAAGACCTTAGTGCTTCTTTATTCCTCATACCTATATACACTCACAGAATATACTGACAGGGCTGCTGCACATAGCTGTGTGGTCTCCTTGCTGAATATGGCATTCAGGACTCCAGATTTCTGTTCTTGTCCCTAGGAAGCAAGTAGGTAATACATGCCACTAATTACAGAAAAGTGAAATGTTCTTGCTATTTGTGGGCAGATTCATAATGCATATAACGAGATATCTAAGTTCTTCAATTCTTATCGTTTTTCTGTTTTTTCTCTTCTGCTACAGCACTGATTTGATGATGAATATTTATGGTTCTTTTTTTATTCACTACTGGAAAACTTTAAGATCTGTTTAAAACCCATGCTTTTGACTAATCTAACCTAACAACTGCCATATTACTTGTCCACCAATACATTCCCCTACCATCACAAGAGGGCTCTTGATGTTTTCTGTTAGTATCCAGTGCCTTCACTCTGCTTCATCCTATAATCAAGCAGAAGAAACCTTTAGTTATGTTTGGATTCTAAGAAACACCCCAAGTTATTGTCTCAGAGAAATTACATATCTGATCCAAACTCCAGCTTTTACTTTACCAGGAGGAAAGGTCATTCATCAGGTGCAATTTGGTTCTTCCTTCACATTTTCACCCCTAGGCTCTGCTTTCCCCTCTGTCACCCAGAGACTCACAAAGGATTCCACTCGCAAAGGATTCCACTCACAAAGGATTCCACTCACAAAGGATTGCTGATGGTTTGGCTCTGCTGAGAACTCAGCATTGCACATCACGCCTTGCCACCAATCTTCTACAGTTCCCTGAATGCCTGGGAGTGGATGAAGTTAAATGGTAGGTATAATTTGTGTGGACTTTCAAAAAGACTTCAGAAAAGTCCTTCACAGAAGGCTATTATGGGAACTAAGTAGTCCTGAGGTGAAAGGTAAAGGTCTGCCATGGATTAGAAACTAGCTAAAAGAGGTAGAAAACAAAAAAGAAGAAATAAATGGTTGATTTTTCAGGCTTGCAAAAGGTTAAAACTGAGGTTCAGTAAGTCTTGGAGAGACTTCAAGGACAACAGTTGCTGAACATGTAATTTACCAACAAACTGAAATAAGCAGGAGAGATTCTAATATAGATGGCATTTGGTGAGTAGGCTTTTCCACACAGACTTGGACTTACAGGTCAAGACCTCAATTTCCCTCCTCTCTGCTCCAAGGTTTGTAGGCAGCAGACATATCATTTCAAGCTCCCAAGTGATCTATTGTGATTTGAGCTTTGGGGAATACTTGAGGAAAGAGGAAAGACATAGCAAGTTTCCAGCCTCTTGAGCAGCAAACTTTAAATGAAGTCCAGAGGGACTCTCATCTTTTATTACATAGAATTCATTCAGCTGAACTCACAGTATATGACCCTTAAATAAGCAAGCCCTCTGAAGCTAAAGTAATAGGACTTCTGGAAGAAGGAGAAATGAGAAACAGCACCTGGAAATAAAGTACCACAGCAACACACTGCAGAGAATGATTAAGGACCATACTTGTACATGCATTTTCTTCATCCTAAATTACAAACATTAATATCTCTCTTTTCCCCAAAAACTTTTCATTCTTTGCAACATAGTGATAGAAGTTTTAATTTGTGATGGTGGCTAGGTTAGCCCAGTGCTACTACATCTGAGATATGTGCACATTAAAATGTAACTAATTAATATTGTTACTGTTCTGTAATGCATTCAGTGACAAGACCATGGATAAAAAATATCATTACAGAATGGTATGTGCAACTCCTGGAAATCCTGAACAAGTGAGTAAGCCTATTTTAGATGCATATTTTTCAAAATGAAAACAGGGTGCTCTGTTCTGCATCCTTTTCAAGCAGTTTCAGGGTAAAATATTATTTCTGAATGCACTTATAGATGCTCTTGGAAAGAGGAGTAGACTGAGAATAAATGAGCTGCCAAGGTTGTATCATGACACTTATTTAAAGAGATATTTTAGCCCTAGAACTGATTCCTGTAATAAAAGTCAAAGCACGCTCTATCTCATTGAAAACTCAGGTTGTAATAGACTACGCACGGGGTAATGGAGCACCCAAGCAAGATAAGGCCAAATACCTACATACTTTCTGTGAAGCATGTAAGTGTGTGAGAAAAGTGTGTCAGATTTCAAGGTTAACATATTGCATATTTTCTTGTTGAAAAAGAAACAAAAAACCATAATAGAATTACCAATAACATGGCATATCTCCGTGATATTTGTGGAACAAGAGTCAGGTTTAGAATCCAATTTTTCTCTTACTGAGATGAAGGAGAACTTCTGTACTTCATTTTAGTGTAAAATCATGATGTAATTCATTTTAGTGCAACTGTCAGGATCAACAGGATCAAAGAAGCAACATGTCAAAACATATGAAAATCAATATGTGCAAATCTTATCCTGAACAAATTAAACATAAAAAAGAGTTCTTTGGAAAATCATTAGATATCAATCTGTCACTTTTAAAGGGGAAAATATTACTCAGTTGTATTTGTCTGGCAAGTATACTCTCATTTACTCCTAAACATTTTGAAAATTCAAACCCCAACATTGGTAAACGTTGTGAAAAGTCTTATATGTTATCAAAGATAAAATTAGAAAACTGACATATTTAGGATAAAAAAATCACTTAATAGGTAACATTATGCTGACATATAGCAGTCCAGAATTTGGATACTGGCCAAGTAAGGGCACTGACAACACCAAAGAATATTGATCCTTTTCTCTTTAAACACTTACCTGGTTAGATTCCCTCTGTTTCCTCTTCCTATGGATTGCCCAATTTATGGCAATTTTTTTTTTTTTCTTTTTTTTAGTTAAGATAAGTTTAACAATTTGTAAAATGTAAGGAGTGCAAAATACCATCACAACTCTGGCAGATGATCCCATCATGTATCTCGCTTACATGATGAAGCGATGAGGAAAGGGTGGTTTTCCACCTTCACAGAAGAGTTAAATTAAAAGAATGGCAGTTTTTAAAAAAGTTATTTAGAAATGATACTTCAGTAGTCGTTCGATGAACAGAAATGAATGTATGGGTGCACTGTTTTTTTTAATGCAAAAATACTATTTTATCCTGTCTAGGCTAGTATCTGACAGAGAGCACCTGCCCTGTGTAATTAAAATGCATCTCATTAATTTCTTCCTTCCATACAGAATGCAAAACACATAGTATTTTAATATACAGCATTTTTCCTATTTCTTTAATAAGTTTTTTATTATTTTCTCAAGAATAAATATGCAATGACTTTCATTCCATACTAGTATTTTCCCTTATTTTTCCCTTTAGTTTTATAGTTAACATAGGAAGCAAAATACACCTGAGGTAAATTCTGCTATATTCCTAATAGTAGTAAGGGATTTCATTGCTTCTAAAATCATTAAGTTAGTACTTATTAAAATATGTATGTTGCTTATTATGTCATGGAAAATAATATTCTCATTTTAATCCTAGCTTCATTTCTATGGTTAGCACATAGTAGTCTTAATTGCATTGAATACAGGGATATATATTTTTGTCTCAGCCTGCATTTTTATCTGACCCTGCTTGATACTTACTATTTTCACCTTATTAAAAACTACGTCACAAGTAAGAGAAGGCACAACAGCTGGAACTGATAGACTAATCTAAAATCAGACAGCGTTAGTGGAGTTTCTATTCAGCTAAATATTTTTATTGTTATAGCAGAATTTTTTTGCTTTGAATTAAAGAATCCCATATTGTGAAAACATTTTTTAGAGCAGCTTAGCATTACGTAAAAAGCATGCAAAACCCAATCCAGGAAAATCTTTAAAAAATTTTGTGTTTTTTCTAAAAAGCTATAGAATCATTGACAATTTATACAGCTTCATCTTCTAAAGTATTCACAAATGGCTTTTCAGTTTCTGTTCTGTAGTTTTTGTTATATTCTTAAAAATGTGGTTTTATATCCTTATGACAAAGCAAACATCAAATAAGGAAGCATCCTGCTTAAAATCAATAAAAATCAAGGCATTGTCGTCCTGACCTAGATGTTAATAGTCATTAAGTATCTTATCTGAATAATAGGTCTTGTTTTACTATCAGCACAATGGTGCATCAAAGAAAGGACTGGACAGAACTGAACACAGGGGTGCTGAAGGATAAATAACCACTTCATAGTGTTTATAGGCTATGCTTTGGCATTATCTTGGACTTTGTGTTTATTTCACAGATGTGAAATTCCAATAAATTATCTTTTTTTTTTTATGTTGCTTTTTCTTGGCTACCAGGTCCCTGACCATGTAACTTAGCGCATTTTTTTTACTATCACACCCACTCAAAGAGCAATCTGTAGATTATTTCCTCATGGAGAATCCTCTGGAGACCAGAAGCCTTTACTAGCTGTGCTGTCCACAGGTATCAGTGGTGCTCCAATTTCTCCAGATTTGTTACTTTGCTACCCATACACTGTATCTTGGATCTATGAATGTGAATATCCCACAGGTATATGGAGAGCAACCAGGAAGGGCCATCTAGACTGTATTCCAGACGCAGTATTTCTGAATTTCCCTAGTTGAGGAAATGCTGCTGTGTCTGAGTAGGTGGTCCAGTCTGGGATGACTTTTGTGACTTCCCCCCCCCCCCCCCCCCAGCACTGTGGTTTGTGTATTCATGCCATGTGCACAAAATAAGTCTTGGTGTCCCCAACATAAGAACATGGAGCTGTTGAAGCAAGTACAGAGGAGGGCCGTGAGGATGATAAGGGGTTTGGCTATTCAGCCTGGAGAAGAGAAGGCTGCGTGGAGATCTCATTGCAGCCTTCCAGTATCTGAAGGGGGCCTACAATGATACTGGAAAGGAACTATTTGTCAAAGACAGTAGTTATAGGATGAGGAGTAATGGGTTCAAACTGAAAGAGGGTAGATTTAGCTTAAATACGAGGAAGAAATTCTTTACTGTAGGGGTGGTGAGGCACTGGAATGGGTTGCCCAAGGAAGTTGTGAATGCTCCATCCCTGGCGGTGTTCAAGGCCACATTGGACAGAGCCTTGGGTGACATGGTCTAGTATGAGGTCTCCCTGTCCATGGCAGAGGGGTTGGAACTAGATGATCTTAAGGTCCTTTCCAACCCAAACCATTTTATGATTCTGTGATTGTATGAAGCTTTTGGTTTTTTGGACATAGAAGGTGTCTTCTCACATTATAGTTGTGCAATGAGCAATCTGAAGACACAATTTACTCAAACCACTTATAAGTACCATTATAAGTGGCAAGAATATTTTGCTTTCAAAAAAGGATGTCATCAGTTATGTGCTACAAGTTGCTTTGTGTAATGCTTGTCATTAACTTAAGATGAATCTCTAAGTACATAACGGAAAAAAATATTTCATCTCATGAGTAGAAGTATGAAATTTACAGTTTAGCATGCCTTTTACATGCATAACCAGTGCATGTGAATATTCATCAACATTAATTCATCTAACTCCAGTCACAACTCATTTTAGACTCTGAGGAATCAGTAATTTTTGTCTTTATTATGAAGAAAGAACAATCAGAGAGCTTTTTCATTCTTGTAGTAATGAGTTTTATATGACATTTAAGAATTTGGTTTTATGTCTCATAATGAGGTTGTTTGCATGTTTTTAAATGGAAGATGCACAAAGGTATACAGGACAAATAGCTAGGTCTTCATTTTTTTCTATAAGCTGGATGTGAGTTGAATGTTAAATTACAGTAATTGTGAGCTGTTTCAGTATTGCCTATTATGTACTAGACTTCATTTCAGAGATGGCTTTCCCTTAACTGAATGGGAATTCTGAAGCTGTTAAACTAGGCTGTTCTAGGATGCCAGAGTGTTTAGGGATTGCTGAGTTTCACAGACAAAATTTCAATAGCCATTTTACTGGAAATGAAATCAGGAATGTCTTTAGAAACACGAGACTTTGTTCTTGGAGAATAGGTACTTAACAAGCTTCAGCTCTTTACTATCTCAACTCCTCTATTTTAATTGTATAGAGAGCTGCAGTAGTCCTCTACATGTGGAAGATGCATGTCTCAGTATCACTTTTCATCCATGCATCTCATAACATTGTGGAAAAAAAGGTCTGTGTAATTTTTTTCAGCTTACATTTGGGAAAACTAAGGCCTGGGAGAATAGAATGATTTGTCCACCTCATGGGCAAAGCAGAGCAAATACAAGACCAACATAGGATTGTTTCCCACTGTGACCTGCCCGCATGTGCTTCAGTCCTGCTGTAACTGGGGAAAGGAAGGATTTTTCACACTGGTTGTTAAAGCTGAGTGAATATCTTTAAAGGGAAAGAAAATGTAAAGGTAATAAATCTTTCTAAAATGCTTTAAATACTTATGAACTGAAACAGAAACACTTTAGCCAAAATCGCACTTATATCTTCAAGAAGATAAAAGTTATGAGTAGCCAGTGTAAGTCTGCTGGTGACTTTAGACATGGTAACATTGCATAAGACAAATTAAAATCTAGCTAATTTCATGATTTTTTGTGTCATCATTTCTGAATTTCTAAAAAAAAAATTCTGTGTATTTATGAAAAAAAGATACATGTGGTCAGACAACAATATGGAAAGCAGACATACAGATCTGCTTGTAAAGTTGTGTAATACATTGTGGCAGGTGTACCTCCTCTAACAAAGCCCTAAAAAAGACATGACAAAAGCCTGTGAAACTCCCCACTGCAGCTCTTATCTCACCCACACAGTGGTGGTTAGCGGGTACAAAGGTGAGGAAACTGGGGTCCTCAACCAGTGCAGGGCTACCTGACCATATTTGACCGCAGATAGGTTCAACTAGGGTATAAATGAAGACCCACCAGTGAGGCATTTTGAGTTGGTCCTCCTGTCCTGGGTTCAGCTGTAACAGTTATTTTTTCTTCTGCTTAGTAGCTGGTGCAGCTGAACTCAGAACATGTCCTCAGAGCAGTGGGCCTGCAGTAGACCCACAACCAAATGGCTCCTCTACTAGACTGACCATTCTCTCACTAGAACAGTTAAGGAAGCTGAGCGACTACTCACACCATGTGTAACCACACCAGAACATCATGTCCTTTTGCACCTCAACCTTTCTATGGAGTCTGTCAAACTGTTTTGTGCTTTTGCTTTGTTCTTCTATTAAATAGGCTTCATCATGGTTGCATCTTTACTTTTATTTTTCTCTTATGAATGTGGTAAATATAATTGCCATGGGGCATATTTGCCCTTTTTTAAAGGGAAGCAAACCCATGTAGCCTTCTTGTGCTCTTTCTCTTGTTTTGTTATTGTCTTGAAGTGGTAAGATAACTTCTTTTATATATGTAATATGCATGTATATATGCATATAAAACTTAAAACATAAATATATATATTTATGTTCTCAATATTAGTGAATGGTGGTTTCTTCTTTAGCTACCTGAAGTTATGAAAAAGACATTAAGGCAGCAGATTAATTATTGAAATAGAACTCAGTCTTTATGAAGTCACACTCTAGGTGTTCATTCCCACTCCAGTTCTGTGACAAATTAGTAATTCTAATGAGTGCTCACATAGGAATTTCTATGCTGGCAGATCCTTTACTTTTGTGGCCATGGCAATACCATATCATGGGAGTTAAAAATTGTCTTGATTTCCCATAAGTAATAATAATAGACGGCTATATTTCTAGTGAAATTTTAGTGAGCAAGAAGGACATTAGATTGGGATAGTTAAAAATGTGCTTTCCACTTTGTTACAATTTTTTCCCTAAGGAACCTGAAATGGGCTTACCCAAATTATGGTCTATTCCATTGCTGTTCTTGACCTTAAGCGAGATAGAAACAGAAAAAATACCCCATATATTTGAGTCTATAGAACATTCACCATATGTATTTTTATTATATTATAGTTTGAAGGCTTTCACTACTGGTTAGAACTGGAAACCATATTACAAGTTCTATCTGCTCCAACCAGACTGGTGGTCCATTTAAGGGCCTAACATTGAACCACTGAGTTCAGTCTACTTTGGTGACATGTATCAAGTTGAAGCCATGAGTACTTAATGTGTTCTTTAATGTAAAAGTGAAAATCTGTAAAAGAAAGCAAAAAAAAGAAGTGTCATCAGAAGTAAGAACACTAGTATGGATATGTGGTGAAGTATTTGGGAGACAAGACATCATAGAAAAAAAGACAAAAGAAAAGGAAAGAAAAAAAAGAAGAGGAAAGGAAAAGAAAAGAAAAAAGAGAAAAGAAAAGAAAAGAAAAGAAAAGAAAAGAAAAGAAAAGAAAAGAAAAGAAAAGAAAAGAAAAGAAAAGAAAAGAAAAGAAAAGAAAAGAAAAGAAAAGAAAAAAGAAAAGAAAAGAAAAGAAAAGAAAAGAAAAGAAAAGAAAAGAAAAGAAAAGAAAAGAAAAGAAAAGAAAAGAAGAAAAGAAAAAAGAAAAAAAGAAAGAAAAGAAAAGAGAAAAGAAAAGAAAAGAAAAGAAAAGAAAAAGAAAAGAAAAAAAAGAGAAAAGGAAAGAGAAAAGAGAAGAGAAAAGAAAAGAAAAGAAAAGAAAAGAGAAAAGAAAAAAGAAAAAAAAAGAAAAGGAAAGAAAAGGAAAGAAAAGGGAAAAAAAAAAAAAGACGTGACTGTTTATACCTGAATTAATCAGTTCTGACTTCTAATATCCTGCCTGCTGAATAAACTTTAACTGGGAATGTAGCATTACATTCTTCTTACTGCATATGGGAAATCAATGTGATTTCTAACCCCACTAAATGTTATTAAGATAAATACAAGAGTAAGGGATCTGCCATTTTAACAATTGCCATATGAGCACTCCTCAGAAATTAGTGCTTATATATCACAGATTTCAGGTGCTGAAAAAGAGCACCAGGGACTGGGTAGGAAAAGGAATGGATTTCATTCTATTAATGTGCTTTCATAAAATTCAGAGTTAACACAGTTACCTTTTCTTCTTTCCTTTCTTTCCTTTGTTATCCTCCCCACCCCCGCCTCCCCCTTAGATTTTGTTAAGATGGAAACTCCAGTCTCAGCTTTGAGTATAGGATTTTTGATATTTGGGAAGATAATATCCTCCCCTCTCCCACCCCATCCCTCACCAATCCCTTTCTGTTCTAGTGGGTCTAAATGTTTCTACCTCTCAGGTACTGAATAATGAGCCTTTTTAAAAGGTACTGTAAGGGTACCGGAATAAGAGAACTGATAGATATTAAGTACTGTAAGTGTAACCTGTTCATTAGAACAGGTTGCCCAAAGAAGTGACAAATGCTCCAGCCCTGGCAGTGTTCAAGGTCAGGTTGGGCGGAGTCTTGGTTGATATGGTCTAGTGTGAGGTGTCCCTGCCATGGGAGGGGGGTTGGAATTTGATGATCTTAAAGTCCTTTCCAACCCAAACTATTCTGTGATTAAGAACCTAACTTCTTTTGTTTTATTTAAAACTCAGATAAGGATGTATAAAAAAGGGCATAAAGTCCAAGCACGTTTCATACTTTTAGCATAAAAAAATGTGATGACATCCTTCAGGTAGAGAGACATGGTGGTCCCCATTCAACACTTCTGCTACAAACACCCAGG
Source organism: Pezoporus occidentalis (assembly GCF_034315485.1). Lineage (NCBI taxonomy): Eukaryota > Metazoa > Chordata > Aves > Psittaciformes > Psittacidae > Pezoporus > Pezoporus occidentalis. The sequence continues at coordinate 3,642,414 of NW_026916315.1, forward strand.
ACATTGAGAAGAAGCAGGAGTTATTTTAGAAACTGTTTTTTCTGCCTATATATCCACTTCAAACACATGAGTAGCAGATGGCTTGATTTAACTGGATTTTAAGAATAATGTCTCTATCTTGCTTGCACCTTAAGTCTGAAATTCCTTCTTGTGTTTAACACCTTCATCTGAAAGAATTTGAACTCCTGATCTTTAGCACTCCTTTTTAGGAGTAGGCTTTGTAGCCTACTTTTCCTCCAGATTCTCTGGAAGTGTAGGGACACAGACAAGGTGAAACAGGTCTTGGAGGAAGCATAATGCCTGAACTGTTGTTACACTGCTTTGGTATGACTGGATTTGTGAGGGGGGTCAGAAGGAGAGATCCACAGGCAGAAGGGCCAAGAATGATGGACAGCTCTTGTTTCATCATCAGAAACTGAAACAAAAGTGAAACTACAGAAATCCTGCTGGGAATATCTATAAACAATAAATTGTTTAGAAAGCATGCTCCTTAAAAGACATGTTGACATCTACTTCTAAATAGGTTAAAGAAACATTATTCTTCATGCTGAAGGGGGGGTTTGGTGGTTTTGGTTTGGTGTTTTTCTTTGTTGTTGGGTTGTTTGTTGGGTTGTTTTTTTTTTTCAATTAGATATATATTACGTACAACAAATCATGATAACATTTTTCTTATGAAGGAAGAATAATGGTTTTATAGAAAACCATCTCTTATCAGCAAACATTTAATGTTAATTCATTGCGCTTACATTATACCACGTATATAATTATATTTATAATTTAAACATTTTTGGTATCTAGTTTCTTGTAACCCTTTATTTCATTATTACATTTATTTGGCGGCTTCATTATGAAGGTGAAGTTTATGATTGTTCTTTCCTTGAATAAAAAACTTTATAATTATCCTGAATTATGCTATCATGTAAGATGGTACAATTATTAATATTTAATAAAGCAACAGATCTATCTGCTTTTTTCCTATTCAATTTATAAATTATTTACACATTTATCTTTTTTTTTCTTCATCATCACACGATCATTGGTGAAAAAATATATTGCCCACCATATCCACTTTATGGTTACTTTTTTAAAAAGAAGGATTTATGAAAGGAAGCTGGAGTGCATCTAGTATACATATAAATGATTGCTTGATATAGTGTGCTGGAGCACTTTGCTGTCGTAAAAATTCTAAAAGTAAACATATACTTTTTTATAATTTCAACTGAATTTTCAAAATAAAAGAGAAAAAGGTAAAAGAGAGAGCAGTAAGGGTAAAAATTTATAAAATCTAATGGTAAAAACTTGTAGCCAAAGTAAAGACCTGTTGCACCCTTAAAGGTTGAAGAGATTAATGAAGGTATAATTAGTATTTACTTGCCCTGAACCCAGACATAAGTATGCCAAAACCAGACATAACCAGCAACTTGCATAGGCATTTTCTGATATTGGAAGAATATAAATAGCATGAGCAGTGTGACAAGCATTTTCTAACCACAGCTACCAGTATATATCTCTCCCTATGTATATAAAGTAACATGCAACCATAAAGGGAGAAAACAGAGCTGTGGTATAATTTCACAAACGGGGTACATGAAAATAAGAATAAGCACACTGTAGTATCAAAACAGGGTATGGAAAGCATCAGGTAGCTCCACCAGACAGTTGAACCAGGATATTCCAGCAGAACAACATAAATAGACATAAACCCTGACAAAGCCAGAAGTCCTCAGATAAGTCTAATTAGATGACGTTTGTTGATACAGGTGAGATCACCCCCTTTCTTTTGGGGATGAGGTGAAGCACCAGGCTCGAAGCACCAGGCTCAAAGCACCCTTGTTCAAGAAGAGGAGGGACTATGGTAGCATCTCTTCTGGAAGAGACATTGTAAGAGTAAAAATATTATGAGATGTCTCTGTGCCTGACTATCCTTCGGGACAGTACAGGATATGGACTCTATTTTCCCATGCCATGAGGTATTAAAGGTAAAAAAAAAAACTTTTCATACCAATTAGGGCTCTAATTCAGGAGAGCTGTTTATCTTCCATTTAACATTAAAAGTTTCTACAGTCTTAGCATTACATGTTTAAAGTTTGTTATGTATTTCACTTCCTTGCTGTGAATTCGAAACATAGAATTATAGAATCATAGAATCATAGAACCATAGAATCATTAGGGTTGGAAAGGACCTTAAGATCATCTAGTTCCAACCCCCCTGCCATGGCCAGGGACACCTCACACTAAACCATATCACCCAAGGCCTCGTCCAACCTGGTCTTGAACACTGCCAGGCATGGAGCATTCACAACCTCCCTGGGCAACCTATTCCAGTGCCTCACCACCCTAACAGGAAAGAATTTCCTCCTTATATCCAATCTAAACTTCCCCTGTTTAAGTTTGAACCCATTACCCCTTGTCCTATCACTACAGCCCCTAAGGAAGAGACCCTCCCCAGCATCCCTATAACCCCCCTTCAGATACTGGAAGGCTGCTATGAGGTCTCCACGCAGCCTTCTCTTCTCCAGGCTGAACAGCCCAGACTTTCTCAGCCTATATTCATACGGGACGTGCTCCAGTCCCCTGATCATCCTCGTGGCCCTCCTCTGGACTTGTTCCAACAGTTCCATGTCCTTTTTTATGTTGAGGACACCAGAACTGCACACGCTACTCCAGGTGAGGTCTCACAAGAGCAGAGTAGAGGGGCAGGATCACCTCTTTTGACCTGCTGGTCACACTCCTTTTGATGCAGCCCAGGATACAGTTGGCTTTCTGGGCTGCGAGCACGAGCTGCCGGCTCATGTTCATTTTCTCATTGACCAACACCCCCAAGTCCTTCTCCGCAGGGCTGCTTTGAATCTCTTCTCTGCTCAACCTGTAGCTGTGCCTGGGATTGCTCCCACCCAGGTGTAGGACCTTGCACTTGGCATGGTTAAACTTCATGGGGTTGGCATCAGCCCACCTCACAAGCGTGTCAAGGTCCCTCTGGATGGCATTCCTTCCCTCCAGGCTATCAACCGAACCACATAGCTTGGTGTTATCGGCAAACTTGCTGAGGGCGCACTCAGTCCCACTGAGTTGAACAAGACTAGTACCAACACTGATCCCTGAGGGACACCACTCATTACTGGCCTCCAGCTGGACATTGAGCCACTGACCACAACTGTTTGTGTGCAGCCATCCAGCCAGTTCTTTATCTACTGAGTGGTCCATCCATCAAATTGATGTCTCTCCAATTTAGAGACAAGGATGTCGTGCGGGACAGTGTCGAACGCTTTACACAAGTCCAGGTTGTTGATATCAATCTCTCTCCCCCTGTCCATCAGCTCCATAGCCCCATCATAGAAGGCCACCAAATTGGTCAGGCAGCATTTCCCCTTAGTGAAGACATGCTGGCTGTCACCAAGCACCTTGTTGTTTTTCATGTGCCTTAGCATGACTTCCAGGAGAATCTGCTCCAAGATTTTGCCAGGCACAGAGGTGAGACTGACTGGTCTGTAGTTCCCTTGCTCATCCATTTTCCCCTTCTTGAAAATGGGGGTTATAGTTCCCTTTTTCCAGTCTTCAGGAACTTCACCTGACTTCCATGATTTCTCAAATATGATGGCCAGTGGCTTCGCAACTTCATTCGCCAGCTCCTTCATGACCCGCGGACGGATTTCATCAGGTCCCATGGACTTGTGCACGTTCAGATTTTTAAGATGGTCTCAAACCAATGTACTTACCAATATTCCTTTTCCTGTGACTGAACATTAGATCTGAATATAAATCCTTCAGAATGGTTTCTGCTGTTCTGGCAGGTCAAACTATTTCTTCTGGAGATTCAGCTTTTGCCCTCCTTAGTTACACTGTTCCGTCCACTACCACTGAAAGTGACCCATAATTGAGTACATCAGCCTGAATTAAAGAAATGCAGTTCAAAGCATCATATCTAAATTAATATCCTGACTTTCCATTTAGTCTTCTTTGCACTACCAATTATGAAAATGAAAGACAGGGTATTTGGAAACTGAAAGAGGACTTTGACAAGGTTGCTAGCCTGCTATATTAAGGAGACCTTGCCGACTGCCAATGTTTGAGGGCACTTGCACGCAGAGAATCAAGGCCAGAATGAATTCTGAAGCTATTCAAAATGTGTTTTAAATAGATATGAATTTAGGCCTTAACCTTGTAACGCACTACCTCCTGATGACATTAGTGGGCAGAACATAACATCTTTGCCGTGAAAAGGAAAGTACAAAGCCATGTAATACATATGTTGGTGTTATTCACTGCAACATCTCTATCTGTGTATGTGTTCTGCCAATGCTGGCAGAAATGTTTCATGTTTTTGTACAGGGATATTTTACATGCTGCCTCGATAGCAAGACTGATGACTGGCAACTGACTTGGTAATAAAGATATAATATTTCTGTAATCCACTTAATTAATGGAAACAGCACTTTGCAGATTAGGTACTTCCTTTTGCAGGAACAGTTAATATTAAGCTCTTCTGAAGGCATACCACTTTCCTTTGAAGAATTCCAACTACAGGAATTAGTTGTAATGACCTTTCTGCTGCTCAGAACCTCATGCAGTTCAAGAAGGGGAAGTACCAAGTCCTGCCTCTGGGCAACGCCTTAAACACCAGGATATGCTGCAGGTCACTCAGCTGGAAAACAGACTGGGAGAAAATGACCTGGGGTTCCTGGTGGACACCCAAGTTGAACATGAACCAGCAGTGTGTCTTTGCTGCAAAGAAGGCTATTGCTGTCCTGGGCTGTGTTAGAATGAGTGCTGCCAGCAGGTGAGGGGAAGGGATCCTTCCCTCCTACTCAGCACTTTTGAGACTGCATGTAGAGAGCTGTGTCCAATTCAGGGCTTCTCAGTACAAGAGGGACATGGACATACTGGAGAGATTCCAGCAGAAGGCCACAAGGATGATGAAGGAACTGAAGCATCTCTCCTATGAGGAAAGGCTGAGAGAGCTGAAACTCTTCAGTCTGCAGTGAAGAAGACTCAGGGGGATCTTATCAATGTTGATGAATACCTGAAGGGAGGGTCCAAAGAAGATGGAGACAGGCTTTTTCCAGGGTGCCCAGTGACAGGACCAGAGACAATGGTCACAAACTGAAAAACGGAAGGTTCCATCTGAACATCAGGAAACATTTTACTGTGAGATGACCAAGCACTGGCATAGGTTGCCCAGGGAGACTGTGGAGTTTCCATCCTTGAAGGTATTCAAAAGCCATCCAGACATAGTCCAAGGCAACCGGCTCTAGGTGACACTGCTTGAATAGGGGGAGTTGAAACAGATAACATCCAGGTCTCTTCTATCCACAACCATTCTGTGCTCTAGACATTTCCTAATAAGTCTCCTAAGTCTAGGAAATGATGGAGCAATTACAACACTTAACAAGAATTTAGGACAGTATGTAAGCAAGTAACCACTTAAAACTGCAGATGTCATTAGAACCCTGAATTTCTGTGGTCTGTTTTCTGCTGATTGCCAGAAATTTTTATTTAAGTATAAAATGATAAGTGATGATTCTAAATAGTTTGCATAGGTATGCCTCACTTCAACTTTATCATTTTTGGTAATTGTCTTCTCTGCACTCTTCAGATTTCATTTGCTGTGGAGGAAAAAAGATTTTTCATTTACCTTTTCTTTCTTTTTTATGCATAGTTCTGTTTGCAACTAGTTTTATCAACAATTTGTTAATCTCACACCAAAGTGCAGGCATAATTTACAATTTATGAGTTTGTTGATTTTTTTTTCTACTCAGGTGTGTCTGTGACTGATAGCTCTGTGGAATTCTGTAGGTTTGATTAATTATTTTGCTTCACGTAACAAATCATGTTGCAGTCATATATTGCAATCCTATAGTTAGAAACATTAAAGAAAAATACAAGTTTTGATGTTTGGGTTTTTTTTTAGAATTTAAATTACATGAGTAATTTTTAAATTATTTGATAAAAGCCTAGACAGAAAAGGGGATAGTAAGTGTTCGATACTGCTTCAGTGATCACTGTTATTGTCATAAATGATTTGGTATTTTTCCCTGGTACTGTGCTCTACTGCAAAACAAGCTGCCTTTTCAGAATACCTAAGAAATACAAATCTCCTGTGAAATGATAACAAAAGCACAAAGGAAAGAAGTTTAAATTAGCCATTAATATTAATATTTATGTATATTAAAAACCAGAATAATAAAACCCTTGACAAAACTATGTGAGAGTTCACCAAAAGTGGGGGAACAAGGAGGTATGTTTCAACACCAAATTTAGTCTATGAACAGATTGACTAATATGGCTAGATTGTATTTAATGGATCAGAAATTGCCCTCCAGTGCTATGTATTGTACTGGTGCAGTTACTATTGATACATAGATGCCTCATGTAAATGTTGATTTGCCTGCAGATGCGTTTAAAGGACATAGATTTTTTATTTATTTATTTATTTTCTTTCCAATAAGGGTACTTGCTTTTATGTATGGAACATCCTTTCTCAACTGAGAGCATCAATAGCTAGTCATTTGCTAGCTTTGCCATCTTTCTTTGGATGTTGGTTTACAAAAATCAGGCTGTGATTTTGATTACTCTGTAATACACTTCCAATCACATGAAGAATTTTCTAGGATAGAAAGTAAGTTTGTAGCGCATGGAAGTGAAATGTTTATATTAGTTTTGACATGCCATCTAGTTAATAAATCAATATGCCTCTCCTGTAGACACATGATCGAAGGGGTTAGCCCACTCTTTTTATAAACATTGAATTACTCTATGGATGTTTAAGGAAAAAAAAATGAAGTTACTATGGGAGAAAATAGTTTAATTTCAAAATAATTTCTGACTGATTCACCTTTCTTGTACTAAACTTTGAATCACATTAAGAAAATTCTTTAATCAAGACATCTTATTCTGAGTAGAAAAAAGAAACCATTGGTGATTTCTGTAAGAAATTTTGTTATTTCATTGCTATTTCATTTGGCAGTATTACTATGCTTATTCAGGCAGCCCTCTTAAAAATTTCAGTGCAACTAATTTGTACTGTCATATGCAATATTAGCTTTATTTGTGGCATAAGGTTTACAGACAGATAAGCAGTATACCATAACTACAAGAGAAATCAAGTATTACTTCATCACTCTGTATATATTTCTTCTTTGTCATCATAACAAGGCATCATTTTTCCCAGTCCCTACAATGATAAAAATATCAAGGGATAATTTAGTATTGTATACTAATTTTATAAATAAATGTATCAAAAATTTGTAATGAAAGTATAATCCTTTTTGGTTTTGACCAAATGATTTATTAGATGTACCAAATCTCTTCAGCTGCTACTGTGCTCACTGTTTTCAAGATTCGAACCCATGAATCCCATTGATTTCACTAAACATTATATCACCCTCAAAATTAACAGAAATATCCAAATCTTTGGGATGAAATATCTTATTTTACATGAAGAGATCTGCACAGGTGAAGCTACGGGTTATAGCTTCAGTTTCATCTTTGACATCTAAAATCAGATCTTTATCATAACTTACTTTTTTGGTATTCCTCTTATATGAGAAAGATTTTAAGAGTAAAAAATAAACAATAAAAAACTAAATAAACATTTTGTTATGACCATAAAGCAAAAGATAGAATACTTATGTATTAGTAGAATCTTAGGTGCCTGTTTTGCATGCACAGAGTAGCGCCACATGGTCCAAAACATAATCCAGTTTCCTACTGATGTCACATTGAATTTCTGTATTTCAAATTTATTTAAGTTTTTGGCTAATCATTAAGATACATAAAATGGCTTATTTTAGTATCTTATTCAGGTTGCTTTTTAGTTGAAAATAGAGATTATATTTAGAGATCTTGCCAACATGATTGCACATTCCTACTGTGGAGCATAACTTTATCAAAAACTTAAATAAAACAATGGAATGGACACCCCCCAACAAGCAGAGAAAGATCACAAACCTATATATCACTGTTGGAGGTACCGTCTCACTTGGTTTTCCTGTTATGCTCAACAGACTAAAGTAATTACTACTCTAAAATGACTTGCTCACTAGACCATAAGAGATTTTTATTTTGGACTAGATTATGCTGACTCTGCAGATCAAATAGTGTCATTACCACACGTATGGCTCTGGGTTGCCTAATGGATCAGTCACTGGTTGAGATGTTGGGACTCTAGTAGCTCTTGAGACACCCTGATGTGAACCCCTGCAGTTCAGTTTCATTTGAAAAGGACTGCATAAAGCATTGGGTTAGGGTTAATTAGTGTTTGTCCTGGGTTCAGCAGTAGCAGTCATTTTTCTCCTTCTTGGTAGCTGGTGCAGTGCTGTGTTTTGACTTTTGGCCTGGGAGCAGAGCTGATAACAAGGATGTTTTTGTTTGGCCAAGGACTTTGTGAGCCTCATGCTCTGCCAGGGAGGAGGGGAAGCCGGGAGGAAGCAGAGACAGGACACCTGACCCAAACTGACCAAAGAGGTATTCCATACCACAGCACGTCATGCCCGGGAGGTAACTGGGAGTTAGCCAGAAGGGCTGGGACTGTGGGGTTGGAGGAGGTATCAGTCAGTGCTTGGTCGGGCTTGGGGGGGCAAGTTATCAGTTGGCTGGTAGTGGTGATGAAATTCCAAAATACTGGAGGGGCTCACTGACCTAGATACTTGCCCATACTATCCCATACACGCTGCCACTCATGACTGTCCAGCCTCAGAGAAAGTCTCTTGGTCCTTCTACATCGTCATTTGACCCCAGACAAGACCCAAACCTGACTCTGCTTAACTCTTGAAATCAGTCGTGGGCAAAACACACTCTGTATGCGTGCTAGCATGGTGATCCCCATCATGATCAGCAAACAAGTCCCAAGGATACCCAAAGGCCATTCAAAACCTTCAGAACTCTCAAACGATGCTGCTGTACTTGTCACTGGGGCTGGTGTAGCTGCTGTGTTTGCCGGCTCTCCCACCACCAGTTTCACTTCTGAGTCCAGCTCTTCCTCCTCTGCCTTGCGGGGAAATGCTGCGTCTCCTGCGTCCTCCTGGCGCTTCTGGGTCTGATTCGTTTCTTGGCCGGTGGTATTGTATTCTCTTCCCTTTTTATTTCCTTTATCATTGTTATTATTGGTGGTAGCAATAGTGATTTGTGTTATACCTTAGTTATTAAACTGTTCTTATCTCAGCCCGTAGGAGTTGCACTCTTTCGATCCTCCTCCCCGTTCCTTCAGGAGCAGGGAAGGGGAGAGCCCCGGTGGGGGGGGACGGGACCTCGATTACTCTCAGCCCGGCACCACTCACTGGGAGTGAGTGAACAAGCTGTCTGGCTAGGGTTTAAACCACGACAGTGTTTGGTAACCATTTTTCTGGGAAAAAACAAACAAACAAACAACAAATAAACCACCTCCATTGAATTAAGGCAATAATAAGTGTTGCCTGAAAGAGTTAGTTCAGATGTCAAGGTTTATGCTGTAGACATCTAATTATAGACAAAATGAATTCCACCTAAAAATTCCTTGGTAAAGAAAGAAATGAAAGGATATCTTAATGTCCAGTCACTATATTTCTTATTTGCAGTTTCAATGTACTTTAGAAAAGGAAATCAGAGTAATTTTGCATGTTCAGGAAGAAAATTCCAATTTATGATTGATTAGAAGCAGCATGGGAAAATGAAAGAATGAAGTTATATCAATTGGAGACAAGAATACATTTGTATTTCCAAGATCAAATACAGGATATGATTCTGTAAACTGTTTTCATTGTTCTAACGCTGACCTTCTATAGGTTACACTAGACTTAAAGTAATGTCCTCCTCTGATGCCTTTTAAACCAATTACCTCAGTTTCCCAACAGAGAAGATAAATTTTTTCCCCGTGTTTTTTTGAGTGCACTGTTTGAACTGTGAGAGGTAGTGGCTAGAGCGGTTCTTAAAAAATACTTGAAAAAAAAAAAAAGGTGTTAAGGTAACCATTTTTCTTCTCATTCTCCTTTGTCCCAGGGTTTTAATAACAGTAGAAATAATTTAGGTTAATAATGAATAGAGCCATTTTATCTTTTAGGATTTTTGACAACACTCTGATAGTATTGTTAAGGTCTGAATTGTGTGACAGCCAAAAAAAAACATTAATCAAAATATGCAATTTTAAGTTTATTGAGTTCCTAGTGCATCTCACAAAATGAAAGAAAACATTTGAATTCTGAATATGTTCTAAGTTGAAGGTCAATTCCTTTAATCATTTAATACAGGATTAAGATATAATAAAAATAATTTTGTACCCCAAAATGTTTTCATCAATTAGCTTAGAAATCCATACCAATTAAGAGGTACAACACTGATGGTTTCAGAGGTACAACACTTTTGATGATTTCCAAAGTTGCTTTGAAACCTGAGTTTTGTTGGCTTAAAGAATCCTCTATATTGCTCGCTATTTTTAGACACAGTTGACTGGGATTTTACAAAAGGTCTTCAAGTTGTTGAAAACTACTGACTGTTGAAAATGGTTTCAAAAAATCTATTCTATCAATTTTGTTAAAAGAATGTTTGTTACTATATGTATTTTGCAGAATGAATGAAACATTTCATGGATATTTTTCTTTCTAAAAATATATTACTTAAAATGAAGCCACATATTGTGCTCAAATATTTTAACATACTAAATTCAATGGCTCAAGGGAAAAATCAGTCTATTTTGTCATTTTCCATTTTTTCTTATTACTACTATTTTTTATTTTTGCATCTAACCCTTTCTTCCTTTAGAGTAGCGACATTTACCCTCTCTGGATTTCAATATCTCAATTTGATTTATTTGCCCACAACAAAGACAAATGCAATCATATGCTGGGGAGAAAGGAAGCAAAATTCAAAAAAAAAAAAGAACATCCCTTTTAATTTAATGTGAATCATACATTCTGAAGTATATCATATTTTCTTGCCTTGCCTAATTTAGTTCTCTAGTGATGACTCACTAGTGAATTTGCATGCTGACTGCTTGTTATTAGAGCCTTCTCAATATAGAACAAGTCATAAAAGAGTTAAAAGGGAGAGCATTTCTTTTCAGAATGGAGGAACCTTTAACATCTACCAAAATTACTGTCAGCAAGTGTTGAAGAGAGAATACCCTTAGTGACTGAACGAAACAGCTGTTTCAAAAAACTTTAAAACATACTTCATAGATATTGTCTCTTTATCTCTTTTCCTTAGAGCATTTCAGAGAGCATTAAAAGTAATTAGGGATTTTCTAGTTTATTCTATGCAATATTTGTCTGTCATTGAAACTGTTAATATGAGTAATCAACATCCAGGAGCTGGTTTTTGCTTTGGTGAGCAATCCAGTGAGTTAAATGAGTAGTTGTCTTATATCTTGAGAGATACACAGGGACATTAAATCTAGTACAATAAGTTGCCTAAATATGGTTAAATGCGTAGACCATCACTCTGAGCTAAATAACGTATGTTACTCCAAAGATCATAAGTAGCTCCTAAATTTTTATTAAGCCTGTTTCACTCATTTTTTATTAAACTTGAGAGCTGTGACCTATCTAGAGATTTCTGGTTAAATTAAGCTAATTGAAGACTGGAAACAGCTATGGTGAGAAAGGAGTATATGTAAATTAGTTAATAAAAATTTAAGTTAATGAATAAAATTAACTCGGGAATGTGATTTTTGCTTTTATGATATCCCTTTTCTATAAGTACTATAGCCTTATTGTATGCACAATTTAGGGTCCCTTTTCCTCCAAAATCCACAAACCACCATTGTAATGTTATCGTCGTACTTTGTTTGTCAATGGTTAGGTTCAGTCTTCTAAATATGTGGGGTATTTTTCATGGGAAGAGATGCAAAGGGTCCTTCCCCATGATACTTCAGCACCAGAGGCTTTTCTCTATGAATGAATGCATACAGGATACTGAGATGAGTCAAGTGACATGGTATCAAGGTCAATATATGCTGTTCTCACACAATTTAAAGTGGAAAGTAAATAGCACTTGGGGTGGTTCTGCTGAAATAAACTCCTCATTCATGATGGTGAATTTTTATCCTAGTGATATACAAATGAAGCTTCAGTGGTAACCATTGCAAACTCCATTTTGTTGACAGTAACCTAGCAGTAAGTCTAGAGTTCTGTAACCTAGCAGTAAGGCTAGAGTTCTGTATTAAAAGCAGATAAATACAGGGGAACCCAAAAACACACAGAGAATCTGTGTTTTTTCTGACTGATCTTGCTGTTAATGTACTTACCATGAACTCAGGAGACCTGGCTTCAACTGGATAAGTAACTTTATTTTTTTCCTTATAAATCCAACAGAAAACACACCAATAATTACAAAAATCTATGAAAATGATGTTCTTTTACAATGTGCATGATGTTTCAGACTTCTTAATCTACTTTCTTCAACTTCAGTTATCTTAGAGAAAATCCTCTGGGTTTTTTTTGTGTAAAATGCATGTGAATGTTACATACTTTTACATCATGACAGTTACTTTTCTTGAAGAGTAGGGATTAATGGGAAAAAAAAAATTGACTAAAACAAAAAAATGAACAAAAAAGTGAACTTGGAAACTCATAAAATTTTCCATGGGAGTACAATTTTAAAATGTTCTATGGGAGTACAATTTTTTTTATCTGAGATATTGATAAAAATGATACTGTAACACTGTGGGTTTTAAGCTTTTCAATTTATACATTTCAGATCTTAACAAGAAAGGTGTGAAATAACAACCAAAGTGAAGTAAATAAACCATCAGTTGCTGACATTGTCCCTTTCATCATCATTTAAGAACGGTATGAAGAATTATTATTTCTATTTGACGACAGAGAAGAAAAAATATTATTATGAATAGCAAGGAATATTTGTAACTAAGAAAAGAAAAACTGTATTCTCAAAATGCACTTATAGAGTGATTTAAATATAACATATTTAATGAAGTTTATGATTAAAGTGTTGAATGGTATTTAAAGTTTGACTTGTAGTTTCTATTCCAAAGTCAGACTGATATGTTACTATGCTATGTTTGTATGTGTCTACATATGTATGTGAGGGAATTAGAGATTGCTGGGATGAGAGACTCTGTCTCTCATCATCAGAGTGTACCATAACACAATCTTTGATTTTCAAAAAGTGTCATCCTACACATGCATACAAATCAAACACAAAGCTTCATAAGATTTTGTCTTGTACAAATGTCAGTGTGAAGTACAAGAGAAGAATTGAATTCTGGGATCAAATAAAGGTAACATCCCATCACCATGGGACAAAAGCCATTATACACTCCTACACCTGCTTTTTCTAGCTTTGCAGCAATTCCGTGGGTAAAATGATGTTATGTATCTCTATGCATTAACTTTCATTCTGAGAACATATGAATCTCAACTATTCACAGTGAAAGCAAAGATCCCTCTTGTGGTCCCACAGCATTTAGTGCCCTCCGCAGGATATTTTAGATGGGATTTTAAAAACTGTTTATTGTTGTAGTTGCATGGGTTCTAGCAAAAATTATGCAATTATCCTTTTAAAATTCACAGGAAAATATGCAATCAGCATAACATTATTTCTATAGTAGCAAGAGGTTACATATTTCACATATATTCTTGAGTCAGTCTTAGGTTATATAAACCTAATTCAGGGAAGGAAAGGTACATCACCGCTTTTTGATGACAAACTCTATGTCACTATTAGTGAAACTTTGCTCTTATATTAATGCATTCATTTAAAACTAGACATTTGTGTATGAAATAGTAATGTATGGAATGCATGCAATGAAATAAAGGGGATGAATATAGGAAATTTGGCATGTCAAGTTACAAAGGCAAATAACATAGGGAGAAAATACTGCTGATTCCAAAAATACATTAATTTGTATATAATAGATGTCCATAGACCATTATGTAGCAAACATAGAGCAGCTAGCTTGCTATATCTTGTTTCAACCTATTTGGATCAAATTATGATTTCCTCCATACTCTAGAATATAATAAGAAACGATCAAAAAGAGAGAGTATTAGACATTTTAAAAATAAGTGCTTCCATTTTTACCTAAAAATTCCAACCATTAATAATCCAGACAGTTACCACCTTCCAGTAATTTTGAACTTTGAAAAAGCCAATGGAAAATACCTCATACCAATCCATTTAATCATTACTTTGTTCTGCCTAGTTTGTGCAATGAAATCAATGAAAAATAGTTGCTTTCATGCAATGAATTCTTATATATTAGTGTCTTAAAATTTTCATCAGTAAAGTCATAAAGATATTGTTAGAGCGGTTTTGTATTTTTTGTCTGGGCAGACCTGTGTGAGCCAATAAATGTAACAAAACAGACGCCAAAATGTATACAGATGGTCTCAGTTCCCCAAATCCTGTATGCTTACAGTCATAACCAACAAACTTCACAGAACAAAAATATTGTTTCTGATCTTTCAAATTCCTGGTTATCACATTACATCTAATCAATGAGCAAATATTGATTTGAGGCATGAAGGGCAGGATTTAACTACTGAAAGCTGGTACACCACTTCTGCTTTCTTAATCTTGGCAGTTAATATTTTGTGCCAATTGTTGGACGACTGTGGAATAATTACAGGCCTTCTGGATCTGTGCCGATGCAGCATAGTAATCTATGCAAAATAGTTTTGTACTTCCTTATATTAATTTTGCTTTAATTAGCCAAGATTGAAAAGACTTATACAGGCTATTGTTACGCACAGTGTGTACTGAATGGGTGCAAGCCTGCAAAGTCAAGCCTTTCCCTGCTATCTTGTGGTGAGGAGTGATGATGAAGACGCGCATCTGACTTTCTCTCAATCTGCCTTCCCCGTGCCAAAGTATTTTTATCCCATAGCAATATAAGTATACAACCTGCAGGCAACATGCAAGGTCTTAAGAGTTGTGTTTGTTGAGTTGTGTATTGAGAAATCACAAAGAGCACTTAAATGTTGCTTTGGCAGCTCACTTGGTCCAGGGTTTCCAACAGATCGTTAGTCTTTCAGAAAAACATATTGTGGATCTGGCCATATGTAGTTGTTAAAGATAATGTGGCACTGTATAAGAGTGTTTTAGCCTGCTGTCCTAGTTAAATCCCTAGTGAGATAATTACACTATCCTACTCTGAATAGCTTTTCCACCCCTAAAATTTCTTTATTTCTTCTCATAAACTGTTGTGGATAACTACAGTGTGTTGGTAAGGAGCTTAACAGATGTCACACACAATGTATTACTCATAAAAATGCTATCGGCCTCTTTGGTTTGAGGTAAATTATGTACTCCTAAATTTATAGCTTTTGTGCTGAAATATTGAGTGTGTGCATAAAAAGTGTCTCAACCCAGACAGAAATATTACACCATCAAGAAGTTTCTCTAATATAAAGGGAGGAAAAATTCTGGAGAATTGTTCCCTGGAAAAAAAAAAAATAAAAAATTAATCCTGAGGATTACTTTGTTAGACAAAAATCAGTATAAATAAGGAAAATCTCAGGAAAACCATCTCTTCTGCTAAAAAAAAAACCCAAACATTTCCTAGGCAAGTAAAATAAAAAAAAAAACCAAACAAAACAAAACAAAACCAACCCAAGCAAAAATATTTTATTTAGAACAGGGAAAAATTCTTCTTGACAAAGTTGTTATTAATAAAGCCCTTGATATTTCCAAGGTGAAGGTTTTATAGCTGTTAGAATTCAGAGATTTAACAGACAAAGTGTGAGTCCCTATAGCTGCATGCAGTTATGTTCATTAATATACAAACTAGATTCAGATTGCTGTTAATTGTTAGGTAAGTTTATCCTTATATGCTTCCAGGAAAAGAAAAATAAAAAAAAAAAAAAAAAGAAAATATTTGACAAGAAGAAACATTTTGCTAATGTAATTAGGAAAACTTTCCCACCTTCATACAAGAGAAATGCTGAACTCTATTTAGAATCTTTGAAAAAGGATTTCAAAGTGAATACTGCAAAATGATACAGTGTACTCTTGTATGTAAAGTAAAAGAGGTAGGAATAAAAAGGCACCTGTAGCACGGAAATATTGCTGCTGGTTGCATATCTGAAGGGAAGAAACTTGTAGTGGAAAAAGGAACTTTCTTTTATGTATATCGTGGTTTAACCCCATGCTGTAAGTCAGCCACACAGCCATCTTGCTCATTCCCCCACTTTCTTCCCCCCCACTCTTGCCCTCCCCCCCCCACTCCCAGAGGGACAGGGAGGAGAATTGAAAGAATGCAACTCCCATGAGTTGAGATAAGAACAGCCCAGTGACTAAGGTATAACACAAACCACTGCTGCTGCCACCAATAATAATAATGATAAGGGAAATAACAAGGGAAGAGAATAAAATACCACCCATTGATACCCAGCCCGACTTAGCAGTGAACTAGCCCTTCCGAGTAGCTCTCAGTTACATCCTGGGCACAACGTGCTGTGGTATGGAATACCACTTTGGCTAGTTTGGGTCAGGTGTCCTGTCTCTGATTCCTCCTGGCTTCCCCTCCTCCCTGGAAGAAAATGGGACTCAGAAAGTCCTTGGTCAGACTAAACATGTGAGCAGTAACTAAAACCATCAGTGTTATCAGTGCTGTTCCCAGGCCGAAATTCAAAAACACAGCACTGCACCAGCTACTGCTGAACCCGGGATAGCATCCAGCCCTTATTCCATACCATTCACATCATGCTCAGATTCCACATTTTCAATATACCATTGCTCTTACACGTATACATATATATATATACATACACACACACACACACACACACATGTACACAGAGATCATTCCTTAGTGCATGGACCAATCCCTATAAAGCTGCTGAGTCCGTTTGGTCCATGATGTCGGGTTCCATCTCTTATAACAGTCTTTTGGGGCAGGAGAGGGTGTGTGCAGTGTTAGACCATTGCCTGCTGATGCTGATTGTTCCTTCGCCACAGAACTCATCTGGTTCATCAAAGTTCATCATACTCTGTTGGTATGATGGTCAGAGGGAAGTCAGGGCCAGTTGCTGGTGACCTGAAGACATCTAGCTGGTGGGCTATAAAATTATTACATAGCAGGCAACAGCATACAATTGAGTTCATTGGCTGTTTCCCCCTAAAATCAAATCCCCTTGAGGTATACATCAGATTTCCCCATCTTCCCGCATTACCCACCAAGTATATCCAGGTCCCTGAGCAAAAGCAATACCACGAGTGGGTTTGCCTTTACCTGAAGCAGGAATAACCCAGACCGTCTTCTCCAGCAAATTCTTTATGTGCACCACAGGAACTTTGTGCCCCTCTACAGTATGTAAAAGTTCTGACTGGGCTGGGCCAGCCCTGTTGTCAGATCCTCTGGTGTTAACCAATTGGTGTGTATCCCAATGCTTGAAAGTTCCGCCACCCATTGCTCTCAGTGTAGTTTTTAACAGCACATTGTACCGTTCGATTTCCCCAGAGGCTGGTGCATGGTAGGGGATGTGATATACCCACTCAATACCATGCTCTTTGGCCCAAATGTCTATAAGGTTATTCCGGAAATGAGTCCCATTGTCTGACTCAATTCTCTCTGGGGTGCCATGTCACCACAAAATCTGTTTTTCAAGGCCCAGGATAGTGTTCCGGGCAGTGTCATGGGGCACAGTGTACGTTTCCAGCCACCCGGTGGTTGCTTCCACCATGGTAAGCACATGGCGCTTGCCTTGGCGGGTTGGTGGGAATGTGTTATAATCAATCTGCCAGGCCTCCCCATAGTTATACTTCAGCCATCGTCCTCCATACCAAACAGGCTTTAACCGTTTGGCTTGCTTAATTGCAACACATGTTTCACACTCATGAATAACCTGGGCAATAGTGTCCATTGTTAAGTCCACCCCTTGATCACGAGCCCATCTATATGTTGCATCTCTGCCCTGATGGCCTGAAGTGTCATGGGCCCACCGGGCCAAAAATAATTCACCTTCATGTTGCCAATCTAAGTCCATCTGAGCCACTTCAATCTTAGCCGCTTTATCCACTTGTTGGTTGTTCTGGTTTTCCTCAGTAGCCTGACTCTTGGGTACATGGGCATCTACATGGCATACCTTCACCAGCAGGGTCTGCACCTGGGCAGTGATATCTTGCCACAGTGCAGCAGCTCAGATGGATTTACCTCTGCGTTGCCAGTTGCTCTGCTTCCACTGCTTCAACCACCCCCGCAGGGCATTTGCCACCATCCATGAGTCAGTACAGAGATAAAGTACTGGCCACTTTTCTCGTTCAGCAATGTCCAAGGCCAGCTGGATGGCTTTCACCTCAGCGAACTGACTCGATTTACTCTCTCCTTCAGCAGTTTCTGCAACTTGTTGTCCAGGACTCCATACAGATGCCTTCCATCTCCGATGCTTTCCCACAATACGGCAGGACCCATCAGTAAACAAGGCACACTTCCAGACTGTTCCAAGGACTACTGCATGAACTATCTCTCATTCAATTTGCTCAAAGGCTTGTTGTTGCTCAGGGCCCCATTTAAAATCACTTTTCTTCCTGGCCACATGATAGACAAGGCTTACAATCCAACTGTAATTTGGGATGTGCATTCTTGTCGTGGTTTAAACCCAGACAGGTAACTCGTTCACTCATTTCCCCCCCTTTCTTGCCCTCCCCCTGCTCCCAGAGGGACGGAGAGGAGAATCGAAAAGAATGCAACTCGCACGGGTTGAGATAAGAACAGTTCGGTAACTAAGGTATAACACAAATCACTACTGCTACCACCAGTGATAATAATGATAAAGGAAATAACAAGGGAAGAGAATACAACACCTCAGCACCAGCCGACCGATAACTCGCCCTCCCTCAGCCTGGATACCTCCTCCAACCCTGCAGTCTCCCAGCCCTTGCTAACTCCCAGTTACATCCTGGGCATGACGTGCTGTGGTATGGAATACCTCTTTGGTCAGTTTGGGTCATCCCTGGCAGAGCATGAGGCTCACAAAGTCCTTGGCCAAACCAAAACATCGCTATCAGTTCTGTTCCCAGGCCGAAAGTCAAAACACTGCACTGCACCAGCTACCAAGAAGGAGAAAAATGACTGCTACTGCTGAACCCAGGACAATTCTCCAGAATCCCACAGCACCCAAGAAAGCATGTGTTTCTTTCTTATTAGCTGGTGGAGACATTGCTGTTATCTTGTTGATCACATCTGTGGGGATCTGGCGATGTCCATCTTGCCATTTTATTCCCCCAAACTGAATCTCCTGTGCAGGTCTCTGTTTTATGGCAAAACCGGATTTCAGCAGGATTTGAATTATTTTCCTCCCTTTCTCCAAGACTTCTTCCGCTGTATTGCCCCACACAATAATGTCATCAAGGTATTGCAGGTGTTCTGGGGCTTGCCCTTTTCCAGTGCAGTCTGGATCAGTCCATGGCAGATGGTAGAGCTGTGTTTCCAACCCTTGACAGCTTGATGGCATTGGGGTACACTGTGCATCCGTACCTACTAGAGCCTTATACTTCTGTGGGACTGACGTGCCAGGACATCTGATCCACACAGTCCAGTAAATCTGATTGTTCCCTACTTCCACCTGGCTGGAGGCAGGGCCCCTGTAATAGTCATCACAACATTGGACACTTTAATTGTAGACTAAAGGGATTGGTCTTTATCACAGGAGCTGGAGTAAAATCAGCTCTTCCACTCCATCTGGGAACCTGCTCACCAGAGACTGAAGCCACAGCTTTCACTGATGATCATCCTTGACCTTTGTTCTCCTCTTCACTCACCCGTTCCTCCAGAGCTGAGGTAGGTTTTCCATCCCACTTCCCCATGTCTTCTCCATGATCCCACAGGTAAAACCATAGGGTGGCCCATGGCGTATACCTTCCATATCTTCTCTCTCGAGCAGTAGGATGCCTTTTGTTAGTAAATGAGACGTGTGTTAGTACACGTGAGGAGCTAGATAGATCAGATAGATCATTTCTCAATTGTTTGAGGTCCTGGACAGCTTTTCCACAGCTGAAATGATGGAAGGGGTGAGATTGTCTAAGGCTGAGGGACTGTTTCTCTCTTGTAATTGCTTTGTAAATTCCCCCTTCTCTATCAAGTGATCCCAGCTGCTTGGCTTCCCTACCTTCTAGTTCGTGACCGTCAGCCCCATTGTCCCAGCATTCGAGCAACCAAGTGATGATGTGCTCCCCTGGTTGACAGGTAAAATCTTTTTGCATATTCCGTAGCTCGGTTGAGGTCTGAGGTTGAGAAGTCACCTCTTCTTCTTCTTCCTCTGATTCATCTGATGATGACCCCTGATCAGATGCTGTCCCTGGTAGTAAGTGCATTGCTATTGTTTCTTCATCTTGTTTCTTCATCTTTCTTGTCTCTTTGTTTTACTCTTCCCCTTGCATACAGGGGCGACTGATATTGGCATGAATTGGTCCTCTGGTTTAGCTACAATGCTTATCACTGTGGTTGGAGTGTTTGCAGTATCTGTTGTTGGAGTTTGTGTAGCTGCTGTACTTGTCACTGGGGTTGGCGTAGCTGCTGTGCCTGGAGCTGGAGTAGCTGCACTGTCTGTTCCAGTCAAAGTTTGAGTAGCTGCTGTACTTGTTGCTGGGGCTGGTGTAGCTTCTGTGCCTGGAGCTGGAATAACTGCACTGTCTGGTGAGATAGAAGTCTGAGTAGCTGCTGTACTTGTCACTGGGGTTGGCATAGCTGCTGTGCTTGGAGTTGGAGTAGCTGCACTGTCTGTTGCTTTGCCATCAGATCCAGGGACATTTTTTTCCTTTTGAAGGTGCAGCATAGTGTTGAACAGGGCTCTGTAAGCATAGGCCAAGCCCCAGCACATTGCCATGATTTGTCCCTCTCTGGTATGGCCAGAATGACAACACATCTCATTTAAGTGTTTTACTAATTTTTCTGGATTTTGCACTTGTTCAGTGATGAAGTTCCAAAGTACTGGAGAAGTCTACTGGCCTAGATACTTGCCCATACTATCCCACACACCCCACCACTCATGACTGTCCAGCCTTGGGGAAAATCTCTTGGTCCTCCTATATCATCATCTAACCCTGGACAAGTCCCAAACTCGACTCTGCTTAACTCTCAAGATCAGATGAAATGGTCCTGGGTAAATTACACTCTGTATGCATGCCAACATGGTGATCCCCATTACAATCAGCAGGCAGGACTCAAGGGTACCTAAAGACCATTCAAAACCTTCAGAACTCTCAAATGATGCTGTAAAAGGTTTGGGGGGGGGGGGGGGGAGGGTCTGGGAATGTAAGGGAATGTCTCCTTCATGGGTTGACCACCCAAGGAGGGGAAAAAAGATGTGTAATTGCTAAATGCGTAATTGCTATATACCTCCCAAAGTATAGAGGTGGTGACCACACTGGGAACGCAAGCCAGATCAGTTTCATGATCAATGATTCTATTTCATTACAAGTCACTACCATAAAGTACAATGAGACATGAACCTTACCCCAAGGCCCTCAGACAATAAACACTAACACAGCAAATACCAGCTGTAAGTAAGGTACAACATGCTGAAACTGTGAGATCAAGGGCAACAACTTTGAGAGCCAATAAATCAGCACTGTGATGTATGACTATTAGCCCGAAACAATGAATGCTTATCACAAATACGATTAGACATACTCTGGTCAGGTATGTCAATAGCTCAACTGTTTGTACCCCATGTTGAGTGTCAAAAAGAACTGTCGTGGTTTAAGCCCAGTCAGTCAAGCATCCACTTGCTCACTCCCCCCCCTCCCCCTTCTCCCCCCCTGCTCCCAGAGGAATGGGGAGGAGAACAGAAAGAATGTAACTCCCACGGGCTGCGATAAGAACATCCCAGTAACTAAGGTATAACACAAAACCACTACTGTTACCATCAATAATAATGACAAGGGAAATAACAAGGGAAGAGAATACAACCTCTCACCACCTGCCAACCGATACCCAGCCTGATCCGAGCAGTGATCTAACCCTTGCAGATAACTGCCCCCAGTTTATATACCGGCATGATGTGCTGTGGCATGGAATACCTCTTTAGCTAGTTCGGGTCAGATGTCCTGTCTCTGCTTCCTCCTGGCTTCCCCTCCTCCCTGGCAGAGCATGAGGCTCAGAAAAGTCCTTGGTCAGAGTAAACATTACTGAGCAACAACTGAAAACACCGGTGTTATCAGCATTGTTCTCAGGCTGAGAGGAAAAAACACAGCACAACACCAGCTACTAAGGAGGACAAAAAATGGCTGCTACTACTGAGCCCAGGGTGAACATTTTGTGTAGTATTTGGTGTTTTACAATAGAAGACGGTCTTTTAGAGTGATGTTGTCCTCTCAAGACTGAACATTATCAGAAAAACATAACAGTCCTGTCAAGACTCTAGTCTTTGAATTTTTTTTTTTTAAAAGCTTGAAAGTAGCAAGTTTCAGTGAAAATATAACAAAGAAAATGATCAGTTATATTTTGTAGGCAAATGTTATGATTCCTGGGCATACGCGATTCATTATTTTAAAAGTACTTAGTATCAGGAATAACAGCACAAAAATTTGCTTTTTGTTCAATGTCCAAAGAAATGCTTAAATAATGTTAGCAGCAGAATATATTATTTACAAATAATCAAAATAGTTTGATTTTTTTTCTTTTTTTTAAAATCTCCACGTTTCCCTTAACTTTTTCAGTTTTAACCTGAATTAAAACAGTAAGATGGGGCAGAAGCAGCTGATCATTGAATCCAGCTCCATGTTGGGATGGACATGCACACTAGGTCATGAATAACATCAGGGCCCCACACTCAAACTCTCATCCAAGTACTCTGTAGTGCATAACATGCATACATAATTATTAAATAAATAATATCAAATATGTCACATATGTTCATATATACAGACAGTACAATATATATATCCCGGATCAGGGATATCACCAGGGCGCTCCCCAAACTGGTGCACCGGACAGACTACTACCCGCTGCTGGTCTTCCAGACAGGTGGGGAGGAAGCTGCTTCCCGCAGTCTGAGGGGGATGAAGAAAGACTACAGGGCCTTGGGGCGGATGGTGAAAGAGTCTGGGGCTCAAGTGATCTTCTCCGCACTCCTTCCATCTTCCACTGATGATGTGGGAAGGAATGGGAAGATTCAGTTCATGAACAATTGGCTACAAGACTGGTGCTACAGGCAGGGCTTTGGATTCTTTGATAATGGCTGGTTTTATAGGGCACCAGTCTGGACAATGTCAAGTGAGAAAGGTTCGACTCACAGAGGCAAAAGGATGCTGGGGCACGAATTAGCAGGGCTCATTTGGAGAGCTTTAAACTAGATTCGAAGGGGGATGGGGTTGCTGCTGGGCTTGCCCCAGTGGGGCAGCGCTCCAGAATTAATGAAGACTGGGAGGCCTCCTATAATCCTAGGGTGACATCGGTGTGCTCAGCTTGCTCCCTGGAATGTCTGTACACCAATGCGCGCAGCATGGGAAATAAACAGGAGGAGTTGGAAACCTGTGTTAAGTCAGGAGACTATGATCTGGTGGCAATTACAGAGACGTGGTGGGACAGCTCACATGACTGGAATATAGTCATGGAGGGCTATGTCCTTTTCAGGAAAGACAGGCCAGCCAGGAGGGGTGGTGGGGTTGCTCTTTATGTGCGGGAGGAACTACAATGCACCGAGTTCTGTCTGGGGACAGATGACGAGCGAGTTGAGAGTCTGTGGGTGAGAATTAAGGGGCAGGCTGGCAGGGGCGATACTGTTGTAGGTGTCTGTTACAGACCACCGGATCAGGGTGAGGAAGTTGACGAGGCCTTCTACAGGCAGCTGAGAGCGGCCTCACAGTCACAGGCCGTGGTCGTCGTGGGGGATTTTAACTTCCCTGATGTTTGCTGGAAGGACCACTCGGCAACCCAGCCGCAGTCCAGGAGGTTCCTCCAGTGTGTGGATGATAACTTCCTCCTGCAAATGGTGGATGAGCCGACCAGGAGAGGAGCGCTGCTGGATCTCATCCTAACAAGGAGGATCTGGTTGAAGCAGTAAGGGTTGAGGGCTGCCTTGGTTGCAACGACCACGAGATGGTGAAGTTCAGGATCTTGTGTGGTAGGACTAGTAGAATACCAAGTAGAATTGCAACCCTGGACTTTAGCAGGGCAAACTTTGGCCTTTTCAAGCAATTGCTAGGGGAAATCCCATGGGCAAGGCTGCTTGAAGGAAAAGGGGCCCAAGATAGTTGGTTGATATTCAAGGACTGCTTTTTCCGTGCTCAAGATCGGAGCATCCCGACACGTAGGAAGTCAAGGAAGAGGGCCAAGAGACCTGCGTGGCTAAATAGGGAATTGCTGGGTATGCTCAAGTGGAAGAGGAGAGTTTACAGGCCATGGAAGGAGGGGTTGGCCACTTGGGAGGAATATAAGGCTGCTGCTAGGGGATGTAGGAAGGCAGCTAGGAGGACTAAGGCATCCTTAGAATTAAACCTGGCAAGAAGGGTCAAGGACAGCAAAAAGAGCTTTTTCAAGTGCATGGCAGACAAAACTAACACCAGAGGCAATGTAGGCCCACTGATGAACGGGATGGGTGCCCTGGTGACAGAAGATGCAGAGATGGCAGAGTTACTGAATGCCTTCTTTGTCTCTGTCTACTCTGCTGCAGGCAGTCCTGAAGAGCCCTGTACCCCGGAGACCTTAGATGAAGTCAGGTCGACGGAACGGTTTGCCTTAGTCGATGAGGAATGGGTTACAGATCAGTTGAGCAATCTGGACATCCATAAATCCATGGGTCCAGATGGGATGCACCCGCGGGTGCTGAGGGAACTGGCGGAAGTCATTGCTAGACCACTCGCCATCATCTTTACCAAGTCTTGGGAAACGGGAGAGGTGCCTGAGGACTGGAGGAAGGCAAATGTCACTCCAGTCTTCAAAAAGGGCAAGAAGGAGGACCCGGGTAACTATAGACCGGTCAGCCTCACCTCCATCCCTGGGAAAGTGATGGAACACCTTGTCCTTGGTGCCATCTTAAGGCATATCAAGGATAAGAGGGTTATGAGGGGCAGTCAACATGGCTTCACCAGGCGGAAATCATGTTTGACCAATCTCTTAGCCTTTTATGAGGAAATAACACGGTGGATGGATGATGGCAGAGCGGTGGATGTGGTCTACCTTGACTTCAGCAAAGCATTTGACACAGTCTCCCACAGCATCCTCACAGCTAAATTGAGGAAGTGTGGACTGGATGATCAGGTAGTGAGGTGGACTGCGAACTGGCTGAAGGAGAGAAGCCAGAGAGTTGTAGTCTATGGGGCGGAGTCTAGTTGGAGGGCTGTAACTAGTGGAGTGCCTCAAGGGTCAGTACTGGGACCGGTCTTATTTAATATATTCATCAACGATTTAGATGAGGGAATTGAGTGTACTATCAGCAAGTTTGCTGATGACACTAAGCTGGGAGGAGTGGCTGACACGCCAGAAGGCTGTGCTGCCATCCAGCGAGACCTGGACAGGCTGGAGAGTTGGGCAGGGAATAACTGGATGAAATATAACAAGGGAAAGTGTAGAGTCCTGCATCTGGGCAGGAACAACCCCAGGTTCCAGTATAGGTTGGGGAACGACCTGCTAGAGAGCAGTGTAGGGGAGAGGGACCTGGGGGTCCTAGTGGACGACAGGATGACCATGAGCCAACACTGTGCCCTTGTGGCTAAGAAGGCCAATGGCATCCTGGGGTGTATTAGAAAGGCGGTGGTTAGTAGGTCGAGAGAGGTCCTCCTTCCCCTCTACTCTGCCCTGGTGAGACCCCATCTGGAATATTGTGTCCAGTTCTGGGCCCCTCAGTTCAAGAAGGACAGGGAGCTGCTGGAGAGAGTCCAGCGCAGGGCAACTAAGATGATTGAGGGAGTGGAGCATCTCCCTTATGAGGAAAGACTGAGGGAGCTGGGTCTCTATAGTTTGGAGAAGAGGAGACTGAGGGGTGACCTTATAAGTGTCTATAAATATATAAAGGGGGAGTGTCACGAGGATGGAGCCAGGCTCTACTCAGTGGCAAACAATGATAGAAGGGGTAATGGGTGCAAGCTGGAACACAGGAGGTTCCACTTGAACTTGAGAAGGAACTTCTTCTCAGTGAGGGTGACGGAACACTGGAACAGGCTGCCCAGGGAGGTTGTGGAGTCTCCTTCCCTGGAGGCATTCAAAACTCACCTGGACACATTCCTGTGTACCCTTGTCTAGGTGCTCCTCCTCCGGCAGGGGGATTGGACTAGATGATCTTTTGAGGTCCCTTCCAATCTCTAGCATACTGTGATACTGTGATAATAACTATACATAATATCATGCATACTAATTCCATTATAATAAGCCATGAAAATAAAAAAAACATTCAAAACAACCTATGTTTGGGGTAGACACTGAGAAATGTCAAACCATGTAGTTATTTTGCATGCTTGTAGAACAATCTTACTGTCAAATGTACTCAATTTACTTTCAAGATAAAAATTTCTCATAAGAGAGAAATTAAAAGGTGCTTTGCAAATAGGGTGGAAAGCAAACACTAAAGCTGGAGCTTATATCTACATATGGCACCCATTGCTCTGTTGTGCCTTCAACAGCTGCACTACCCCAGCACAGGGAAAAAAATAAAGAAATGTTGAGGGTCATTGTTAAAGTGATTCATCACAGAGCCTGAGAATTTTCTTACTTAACAAATGGTGTGTCTCATAATGGGGCATCAAGAGGATTTTTTTGGTTGGTTGGCTAGTTTTCTTTGGTTGGTTTGGATTTTTTTTTTATTTATTTATTTTTTAAGAAATCACTGAAACATGGTGTCTGAGTGAATCCTAGAAAACTGTTGAAACTACACAAAATGGAAGTCCCTCTGGCTTTCACTACAAACTTGTTTGTCTATAAGCTCAAAAGCAGAGCTGTACATTTTCATTGTAAAGGACATGTTTAGATTTATGTTTCTAAATTATCTGGAGGGCCAGCTAGGAAATCAGATAATTTATCTCTTTTCATTTAACTCATTTGTTTCTCTGTCTAGTTTTCTACCAGTTTTACTATTTGTTAGGCAGGAATTTAACAATTCAACAACTACTGATGTCAATAAATGCTGGATACAATACTTCAGTAACATAGTTTGAAAAGACTTAGTCATTCAATTATATACATAAAATTAGTAAAATAAAAGAGAAATCATACATTAAGATATGTCAGATGTTCATGCATAGACCCATCAGATGGCAATTTTCTTTTATTCCCAATCACTTCTTCAAAGTACAGATTCAGTGACCATTAAAAAATTGTACTGTATGTATTACGTCAGAATTTACAATCTCAACTTTAACTGAAACCAGAATATATCACTTTAGTTTTCTTTGTCCATAGTAGTCTTCATACTTTTAAGGTATTTCAACCTAGTTTAAAAGACCAGATTAGGAGCCAGTGAGCTTGTTTGCTTCACCTCCCTGTGGTTTTGACTGTTGTTACTTTTTCATTCAGAGCACATTGGCTCTGGAAATAAGAACAAATTACTAACTCTTGAAATTAATATGGAAGTGGAAACATAATACAGCTGTATTTTCTAACATGAAGTCTGTTGAAATTAATTGGTGGGGATTCTCGTGATCATGTTTGAAATGTAAATTTATCATGTATGTGAATACAATGGAGGGAGATAGTAAGTGGCACAAAGTAAGTAAGATAGTAAGTAATCACAAAAAAAAAAAAATCGTTCTGTCATCTTCCAACCTCCCCATTAAAAAGATACACCTTTTATTTGCCTTGGAATATGTTTTCTTTTGTTTGTTTGTTTTTTCCTGAAAGCTTACATAGCTTTCCATGTAGCCTTTGTTATGGTTTAAGCCCAGCAGGTCACCCAAAACCATGCAGCCGCTTGCTCACTTCCTTCCGTTTCACTCTCACCTGGTCCCAGAAGGATAAGGAGGAGAATCAAAATAATGTAAATCCCACAGGTTGAGATAAGAACAGTCCAGTAACTAATGTATAACACAAAACTACTACTGCTACCACCAATAATAATAATGATAAGTTAAATAATAAGGGAAGAGAATACAACTGCTCACCACCCACAGACCAATACCCAGCCTGACCTAAGCAGCGATAAAGGCCTCCCAGGTAACTGCATCCAGTTTATATACTGGGAATGATATGCTATGGCATGGAATCCACCTTTGGTTAGTTTGGGTCAAGTGTCCTGTCTCTGCTTCCTCCCAGCTTCCCCTCCTCTCTGGCAGAGCGTGAGACTCAGAAAATCCTTGATCAGAGTAAACATTACTTAGAAACAACTAAACACATGTGTGTTATCAGCACTGTTCCCAAACTAAAGTTCAAAACACAGCACTGCACCAGCTAAGGAGAAAAATGACTGCTACTGCTGAATCCAGGAGACCTTTCTCAAGAGAAGGAAGGAAAGAGCAGTTTTGGTAGGAGGCTTGCCAGACTGGTCAAGGAGGCTTTAAAATAGATGTGTTGGGGGAGGGGGGCATCATTCCATCCCAACACACCCAGTCAGTTGCCAGCACCTATAATAAATGCTCGGAGCAATGTAGAGATATCCCAGCCACTCCAGCCAATGAACCGGCCTCGGAGCTCGGCTCAGATGCCTCTATACAAACTCCCATAGCATGGGGAACAAACAAGAGGAATCAGAGATGTGTACACGTCTACGGGGGTATGATATAATAGGCATCGCAGAAACATGGTGGGATGGCTCCTATGACTGGAGTGTTGGAATGGAAGGTTACAGGCTCTTTAGGAAAGACAGGCCTGGCAGGCAGGGAGGGGGAGTTGCCCTTTATGTTAGGGATAGGCTGGAGAGTATGGAACTCTGTCTGGGGACAGGTGAGCAGTTAACAGAGAGTTTGTGGGTCAGGGTTAAAGGGAAAACAGCTATGGGAGACATTACTCTGGGGATCTGTTACAGACCACCTGATCATGGAGAACCTGCGGATGAAGCACTCCACAGACAGATAGGAAAAGCCTCACGCTCACAGGCCCTTGTTCTCATGGGTGACTTCAACCACCCTGACATCTGTTGGAAGGACGGTACGGCCCTGCACAAGCAATCCAGGAGGTTCCTCAATTGTGTGGAAGACAACTTCCTTCTGCAAGTAATAGAGGAGCCGACAAGGAGAGGTGCCGTGCTTGACCTCGTGCTCACCAACAGGGAAGGGCTCATTGGAAATATGATGCTCCAGGGCAGCCTTGGATGCAGCGATCATGAGATGCTCAAATTTGAGATCCTCAGGACAGTGAGAAGAGCATGCAGCCAGCTCACTGCCCTGGACTTCAAAAGAGCAGACTTTGGCCTCTTCAGGAACCTGCTTAGGAAGGTTCCATGGAGTTACAGCCCTAGAGGGCAGGGGGCCCAAGACTGTTGGTTGATATTCAAGGATCACCTGCTACAAGGTTGCATCAGGAGTGTTGCATCCCAACCAGAAGGAAGTGCAGCAGGAGGGCCAGGAGACCTCCTTGGATGGATAAGGAGCTGCTGAGGAAAATTCAAATGAAAAAGGAGGCTTATAATAAGCAAGGACAGGCAGCCTGGGAAGAGTACAGGGATTTTCTCTGGGAAGCTAAGGACAGGGTTAGGAAAGCTAAGACCCAGTTAGAATTAAACTTAGCAAGAGGTATTAAAGATAACAGGAAGGGATTCTACAAGTATGTAGCAAATAAAAAACAGACTAGGGAGAATGTAGCCCCCCTGAGGAAGCTCTCAGGAGAACTGGCTACACAGGATTTGGAGAAGGCTGAGGTTCTGGATGACTTCTTTGCCTCTGTCTCCACTGGCAAGGGCTCTGACCACACCACCCAAGTCTTGGAAGGCAGATGCAGGGACTTTGAGAATGAAGACCATGCTCTCACTGTAGGAGATGAACTGGTTCGAGATCATCTTAAAAATCTGAACGTGCACAAGTCAGGTGAAGCTCCTGAAGACTGGAAAAAGGGAAATATAACCCCCATTTTCAAGAAGGGGAAAATGGATGAGCAAGGGAACTACAGACCAGTCAGTCTCACCTCTGTGCCTGGCAAAATCTTGGAGCAGATTCTCCTGGAAGGCATGCTAAGGCACGTGAAAATCAACAAGGTGCTTGGTGACAGTCAGCATGGCTTCACTAAGAGGAAATCCTGCCTGACCAAATTGGTGGCCTTCTATGATGGGGCTACAGAACTGATGGACAGATGTAGAGCAGTTGATGTCATCTTCCTGGACTTGTGTAAAGCGTTCGACACTGTCCCACACAACATCCTTGTCTCTCAATTGGAGAGACATCAATTTGGTGGATGGACCACTTCGTGGATAAAGAACTGGCTGGATGGCCGTACGCAAAGAGTCGTCGTCAATGGCTCAATGTCGGGCTGGAGACCAGTAACGAGTGGTGTCCCTCAGGGATCGGCGTTGGGACCAGTCTTGTTTAACATCTTCATCACTGACATGGACAGTGGGATTGAGCGCGCCCTCAGCAAGTTTGCCGATGACACCAAGCTGTGTGGTTCGGTTGATACGCTGGAGGGAAGGAATGCCATCCAGAGGGACCTTGACACACTTGTGAGGTGGGCTGATACCAAACTTATGAGGTTTAACCATGACAAGTGCAAGGTCCTACACCTGGGTGGGAGCAATCCCAGGCACAGCTAAGGGTTGAGCAGAGAAAAGATTCAGAGCAGCCCTGTGGAGAAGGACTTGAGGGTGCTGGTTGATGAGAAAATGAACATGGGCCGGCAGTGTGCGCTTGCAGCCCAGAAAGCCAACTGTATCCTGGGCTGCATCAAAAGGAGTGTGACCAGCAGGTTGAAGGAGGTGATCCTGCCCCTCTACTCTGCTCTTGTGAGACCTCACCTGGAGTATTGTGTGCAGTTCTGGTGTCCTCAACATAAAATGGTCATGGAACTGTTGAAACAAGCCCAGAGAAGGGCCACGAGGATGATCAGGGGACTGGAGCACCTCCTGTATGAAGATAGACTCAGAAAGTTGGGGCTGTTCCGCCTGGAGAAGAGAAGGCTGCGTGGAGACCTCATTGCAGCCTTCCAGTATCTGAAGGGGGGTTATAGGGATGCTGGGGAGGGACTCTTCGTTAGAGGCTGTAGTGACAGGACAAGGGGTAACGGGTTCAAACTTAAACAGGGGAAGTTTAGGTTGGATATCAGGAGGAAATTCTTTCCTGTTAGGGTGGTGAGGCACTGAAATGGGTTGCCCAGGGAGGTTGTGAATGCTCCATGCCTGGCAGTGCTCAAGACCAGGTTGGACGACGCTTTGGGTGAGATGATTTAGCGTAAGGTGTCCCTGCCCATGGCAGGGGGGCTGGAACTAGATGATCTTAATGTCCTTTCCAACCCTAACGATTCTATGATTCTGATTCTATGATTCTATGATTCTATGATTCTATGCCTGCAACAGCCTGGAATTACTTTCTGACATGAAACAGACTCATAGATCTTAACATTCATTTTACAAGAGTTAATACAAATGCCAAATAATTCAAAAAGTTTTAAAAGCTGACATTGAATAACATATACTAGAGCAGTGCAATACAGGGTGCATTAAATAATGCAAAGCATTAACTCTAATAAATCTGGATTGATTAACAGTAGCCAAGAAATATGCTTGGAGCTAAAAGGAACAAGAAGATTGGAATAAAGATTATCTGATTTAAAGCAGAAATCATGTTTACAGTGATTTTCATGGATGCATTTCAGAAGCAGTGTAAACAACTTGTATTGAAAATATGCAACATTAATAAATTTAGTTATATATTAGAAAGAGAAAAGCTGAGCAGTTGAGATCTGGTGTTATTTTTTCTTCTTATGAAGATTTTGCAGTACTAGATACACTCAAATGCAATAAACATTTTTTCACAAAACTCTGAATAGCAATAAACATGTGAGCATGTTAATTTCTGGGTATATGATGTATAAAAAAAAGCCCTCTTTTTTCATTAACTCAAGAGCATTTTACCAATTTCTTTTTAATTTTTGTCCCAAAGTATTCTTTCCAGTATTATTTTTTAGCATGATTTATTTTCATCTTAAATAAGGCAGAATAAAATTTTAAAAATAGATATTAACTTAAATATCAATAGATAAAATTTTCATTTAAAATTTGAAGGTAGTTAGTGAAAAGAATTAAATTTTTTTTTTTTAGCAGTTTAGGAGGGCTTGGTGGGGGGGTTTTAAGACACAAACAAAATCTGGAGTGTTATATCCAAAACAACATTCAAGTCTGCCAACCTAAGGTTCTTGTAGTGTGAAGAAGGACCTGAATTTCACAGCAGGCTTTTCTCTATATAATTGGCTAATCCTGAGTCTGAATCCTAATAAATGTCTGTGTTTCTGCTTTGAGAGACAGTAAAAGGAAGAAACGAGTTGCAACCTGAAGCTGTTTTATAGCTTAGACTTATTTGTAAATTAGAGCTAGCTGTCTCTTTAGTTAAAAACTCACAGAAGATTATCATTCTTTATAATCCAATGCATAAAGATTGGAGTCCTATTCTACAGATAACTGGAACAATAGTTAGACAAATTGCACAATAATTGGTGTATGAAGAATAAAGGCCTGACTCACACTTCTAAAAGCACAGGTTTTAATCATTCAACTTATAATAAAACTCCTTTAGGTGATAACAATACCATTCTTGTGTTGTTTTTTTTTTTCTAAAGGCTAGATAGTAAATGTGAAGGTTCACTGATAAAAGACCTGCACAGTCTTTAGCCTCAGGCACCAGAATTTCATGAGAGTTCAGATCCACCTCTTTGGAAGAAGTCTGTATCAAAGACATTTTTGTGGTGGTGTGGACCCAACACTAACATGCATTGCAGATTCATAAATAAACAGATATTTGAAAATGGTATTGCTTTTATTCACCTGTCCCTGACTGTGACAGGTTAGATTTTGATTACAGCTGCAATTGAATTAATAATAAAACCTTCCTGCACATGGAAAATCTCCCTTTCTAGGTCATCATTTCTGCATATGTACCCATCCAGAGTCAAGGCACTGTCCTTCTTCATATTTTTATACGCACCCTTATCCTGTAATGTTTACTTCAGAAAAACTGATATCTGGAGGAATAAAAAAAGAAAATAGTCAATTTTTACTCCTACGTATACATAGCTATACAAGGGCCAACCAGAACTTTCTTCCCAGTTGTTGTGGTTTAAACCCTAGTCAGACAGCTTGTTCACTCACTCCCAGTGAGTGGTGCCGGGCTGACAGCAGTCGAGGCCCGCCCCCCCTCCCCCGGGGCTCTCCCCTTTCCCCTCTCCCGGAGGAACAGGGAGGAGGACCGAAAGAGTGCAACTCCCACCAGTTGAGACAAGAACAGTCCAGCAACCAATGTACAACACAAATCAACACCGCTACCACCAACGACAACAATGATAAGAGAAAATAACAAGGGAAGAGAATACGATACCACCGGCCAAGAGAACGAGTTCCACCCGGAAGCCCGTGTCCTTCCAGGTAACTCCCAGTCACCCCCCACCCCAGGCATGACGTGCTGTGGTATGGAATACCTCCCTGGCTAGCCTGGGTCAGGCGCCCCGTCTCTGCTTCCACCTGGCTTCCCCTCCTTCCTGGCAGAGCATGAGCCTCACAAAGTCCTTGGTCAGGGTAAACATCACTTAGCAACAACTGAAAACATCGGTTTCACCAACACTGTTCCCAGGCTGGAAGTCAAAACACAGCACTGTACCAGCTACCACAAAGGAGAAACATGACTGATACTGCTGAACCCAGGACACCAGTCCTGTCCCTGGGTTAATGCAGATATTGTATTTCAGGCAGCAAAAAAACTATGCTCACCACAGGCAGTAGTATGTAATGTACATCAGAGTGACACACATGTACAAACCTTTAAGGATTCCCACTTGAATGTTTTTTTGGTTTCAGCAGTTTTCAGTTATATTAAGAAGATATCTAAAGGAGATTATTTGCAGACGATGTTTGCATTGTCCTATATGGGTTTAGGAAGGCAAATATCAAGAGAGAACCTTTATTTTTGTGCATCAATGTACTATGAAGAATAAAAAACAGCATTTGAGAATTTGCTACTGTTGCCTGGAGATATCTTATTTACTGAAAATTATAAGTGAGGTGAATAGTAATTTAGGTAGGGGTGTGGAGTGTGGGAGAAGAGTTTAAATGTAGAGCATACCTTTATCTAAGTAATACATAATATTTCAAAATCCTTGAAATACAGAGCATTTCTTATTCTACTGTTTGGATTTCATTCAGAGAGGTGTTATAACAATTTTCATCTTGGCAACAGAGAGGAAAACAGTCACATGCAGTTGTTTTTTTATGTCAGTACTACAAAGAGCAATTTCTGATTTTGATCACCTTTTTTCTCTTGAAAGACAAGATGATCAGGTTCAGGAGCCTATTTTTCTGTTTTCATTTCTTCACTCTTATGTTTTCAAGACAAAAAGATAAATAAGCACTTTATATGTATATTAATTAGTACGGCACAGACTGAGTCACCAGCCAGTCCCTGAGGTAATAGTTTACCTATTTAGAATTTGATTTTTTTCTTGGTTTGTGTCTCAAATAAAATCAAACATCTTTTCTCTGTTTTGCAAGTACTGTGATACTAATTAAAGGATAAGATACTCTCTTACAGTCTATTTCTCTCAAACTTAAAACGATAGATTGAAATGTGGTCCTTTGAATCCTGTGTTATTCCCTCCTCTTTGACTACAGGCTTGGACACCATGCTACAATCTAAAGGAAAAAGAGCCAGAAGCAGGACACAAGCTACCTGCTTTGCTTCACCTGTTCAGGAAGAATGAATAACTCATTGCATGAGACCAGTTCACATCCAGATTCTGAGATAACCAACCAAGCTAAAGGTTACCTAATACAAAAGTAATTTATATTTTTCCCCAGTTTTTATATGTTAGGGTCAAAAGAGGAGTTTGAAATTTATTGGAAAATGGAGATGCTCTGAAAACACTCAGAAAAATGGATGGTGGCTCTGAGCATTCGCACATGAAACCATAACCTTAAGCATAACTTATGAAGCTATTAACAGAGGGAGATGAGATTTTTTTTCAACTAATTTAAATGCACTGCCAAGAAAGCAACTTGCAAAACTGGGTAAAAGATCTAGCAAAGTTGCATCATATCCTTCTGTAGAATATGCTTCTATAAGCCCATCCTACAAACACATTATTGTAACATGATTTTAGAGCTCTGCTGAAGAACAGATTTGGAATTCAGAATTGGATCCACTCTAGACAAAACACTTCTATGGAGTACTAAGCCCTAAACAGTTTTATTTCTACAGACAAAAGCTTGTCATAATATTGTGCTACAGATATTAATACACTCCTAAAAAGTAAATATTTTTTCCTTTTAGTAAGAAAGGCGAAGCTCCATTGCAAGAGTGGCTCCTTCACTGTCTTTTGACAAGGGTAAACCCTGATCCACATTATTACTGACCTTGGTGCACATGCAACTGTGGCCTCAGTGAGCCTCAAAATTCACATATAAATTTGCTACATTATTGCAGGGAAAAGTTATGTTTGATCTTTTTCATTGTCTTTGAAGGAATTACAGTGATTATATCCTGCCTGATGGTAATATATCAGAGAAAAGGAGAAGACCATGAGGAAGCTTAACTTGCTACCACCTGTAAAGTTAAAAGCCCTCAGGGCTTTTAAAAGAGTTAAATTCCACCAAGATTAGGAAAAACTGTAAACTTACCATAGGACCCAGATTCTTTTTTTGCTTTAAGATAAAGAAAAATAAGAAACCATGAATGAACAACAAATCCATCGACTCTAAGTGAATAGAAGGGCAGATATTAGCTTAAAAAAAAATCAGAATTTTGCTTTATTAGTAATATAATTTATCCTGTAATTATGCTTAAAAATTACTGATTGCATTTTCTCCCTAGGAAAATGAGTTTCTAGAAAATGTGTAATATTTCTAATATTTGATAATATGTTAGACATTCTTAATGTTAATATATTTTCTATGTTAATATTATTTTGACTGTAGTTGTATGCTTTTCTCAATCCTGCTTTCTCTCTCATCTTCCATACACATCCTCTTTTGCCTTCCATACACACTGTTGCAGAATCATATTCCTAGTAAATAAATATTCCTAAACATTCTACTTACTTACCAACACAGAGGAATATAGCTGAAATTACTTAGTACCTCAGACATACTCGGGAGGCAAAACTTGCCCCACTTTAATTTTTCACACTGCATTAATGGTTTCAATCGGAAATTTTGAAAAACAGTTTCAACAGAGATAAGGCATTTACAGAAGAATTACCAAAGTTTCTTCAGGAACTTTGCTATCCTCTTATGCTACATATTATAGATTACATTTACATAGTATCTATTGCAAACTCTCCAGTGGGGGAATAGTGATTGAAATGAAGATTAACTCTGCTCCAAATTTCACACAGCACAGACACTGAAGGAGCTGAATGTACTTGACGTCTCATAGCAAGAGGTCTTTACACACCAATATTCTAGGGAACTTTTTCTTCAATGCAACTAATAAGAATATGGGTTAAGGGCGAAATCTAAAGCCTTTTTTTTTTTTTAAGGAAAAAAAAAAACAAAACCAAGCAATATTACATTATATGTGCTAAAAATTGAGGATATATTAAAAAGGAAACTGCCTGCCTGAATGCACTGTGAAAATGTTCCAGTTATGTGGCCTAATATCTTAGTATATACAAAAAAAGCAGTAAAGAATGGTATTGTCATCTAACCTACACAAAATGTAATTACAGACATTTCAGGTTTGACATATTGTTAATTAAATATTGATTTGTCAGAGGATGTACTCAGCCATCAGTATTTTTCTTCCTAATTAGAATAATGACTGCTCCACATGCCAACAGTTATGAACCTATCTGAAATAACTGTAGAATTAGAAATGTAAAAAAGCCTTAAATAATGCAGCATATTGCACCTCAATAATGGTTAATAAATTAGACGTAGTGTGTTCCCTATAATATTTAATTAGATAGTCCATATCCTCCCCTATTGGGAGTA
The DNA here is from genome assembly GCF_034315485.1 of Pezoporus occidentalis. Lineage (NCBI taxonomy): Eukaryota > Metazoa > Chordata > Aves > Psittaciformes > Psittacidae > Pezoporus > Pezoporus occidentalis. Next base: position 3,679,328 of record NW_026916315.1, read on the forward strand.
GACTTAGTGTTTCTTAGTTCACATTTATCCTAGAGCTTTGTGCTCCAGTTTGTCATGAATAAGTGGTTGGAACATTGTGAAAGAAGTCCAGTTACACACTTTTCAGTGTCATCAATATGGTTCTTAGTGGTTATATAAGCAAAGCAAATACAGAATTGATAAAGAAAGCCACTCTTTCGCTCTGAGGAAGAAGCTGCATACCACTTATTTCATATTAAATAGTTCAGTAGCTGAACTTTTTTTTAATGATTAATTTTTGCAGTGCTTATGCTCCATGGATGAAGAAGGGACTTCTATTTTCATTGCAATCAGTTTCTCGCTTTTTAATCAACATTAATTTACTGTTAAATTCTGATCTTTTTTGTCATGCTGACATAAGCAATATCATGCTAATTTCTACTGACTGTTCTCTGATTAGTGAGTTTAATGTGCAACTATTCTCCCTCATCTACAAGTTAAATTTCTACTCAGAAAACGTATACTCTTTCTTCAGCTTTCATATTAAATACCACAGGAGCATTTCCTCCAAGGCAAAGACCATCTTGCATCTTACCTCTTTCAAAATATTTCTCTGACTTTTTGTTAAGTGAACATTTCCTCACTGCACCACAATAGAAGCATGGAATGATAGAATCAGTTAGGTGGGAAAAGACCTTTAAGATCATCAACTCGAACTGTAAACCTAACACTGTCAAGTCCACCAATAAATCATGTCTGTAAGTGTCACGTACACATCTTTTTAAATACCTCCAGGGATGGTGACTCTACTGCTTCCCTGGGCAGCCTGTTCCAATGCCTGAGTAATCTTTCAGAAAAGAATTTTTTCATAATATCCAATCTAAACCTCCGCAGGAGCAACTTGAAGCTGTTTCCTCTTGTCCTATCAGTTGTTACTTGGGAGAAGAAACTGACACCTGCCTCACTACAACCTCCTTTCAGGCAGTTTTAGAAAGCGATAAGGTCTCTCCTCAAACTGATTTTCTTCAGACTGAACCCCAGTTCCCTCAGTCACTCATAAGACTAGTTCTCTACACCCTTCACCAGCTTTGTTGCTCTTCTTTGGCCATGCTTTAGCACCTAAACATCCTTCTTATAGTGAGGGGTGCCAAACTGAACCCAGCATACTTTCATCTTTTGAGGACTATCCCTAATGAGTCAGTGCACTTTATACGAGATTAATACCATGAAAGGGAACAACAGTGGGTTTTTACTATTTTATTAGAGAAAGAGATAGATTGAAATGGACTGCCATCATGATTACAGGCTGAGAAACTTGGTAACAGGGGCCTATAATATGATAAAGAACATTCATTTCTTAGTCCACAAAAGGATCATCTACAGGGCATCTGAGTCTTCATTAATACCTTTCTTTTCTGTTTAAGAATGTTTCATATAGATTCCCATACAGGAAACATTATTCATGAAGCCTCTTGAGAATTTTTAAAGGAGAAATAATTTCATCCAATATTTCAGTGTTACTGCTTAGTCAGATATTAATGGATGCAGAGAATATTTGACATGCTTTTTCTTTGTAGATTGAGAATTTCTACTAAGGCAATTGAACTTCATATTCAGAGAAGCAGAATATTCTTTGCATTTCATTTGTTACAAGGGAACTACGTTACAATAATTTCCAGGAGGTTGAAAGTGCAAACAAAATTTTTAGTACCTTTTTATTAAAACAAAAATTAATTCCTCTGCTTTAAGGTGATTAGCATTGGTCTGTGAATATATTAATTTTAAGAACATGGATAACCTGGTAGAGATTATTAAGAAGGCACACTTGTTTACAATTAAATTCTCATACAATTCTTTGGAGCAGCATGAATTTTGGGAAGTCCCATTTGCTTAGACTTTTTCTGTGTACTTTGGGGTTGGGTTGAAGTGGGTGTTGATTTTTTATGTCCTTTACACTACCATAGCTGAATTTATATATAGGTCCATAACTTGGTATCAAATGAAATGAGCAGGAAAACAAATGTCACAAAACAATCCCTTGGGACAGACAACAAAAATTTAAAACTGAATTCATGCTGTTTGTTTATATTGCTACAGATTAAAGACTTATTGCCTTTTGTAGATTTTTAAATGCTCTCTTTTACATAATGTTCTGAACTGTGGTGCTATCTGTTTTATTTTATTGGAATGGGATTTAATTTAGTTTTCTGAAAATTCTTATTATTTGATCTGGGTTTTTTAATATAATATGAATAATTCCTTGTCTTTCTTTCTTTTTTTTTTTTTTTCCCCTCCAATGAGTTTCTTAAGCAGCTTGGGAAAATTAAACATAGGAAAACTGTGGAGGCTTTGGGCTATCTGACTTTTATGTCTCTCCGTGCTTCTTCCACTGGAAAAAGAAGTTCTGCTAGGATGAATGTAAATCACAAAAGCCAAACATACATGAATTACTTATCATAGAGCATGAATCTATGCAAATGAATAAATAATTATATGTAATAATAAACAGGGTCTAGAAAAAAGCTCTAGGAGAAAGTTAATCTAGCTATGAAAAAGTTAATATGACAAATCTAGGACACAAGCTACTCATCCTGTAAGGAAGTCAGTTTCAAACCTTAAAGTAAAAATTTAGCATTAGTTTGGATGTACTGCAGCGGACTCAAAAAACAATGTATCTCACTGGAAAGCAATGGACTTAGTCCAATTTCACCAGATATTTTATTTTGTACTGAACAGTCATTTTTTATGTATTACCTGTATTTTTCAACAAGAAATAGCAAGATGTGGTAAAATAAAGGACTTAAAAATCCACAAGGAACATTCAAGCCAGTACAAGCCCAATATATGGTCAATGGATGCAGTGTGTTGACTGCAGTTAGTAAGAGACTGGATTTAGAACAAATTCAGAAGTTGTTCCTTTCAGCATTTTATCTGAAGACACTTAAATTCAAAACAAATATTTACTTGTAACTTGCTCATTTGACCATTTCAGTTGCTATTTTATCAACTTCATTATAGATCACAATTATTACATCAGAATATCTCTGGTCAGGTTTCCTTAAACAGAGGCACCAAATTCATTACAGAAATATTGCTTTTCTTGGTATTCCTATATTAAATATGCATGTCAATATCTTAAGTTTAGCTACAAAATATGACAAAAGAAACTTGCTGCATCTCTTTTCACTAGTGTAGTGTTTGGTGTTGTGTTAGTGAAATAAATTTGAGCAGTACAGTCTTTAACTAGGTTGAAACTAGTTTCCGCTAAAACTTCGCTCCTACTTGTCATACCTTCTTTGTTCTTAGAAAAAGTTGTTATTAGGAGTTTAGCTAATGTAGGATGATACAACAGAGTGGGACTGGTGAGATTAGTGTACATAGATAATGCAGTGTGGCCTCCCTCCCACCATAATAAGAAAGTATTTCTGATTTCTTACTGATACTATAAGCAATTAATATCTACATGAAAGATTTAATCCTAATACCTGGCAGTGGATGTCCCAACCTGCCCAAATATTTACTTAGAGTAGAAACATGGGCTGAGGCTGGCAGCAGGATGTTCTTGGGGCAGCTAACTGCCTTAGACACCATCCATCCATCACAATGCCTCCACATCTCCCCTCTGTGGGGACCTGCCTGTTTCTGGCAGCGGGCTGCTGCTGCTCTCTGCATCCTGTGAGGCAGCTTCAGGAGAAAGTCCAGCACAGAGCCCAACAGGCCGTCCTGTCGTTAGAGTGCCATTACTGGTGAGCCAGGGGGTGCAGAAGAGAACTGCCTGCAGGGAAAGGTAAGCTGAAGGCAAGGGACTGGACAAGCACCAAGCAAGCCCCTGCAAGCCCTCACCCAGTAAGGGCTTTTCCTGGAGAGTGGTGGCCTGGGCACAGCTAGCCTCCATGCATGCTGCATCAGCCTCCTCTGTGGGGTCTACAGGCAAAGCAAAAGCCAGAAGACCCCAGACTTGCTCTGCAAATCTGCCCTTAATCCCTTCATCTCCCTGGCTATATTGATAGAGGGGGCTATCCCAAGGCAGGTGTGAACCTCACACTTGGCCTCGTTGAGCCTCATGAGGTTCACATGGATACACTTAAAAATTTCAAGAAACTCAAGCAACAGAAATCATCTGTTGCATTGAGAGCATAAAATAAGTGAATATTGGTATGTGGGGAAAATACTAAATGGGAAGACTAATTATTTTCCAGCTGAGGAATATTAGGCTAACTTCAAGTAGGTGCAAAATTAATACACAATAAGGGTTATCCCCCATAGCCATCATGTTATAAAACCTCATTCATCTTTTGCTTTGGAGGGTATCTGTATGTGAGAGATGCTTGCAGTTGAAACCATTATACCCAAAGCCCACTGAGTCTGAGCAAACTTTCCCTTCATCATACCAGGCTGTATACAGAAAAGGAAAAAAATGTAACTTAGTTATATTTCTTCTCTCTAGACCAGGTTCATAGATTCACAACCAGTTTCCATCATAAGCTTGTTCACCCCTTAAACGGTATGTTTGCATAGTACATGTAGGCACATCTGCGTTATAACCATACCACAAATGCATGTATATTTTTATGTCCCAGTGAGCAATTTTGGTACCCCCAGGAAAGAAAGTCTGCAGGTACAAACGAGATTACATTTTCTAAACATGATTGTGTAGACCCTGAACAGTTTTTTAAAGGCCATTTCTAAACTAAAATCCAGCTAACCAAAGCAAACAAAAAAAACTAATAAAAATGAAAAACCTTTAGATATGGCTGCTATTACTGAAACATGGTCAGATGAGTCAGTGCTACAATTTTATCAATTAGTTCTGTGAAGATAGAGTAATGATTTTATTAATTTACTGTTTATACTCCGTATAATATTCACACTTCCTGAAGCACTCTTCACTTCTTAAAAAATTCATCCTCCTCAAATATTATATTAACTGGGAGTACTTTGCTTTTGCTTTTTGTCATTGTATATGCATTAATGTGATATTTGCTGCTCCCCAGAATGATTAAGTTAAATGTGATAAGGTTTTTTGAAATTCAGTTAACAACTTTCTGATGTTATGCCTTATATTTTTGGACTGTATTCAAATAATATCTATAGCTATTTTAGTAATAGAGCTACATGTCTCTGAAAATTCTAACTTCAGAGAGTCCACCTACACTTTTGGGCCATATTGAGGGAAACATCACAATCCTTAGAGAGATATAGGGCTTTAGTTACAGATTGATCCTCAGATTATTCTCATTTCTGTTATCTGTGTGGTGCCATGTGATGACACCTGTGACATCATTTTACACTAGTACAAAAGTCAGTGTGATGAACTTGACTTCCAATAAAACTACCAGGTAGTGGGATGACCAGTGTTGCTGTAACTTGCAAGAATGTTCCTTTCCACGTAGTTGTGTGCTGAAAACCAAAATTACCCTGCTGACAAATGGAAGACACAAAAATGTGAATCTTCACTGCTGCTGTAGTGGAAGTTTTGGTAAAGCATAATAATGAATGAGAAAGCAATGCTTAGAAGTGTTGTCACCTATGGAGGAGATATGAGTCCTGTTTAACCCTTAGCACACAAATGCAGTGAGTATTCCCAAAATACGCAGACTGTAGCCATAAACCTTAACCAACCTACAGCATTTAGGAAGCTTAATAACCATGGCCCTGTGCCTAAGTAAATGTGTTAATGTGAAAATATGTTGAAGTTCAGTAGTAATGAGCTGAAGTGGTGCATCTATTTGTGGCAATAAATCTTATGACACAATGTAGGCGGCATTTGCACAAGGTTTAAATGGAGTGAGGAAAAGCTGAAGCGGTCTGATTAATTGGGATAAAGCTCTGTGTGGTGGAAGGAAGACCACACTGATAGACGTGATTGCAGGAAGGAAGAGTGAACTGATTAGATTTATTAGAACACTACCTCATTGACTTGATGAATACAATTAAATTACATTATAATTCTACTAGATTTTTATTTGAACTGCATTAGGCTTAAGAAATAGCAAAATAAGCTGTCTCACTAACAGAGCAGTTGCTGCCTCAAAGAATGAGTAAAAGATTTGTATTCAACAATTCGTTTGAAAAATGATGTGAATCAAATGAAAGGGAAGAACTAAGCTTCTTAATGTTTGGGTTTAGGTTTATTTTTTTTGTTTAATAAAGTAATGCTTATAATGGTGAGGTTTCTAAAGACTGAATGTGAAGTCATTAGATGGTTCAAGTAGGAAAACTTTGGCTTCAGCCTTCACACACTGTAGGATGATTTTTGAACATGTTGAAATTTGATACTGAAGAAGTGCAATATTGATAAACATATTTGTCCAAAATAAAACCAGGAAGACTGTCAAAAGCTCTAAATAAATGTATTTTCAACAGCTAAAAAAAAAAATATTCTCAAGAAATTACGTTCTATTTTGATAGAATCAAAATATTCAATTTCTGGGTTGATGTTGCTTATTTAACAAGAAATTCCTTGCATAAACAAAGTTATAATTTAGAAATTAAAAATTCACATATTTTTATTTGATAAGAATAAAATTAGAATGTCGTGTATTTTTATTAAAATTACTACCTTTTTTTTTCAAAATATATTCTATCAAAACTGTCATATTTCCTCATGAGATTCTGCTGTTTAGAAAGTTGTATCTCATATCAGGAAAAAAAGACTTGCTGTAATATTTCAATCTACTATTATATATGGCGTATACTTAAAATAAATGTTTTCTTCTGTCTGATTTTTGTGTTTAGTTTCATATTCTATAATTTTGAGGCATTCATATTTTATTCTGTATTTTTAAATGACAGTTCCAGTCATTATGAGAATGCTAATTCTTCTCTATTTTTTGTTACCAGGGAGTTTATTGTTAATAAAATGTACAATATTAACATCACTGAAAACAATGAGACTGCTTATTTTCAGATTTTCAAGCATTTTTATTTTGTCTAGTTAATATACTGTTAATATGCTAGTTAATATGGACAAATTAATTTTCCAGTGCCAGTGTTTTAAACTTTTTGGTCAAATCAGTTTTGGGTATTTGTTTTGAGAAAATTGCGGTCTATGAAATCAAGTGGGGTGGAATGAAGTATTAATTATTGAAGAATGAGGCTTGCATGAGCACTGCTTTTCCAGATCAGCAGCAAGGAAAACTGTGCTTGTCGACTCCCTTCTTAGCTGGTAAATGCCAGACTACAAGTAGCAAGTTTTCACTGGTTCTGTTGTGAGAAAGATACCGAACAATGGTCTGACATTTAAAGAATTAATTTACTATTAGCAGTGGCATAAATGATTAAGTCTTCTACAACAGGGAGAACTTAAAAATTCAGATTTTTTTTTCTAAAAAAAAAAAAAGAAAATCATTTAATGTTCCTTGCCATGCATGACTAATCTTAATTTGTGTAACTTCAAAAACTTAAAGCTGAAGCTCAACAGCAAGCTAGTACTTGGCATTTCTAGCAGTGTGTAACCTACAGAAGTTCAATACAATTTCAGAAATTTTTATGCTGCGAAACATGCCTATCATCTCAGCTGACCTTTAAGCTTCACATTATGTTCAATTTAGGATTAATTATTCAATTCCTTGTGTTTTTGAACCATGTTCTATGCTGAGGACATGTAAGTGATGGTCCTTGTTTTACTTGCCATGTTCTGTCCAACTACCTTCTGGTGTGGAGAACAGAAAGCAATACGTCCTTATGCTTGCTGCAGTCATGAAAATAAAACTGTAGACTTTTATTAAATGTCACTAGTGAAGCACAGGTAACCATTTGCTTATTAGTTTTCATGGAAAATTATGGAATTATTCCCTAGAAATATCTCTGTAGTAATCCCTGTATTCAAATGTAAAGCTAGTTACAAGCAAAGAGACTGCAATGTCAGTGATATCACAGAATTTGACATATCTCATATTTAGAAAATAAGGTTCTATTAAAAGAAATTATTTAATCAAGCAAAGTTTTCAAACTTCAGACAACAATGGAAAAATGACACAACAGAGAGCATGCGGTTCAACCCAGAAAAGAGAAATATCTGGGGAGATGTTATAGCAGCCTCCCAGTACCTAAAGGGGACGACAAGAAAACAGGACATTTTACAAGGACATGGCTTTACACTAAAAAAGAATGGCTTTACACTAATAAAGGCTAGATTTAGATTAGATATTGGGAAGAAGTTCTATACTGTGAGGGTGGTGAAGCACTGGCACAAGTTGCCCAGAGACGTTGTAGCTGCTTCATCCCTAGAGGTGTTCAAGGCCAGGTTGGACAGGACTTTGAGCAACCTGGCCTAGTGAAAGGTGCTCCTGCCCATGGCAAGAGCAGGGTGGGCTAGATAATTTCTGAAGCTCTCTTTAAACACAAAACATTCTATGATTCTATGAAAAAAAGTTATTGTAGCATTTATGCTACCATTTTTTAAATTGTTAAATTATCTGTGAATAATAGCCTTACCTAGGTTAATCTCCCAAATATTAAAGAAACAGTTTCTGTCCAAAAGCAGAGTGGCATGGTAAAACAGGAATAGAAGATTGTACATTCCTCTAAGAGCAACAACAATGCATTATCTGTTGTGCCTGAAACAGAGAGTTTATGCTTGTGTGCAGATTCTTTCTCAGTATAAAAGCCTCTTTTAAGGTTTGGTGCAGGGCAAAAGGTGGACTGATGCCTGATCTAAGACTGATGTTTCCCTGTGTCGATCTGTCAAACTAAGGCTTTGTCTGTTCAGCAGGAGTAGCTGAGCTTGGCAAGCGATACTTTTTCTTAGCCCTCTTCCCCACTTCAAACAGTATAGATTCTGCTTTGAATTTTCCAAATTTCAAGAGCCTCACAGCTATATTTTAATCTTTTACAGCAAGCTGTCTCAGTTGAAAAGTCCAGCAGCGTGCCCTTAAGTTGGCTGATGTTCAGAAATCAATACTGTGAGTGTCATCAGGAATCTAATTAGTGTGGGTCTTTCTCTCTTCTCTTTCTGGAGATAAAGAGAAAATTTGGTCTTTTCTGCTGATATTAATTTTCATCAAGTGAATGAATAATGATTAAAACAGTTATTAAACATGTAAGTATTTGGCTTTCCTTTAAAAGGCAGAAAGATGCTTCAGCAGCAAAAGACCTCACGTAACATCAAAAGTAACAGTGAAAATAATAGAAGTACAACTTGCTCACAGACAAGCTCTGACTATTCTTTCCTTCCATTGGATTAGATTGGGAAAACATTTTTTTTTGCTTTTGATATTTTTTTTTTACTGAATATATAGTATTTTGTTCTAGTCTTCCAATTATACTTTTCTATTATTAGAAAAACAAGACACATTCAAACATATTTATGTAATATAAATGTGTGACTCAGTAATTTAGCATGGAGGAATACATTTAGGGAGGATGAAAGAAAAAAACCCAACAATTTATTGATGGGTATAATATCTTTCCATTTTTTCATCACTTTTTGCTTCAAGTTATCTGTTTAGTCCTTCTTTTGTGTTGCTATTTAGATAAATGAAAACAGAACAAGAAAAAGTGTATGCAAATACTAGTATATGTTAGAACTTTATAGAGAGGACCAGAAACCTATATATTTCTAAAGCTAGAAACAATTTTACCTGAAATTGAATAACTTGAAAATAATATATACATATATTACCTGTTGACCGTAAAGTTCTTAGAATAAGAATAGAGGGGAAACTGTTAATGAAACACTTTTAAATGTGTATAGATTTTGACAAATAGGGCACATGCTGACTGCTGACATCCTCATAAAGTGAGTTTTGCCATCAGTTTAAAAGACTTAAATTGATGCTAAACTGATGCTGTGGACAAAGTATTGAGTGTCCTACCGGTAAATCCCTAAAGACAAATCTCTATTTTGAGATATCATGTCTGGCTTAAATATCAAAATTCTATTTATAAATAAAGCTTTATTGGATTAGATATGATATACTATAGAATGGAAAGTGAGAAGAAGCAATGGAAGATTTTGGTGGTATCTACATCTCACAAAGCCAACGTTAAAAGTTGAACATAAATTTAAGATTTTATTTAATGTTAGACTGTATTTTTTTTAGTTCAGAACTTTGAAAAATGGGTTTAACAGTCTGTCTTTTCTTTATTTGCAATTTTGTAACCTAAAAGACACAAGACATTGTAAATAGCACAAAAAATAATCATATTTTTGCTAGGCCCTGAGGTACATTTCTACAATTGGGTTAGTATTCTAGAAAACAAATGATAATTCTTGATACCAGGAAAGCTAACAGGATATGCACAGAAAAGCTGCTTGGTACAATTTAATATTTTTTGGCATTCTACCAACACGAATCTTGTTATGCAGAATAGGACTGATGGCAAAAATCACAAAATACAAAATGTCCGTAAATACATGGATTTGGTGTTTTTCCTTCTGAAAATATGAAAAAAAATATTTTCAAATTAGAGCTCTATTTTAGTTTTTAAGGAGATTTAACTTTGAATAAGTATGGAACACTAGGGCTGTTACTTTAATTCATTCAGCAAAATAAGCCTATCTATCAGCCCTTTTCCTCCTGCATACTGCTATTTTGTACAAAAATCACTGAATTTCAGTGAAAAATAGACAGAAGAAAGAGAGACTGCACTCATGATATCTACCAGAAAAGAACTTGCCACTGCCAGTACCTACAGAGTAAGAATAGGGTTTTTCAAGGATGTAGGAGACCTGTGTTTTTAATCTTTCATCTGCCTAAATAAATACAAACAAAGATCATCATCTAACGGAATTTTCTGCATATGCATATTAAGTGTGCAGATTGTTACCAAATACAAGAAATTTTGGATTTTCTGCTTACTTGTCTGATTTTTATGAATATTATGAAAAACATATGCATCAAATGGATTTGATTTGTACTCTAGTAAAATAGCTACATGATTCTATTATTGAACAAGTTGAAATCTAAGTATAATTTATAAAACTCAGTGGATGCACTGTAGACAAAACTATAAAATGCTGAATTCAGTCATGTCTGAAAAGATTGCAGTAACATATCCTACATGCTGGTGATATTGTGAAATGTTTATTGTGTACTTTGAAAGATTTATATTCCTCCTCGACCACTAGAGAAGTACCATTTCCTGGACTGACTGACAGGTCAGCAACAGTGGTGAAATAATGGTTATTGAAGAACAAGTTACAGAGGATTTTTTCACTCCCTTTCATCTTGCTTTTCAATGTCCTTGATAAAGTGTGGGAGAAGAACCCTGATATAAGCTCTTTTATATTTATAATTATGTTTAAAATTATGTTTATATTAAACATATATAGAGATATGCTATGTAATAAATGAGGCACTGTAAGTAACGCTTGTAAAAGAAAATGTTATTCAACAAAAAGGTTATTAAAATATTTCCTGTTTTCACATAAACATTGAAGATTTTAATCCAACTTGCCAATCCTCATGTTCATATAAACTACTGAAAACACAATAAAGAGAACTCTCTGAATGCAAGACTTACAGAATGCAATTAAAAATACTTTCAAAAGAATGTTAAGCATTTTAATTTCAGAGCATAACTGAAGAATAAAAGACTATGAAAGTCTTGGTGTGCTGTGAAATAATATCTGTGAATGTCTGTTCACGGGATGAAGATGGGTGGATGAGGACAGTGAAATAATCTCGACTAGTATTTGTTAACCTTTATAAATCAGAGCTCGTATTTTCACATCTTCTGAACAGGCCCTGTGAACTTGGTAGAGTGTATAGCATTCAGTTTCTAGCCAATGAAGACAATTTGTTCTCCAGATGAAGTAGCTTCCTGAGTTGTCATCCTCTTGAACTTTTCATTCCTTTTTCTACAGTTGATCTACAGAGTTCTGCCACTGTTTCCAGCACTTCAGATGTGCCATCCATCAGGCAAGAGGGTACATTTCATGACATCCACTGAAAAATAATATTAGAAAGAACTGTGTAGACTAGAAATAAAGGGGGTAGAAGGTGCTGGATCTGTTGAGATTTCTTATTTAGAAAGAATATTGATTAGTGAGCAGAGTGACTTCAGTTTCCTGTACCTACTGATTTATAAACCCCATTATTCGCTGGACTATTTCCATTTATCAAGAGAAAAGTAAAATATTCTAAGTTAGTGTAATGCAGTGGTGCAAGTGTTTGGTATGGATCCCAGTAAGAAAGGCACTCAGATTCCATAAAGTATTGATTAAATTCCCATTTGTTTGAAACAACATAAGAAGAAAATAGGGGATAGCAGAGATAATGTCAGATGGTAAGAACCCTAAGCTGTGCAGCATCAACAGACCTCTAGGCACAGCACAATGCAGACATCCTGACTGCTGAGAGGATCACCAGCAATGTTGGCTTCAGAGTTCTTAGGGAAGTTCTTAGAAATAAAATACCGTATTCACAATTTCTACTGTTCCTACTTTATAATTCTACAAATTTGATGTACAATAGCTTTCATGACAGAACCTCTGCACCTAGCATTCAGACCTGTCTTCCTACTAATCCAAATTTATTAATATTCACAGGTATGGTGCAGATTCCTTTGTTGGTATCAGGCATCTATTTTATCCAGCTTGATCCTTCCTTTTATCCACCTCTGGTTCCTCCTCTAAGGATCCCAGTGCATAATTCCACAACTCCTCAAAGAAGTCACATGAATTTTACACCATCACTCTTTCCTTTGTGTAACATACACCATTAGGCAAAAAATCCTATTGTGATTTAACCCCAGCCAGCAACTGAGTACCACACAGGTGCTTGCTCACCCCCCTCCCCTTACCCTGGTGGGATGAAGTGCAATGAATCAGACAAAGGTAAAACCTGCAGTCTGAGATAACAGTTCAATAGTTGAAAGAAAGTGAAATATATTGGTAAAATAAAAAAAACCCACATTATTATAATAAAAATAACAAAAGGAAATAAAGAGAAAGGAATAAAACTCAATAAAAACAAGTGATGCACAATACAATTTCTCACCACCCACTGACTGATGCCCAGTGATCAGTCAACACACCTCCCCAGTTTATATGCTGAGCATGACGCTCTGTGGTATGGAATATCCCTTTGGCTAGTTCATGTGAGCTGTCCTGGCTGTGCTCCTTCCTGGCATTTTATTCCGCTCCTCGCTGGCAGAGCATGAAAAGACTGAAAAGTCCTTGATTAGGGAAAACACTACTTAGCAACAACTAAAATATTGCTGTGTTATCAGCATTATTCTCAGACTGAATTTGAAATACAATACTCTACTATCCATTAGGAAGAAAATTAACCCTATTCCAACTAAACCAGCACAACCCTGTTGTGTATAATTCTGGGGAGAGTTTTCTCCCTTGAATCCTTGCTGGGTTTGTGTCCCAGAGGACAGAATGGGTGAATCCCTCTCCTTAAAAGTAACCAATTTTCACTGATTAGGTCAATAATCTTTAGGTGACCTTAGGTCACTAACATTTCTCCAACCTTGTTCTTCTGTTCCTTGGCAAGTCTTTGTTTTGAACATGAGCAGCCTTTAGTCAGGCAGCAAGACAACTCATACTCAAAGAAACGTCATCCTCAATTGGGTTACTCTGCATGAGAAGACTAGTAGGTTACATCTGAGATAGTTGCTGCCAATTACACTCTCCACAGTCTAACTTTCAAATTCTTCTGTTCTCCAGTTCAGGGAGGTGATGTGTTTTATAGTAGTCATAATGGATGCCTCTCCTTTAAGGGAAGCAAATTCTTTGCTAAAGTCAGAGAAAATTACTTAACCTGAGAACTTTGTAAGTCTCTGTAGAAGATGGTAGGCTTACAAAGATGAAGATAAGGTTTTTAAGATTTAAAACCACAAATGTAGTGTGGCAGCTACCTTCAAAATCCATTATTGGTATTTCTTCCCTATTTCATTACATTCTCTCTCCTTTACAGTTTACATGTGGCCATAGGAAGATATTTTAAACATCTTCCACATCTTCTTTCAAACAATTGGGCTTTTTACATATTGCGATAGCTTTGGCTTCAAACCTTTGGACATCTATCAAGATGTGCTTTTATAGTTTTTTTTTACTATTTTGTTACACTTCCAATGTCAAACCTAGGTTCCCAGACTGTTATGATGAACATAACCTGAAGGTTTGGCAAATCAGTTCCTTTAATGTTCCAAATGGACACATACTTCACTGTTTTATGATTTGTATGTATGAACTATATTTAAGTAGTTTATAAGTACTAACACTAATCCATAAGCAATTAGCATTTAAAGGTCAGTACTTAACGTTTCTTTATCTATTATCATAAATTTTAATAGTCTACATGTGACATATTATTAATCTCATTATTAAGAAAGTTGCTATCTACAAAAGTTTTCATTGATGAATGAGATGTTCTAGAAATCCCATCTAGATTGAAATCAGCTATACTGTAGGTTTTTTCTCTTCAGCATTCTCTGGAAACATCCTGAAGGAGCATTTCACCTTATTTTTCACTGTAAAAATGTTTTTTTTTAATTCCTTACCAGAACAAACCCATTTGTGCAAACTAAAGCCTGCTATAACTCCAGGTAAAGCATGATCATCACAGTACATCTACTAAATCATTGTAGTAGGACAAATTTTGCTATTATTTATATCCACATATTTTCATTGTGAAGTCAGTGGACCTCAAAGAGACTAAAGAAGGATCAAATCAGGCATTTTAATATTGTGATATTAGGCTGTCTTAACTCACTCATGGATTCTCATAGTCTCAACACAGTGATCCAAAGATTTGCTGCTAGCATCTGGAATTCATCTATTTTTGTTGGAACAAATGTCTTTACTTTTTTCCACCGCACTTTCTGATAGTGAAAGATTCTGTCAGTCCCTGTCAACATCTCAAGAAAATCAACTTTGAAGAAACTTCTCTCCTACTGTTTCCTGATCTAAGCACTCTATGCATTCTGCCTAATTTTCATGGGATAGTACTTCCTACACACAAATGTCTAGATCTGCTGTATTGGCTTATTCTCTTCTAGGTGTTTCTTGTCATTTTATCTATAAGGATGCAATATAACATAGCAAACTTATATCTATACTATAACAGATCCCAGTGGGTGCACATTCCTATTAAGTTTCCTTACCAACAAGCTAGGATATGCAGTTAATTCAGTATCTGACCCACAGAAGCATTACCTATTTCTAGTATATAGAAATCTAGCTAACACTGTAGCTCTGCAGTTCTACCACACTGGTATGATGTTCAGGGGCTGAGTTGGAATAATAATCAGAAGGAAGCTAAGCTTCTGATATTAGGTCACTTCAGTTCTATGAGACAGATACATCTCCTCAATGCCTTTATGGACCTAGCCACTTTGTATGTGTTTCTGTTGTACATAAAGTGTAGTCAGAGACCGCCATATACAGAAAAAAAACCATAGCATTTCTGTTCCAGTGTGTTCTGTTTGTTTCTTTCACTTTCAATGTTTTAAATGGAAACACCAGAATCATATTTAACATTCATGTTCCCAAGGTAACTAAATATCTCTAGCTGTGTATTCACACAGCTACAGATTTATCCATCTGTCCTCTGTATATATAGTTCACCTATAAATTATCTTTTATACATTCTATCTCTTATATATCTGTGTCTTCTTGCAGATATGTCTTATATCTGCCTTGCTAAATTCATATATGGTGATGGCTTGGTTTCACGAGCGAAGATTTGGGAAGGGCTTTCTGTCCTTGCTAAAATAAAGGAAAGACAAGGTGACAGATGCAGGGCTATTCATTGATTATGTGCTGATTCCATTCCCCACCTGACTACTTAGTGGTTTTGTAATTTAGAACTCTAAAGAGTCAAAAATCAATACCCACTGCAAATGAAATGATTAATTGGAGAAATTTATGATGCTGACACTCTTGTAAGATTCCTGGAGTATGCTAAACATGGAAGGGAAATTCCAATGGACCCACAAATTTTTCAAAGTTTTAATAACTCTGTTGTGGTATGTGCAGATTGATAAACTTTCAGCAGACTCCGTTTTCCAAGAACGATAAAAACTCACTACTTGTCTTATGCAGGTTATGCAACCTTACAGGATAATTATCAACAGAAAATCCATCAACCTTCTCATTTACAAAGATAATTGCAGTAACAACAATTCTGGAGAGCAGCTAATTTGGATACCAGGAAATTTATTTTCATCCCTTGACCCCGATGTCAGATATTTTTCATGAAAACATATTATTGCAGTCTTAACAAAATGTCTGTCATGTTATTATATGCTCAACAAGATTTTTTGAAAGATGAACTTGAATTTCTGTCTCCCTATATTTTACAAAAATAATCCTAATGACTTGCTAGGAAATAAGTCATTTAGCTCGTTCTATGACCTGACAACCTGACAAAGGTCAGCAGCATATTTTAAGGGAGAGTAAATTAGCAGAGAAGTACCAAGTACTCTTTCCCTCATATTCACTGTTGTCCTCCACCATTCTGTAGGTGTAGCAGAGGTGGTGTCTTAGCAGGCTTTTGGTTGAATATGTCATACTATTTTTTGAAAATATGCAAATTCCTATTACTCAAATTGTAATATACCAACTAATTTAACAGCTTAAATATGAATTGCATAGGGAAAAAAAAAATGTTCTTAGTTTTATTTTACAGTAATTTCAGTTGCACTGCCTTTGTGAGGAAGACTGCTCTGAGTCTTTCTTGTCAGAAAACCAGGATTTCTTGCAAGCTATTCCTGCAAACTGGAACAAAATTTGACATTAAAAGTGTTTTGCACCTATTTTTGAATTTAATTTCTGATTTTTTTCAATGAGAAAAAGAACCTGAGAGAATAAGATTTTCTGAGGTGAAAAAAGTAAGAAATACATAAATTTTAACTTCACTTTTTTACACTCAAACCCCCTTATTTTGTCTGAAAGATTTCTTAACTGAAATTACTTATTTCAAGGTTTTTTCGCAGTTAGTGTCATAGAAATGTAAGAAAGCATTCTTCGTTCTATAAATCTTTAAGTCAACTAAATGCCTTCGTTTCATAGAAAAAATATTTGGCTAATGTAAGCATTTTCAACATTAAGAATAATGTTATCTCTTTATTGAATCTTTTTTAATAATTTCATGTGAGTTATTATCAAATGTTTTTATTTAGTCCACCTTTAGTTTTAGCCACCTTTCATTCAAGTTGTGTTATTATTTCCCTAGTTGTTCATTATAGGCTATCTTCTTAATAGCATATATCCCATTCCTAATGCATAATTCTACTTAAATCTCTTCTCTAATGTATACTATTATATTACTTGTCTTTAAATGTCACTTATTAAAAATTACAGCATGTAAGTGGGTATATTTGCAGGCTACCAAGAGAGAAGTGTGTTTGAGGTTCTTTGACTTCGTTTCACAAGTGATTTATTTATCTTGAAAACATGAGGAAAAGGATAAACATCCAGCACTAAGGGATAATGATTCTTTTTTCACCTATATTAGGGATAGTCCTTTGTTCCACCTAGAAGCATGCTAGACATTAAATACAAAATTCCTAACAGCACTTTGAATTCAACTCACAGACAAATAACATCAAAGAATAAACACTCATTGCAGTGATTCTGAAGATTTTTAGACTCTCAGGGGAAGCAGAATTGCCCAGTTGTCTATTTGGCCTTCACTTGAGCTGTGGCAGGACCTGTTGAGTGGTAAGCCAAGATTTACAAATGACAGAAAAAAAAAAAGAAACTTCCCTGCAGAATCTGTTGGTGCTCCTTCTAGCACTGTTCCTTCTTTCCTAAACTTCATCCCACCTCCAAGCTTTTCATCTCCCCTTTCTTCTCCTGCTTGTCCACAAATTTATCCACAGGAAATAGTTTTGTTAAGAAGCCTGAATGTTCTCACTATATTCTTAACAGTGCATTGAAAGCTTTAGGCTTTAATTACATTGGGATTCTCTTTGAGCAAAATATTGTAGTAATAAGAAAATGTTACTGTAATTACAGAACTATACAAAGAAAATGGCTATTATGCATTAGCTCCCCTTTCTTTGTACTTCAGTAGATTACAAAGAGCTCTTCTATGAACGTCATTTACAACACTTTTAAATCTTCCTCTTAGTGATTACAAACTTAAGCTACAACATAGGATATGGCCCAATGAATCATAGAGTGAACAAGGATAAAATGGTTACCTGCTGCTTGTCAGAATTGTCTATGTACATGTTTTTAACACAGTGTAAATGCAATAACCTTAATACCCATATCAATACTACTAATACTCTCCTCTTGTCTAAAGATTGCCCATATTATTTAATACTTATGGGTTGCATTTGGCCCTTTACCTACCTTTTATCATGATGAATTCCATCATCCAATTGTCAATTTCAGTGACAGACATTCAAATAGCTAAATATTGCAGAAGAAAAAAAAATATGGGATTTAGCATGAAGAAGGAGACAATGATAGGTGGTACATTTTGTGAATTATTAACTAAAAACCCAATGATGAAGAAAATGGATAGTTAAAATTAAGTAATTCTTCCAACATCTTGTAGTCAGTCTATGAAATTCTCTGTAGCTGGAGGTCAAGGATTCAAATGATATAGCTGAATTTCTAAAACAGCTGGATAATTTTATGATCTGATGCATAACTTTGGTAGTTAATGACATTGGCTTTATAGTGTTAACTGAATCAGGAAGGTATTTTTATATCCACTTCGCTACTGCACAGTCAGCCAACTGTATTATGAAGTTTATGGCTGAAGACAGCTGTAATCTCCCTTTAGCCAATCTCTTTTTAAGATGGAACAAACTAATTTCTCTTGGCCCTTTCTTGTATCTGATGTGCTCCAGCCTCCAGAGCATTTTGGCCCTCCACTGGGCTCTCATGAGCATTTCCATGGCTTTCCTGTACTGGGGAGACCCAAACTAGATGCAGCACTCCATATGTAGTATCACAAGTGATGAAGATGGGGGGATAATCACTCCTCTCAACTGGCTGGCTACACTGTTGCAAATACAACCAAGTGCATGGCTGGCTTATGTCCAAACACATTCTTCACTAGGACCCCCAGTTCCTGCCTTTCAAATCTGCCTTCCAGCTGTTCAGCACCAGGTCTGCATGGCAGTACAGCTTCGCATTCGCTGTTGTTGAACCTCATGAGGCTGTGGACAGCCCATTTATCCTGTTCAGGTCTCTTGTGCCATGTTGAGCAATCCTGCCCTAGCACTTATCAGTCACTCAACCGTCTTTGAAAACTTTTGGTTGTAGCATTTCATTCCATCATCTTGGACATTAATAAAGACATGAAACAATACATGTACAGTCTGAGCTTTGGCTTTATAAAAATCACACCAGCATGGGATCTTCCCAAGAGGATGAATGAACGAATGAACAGCCAAAAATTATAAACCGTAATAATTTCAAGTATTGACAAAAATTATGTGTGAGATATAAGAAAGATCTATATAAGCACTACTGAGGAAGCAGAATGAGGAAGTATCTAATCAGGTATATCATAGTTATGTTTTTTAACATGTTCTAGTGTACATAATTTTCCCCAGTACACGTAAGAGACTCTTCATTAGGGACTGTAGTGAGAGGACAAGGGGTAATGGATTCAAACTTAAGCAGGCAAAGTTTAGGTTAGATATAAGGAAGAAGTTCTTCAAGGATGGTGAGGCACTGGAACAGGTTGCCCAAGGATGTTCTGAATGCTCCATTCCTGACAGTGTTCAAGGCCAGGTTGGACAGTCTTGGGTGACATGGTTTAGTTTGTGGTGTCTCTGACCATGGCAAGGATTTTGGAACTAGATGATCTTAAGGTCTTTTCCAACCCTAACTATTTTATGATCCTATTTTAAGGTCCTTTCCAACCCTATCTATTCTATGATTCTATGATACTATGATTCTGTGTCAGGGGACGTATACTTTTTAACTGGACTTCTAGAGCAGAATCCCTTCTCGAATGCATACTTTTGTAAATATCTCCCTTTTCAAGGTAAGGAAAGAATGCTGTATAATAGTAACAGAATGCATAAAATATAAAACAATTATTGTTGCTGGGAAGTCAATTTCAATGGGAATGTAAAAAGTAGTGGGTCTGAATTTGATATTTTCCTCATGGAGTAATAAATTTATTGACAGTGAATAGTTGAATAGGCATTATACAGCAGCATAATAATCAGTCAAATATTGTGATTTATTGTTAAGCATGCTTTTGTCTGTGCATTAAAAAAACACTGCCTCTTTTTCAGTCAATAAGACAATGTTGCAGAAGGTACGTTGTTAGTGCTGTGTTTCTATAAAATCTTTCCAATACCTGTGAAGGTCCAAGCATCTCATCTGCAGGTGAGTACAGAAAATCTATAATATTTTTTTACTTTTATTGACCTACGAACAATGGAATTGCTATAACATGTTACAGGAAAGTTTTGTCTTGCCCAGTATTTCTTATCTGTCAATGAGTAAGGTAAGGGGAAACCTACAGTGACGCCAAAGCCTTTATATTCCTAGATATAATAATTGATTTATTCCCAGATATAATACTGAACTTTTGAGCTAGATGTGCTTGAAAATTGTATTCTTTTTATTGTTATCAATTCCATATATTTTCAAGTATTTTTATTTACATAGTAATGAATTTACCTATTAATTGCAAATAACCTATTTTAATTATTCAGAATCTATCGTTCTTTAATGCTTTTTGTTACTGAATATTTTTATTGTCTTTAATTTACCTGTTCTTTTTCTTCTCGGGTTATATAGCCACAAAATCCAGTACTATAACTCTTCATATTAAGGCACTGCATTGCTTCTCTGAAGAAACCCATTGATGATAGCAGGATTCTTCTTATTACGTTGCCTGGTAGAGTTGCTCTGGAAGTAATTAAAGCTGGAGCATCATCAGTTTCTCTTATAAGCCTTTCTAAGCCTGTAATTATTTTCTTTCTTTGGACTTTCACTATAACATCCTGCTTTAATTGCAGTAGCTAAACTAAATGAACTACTAAGACACTGGGTCTGTATTTTTTGTCCATTATTGGAAAAAAAAGTAGCTATTTCACAGGATAAGTAGTTTTCCTACTAATCAGGCATGTAAGTGAAAAGAGTAGGAGAAAAGGAAAAAGCAATATTAAGGAAAACTGGCTGACCAAAGTAAGGTACATGATATGTTGATACAGGTCAGCAAAGTTCCTACGGAATGATATAAACACCACAAAGTTACTGCTATATTCCTTATAGTTTTCATAAACTTTTTAGCCCAATGGAGAAACCAAAAAATGAATCTCATTACAGAAAATTACTTCTTTAGGCCTTAAGTCTTAGTAGCTCTAAAAAATTAACTAAAGAATAAATGCTGTGTGTCTGTATTGTATATGTTGCTTTGAAATCCGAAATCTGGACTGCCACCACAATCCAGAGTCTTACACTCTAAGGAGTTATGGACTCAGTGCATAGAGTGGCAGATCTTCATTTAAGCATCAAGCTTTCCTATCTGTTTCAGACTATGGATCAAATATGTGCCATGAATACAAACAGAAAACATTTTTTCCTAGTAATGATTTTGGATTACATTTTTTTATTCCAAGAAGATAAATAAGATGCTTTTTGGATTTTTTTTTCCAACTGAGATTTAGTGGAATGACTTATATAACTCAGTCAGAGGGATACATGTATTTAAGTACTGTCATGAACATATAGGTGGTGGGCTAATGAATACTTCATTCTGTTTCTAAAAGCAATTACTGTTTAAAAGAAAGAAATAGATAATTTTATTTTCTTTGTGAAGGCTCTGCTTTTTTTATATAAGTATATGATATTTTATCATATACTTAGGGCTACAAAAAGAAGCTGCACTGCCTTTCTGAATCAAGACCTAAATGATCCACATATAGTGAAAAAAAGACATGCAGTTTTAAAGATCTATTTGTGGGATTTTACTCACCAGGTAACTAAAGTAAATTAACATTCTAGTTATTAGGTAATAAATATAATGAATACAATTGTGTCTTGTGAGATGATATGAACAAGAATCATTTCCTTTGTAAAATAAAACAATCCAAAGCAATGTCGATCCTTGAGTCAAAGCTGAGGCAATTTATCACATACCTTAGTTTACATCTCTGGAGGAAAAAATGCATTTATTTCTTAAACATGAAGGCACAATGGTAGTGATAAATTACAGCTAGACAGCAGTGATGCATTATCACTTTCTATGTATCTTAACTTCTTTATGGAAAGCTCAATGTTAATGCTTAATCTGTAATTCATAAGAAATAAATATAACTCACTGACTGAAACTATCCCACTAACCATTAATGCATAAAAAGGACAGCATTACAAGTTGTCACTTTTCTCCCCCAGTAGTAGAACCAAAGTTTATTACTATTTGGACTGAAATAATTTGATATTTATTTGAAAAGGTCAAATAGCAGTGATGGGTTATGGAACAGAAATTGAAATAATGGTAGAAAGGAACATTATTTTTATTTGAAGTGATTTACGTTAACCTGTAAAAAATATATGTCCACAACCTCTGGATAAATTGGATTATGTTGCAAGGAAAATCAACAACATAGAAAGTAATGACAATATAAATTAGATAAAGAATTAAAAATTAGAAATTACTTGTTTTCTTTTACTGTGTTACTGGGCATGCTGCACTGACCTGATAGAGTGAAAAAACACTCAGCACAACTCACCTTTCCATAAATCTGTTTATTTTTTACTTCAGGAAATACTGCTGCTAGTTTTTGGTTTTGTAGGTTTGGGTTGTTTTTTTATTATTATTCTTTTTTATTTAATATAAGCATGAAGGAACAGAAAATTAGGCATCTAATTTGTAAAGAATTCTCAGAAGGCATTGTTTCAAAGGAGCTTCTTGTTAACAGTCTGAGTCCTGAATTTTCTTGAAAACAAAACCTTTAGTGTCTGTTCAACCAGCCAAAATTAAGTATCCTGAATAATTTCAAAAAAGTTCTCTTAAATTTTGTCTGTTCGCTGTTGCTTCCTTCTTTTGTTTTTACTGCTAGTGTAATATTACTGCTTTATGTAACCAGCTTTTTCTTCAGTCCCAGCTAAAACAGAGGAACATTTGGAAAAAAGTTCATAGATGTCTGGCACCCTAAGGTATTCGTAAAACAGCCATAATCTGCTGCAATATATTTCCCAGCCCATAGAAAGATGTCAGAATTCGTTTGCTCTAGGGGCTGATATTGCAGTAAAATAAAATTGTTTTCTTTGCAGTAAATTTAAAACATCATCCTGGTATGTTAATTGGAATATTCATCTACCTAATGTCTGACCCTTTAGATTTAGAGTACCAGAAAAATATTGATTTAGGCACTGGGTAGATACACATTTGAAAATATATGGGAGTTTAAGCTTTTAGGTTATTCTCTAGAACACTCTATTCTTGACAGACAATGAACAAATAAACTTATGCAAAGCTAGAGGGTCTTCCTAAAAAAAATTAATTTACTTTATACTAGAAGGAAACTGGAAGAAAAATATCAAATAGAGAATCCACCAACCCTTCCAACAAATGTTCATCCAAAAGGTCACCTTCTCTGCTCCACAAATGTTGTTATAAACTCTTCTAGAAAAACTTTGTTCCTTGCAATTTTTTTTTTTTTTTCCAGAAAAAGCACAGATACAACAGAAAACTAAAGGGCATAATTTTAAGTATGCAGGTGTCCTGGATTCAGCAGTAGCAGTCATTTTTCTCCTTTTTAGTAGCTGGTGCAGTGCTGTGACTTTCAGCCTGGGAACAGCACTGATAACACTGATGTATTTAGTTGTTGCTCAGTAATGTTTGCTCCGGCCAAGGACTTTGTGAGACTCATGCTCTGCCACAGAGGAGGGAAGCCGGGAGAAAGCAGAGACAGGACACCTGACCCAAACTAACCAAAGAGGTATTCCATACCACAGCACGTCATGCCCGGTATATAAACTGGGGGCAGTTATCTTCAAGGGTTAGATCACTGCTTGGGTCAGGCTGGGTATTGGCTGGTGGGTGGTGAGCAGTTGTATTCTCTTCCCTTGTTATTTCCCTTATCGTTATTATTATTGGTGGTAGCAGCAGTGGTTTTCTGTTATACGTTAGTTACTGAACTGTTCTTAACTGGGCTGGGCTCAAACCATGACAGCCGGTATGCTTCTGACTTTTCTCTGACATTTCTTTTAGTCATTTTTTATCCTTTTATCTAATCTAAACTTCCCCCGTTTAGGTTACCTTATGGGGTATTTCCTGCCAATAACTTAAACCACTGAACCAGCAATTTCTTTCTCTTTGTCCTGGGCTCAGCAGTGGCAGTCAATTTTCTCCTTAGTAGCTGGTGCTGTGCTGTGTTTTGACTTTTGGCTTGGGAACAGAGCTGATAACAAGGATGTTTTGGTTTGGCCAAGGACTTTGTGAGCCTCATGCTCTGCCAGGGAGGAGGGGAAGCCGGAAGGAAGCAGAGACAGGATACCTGACCTGAACTGGCCAAAGAGGTATTCCATACCACAGCACGTCATGCCCAGGATGTAATTGGGAGTTACCCAGAAGGGCTGGTAGACTGCAGGGTTGGAGGAGGTATCAGTGGGTGCTTGGTCAGGCTGGGGGGGCGAGTTATCAGTCGGCTGGTGGTGAGGTGTTGTATTCTCTTCCCTCTTTGTTTCTTTTATCATTATTATTATTGGTAGTAGCAGTAGTGATTTGTGTTATACCTTAGTTACTAAACTGTTCTTATCTCAACCCGTGGGAGTTGCATTCGTTTTGATTCTCCTTTCTGTCACTCTGGGAGTAGGGGGAGGGCACGAGGGGGGGGAGTGAATGAAGGAGACCTCTGCCTGGTTTTAAACCACAACACTCTTCAACTTTTCTCTCCAGGATTTTTTTATATTTAAGGCAATTCCTTTATTGACTAAAACAAAACTTTTTTTTTCCCCCTATCACTGGATTAAAAGTGCAACCTTCCCTTTACTGGAGGTATCTGACCTGCCTTTTCTAGAGGTATATGACCATGTGACCTGCCTTTTTCAATTTTATTTGGGAATGAAAGTTTATGAAGTAAAAGCTATTGGGAAACTGGGATACTACACTACTAGTATACTTTGGTCGTCCTTCAGTTCCTTAATTTGAAGCTAATTAGTTTAAGTGTCAGTTTGATCCCTTTTTTTTTTTTTTTCTACTCTAACGAATAACTTAACAACCTCCTAGTTCTGTTTTTTTTTGTTGTGGTTTGGTTTGTTTGTTTGGTTGTTTGTTTGGTTTTGGGGGGGTTGCTTTTTGGTTTTCTTTTTTTTTTCATAGTAAATTAATAAAAAGTGTTATCAAATATTTCCTACCTATATTTTATCAAGTGTCTATTGAGGAAAAAAAAAAAAAAAAAAACTAAGAAAAAAATCCAATCCCAAAACACCAAAAAAAAACCCAACAAAAACCCCAAACCTCAGAATTTCTGCGCTGCTTCAGTTACTGTGTGCTTTTCTGGCATCTTTATTTTTTATTATAATTTATATCACTGCCAGCACAAGGTAAATCCATGCTCTTTGAATCACCAAAAATCATTCAGGTCTTACAGGTTCATATGTCCATCCCAACTAGATATTGAACTCAGATTAGATGTCCTAGGTATTCATTAAACATTAACAATACAAGAGTAAACTTCCCAAAACATCTGAATGCACACAACCATGACATCTAATACTTTCCTTCATTGTAGATAAGAACGAGGTATTAGACTTCTAGGAAACCGAGTACCACTGGCTGACTGTTTCTTCTCAAGTTATGATAGCTCTGAGACAAATCCTCCCAGAATTTTATGGCATTAAGGTCACAGAGTTGATTTTTTTTTTTTTTCACCATTCTTTCAATACATGCTGTGGTTTGGTTATGACTATGCAGGTGACTGGCTGTTCTGAAAGAAAAAGCATCTGTTCCCATTTGCACTGTGCTATATTTAAATAAAACTTGCTTTCCTGCATATTTTGATAACTTTAAACAAAGATGCCAATTTTTACCTGATGCTTTAACAGCACTTTCTTTGAATAAGCTGTCATATTATTGATATTTGTCTGTTTATATATTGCAAACTGGATAAGACATGACTTAAAAAATCACTATATAATATTCCTCCTGAAGCTAAATATTCAGTAAGATCAACTGTTATTACTGTCTTCCATCATTGCTCTGTTGTCTGCAAATAGCATAAAATTTAGATCACTCCTCTCACTCACCCAAAAAGTTCTGTACCAGGAAACTCATGAAAATCTGTACACACTATGCTGTCCTGAACTGGTACTGTGGCTTCAAATATTCTTATGCCCTAGGACAGTATTTCCTGTTTATTTTTTTTTTTTTCCAAAATTTGTTTAAAAAAGGGGGGGGGGGGGGTTGGAAGAGAAAATTACTCATGCCCAGTTTTCACTGAATTAAAATAAAAGGATTATTAGAAAAGGAGCAAGAGTTAATGCTGCTTATCTCAAAGGTCAACACATGCAACTTTGAAGACACCAGAGATCTACCAATAACCTATAGTGACTGGGGAAAAGGGGGGTAGGCAGCAGAGGAAAAACAAACAAATAAGTTTGGTCATTACTTTCACTCTGGGGAATGGAGCAGAACACTGAAAAAGCTACCTGGCATCACCTAGAGGACCTCTCACTTGCCAAAATAAACAGGCAAAAAGTGGAATAATTTGGTAAGAATTCAAAACCTTGCTGTGTTCGGCAAGCCTAGCTAAGTAAGAAATCTGTTCCCCAGCATATTTTTGTTTCTGCAGAAAACAAAATCTTTCTAGTATTTGCCATGTTTTATGTATCTGCATTTAGAGAAATGACAGATTGTGTCAATTGGTATTCTGAGAGGAAAACCTTGTAAAATGTACCATGTGTTGGTGCAACTTCTGTTTATAGATCTGTTAGTACTTGTTATTTTATTTAAAAAAATTAAATCACTAAAAGCCTGATGAAACTATCTAGAAATAAATGAAAAGACACATTATTTTCTGAAAGAAAGATGTAGACGGCTATGTGATTTTTAATGACAATGTAATCCTCTGTTGTGGTTTAAACCCAGTCAGGCAACTTGTTCACTCACTCCCAGTGAGTGGTGCCGGGCTGACAGCAATCGAGGGCCCCCCCTCCCCCCACCGGGGCTCTCCCCTTCCCCGCTCCCGGAGGAACAGGGAGGAGGACCGAAAGAGTGCAACTCCTACGGGTTGAGACAAGAACAGTCCAGCAACCAATGTACAACACAAATCAACACCGCTACCACCAACAACAACGATAAGAGAAAATAACAAGGGAAGAGAATATGATACCACCGGCCAAGAAAGAGTCCCACCTGGAAGCCCGTGTCCTTCCAGGTAACTCCCAGTTACCCCCCACCCCGGGCATGACGTGCTGTGGTATGGAATACCT
Organism: Pezoporus occidentalis; assembly: GCF_034315485.1. Taxonomy (NCBI): domain Eukaryota; kingdom Metazoa; phylum Chordata; class Aves; order Psittaciformes; family Psittacidae; genus Pezoporus; species Pezoporus occidentalis. The sequence continues at coordinate 3,706,611 of NW_026916315.1, forward strand.
CCTTGGCTAGCCTGGGTCAGGCGCCCCATCTCTGCTTCCTCATGGCTTCCCCTCCTCCCTGGCAGAGCATGAGCCTCACAAAGTCCTTGGTCAGGGCAAACATCACTTAGCAACAACCAAAACCATCGGTTTCACCAACACTGTTCCCAGGCTGGAAGTCAAAACACAGCACTGCACCAGTTACCACAAAGGAGAAACATGACTGATACTGCTGAACCCAGGACATCCTCAAAACTTGTCCTTAAAAGAGTTGAAACTGCCCATACAAGCCTGACTTTTTGGTGGTTTTTTTTTGCTGTTGGTTTTCAGTTTTCTTTGTTTTGTTTTTTTTTTTCCCCTCTGAAGATTACATTTTCTAACTCTAATCATATCTCCATTAAACCAGACTCACTCAGCTTTAAAGCACAGGCCTCCATGTTTACCTTGAATACAGTATGCATAGGTCAGTCTTTCGCTCTGTATGATATGCCCTTTGAACAGGCTTAGTTCCACTTGAGCAGCCCTGTTCAATTACATTGCTCGAAACAGACTCAATTTGTCATGCAAGATTTCACTTTTCTTGAAAGTACAGAGGACTTTCTCTCAATTTTGAAAAATTTCTTTGCCCTTTTTGTGAGTAACCCCTGAGGCTTCTATGTGCACAGCTTCTTTTTGTCTGCTGTTATCTCATGGGGTAAAGAAGCTTGTCCAGGCATTAGGGACAAGTCTTTAACATTTTCACACAAGTCAAACTGTCTTCCAAGTGAATTGCACTCTACTGTTATTGCAAATGGTCAAATAGAAGTCATACATATTATATTAGTCTTCCGTTCATGAAGGAGAACAGTGAAAACTCTAATGCGATGGACTGTTGTTTGGTTTTTTTTTTTAATGTATACCAAAATGCACATGCAAAATGCTGTTGGATGAACAAGACATGCTCTACCCCTTTATTTATTCCTGTTAGTCACTTTCTATAACAAGCTTATCAAATCATGTATTTTTTTTATCAAGCCATATTTACAATGTTTTTTTCTATCTAAAACCTCTTAGCCTTATATAGAAACCCATTATAGATATTTGAAACCTTTCTTTTCAATAATAAAAAGTATCTGACATTTATACAGTGTTGGAAATGACTAAAAGAACTTTATAAGCTGAAATGCCTGATGGACAGGGGTAGAGCAGTTGATGTCATTTACCTGCGCTTGTGTAAAGCATTTGACACTGTCCCACATGACATCCTTGTCTCTAAATTGGAGAGACATCAATTTGATGGATGCACCACTCGGTGGATAAAGAACTGGCTGGATGGCTGCACGCAGAGTTGTGGTCAATGGCTCAATATCCAGCTGGAGACCAGTAACGAGTGGTGTCCCTCAGGGATTGGTGTTGGGACCGGTCTTGTTCAACATCTTTGTCGCTGACATGGACAGTGGGATTGAGTGCGCCCTCAGCAAGTTTGCCAATGACACCAAGCTGTGTGGTTCGGTTGATACCCTGGAGGAAAGGAATGGCATCCAGAGGGACCTTGACACACTTGTGAGGTGGGCTGATGCCAACCTCATGAAGTTTAACCATGACAAGTGCAAGGTCCTACACCCGGGTCGGAGCAATCCCAGACACAGCTACAGGTTGGGCAGAGAAAAGATTCAGAGCAGCCCTGCAGAGAAGGACTTGGGGGTGTTGGTTGATGAGAAAATGAACATGAGCTGGCTGCAGTGTGCGCTTGCAGCCCAGAAATCCAACCGTATCCTGGGCTGCATCAAAAGGAGTGTGACCAGCAGGTTGAAGGAGGTGATCCTGCCCCTCTACTCTGCTCTTGTGAGACCTCACCTGGAGGATTGTGTGCAGTTCTGGTGTCCTCAACATAAAAAGGACATGGAACTGTTGGAACAAGTCCAGAGAAGGGCCATGAGGATGATCAGGGGACTGGGGCACCTCCTGCATGAAAATAGGCTGAGAAAGTTGGGGCTGTTCAGCCTGGAGAAGAGAAGGCTGCGTGGAGACCTCATAGCAGCCTTCCAGTATCTGAAGGGGGCTATAGGGATGCTGGGGAGGGACTCTTCACTAGGGACTGTAGTGACAGGACAAGGGGTAATGGGTTAAAACGCAAACAGGGGAAGATTAGATTGTATATAAGGAGGAAATTCTTTCCTGTTAGGGTGGTGAGGCACTGGAATGGGTTGCCCAGGGAGGTTGTGAATGCTGCATCCCTGGCAGTGTTCAAGACCAGGTTGGACAACTCCTTGGGTGATATGTTTTAGTGTGAGGTGTCCCTGGCCATGGCAGGGGGGTTGGAACTAGATGATCTTGAGGTCCTTTCCAACCCTAACTATTCTATGATTCTAAATAGATGCATAGGAAATGTAAGCATTTTAACTGTAATCTGAATTGTCATCTGAGGTTAAGTAGCTTGCTTCTTAACATGCTAGAATAGTTACAAAGACTGTCTGTGGTGTTGAGTCCAGTTGAGGAAAAAAAATAAGCTGTTAAGAACAAGGGAGAAATTCAGTAAAAATGTAGCACACAATGCAAAATTTGTAAGCTGAATTTGCTTTAATGTCTCTCATACACATGTATGTGGTTCTGACACTTGCTGGTTTTGCACAGATATTCCCTTTCACTGATTCAGGATACTTCTCCACTATGGCCTCTTCTTCAGCAGATACTGTCAGGGAATTTCCAGGTGATTCAGGGATAGTTTTACACTGATCTCTTGTATTCTGTTTCAACCTCTTCTAAAAGGACTGTCTGCTTTACAGCAGGGCAGCATGATTACTTTAATTCAGAAAGCACCCTTACCTAAGGTAGTGCATTGGGAATTCATGTCTGTGCCCTAAATTTTGGTTTTGCAAAATGTAATCTGATGTTTAAGTTCTGACAATTTAGGTATTACAGGGGTTTGAAAGAATTATATAAATATGGAAAGGTAAAAACAAAAGGATGTGTCCATGTGAGATGCATGTTTCTTGTGCCATTTTCCTATTGCTCTGATTTCCCAGTAAGAATGTAGGACACAACACATAAAACATATATCTCTGTAATACATGAAACCAGTGCAAATTCCATGCATTTTGTACTCATTTAACTTGGGTATTATTTTTTTATTTGAATTATCAGAATATATACTTAAAAATGCATACACAGACCCTTGTTATGGGATGAATCATCATGAGACTAGAAGACTTTGCTATGGACAGATTATATATGTTCTTTATAAAAGCTGTACTAATAATTGCTTTTCTGCTTGGATCTGAAGTTCTTTCCCACCAGGAAGACATGTAGAAAAGGACTGTCACCACTTCCTGCATTTGCTTCCTGCCCTGATTTCCAGATTGGCATCAGCTCTGCTCTGAAACCTCCTTTCCACACTCCTTTTAACGTATTTCTCCCATTCAGAGCTTTATGTGGCTTGCCACAGCTACCTGTAAAAGCCAAGTCTACTTTCCTTTTTGACAATTTGTCAGAAGGCACATCACAATATAATTGGAAAGAAAGCACACCGATTTTGAAAATGTATTGAGTCATTTTTCTTCAATGCTTGACTGAGCAAGACACAAAACACCTTGTCTCTGTTCCCAGCAAGACAGAACTGCTGGTTTAACAAAAGAAATACTACTGTCTCCCACGTATTACACTTGGGATTTTCTGTTGGCCTTTGATTTAACAGTAACTTCAACAGGTAAAACAGAATTTTCAGGTTGATCTTTGTGTTTTGTTGCCTTCTTTAAAATTAAGGCTTTTCACATTGTTGTTTGGCTATGCCAAAGATGACAAAAATAATGTAGAAAAGGCCTTTAAAAGTACCTATTTGAAAATACCTGTAAAATGATGTATTAGAAAATGATTTGGTTTTGGAGCAAAACACATATTCAAATACACTACTCAAAAGAACCACTGGGGGGAGATGTACTGAAGGAGGAAATAGACGTTATTTCATTGTATAGAATGTTCTTTAACTGAAAGTACTAAGACAAAGTAAAGCCAATCACCCAACCGAGCCTACCCCTTTATAGTAAAAGAACTAGAATGATTTTTTACCTGCTGAGAATTTTGCCTAGATTTGCTATTAGAAATGTGAGGGTATATTAGCCCTGATAATCATGACAACAACTCAAACATTTAGTCTGGGCCTTCTCTCACAAGAACTGATGAACATTCTCATCTGAGGCATTTATTCTCATCTGAGGTATTTATTTTGCATTATCATTTATAATTAGAGTGGTCCTCACAATTTTGTCATCAGGACACAGTAATCAGAAGAGATTTTCAACATGTACTTAGATATTTGGCAAAACAGAAGACATCAAAAATCATAACAAATGTGTAGATTCCAATCATCCTTGTTTTTGACACAAGAGATATTATTTTTTTTCTGGCTCCTCCGCAAAACAAATTTTGGGGTGCACATGTGAAAGATTTCTGTCCTAGATAATGGATATTATATCCGTTAATCAGGATATATAAAATACCATTTTGTTTCTTCCTCAAGATTAAATTTTGCATTAGTGTTATGACATTCAATTCACTTAAAATGTATACTTAGATAAACTCATATGTTTGTTTGAATAACTATTACAGATCATCTAGTTCAACACAGCTTGGTGTTGTTGCCAGACTTGCTGAGGGTGCACGCCATCCCACTGTCCATGTCACCGACAAAGATGTTGAACAACACCAGTCCCAATACTGACCCTGAGGACTACCAGATATCACAGGTTTCCACTTGAACTTTGATCCATTGACCACAACTCTTTGAGTGCAACCATCCTGCAAGTCCTCATCTACCATCTCTTAAATCCATGCCTCTCCAGTTTAGAGACAAAGATATGCAGGATAGTGTCGAACGCTTCGTGCAAGTCCAGGTAGATGATATCAGTTACTCTTCCCTTTTCCACCAACTGTAACCTTATAGCAAGCCACAGATCTGTCAGGCATGCTCTGACCTTAGTGAAGGCACATGGGATGTCACAAATCACCCCCTTACTGTCCATGTGCCTTAGCATAGTTTCCAGGACAATCTGCTCCATAATCTTGCTGGGCAGCTAATTAAGTATAAGGATTTCCTCCTTCTCTTTTTTTTTTTTTTTTTTTAAATTATGAAAATGGTCAAATATTGGAACAGGTTGCCCAGAAATGTTGTAGAATCTATCCCCAAAAGTTTCAAAACTTGACTGGTCAGATCTCAGAGCTGCCTGATCTAGATTGACCTCCTTTGAGAAGGAAGCTGGGCTATATGATCTTCAGAGCTTTTTTCCAACCTAAATTATCCAATGATGCAATGATGCACATATGATGCATGATGAGTTATATTTGCTAATTTGTGTTTTATAATGCACCTTAAAATATTACAAAGATATTTTTATAATGATTGCTTTAAAGGCATATACACATCATGGAGGACATTATAACAATCAAACATATAATTAGATGGGAAATTAAGATAAACAACTTCTGACAGATTAATTTCTGCCTTTTCTTATGCATGCACACAATAACTTTTTCAAGGTCTTGAACAGGTGAAAGAATTGATATGAGTGTGAAGAGCATACTGAGAGGGCTTCAGCTGCTTATGGGGTATGTTTGTAAACTCTTCATAACTTGTAACTGACTTTTTTACTGCTTTTTACTTTCTTAGATATTACAGGACTAAATTGTTATCCAAAATTGTGAAACTTACTTAAAAAAAAAGAAAGCAAATATCTTGAGACTAAGCTATTTCTTACAGCATAATAGAATTAGAAATTTTTTGTTCCTCATTCTGTTTAAAAGTATTTAACTTTCTTAAAATAATGACATAAGAACTTTAGAACTTTATAAAGGATTAACTAACAGAATAAAAAATTTCCAGATTAATGAGGAATGCATGAGGAGCTACAGTGGACAGATTAACCTGAATCTAAAATTTTCTCTTGTGTGTCTGTTCATCTGTATTCAGAGATTTGAAATTACTTAGCATCTGAAACTGAAGAGAGTTCCAGAATTTGGGGCCTATAAGGATGCTGGAGAGACTCTTCGCTAGGGACTGCAGTGATAGGACAAAGGGTAATGGGTTAAAACTTCAACAGGGGAAGATCAGATTAAATATAAGGAAGAAGTTCTTTACTGTGAGGGTGGTGAGGCACTGGAATGGGTTGCCTAGGGAAGCTGTGAATGCTCCATCCCTGGAGGTGTTCAAGGCCAGGTTGGACAGAGACTTGAGTGACATGGTTTAGTGTGAGGTGGCCCTGCCCATGGCAGGGGGGTTAGAACTAGATGATCTTAAGGTCCTTTCCAACCCCAGCTATTCTATGATTCTATATTATGAAAGCTGGAAAGGCTACTTAAAAGACTGGAAACTGGAACAAAAACACTGCATTGTGCTGTAATTTGACTTTGGGGAATTAAAAGCAGAGCCTTTCCTAAAGTGCTTAGACAGGAACTGTTGAGTCTTTACAGCTATCAGGGGAAGGCCTTCTATAACCTCCTCTAAATTATAGTTTTATTTTGCCTACACAAGACTAATAAATTCCAAAGGGAATAATTAGAAATAACCTGAAATTCAGTAAGTGCAGCTGTTTATTTTCCACTCTTTTACAGATATTATTGCCTAAGTTTTAAGTGCCAGAAGCTGTCTACTAAATTTAGCAAAACTATATTTTAAAGGAATAGTAAATATTGAATATGATATTATTTTGAATCTTCTGCAGGATGATTGTGGCCTAAAATCTTTCAATACTTCAGAGGTGTTTGATTGATTTTTTGGATTTCACAGATATCCTTAGTTTCCTGTGAACAGCTGTTTTCCACCTACCCATCAGACAGTTAAAATCCAAGTTAAAACCTACATGATTGATTTTACACTCTATTTTACTCATGGAAACGGATATTTCCTTTTTCCACCAGGTACTGGTCCTGTCATGGCTATGACTTTTTTTTTGTTATTGGCTCTAAGGATAGAATAGGTCTTAGCTTTCCAAAGCTGCTGTTTAAAGGAAATCCAAGATTTTTTGCAAACAATATGTCCATCTGCAATAAGATTTTAAGCTTCTTCCTGGGGCATGTATGGTCCCTAATTCTGAAGGTACAACAGTGACAGAAAGACTGAATTCACTGCAAAAATTCCCATTATTTATTAAAGATAAATATTTTTAACCTCAGATACTTATAAAAATATTTTTTTTCCAGGAAATCAGTAGATGTCCTTAGTACTGACTTCTGTCCACTTCAAAGGGTTAAGTTTAAAGACAAAAATATACACTTATGGGTAAAAATTTTTCCAAGAAATATCCTGAATGGCTTCTGAATGGACAAAACTATCTGAACTGAAGATGAATTGTCACTTCCTGTCTTTCAGAAGTCTAAAAGCTAAACACAGTTTAGTTTTTCTAAGTATGTGTTTTATTCAGTTATGTTATGTTAGATTTTCTCTAGCAGTAAATGACAGATGAAATCATACTGAAAATGCCTAGATTTGTTTTTATAATGGAAATAGGGCTGGAGATCCTCTCACGTATTGGCTACTACATGATTCATCTACACCATTTCAACTGAAAGTCCATTTTTTTCATGGCTAGTAAGCCTGACTGGAATGAGAAATACAGAAGCAAAAGCCATTTTCCATATCTATATTGACAGGGTAGGAGGCATGACAAAATCGTATGAAATAGCTCATGGCAGCTTCAGAACTGTCCAAAAAATTCAAGGAGATATGACTACATTGCTCTTAGATGGTTAAAAGATGATCCTGCAGAACTGTGTTGAGACGTACTAGAGGTGCTTCAGGATATTATGGCTGCTTCACTGTTCAGTTAAGTCTCTGTCACTTTCTAGACAGTTTATGTTGTGGAGAATAGTTGATACCATGGCTCATTTCTTCCATCTTCAAACTTTTCTTTACCCCTCATCCTTCTTGTTCTGACTTTTTCATTCTAAGACTTTAATTGTTCACATGTAAATTAATCTAGTTTCCACTATCCCAGCTTTTGTACAGTCTCTTGTCTCTAAAGATCTCACGTTCAGTCTACCTACTTTCTTAATTTGAGTTCCCTTTGAGGATCCTTCATTTTGCAACATTGATTTCCCACTAATCCCAGTTGTCCACACTTTAAATCACTGGTTTTCACTCCAATTCTTTCTTAATCCACTTAGCACTATGTTTCATATCTACAGTCTGTTACATAGGTTTTGAACAAGATGTAGCCGTAAATACATAAAGACAAATGTTTAAAATAACAGAAATTGTGCAATAGTGGGCTGCATAACAAAATCTGTATATGAATGGAATAACATATTTGCCTTGCTAAATTGAATATATATCTTTTCATACATAAATAGAATCATAGAATCATAGAATAGTTAGGGTTGGAAAGGACCTTAAGATCATCTAGTTCCAACCCCCCTGCCGTGGGCAGGGACACCTGACGCTAAATCATATCACCCAAGGACTTGTCCAACCTGGTCCTGAACACTGCCAGGGATGGAGCATTCACAACCTCCCTGGGCAACGTATTCCAGTGCCTCACCACCCTAACAGGAAAGAATTTACTTCTTATATCCAAGACATATTTCATATGTCTTAAACTGTTATATACACATATATTTATATGTACTTAGCATTGCAAATCATTATATGGTTTTATAGTCTTTGTATTATTTCAAACATTATACGTAGAAAGCAAGATTATTTTAATAATATTACATTTCATCATTTCATATTTAATAAAAGATAAAGAACTGTTTCTTGTAGATAATACACATCATACAGCTCCCATTTAAGACTGTTGGTGGTGTGTTTTCTGTTAATATTAAGACTGCCAAATTAATAAGAAATGTCTGTAAGAAAGAATAGATTAGGATAAAAATCGCAGCAAATACTGAATATTGCTGTTTGGTCTTTCAGGCGTAAAATCACTGCAAGATTAAAGTAAATTTGACATGCCAAACCTGCAAAGTCTACTTGTGATATAGTTTATGAAAATTATATCAAAACAAATGACTGTAAAAAGAGGGCTTCCATTACTATAATAACTGAGAGATCAGCTACATTTACTATCTTTCAAGTAATTTTTAAAGATGAGTTAACAAGGGCAGAAGGCTCAAAAAGAGCCTTCATCTTCTGATAAAGACCTCAGAATTGCCAAATGGTATAAGGAGTATTTTCATTATAAGTGGGGTGTTGTTTTTCTCTGAAATTGCTCTTTTGATGATTTCCATTTTAAAATGTATTTAGTCTGACTGAAATTTTGCAATATTCAACGTGTTTATTAGACATCAAGTAAAAGTACAAAAACTAATAAGAGCATTTACAGCGTAGTAAAAGCAGGGAATAACCTTTTTGTTTAGGTCATGCTTGCAATACATGTTCTTAAATTACACAAATGTTATGACTTTAAAAAATTCCACAACTGCTTTTTTTTCTACAGAATGTTGTACAGTAATCTGAAAATTCTAAAACACTCAGAGTAAGGTTTTTATTAGCTTCATATTAAGAAACAGAAAATGTACTGGAAAAGGTAGCAAGGAAAATCATAGCTATGAAATATCTTCTGCACAAAGAGTAACAGATTAAACTCATCCTTCTCAGAAGACAAGGATATGAAGGACTAAAAATCATTAACAGAGAATAGCTGTTTACAGTCATTTTTGACACAAAAAATGTTAATTGAAATGAGTATATAAAAATAAACAAACAAAAAAGATTAAAGAAAGTAGTTTGCCATTAACAATGAAAAGAATGTCTCTGCTTCCTCTCAGCTTCCCCTCCTCCCCGGCAAAGCATGAGACTGAGAAAGTCCTTGATCAGAGTAAACATTACTTAGCAACAATTAAAAACATTGGTGTTACCAGCATTGTTACCAGGCTGGAAGTCAAAAACACAGCACTGCACTAGCTACTAAGAAAGAGGAAAATGACTGCTATAGCTGAACCCAGAACAGCCCCTGACTTCCTGATTTTGAGAACAATTCTTAAAAGTATGAAAAACAGCCATTACTAATTGTTATTAATTAATTAATTAAAAGTACTAATTTCTATTAGGTATTACTAATTTAAGTTTAATAAAGGCTTATCAAACTAAGATCTTTCAAAGAGTTTGGAATGTTAAAAATTAAAGGACACCAAAACTCAAGAACAAAAAGTTAGCCTGGTTGTTCTTAACAGTGTTGTGATCCAGTGCAAGAATTACTTACAATTTTAAAGTATTTGCACTGCAAATATAAGGCTATGGACAAAAAGATTGCAATTAAGTAGAAGCAAGAGTATCCAGTTAAGGAGAGGCAGGGGAATTTTTGCCATATGAGGTGATAGAAAGAGACAATACCATTATTGGTATTGGCATCAGTATTGGCAGGTAATAATAATACCAGTAAGTTGAAAAAACATTTAAAGCCATTCATTTAGCAGATGCACAAATGGGCAATAGGGCAAATAGCCACAGATGCACCTTTTTCTAACCCTAATAAAATGTTTGTAAGTGCTATGAAAATAACACAATGTAAGGAAATGAACTGTGTCTAACTTTCCCTTCTTCCTCTGAATCTTTTCTTCTTGAGCACCACAGGCTTTCCCGCATTAAGTAACCCACTTTATACTAAGGAGTCATGTAATATTGATCTTAGATTTATCACATTAAACAGATATAATAGTTTTACAAATTTTTAGAATTTTAGAAGAGCCAGTGCAATAAATACTTATTAGTTTTTCTTTCTGCTAACATAACACAGTAAATTATGTTACAGAAAAAAAAATAGATTTTACCTGTGTATGCTTACAAAGAATGAAAAATCAAAAGTTCTCTCTTGCACATATTCCATTGTCATAAAAATTATACCAGGGTATCCATTATATATCAGTATATCAAATATATATGTGAGACCCCACTTAGATTACTGTGTGAAGTTCTGGTGTCCTCAATGTAAGAAGAACATGGAACTGTTGCAGCAAGTGCAGAGGAGGGCCACAAGGACAATAATGGGGCTCAAGTACCTCTTCTATGAAGACAGGCTAAGAAAGTTGGGGCTGTTCAGCCTGGAAAAGAGAAGGCTGCTTGGAGACCTCATAGCAGCCTTCCAGCATTTGAAGGGGCCCTACAGGGATACTGGAAAGGGACTCTTCGTCAGGGACTGCAGCAGTAGGACAAGGGGTAATAGGTTTAAACTTAAACAGGGGAAGTTCAAGTCAGATATAAGGAAGAAGTTCTTTACTTTAAGGGTGGTGAGGCACTGGAATGGGTATGGAGGCAGTGTTCTCACAAGAGAATGGATAATTGGTACATAAACTCTGAATAATCCTGAAAGATACAGCAAGGCCATGAGTGGCCCGAGGAAGCTTAAACAAGAAAGAGAAGAAGAAGCTGGAATTCACGGAGCTAATGAGAACTGTGGACTGTTGGCAAGCTTTTGAGGTCAAGTTCTCACACCTGTGCTTAACCAATTATATGTTAGTCACTAAGGGTCTTCAAGACATGTATCCAATCATAATATGCCAAATCACTGTAAGTGCATGTAAGAAATAGTATATAAGGAGTTAAGGCTTTGTAATAAATGGCTTTTGTCTGATCATACTGATCTCTGACTGGGTCCATATATTTCTGTGGCAAACGGGTTGCTCAAGGAAGTTGGGAATTCCCCAGCCCTGGCAGTGTTCAAGGCCGGGTTGGACAGTGCCGTGGGAGACATAGTCTAGTGAGAGGCATCCCTGCCCGTGACAGAGGGGTTGGTCTTAAGGTCCTTTCCAACCCAAACTATTATATGATTCTATGATACCAAGAACATGGACCTGTTAGAGCAAGTCCAGAGGAGGCCATGAAGATACTCCAAGGGCTGGAGTACCTCTCCTATGGAGAAAGGCTGAAGAGAGCTGGGCTTGTTCAGCCTGAAGAAGAGAAGGCTCTGAGGAGATCTTAGAGCAGCTTCCAGTGCCTAAAGGGGCTACAGAAAATTTGGAAAAGGGTTTTTTATAAGAATGTGTGGGGATAGGACAACAAGTAATGGCTTTAAATTGAAATTTAAATTGAAAGAGGGTAGATTTAGATTAAGTGTAAGGAAGTTCTTTACTGTGAGGGTGGTATAATTTTAATACTATCGATAGCAATGACAATTTACTCTCAGGTTTTCATTTTCTTGAATGACATTTCTTTTGTACCAGGAATGATATTTCTTCTGGACAGAGGTGTTCTTCTTTTGAACTCAAAAAATCTTATCCATTCATGTATATTCACAAACATTAATGTTTGAATATACATATCTATGTTTATACACATTTATATATGTATCTATATATACCCACATTATAAAACAAAATTATTTAGACAATGCTTCCTTTGGAAGAAAAAAAAAGGTGCATTTTTTTATTAGAACAAAAAAAAAGAAAACTTTGATCAATAATTTATTAGGTCAGTGTTTGCACTTTGGATTTATTATCTGGTTGAGTAGAAAAATGAAGGGAAGAAAGCTTCTTAAATCATATCCTGATCCAGTCTGAGTGTTTTAGGCTTCTTCCTAGGTGAAGAAAAGGCTAAAGAGAACAACCAGCACATACAGCTACAGACATTCATATTAAAAACACAGCCTTTTTATTATACTGGCAAAGAAGATATAAAATTTTAGTCTTTAGACCAATATATTAATGTCCATGAAAAATATAAAGTATTTTGATTAATCTAAATTTCTAAAGTGACCCCGTTAGCAATCCCCATCCAAGAAACTTTCACTAGATATCATGTTTTCTCTTTCACCTTGTGAAAGAGTGATTTTATAAAGCAGTGTCCCTTGAGCAAAGTTTCTAAAATCAATTAAAGAGGCATAGATTTAAATGGCAGTCAACTGTGCAAGGGTAAAGGACAAGGGGAAAGACAGAAGATGAATTGTATCATTCCAATGAAAATTTCAAAGAGTTTCAGTTCATAAGAACAGTGTAAAATCTGTCCCAAACTGAATTATGGCATTTCATCCCATTCTGGACATATGCCAGCAATCAAGGAGACAGTGACCTGGTCTAGGGAATATTCTAATGGCATGAATTTCTTCATCAGCATGAAAGTCTGTTATTCTTGTGAGGTTTAATGTTTTTGGACACTTAAAGTGATAAAACTTACAGCTTTATTGCAGAAATAGAGAAAAAGTATGAGCTGTTATGTTGTATAACTAAGATTTTACATAAGTTCTTTCTTTCTTTCTGACCTCTGTGGAGATAGGAAAAGACATCTAACAGCCTGGATTTGAGAAACACTTTCATTTTTAGGAAGAATTTGTGTCTGATACTTACCTGATGTATTTGACAAAAGTTCCTTTGAAGCATATAGAACTTCATATTCTTCTTTAAAGAAAAACATATGTATATGTATATGTATATGTATATGTATATGTATATGTATATGTATATATATGGCAGGACTGCAGATCTGAAAGGAATGTTGCAATAGCAACCACACCTGGAATATTTTTAATCTTTCTTCGTTAGAAATCAGTTTTCTCATAACATTTTTAGTATTGGAAAAAATTTGTTTCTAAATCTTCCCACATCACCCATGAATAAAAGACTGCAAAGAATGCAAACCCACTTCTGAATTACAGAAGAACTGCTTTTACTAAAGAAGCAAAATATAAAACTGGGGGCAGGCTTTCATTTTTTATTACATTATCAAATACATATATTGAGAAAATAGTGAGTGCATGATATGCATTGTATGATAATTCATTGTATACAGAGTACATACCTTAAAATAAAGCTGTTTAATGCACCCCCAGGCTTTATTCACACCCGCTTAAAATTACAGAGCATAATGTATTTATTGTGAGTTCAAAAGCTATTGCACATTTATGATTTGAACTTTCACATATGATTATTCAGGCAACCACCTGCCTTAGACATGCACGTTTTTGAAAATTAGGAAACTTCTGGATATTAATCTTGCAGTATGATAGACTTGTTGCATGCAATTTGCTACAAAGCTTTATGGACAGCTTTATATAATTGCAAGCAGAACCTCATCAGTATAGTTTTAGATTGAGATGCTCTGCTTTCCATGGGCCAACCCAATATTTCCTTGAAGTAGATACAGATGCTTAAAACGTTAACCAGTATGTTCAAAGACACCTACACCAGTGCAAATCCGCAATGCTCCCTTCCAGTGCATGAGGAAGTGGAAGAACCTCAGCAACCACATTACATTAAATCATGCTGCTACTTTGCTTTTATTATATCATACAAAATGTGGCGCTCACCATCTCACCATCTCCAATTTATTTTTTTGCTACAATTAAAGTATGAGCATCTGTAACTACTAGAGTTTTGTTGTGAGGGATTATTTATTAATATTTGTAGCATTTTTTTCCATGAGTTATAGTTAAGATATTTATATTTATTTAAACTCAAATCTGTGTCAGGTCACCAGAAATTGTACTAAAAAAGGAGATGTGCCATCTTGACTTACATGTCTAGTCTGTTGTCCACTTTTCTCCTCAAGTTATAAGGATGATGGCTGTTAAGGGGAGTATTACCACGCCTTAGGTAGCAAAAGTAATTTCTCCACCAATTTTATTCACTGGTAGTGTGTTTTTCACTGAACCAAAGCTAGTCAGCATTTTAAACTTTTAGTAGACACTTGATCTTTCATCACTTTTCCTTGGCAAATCCTTATGCTGAAGAAAACCATCCAACAAATGGTATGTCCTTTGTCAAGTAAAAACTTACCGCATCCCAGACACAAAGTCCTAGCTTCTTCTCAAAAAAACCCCAAAGTAATATCTAGGGGTTTTTTTTAAGTTGCTGTCCATTCACATGATTTTCACTTCAGAAAACTAGTGGAAAACTAATATATGTAATAAAATCCCTTCCTTGTTCACATTTTTGCTTTGTGGTGATTGCATTTATGTGCAAACAAGGTGTGCTGCAGGAAGCAAAAAGATGATAAAATACCAGACACCTAATCACCTTTCTTCTACACTCTAGAGCTCCTGCAGTAACTATATTCCCTGATAACCTGAAACAAGGTTTTTCTGATTACACTTTATGATGGGACAGTATTTTTTTTATGTCTTGCAAACAATAGCGCTGACATGTTTCCTTCCTTACAAGCTCAGTTTCTCCATTTATATGACACTTTTAACTGCTGTGTTATGCTACAGAAGCCATACATCTTTGCTCTTTAACAAAAAGTCTTTATATTTTATCCCTTTTTATTATATGACTTATATCACTTTATAATCCTTTCTTGTGGGTTATGAATTAAGCTTCAAATATACTATCAATCTTACCTTGAAATCAAAACAAATTGGAATAAATAACTGCATGAAGTGTGCAGAGAAAGACTTATCTGCAGTCAAACTAGATGAAGCACATTTAGCGCAGTAATAGATGAGAAAACAACCTGAAGCCAGCAGTTTGAATATCACAAAAATGGTGCCCTACCCTGTTGCCTCTTTCAGCAGTGCTGACAGTCTGAATATTTCTTATCTGACTTTCCTAAATGCAGAAACTATTTTCAATGAAATTCCAGTTGAGAGTATTTACAAATTATACTTTTACTCCTCTCTTTCTGTTTCCAAGGCTGCTGTGTATCCTCAAAACTAAGGATTGTTATTTCTTTTTCTGCACTAATGATCATTACTGGTTTTTGTCATCTGTTAAAAATAATACATGTTCTCCTACAGTATACACTACCAGATGCACATGGAGATATGTCTATGTATATGTATCCTTTAAGTGAATTTGTCGCCACAAAATTGTTAATCTTCCATGGACACAGACATGCTGAATTTCCAGCAAAAAGCTCTCTTAAGTCTACTGTGTCAAATTTCAGTTGCTGTAGCTCTCTACAGCTCTACTAACTAGCTTTCATCATCTCAAATAACACATTTCTCACCACTGCATTAGTGCTGCAGGAGTTACTGAGCTCTCACCACCAGTACACAAATCATTTCAGTGTGAAGAGTCCTACTGAATGTCAACTACGGGAATGGTAATGCAACCGCTCTAAGGAAGTCTAATCCCTTTTTTCTGAAATTGCAGTTTAAAGTTTTTTTTTCTTTCCTTCACATGGGGACTAATGGATTACATCAGGGATTACATCATGTTTTATTACCCATGATTCAAGAAGTGAGAAAAATTAAAAGAACTATTAGAGCAGAAGTACAGCCACAAATTTTGAGAGGGTTACTAGACCAAATTTGTCTCCATATATCCAGAAACTGCCCATACTGCTTCCTTGAAATCTTAAATTACTGACTGGACTCTGTGGTCACCCCTTGTTCTTTATTTTCATTAACTCCAATGTAAAAATTTCTATTCTGTTTCTGAGTGGTACAGACAGATAGATAACCTGAAAAGGAATACATCACATTTCCATTCACCTTTTTGTCTGGATACATTAGGTTATAAGTACTTAATTATCATCTATACTTACTTTCCTACTATTGGCTTATTTTCAGTTTAGAATAAACAAAAAAAACAGCAAAAGGAATTAGTCCTTCAAACGCACAGTTCCCCTACTGAAGTAGAGCTATATACACTCATCAGAATCCTTCATGGCAACTGAACACTGTAAGAAAATGTTTGCCATCTGAGTATCACTCTCCAGATACAATTTTGCTGGTCCACAGGGTATTCAGTTTAATGAATTTAAATATTCAATTTAATGAAGCAGAAAATTTGCAATGCCAAACACCATTTCCAAGTCTTCCTGATAGTTGAGAGTTGTTCAGTGTAGTTCATTTTCTTTTTGGTTAAATGCATGAAATATAAATCTGAAATAGAAAGTAACATCAAGAAATGGATGCATAGCTTATTTTCAACACATGCAAACTTGAAAACCAAGAATATAAATAAATTTATTCCATATCTGCTGTTACCAAAAAGTAAAATTGTCAAGTATATCATATATTGAAATGTTTTAATGGTTGCTCATCCCAAGAGAAATGCCTTCTGTTATGAAATGAAGGGCAAATACAAAACCAGACTGAGCAGACTGGGAGGGGAAAATAAACACATACGCATATATCTAAACATTTTTCTTTTTTCTCAGTCCTGATTTGTGCCAGTCATTTTAAGTGTGATCAATATCAGTCCTCTTGAACTTTTTTTTGAGGGGAAAAAAAACTTCAAAAATTTAAAAAAAAATGCTTTAAAATTGTATTTGCTCTTTCAACTGCTCTGAAACAGGACTGTTGAAAAGGTCCTTCCTCCTCTTTCTTTAAATTCTAACACTTAAAAAATACCCCAAATTTGAACACTTATCTTGTTTTTGAAAACTTGTTGCTTGTTTATACCAGAATATGTTATAGATTCTGAAAATTCTCAGACTACATTTATCTGCTCTTCACTAACAACTGCCAGATTCTCTCTAACTTCATGATAAAAGTCCTGCTCTTCCTTAATCATTAGCAACACAGTATTGTTTATTCTTTGACCTCATATTTTAAGATGAAGCTGATTTTTCCCTATAAATTCTAAAGTATTTCCCTCAAGCAATAGTCTTGACAGGACAAATTAAGTTCCAAAATTCCCAGTGATATAAGGGTCATAAAATGTCATTGGGAATGCTGATAGTATGTTAAAACAACTGAGTTGGAAAAGGCTCTGAGCTGACACCTTTGGCAGCTTCAAAAAGATATGTCTGAAAATGGGAGTGAGAAAAATTCTACAAGGCAGGATAGAGGAAGCAATAT
This sequence comes from Pezoporus occidentalis, assembly GCF_034315485.1. Taxonomy (NCBI): domain Eukaryota; kingdom Metazoa; phylum Chordata; class Aves; order Psittaciformes; family Psittacidae; genus Pezoporus; species Pezoporus occidentalis. The sequence goes on from NW_026916315.1 coordinate 3,724,238, forward strand.
TGAGCTTATTCTTAAATTATGCAAGCTTATACTTTTCACCCTTAATTCACTGTGTCTTCAACTCCGGGACCCACTGTTAATAATAACTTTTGCTTGAAGTGTGTTTTGTTCTGGACAGCTAAAACACAGGAAAGTATTACAGGTAGCTGGATTTGTTGGATTTGGGAATGCAGGGGATGACTCCCTTAGTGTCCTGAGAAGCAGCCTGTCTGCACATGATTGCCCCTTTTATCTCCTTTTCCCTCTATTCTCCATCCTTGTTCCATCACCAGCCCACCATGATCTCTCTTTTTTCCCTACCATCAGTCCTTCTCCTTAACATCTTATCACATCTTACAAAGTCCCCCTTCTTGATATGATAGAATTAGTTTTAAACATTCCACCAAAGGATATGGAGATGGATTGAGTCCAAAGGAGGTCCACAAAGATGCTCTGAGGGCAGATGCACCTCTCCTATGGAGACAGGCTGAGAGAGCTGGCCTGCTTCATCCTGGGGAAAAGGCAGCACCAGGAAGACAGACCAGCGTCCAGTGCCTATAGGGGCTGACAAGAAATGCAGAGAGGGACTTTTTACAAGGACATGTAGTGACAGGACAGGGGGGAATGGCTTTAAAACTGGCAGAGAATAGATTTAGATTAGACATTAGGAGGAAATTATTTACTGTGAGGGTGGTGAGATACTGGCAGAAGTTGCCCAGAGAAGTTGTAGATGCCACATGCCAGGAAGTGTTCATAGCAAGGTTTAAGCAACCTGGCTTGTTGGTGGTTCAAATCACCTTCCTCTAGAACTGGTGGAACAAAATAATATCTAAGGTCCCTTCCAACCCAAACTATTCTATGACTCACAGTTATATAATTCTATTGGAAGACCAACATTTTTTACAGAACCAGTCTTTTCTTAATATCGTGGGATTTTTGTTCTTTCTTCTTTAAGCTGCCTGGCACCAAATGCAATGGACAATCAGCTTTAAACTATCACAAAGGCTCTTTAACACTTAAGTCTAAGAATCTTGTCCTGAAAGTGAGCAACAACAGAGAATTAGTTTGTTACAAGGCAATATTTCCCCACAGATCAGGTAGTGATTTCTAAAAGGCAATGGCTTAGTTGAACAGTGGGCACCCAAGTCAGGTCAGGTTTCCTGTCTCTGTGTGTTTGTCTCCCTTCTTTTGTCCTTAATCCCAATTTGACAAGGTTGCCAGATAATCCTACTGAAAAATAAAGATTCTCACAATACACCTCTTTACCAGTTAGTGTGACTGACCGATTTTTTCTGTTCACTGCTAATAATCAGGGGTTTGTCCCTGAATGTTCTTGTTTATTTCCTATTTCTTTTCATTTATCATTTTTTGTATTGAAAAGGCTTTTGAGCAGATGTGTTCAAGAGAGCAGACTCTCTGCTTCCACATACCCTTACACAGATAGCTACAAGATTTTCTCAGTTGCTACTTGGGGAAGAACTGCGACTTTGAATAGAATAGATTGGTTATTCCTTTGTTGTGTTAATCCAGTTCAGTTTTTGCTGGTAAAAGCCCTTCATGTACAGATTGGATAAAATACAACAAAAGTGTAATTTTACCCATAATACCTTTGAAATTACATTCTTTCTGTCTACAATAAACTCTGACTAAAAATAAAAATTAAAAAAAAAAGAAAAAAGAAAAGAGAAAGATAATTCACTTAATTTTGACTTTAATTTCTCATCTGTTACTGGTTAGAGGTGTTTTATGCTCAGAACTGATTGTGAATTGCACTTAGGGCTCCACTAGAGTAGCTAACTCAAGCAATCATCTGTTGAAGACACTGCAAACACATAGCATTTCATTGATACATATAAGAAGCTCAGATTGATAGTAGTTAATACTTGTTTTAAGAAATGAGCAAAATAGAGTAACATTTAGTATTTAAAGATGACTTTATAAGAAAGTTGCTAGTGCTAAATTACTACAGGCTTTGCCCAATCTGAGGCAATTGTATTAAGTAGTCCAAGACATGTCCTGCTTTCATGAGAAGACGTCACCTTGTAAAACAATCTTCGGTTTCAGTAGCTCTTTGTTATTGCAGAAGAACTGGAAGACTGCCTACTGCTTTTGTTATGGATTTGAGGAGACAGATTTTACAATAGCAGATACGTGTATAACATTTTTTTATTAAAACACAAGAGTTCTTGTTTATTTCTAGAATTCAAGTTTGAGCTGTTTTTAAGGAGGATTTGTGGAGACAGTGTTCTCACAGGAGAATGCATAATTAGTACATAAACTCTGAATAATCCTGAAAGATACAGCAAGGCCATGAGAGGCCAGAAGAAACTTAAGCAAGCAAGATAAGAAGAAGCTGGAATTCACTGAGTTAATGAGAACTGTGGACTGTTGGCAAGCTTTTGAGGTCAAGTTCTCACACCTGTGCTTAACCAATTATATGTTAGTCACTAAGGGTCTTCAAGACATGTATCCAATCATAATATGCCAAATCACTGTAAGTGCATGTAAGAAATAGTATATAAGGAGTTAAGGCTTTGTAATAAATTTGGCAATCGCTTGATCACATTGATCGTCTCTGCGTTGTCCGTGACTCCCACGTCAACAAGGATTAATATCTCTTCCATAAAATATTTCTACCATGACACAGGGTAGATCTATAAAGACGGTTTAGGACTGGAATTCAGTGTGAATGAGCTTTGGCAAAATGTGAACTGTGAGAATGTTTGGGTTCTAACCTACAGATTTTTAGACTTACCCAAATAATAAAGTCTATGCTTAGAGAAATCACCTTGCTAACAAAATCACAAATTTTCAGTAGCATTACCAGTTAAAATTACATAGAATTTTATTGGTGTAAAGTGATAGATTTTTGCTACTGAAATTGTGCAAGTTCTTTAAAACAATAGATGATACTCATGTATGCACTTAACTATCATTAGCTAGTATCTTTTGCAATAGTTCTGGGAAAAGCAAAAGGACATAGTCACATTTCATTTAATTTTTCCTCAGGTTTTACTGATAAGCTACACAAGTAGTCAGTTTTGATAGCGGCTTAGACCCTAAAGATGCACTTAAATCATCCTTTACTTCCTGTTTAACAGTGTGTTTTCCAAGTGAACAGGTTTTCTCCCAAGTTACTGTTTTTCAGTTCACATCGTGGAGTATCTAAGACAGGTGGCTGGATTCTCTTCAGATGGCAGGTAACCACAAGATATCCTTTAGGGTGAAATGAATGTGCTTTACTAATGGACGTTCATCTGACATCACCAGAATAGAGATGGACCAAAATAAAGACTCTTTAATATATACATTTTAGAGAAGTAAAATCTTCCCGCTAAAGCTATTGCATTATTCAAATCTGATCTTATTGCTCAATACTGCCTAATTAGAATCATATATCATAGAATCATAGACTAGTTAGGGTCGGAAAGGACCTTAAGATCATCTAGTTTCAACCCCCATTGCCATGGGCAGGGACACCTCACACTAAAACACATCACCCAAGGACTTGCCCAACCTGGTCTTGAACACTGCCAGGGATGGAGCATTCACAACCTCCCTGGGCAACCTATTCCAGTGCCTCACCACCCTAACAGGAAAGAATTTCTTCCTTATATCCAATCTAAACTTACCCTGTTTAAGTTTTAGCCCATTACCCCTTGTCCTGTCACTGCACTCCCTGATGAAGAGTCCCTCCCCAGCATCCCTATAGGCCCCCTTCAGATACTGGAAGGCTGCTATGAGGTCTCCATGCAGCCTTCTCTTCTCCAGGCTGAACAGCCCCAACATAGATATAAGTAGCCTCTAAATTTATGAAAACCTTGATTTTGATGTTTTAAGTTACATTTTTTAATCAAAGACAGAGGAAATGCAATACACAAAAAAAAAAAAGAAAAAGAAAGCAAGAATGAGTAGAGCATGCACATAAGTATCAAGCATCAGCAGACAGCTCCCATTTTGTGTTGGAAAAATCTGAACCTGCTTAGGAACTGTTTCTGACATTACCACCAAATAAAAAAGCCTGTGTTCACAGATCTATTAAACACTGAACTAATATACAATAGATTTTCATGGCAAACTTTTAGTGTTGATAGATAAATGATGAAAATTCTGTAGAAAGACAAACATCATAATGAATGTGCGATGTTAATGAATCATTGATTGTAAGAGACCATTCAATCTTGACATTAATAATATCAAATGAGCTGTAGAATTTGTATGAATTAAATTAGAATATAATGACAGAATTAGTGACTTGCTAAAATAAAAAGGGAGAGGTAACAGTGTGGATTTTGGCAAAGGAGGGGACAGCAAAAGATGTAAAAAGATGAGTCGCATCATATCACGCATGATATTTTAGTTGCTTAGGTAATAGACTGTCATTTTATAAAATGTGTTTCTATTTTAGTAAGGTAAGTGCAATACTGATAATGATATCCATCTTTCACTGAACTGGTCTGTCTGCAAGTTTTGCAACTTATGATTTTCTCAGAAGTGCACAAAAGTGTTTCCAAGTAAATATTTTTAATATAAGGAAGTAAATCATAGAATAAACTAGGTGGGAAAAGACCTTCAAGATCATCAAGTGCAACTGTAATATAAATATAAATAATAATATAAATAAATACTAATAATGCATATATGATAATATACATTAGTTATAAAAATATACAGTAATAAAGTTTCTATTATGCTTAAATTTACATTATAATTTATATAATTTATATAGTATTATAAATTAAATACTATATTTAAACAATGTAATTACTATTACCACTTGGAATATTTTGGAGTGGAGTGCATTACGTTGAAATTATTAAATGGATTATTAAATCTAATTAGAGAGGCAATGTCAAACTACTAGAGCACTTTGTACTATCAGAGTAATTTCATCTACACAACATTAACCTCATCTTTGCAACAACTGCTTGTTATTTATATCCAGACATTATCTCTTCTCCAATATAAGCAATAACATTTTAAGGGTTTATCACAATTTAAAGCCCACCTTTGATGACACTTTCAAACGGAGCTCCTTTTCTTTTTTGAAGGCAGAATTTATGACAATTCCTGCTTTTGAAAAGCATAAGAATTACTAAGCATACAGTGACTAAAACTCCAGTTCAATGTATCTGGAACCAAATTGTGGCACACCAGTATTTAGGGAACACCTGGTTCTGCAGACTGCAAGGCTCAGGAGATTCTACCCTTGTTTCTGCTAGACCAACTTGCTTTTCTGTGATGGATGCACTTGATTCCTTTGCCAAACTAGCAGTAGTTTAGTCATGCTCCAGAAGAGGTCCACCAATGAGGTCAGTGTCACCTGCAAACTATCTGATAACTTACTCAATCCCATTACCCATATCACTGCTAAAGACACTGAATACTGTTGGTCCCAGTATGGACTTTTGAGGTACACCACTCATTACTGGTATCCACTTGGACACCCAGCCATTGACACGGACATCCAGTCAAATACTTATCCATCTAGCAGTCCATCCACAGAACTCATTTAGCTACAGAAATGTTATGGAGGATCATATCAAAGGCCTTAAGAAGTCCAGGTAAATTATCTCTGCAGCTCTTCCTTTGTTCACTGATACACTCAGTTCACCACAGAAGGTCATTAGACTAACGAGGCACAATATGCCTGAGGTGAAGCCATTCTGGTTGTCTCTAATCACCTACCTGTGTCCTATATGTTTTGACATATGTTCCAGGAGAATCTGCTCCATGATCTTAACAGTCATGGAGGTAAGGCTGACTGGTTGCTAGTTCCCATGGTCCTTCCTTTTAGTGTTCTTTAAAACAGATGTAACTTTCCCCTTTTTGCAGCCACTGGAGAATTATTTACCTACCTCTTCAGGTCAAATCAAATCTTGGTTCTTGTCCAGGATTACTGTATTTCTGATAATTTAAAAAAAACAGGATAATTCTTCTGAAATCACTTAACCTTTGAATCCATATAGAAGAGGCTAATAGTGATGAGTGATCAACGGCTTCTGCATTCAGATACAGTACAAATTTCTACCAAATCTTTTCCAAAGTTCTATGCAAATTTTCTGTGTTGGAGAAAAACTACAATTCTTTATAGTTCTGACCAGCCAATAATGGAATAAGGCTTAGAGGAAATCGGCAAGGGAAATGTGAAATTCAGGGAATAATGCAGGGTATGACTGACCACAGCTGTTGCAAAGGAGTTGACTTTATCTCAACACAAACAGGATCAGAGGTTGGCCTTTGTTTTAGATGAACAGCTATCAACAGTTGAATAGGATCAATTGGTGGTGTAATTGTTTCTCCCCGAGTTCATTAAAGAGTGTGAATGTCTCACTGGGTTAGCCAGAATGAGCATAGGGGGAATGAATACGTGGCTCAGCCCAACCTAGAGTATAAAAACTGAAAAACTTACAGAATAACTTCAAAGACAGCAAGGGGCTTGAATTGGCTTTTTTTAAATTCCTTCCAGGTGACTGGGAATGCCCACTGTCATGACAGCGAGCATATCATAGAGACGGCTAATGGACATGACACCGGTATTGTGTTTGAACTGTACACTGTAATTGCTATATTTTGCCAAGTATTACTTATAGTTGTGTTTTCAGTGTATTTTACATAAGTCTGCTAAATCCAAAAGCCCAGATAGCAACAAATAATTAAATTTTATAATAAATTATACTTTCCATATATGGAATATGTGAAAGAACCCGGTATTGAACTCTGTCAATAATGTCATTAGATACCAAAATTAGGTGGGAGGGGAGGGAAACAGGTACAAAAAAAAAATAAAAATCTAAATGTGGTCATTTTCACTCACACTTTCACAGCATCCACAACTTTTTATGAGCGATACTAGAGGGCATCTTTCTGTCTGTTGTCCCCCATATCTGTTTAAAGACCTGTTCATTAACAGAATCAGCAGCTTGAAAAAAGAACATGATATTTCTGCTATCTTACTTCTAGTGCCAGGAAATTCCAGAAGTTCACCAACTCTGGAATATGAAATTACTACTATCAGTCTTAAACTAATCTCCCAGTAATTTCAATGAAAGCCACCTTCTACCGCTGCAGAATTTGGTGAATAACACTTCTAAATTCAGCTTAGGTGTTAGTCTTTTCCAGACATTACCATTCCCTTCTGAGGAGATACAATCTATTCTCAGAAGTAGTTTGTAGGACTGATTCAAACACCGGTTGTCTTTGCTTAACCTTAAAGTCAGCACAGACCAGATGAATACTTTTCACAAGTCATATTTATAACATTTAAAGTTTCATGTTTACTTTTCTTTTTTTACTTTTTTCATCTTTGCTCTTGTGAGACCTCACCTGGAGTATTGTGTACAGTTCTGCTGTCCTCAACATAAAAAGGACATGGAACTGTTGGAACAAGTCCAGAGAAGGGCCACGAGGCTGATCAGGGGACTGGAGCACCTCCTGTATGAAGACAGGTTGCGAAAGTTGGGGCTGTTCAGCCTGGAGAAGAGAAGGCTGCATGGAGACCTCATAGCAACCTTCCAGTATCTGAAGGAGGCCTGTAAGGATGCTGGGGATGGACTCTTCATCAGGGACTGTAGTGATAGGGCAAAAGGTAGTGGGTCCAAACTTAAACAGGGTAAGTTTAGGTTGGATGTAAGAAGGAAATTCTTTGCTGTTAGGGTGGTGAGGCACTGGAATGGGTTGCTCTGGGAGGTTGTGAATGCTCCATCCCTGGCAGCGTTCAAGACCAGGTTGGACGAGTCATTGGGTGATATGGTTTAGTGTGAGGTGTCCCTGGCCATGGCAGGGGGGTTGGAACTAGATAATCTTAAGGTCCTTTCCAACCCTATTTTATTCTATTCTATGATTCTATGTGCATACTGTCTCCTTCAAGGACCTAATTTAAATGTCATTTAGAAAATAGCTAGTGAGAGTTTATCTGTGCATACAGCAATTGTGCTTTAAGTTTGTGGATGAATTACTTAAAACAGATGTTTTGATAGCAATAGCTGAAGTAATCATGATAGAAACATTCAACCCAGGCTCATAGTGGTGGATAGAGTTTGTGACTATTTCCTTTTTTCTTTGTCCATCTGAAGACTGATCTTGTTTATCCACTTACTGGGATTGTACACTAGGTCTGATATTTGGATGTTTAAAAAAAACATTTAAGCATACATAAACATTTACAAATCATTTAAAGCTCTAAGCTTTAAATGACAGTTTTTTGGGGGTGTTTTCCAGAGTTTTACGTTCAAAAGCAGGTAACACAAAAACCGAATTCTTGTTACAAACATGAATTTTATGTTAGCAGAACTAATACTGGGTGTTAGCACCTGAAAAGGTTAAAGTTTTCTGGGCTCTCAGAGAATGAATCTTTCTACTGTTAGTATCTATATATGCTGGCATTTGATACATTTAAAGATTTGTTCTACTTGAGAGCAATCATGAGGAATAGTTTTGATACTAGTAAAGCAGATTTACTAGAATGAGAATTTAGAGGAAATGTCTAGTGTTTGAACCTTTTCCTTTTCTTTAGAAGTCAATAATAAAGTTAGTCTTTGGTGTTCACGGACAATTACATTTTAAGTACACACAACTGCAAAACAATTCAAAGGCTACTCAAGATAGAAAATGTAAGCTTATTTCAAGTAAACTATTATTTATTTCTCATTGTAAAATACCTTAATCAGTATTTGTTACACCAGAGCATAGGTAAAAGCAGAGTTGAGGTAAGAGTAATGGGATAAGGGAAACTGCAAACAATGTCTGTATGTCAGTTGTGTTCCATAGAGTAACACTTTTACCAAAGTAACACCAGTAGGTGCTTAGAGATGTATTATGAAAGATTTTGACTCTCATGAAGAGTTAATGAGAATCAAGTCCCCTAAGCAACATTTCAGTGGAACAGGCTGACAGTTCTGTTATGAAATGATCAAGTATTTGGTTACTATGGGAAAGAGAGCTGGAAGACTAGAGATGAAATAATAATGCTGTATCCAAGTTAAGCTCAATGAACGGTTCACATCCTTGGGGATGAAGAGGGAGATATCATTTTTTAACAGATGACTTTTCAAAGGAAGTTTTCGAAAGCATCCAGAATACACAGTTATTTGCAGCACTTTAAAAGCCCTACTGAAACTATCACCTGTAACAAAAGGTAAGAAGGCTTACTGTGCAACAGTTCACTGGTCTGGAAGAGAGTCTGTAGGTCACCTAGGCTATACCCAATACAGCAAACTCATTCTGTATAAAAAGATATCACACAAATCTCATAAACATATCAAATTTTGTCAAGTAACATTTGTTTTGTCGCTTGTTTCTTCAAATATATTAGGATTACTTGTAAAGGTACTAGTCTGTGCAGAGGCCTGAAGAACTGCGACTTCTTTCTTGCACTTACAACATTTACAGCTAAACACAACGCTCTACAAGGCATCACTAAATATAGACCAGGCTTCATAATAATCGTAAGTAAGCTCATATGTACAGCTAATAAATATTTACTCCAAATAAATTAAACTTAAAGCTTCTCTCAGCAATATGACTCTGGGTTGCTATATCAACAAGTGCTGTTTGTATCATACTCAGTGGTTCATTTTTAGTTTGCTAACTACTGTAGGCCTAAACGTGATCATGATGATTTTATAATACCAACATTCATTTGCTGATTAAATCACATTTGATAACTTGCAGGTAATCCAGTTATTTTATGGCATATTGAATTTTTTGAATTATACAAAAAAGAATTTTTCAAAGATTTTTAGGAATTATTTAGTATAAGTTTCATGCATGCATGACATAGTATTTCTGCCATTAGCTGTGTATCTTGATAAGATTCAGATAAAGTCAAATGGCCCACAAGAAAAATATTCTTACGTCACTGAAAAGTCAGAAGCCAATGAGAGATTTATAGCAAAAGAAACACAGATGTATGACTAAATATTTTATATAATATACATATACATGCTTTGTTACACCACAGCCAAAGAAAAATTTGCAAATTCAAAAGGAAAATTACTCAAGTATGTGCACTTTGAATAGAGCTGACTTTCCTTTTCCAACTTCAGGGCCCTGTGGGCACTCGTAGTCTGCACTAGCCCTGATCTGTCATCTGTCCATAGCCCACAACCCCGTGTCAGATTCCCTAAGGCCCTAAGTCTGGCCCCAGTGAAGATGTCCTTCCCCAACACCACTACCATTATGCTACATTGTGCCCTGATGAACCAGGCCTGATCTGTAGTTTGATGTTCTACCCTGGGCCTAGGCTGTTCCCATCCTCATGGAGGTATCCAACATCTGGGCCTGGAATTGCCCCACCTTCCCCAGCTGCCCTACTCCCTGGTTGGGGTGGTGGAACATACCCTGCTCAGACAGCCCAGCATAGATGTACCTGGATTCTGGCTCTTGGGGAGCAGCCAGCATGCAATGTGGCCTGACATAAATACAGAAAAATTAATTCCCCCAGATGAATTTTGAATTTAATTAAGTTAGAATATCTAAATACTTCTCTTCAAAAATCAAGTTTTACTATCCAAGAGAAAGGTTTGTATCACAGTGTGATTTATGAGTTAATTCCATTTTATGGCCTAAGAAAAAAGTATTTGAGGTCACTATAGGAAATACAGTAAACATTGGAAGTGTCTTAGGAGATGCTGCTAGCAGAGTATGAGTGCCAATAGCAGTTTCTTAGAATTTTTTCTTTAGTCTTGTAGTTTAGTCTAGTTGGATTTTGCACAGGGCATTTCTTTTCATTGATGCTTTTTCATGAGTCAATAAGGTTAAGTCAAAGCAAGACATGCCTTAAGCCTTATTGAAAAGCTCATAAAGGTGTTTTTTAAAGACTAAACAAATTGAAATCTCAATACTGCAGTACACTGCATTAACCATTACACTTTTTTAACTCAACGGAAGAGAGAAATTTCAAGATAGTGTTGGATTATAGCAGAGCAGTTAACTTACTTCATTTTGCAAGCTAATTCTAATATCTTGGGATAACTAATTCTAATATCTTATGATAACTGAGTTTGCTATTGAGAGTAATTCTCTTGTGAAAGTTTTCTATCAAACTATTTCTTATAGCCAGGTAATGATTTTTTTAAGTCCTTTATTGAATATGCAGTGGGAATGGAAAAGCTGTGAACAATAAGATCATCATTATATGCATGAAGTCTTATTTAAAGTACTCAACCTCCCCCATCTCCCCTCTTCCAATAAGATATTGTGGAATGTGGAGGTTTCAGAAAGTGATGGTGAAAGCAAGTACTGTGCAAAAACACTGATCAGATAAATGTAGACGATAGAGTATTAGAACATTATGGAAAATATAAAATGCAGAAAAAAGAAACAAGGTAGGGTAATAATGGACACTTAAGAAATTAGATGGCAAGTATCTCTACCAGGTTTTGTATCAATGCTGAAGCAGCAGTCAGTGAACTTGAAAGAAGAAAACTCAATAATGATCCATATGTTCACTGCAGTTTAACCATGGGACTGCCTTATACAGTTAATGAAACCAATTCCTTAAAATATTCAAAAGACTGGACACTGAAATAGCCAAAGAGAATATTACTCCCAAATTTGTAACCAGATTGTGGATACAAATATATAAGACTATGTTTTTTGTTTAAGCTTACCTATTTGACAGAACTCACAATGAGACTTAGAATGGCAGTTCAGTTTCTGTGTGCCTTTTTACACCAGGATTTTTTCATGCCCTCTTAATCATTTGGTATTGTGCTTGGCCAATAGCAGGGCACTGCACAAATCTCATGTAGGTCTGCAGCACTATAGCAATCTGTTTATAGGATTCTTAATCAATTTTTTCAAGCTAGATTTGACCTCAGAAGTCTGAACTTCTGCAACTTTATCACACGATACAGGCTCACAGTATCACAGTATCACAGTATGCTAGAGATTGGAAGGGACCTCAAAAGGTCATCTAGTCCAATCCCCCTGCCGGAGCAGGAACACCTAGATAATGTTACACAGGAATGTGTCCAGGCGGGTTTTGAATGTCTCCAGGGAAGGAGACTCCACAACCTCCCTGGGCAGCCTGTTCCAGTGTTCCGTCACCCTCACTGAGAAGAAGTTTCTTCTCAAGTTTAAGTGGAACCTCTTGTGTTCCAGTTTGTACCCATTACCCCTTGTCCTATCATTGTTTGCCACTGAGTAGAGCCTGGCTCCATCCTCGTGACACTCCCCCTTTATATATTTATATACACTAATAAGGTCACCCCTCAGTCTCCTCTTCTCCAAACTATAGAGACCCAGCTCCCTCAGTCTTTCCTCATAAGGGAAATGCTCCACTCCCTTAATCATCTTAGTTGCCCTGCGCTGGACTCTCTCCAGCAGCTCCCTGTCCTTCTTGAACTGAGGGGCCCAGAACTGGACACAATATTCCAGATGCGGTCTCACCAGGGCAGAGTAGAGGGGAAGGAGGACCTCTCTCGACCTACTAACCACCCCCCTTCTAATACACCCCAGGATGCCATTGGCCTTCTTAGCCACAAGGGCACAGTGTTGGCTCATGGTCATCCAGGCTCTGTGCAATTCTTTAAGGGTTGTCTGAGGCTTTCACGACAAACAATTGCAATCTTAGCAACTGTTCATGCAGTTTTCCACTTCTGTTATACTCAGTGATCCCAGATGTTTGGCAATGATTATGCTTCACAAAGTCTTTATCACTGAGATATTCTATGCAAGATAAGCAAATATCTTCACTGAAACAAGTCCATAGGTCTTGATGAGATCCATCCGTGGGTCCTGAAGGAGCTGGCGAATGAAGTTGCGAAGCCCCTGGCCATCATATTTGAGAAATCATGGCAGTCAGGTAAAGTCCCGATAACTGGAAAAAGGGAAATATAACCCCCATTGTCAAGAAGGGGAAAATGGATGACTCGGGGAACTACAGACCAGTCAGTCTCACCTCTGTGCCTGGCAAAATCTTGGAGCAGATTCTCCTCGATGGCATGCTAAGGCACATGAAAAACAACAAGGTGCTTGGTGACAGTCAGCATGGCTTCACTAAGGGGAAATCCTGCCTGACCAATTTGGTGGCCTTCTATGATGGGGCTACAGAACTGATGGACAGGGGTAGAGCAGTTGATGTTATCTACCTGGACTTGTGTAAAGCGTTCGACACTGTCCCGCATGACATCCTTGTCTCTAAATTGGAGAGACATCAATTTGAGAGGTGGACCACTCGGTGGATAAAGAACTGGCTGGGTGGCCACATGCAAAGAGTTGTGGTCAATGGCTCAATGTCTGGCTGGAGACCAGTAACAAGTGGTGTCCCTCAGGGATTGGTCTTGGGACCAGTCTTGTTTAACATCTTTGTCGCTGACATGGACAGTGGGATTGAGTGCGCCCTCAGCAAGTTTGCCGATGACACCAAGCTGTGTGGTTCGGTTGATACGCTGGAGGGAAGGAATGCCATCCAGAGGGACCTTGACACACTTGTGAGGTGGGCTGATGCCAACCTCATGAAGTTTAACCATGCCAAGTGCAAGGTCCTACACCTGGGTCGGAGCAATCCCAGGCACAGCTACAGGTTGGGCAGAGAAGAGATTCAAAGCAGCCCTGTGGAGAAGGACTTGGGGGTGTTGGTTGACGAGAAAATGAACATGAGCTGGCAGTGTGAGCTTTCAGCCCAGAAAGCCAACCGTATCCTGGGCTGCATCAAAAGGAGCGTGACCAGCAGGTCGAAGGAGGTGATCCTGCCCCTCTACTCTGCTCTTGTGAGACCTCACCTGGAGTATTGTATGCAGTTCTGGTGTCCTCAACATAAAATGGGCATGGAACTGTTGGAACAAGTCCAGAGAAGGGCCACAAGGATGATCAGGGGACTGGAGCACTTCCTGCATGAAGGTAGGCTGAGAAACTTGGGGCTGTTCAGCCTGGACCTCATAGCAGCCTTTCAGTATCTGAAGGGGGCCTATAGGGATGCTGGGGAGGGACTCTTCATTAGAGACTGTAGTGACAGGACAAGGGGTAATGGGTTAAAACTTAAACAGGGTAAGTTTAGGTTGGATATAAGAAGGAAATTCTTTGCTGTTAGGGTGGTGAGGCACTGGAATGGGTTGCCCAGGGAGGTTGTGAATGCTGCATCCCTGGCAGTGTTCAAGGCCAGGTTGGACGAGGCCTTGGGTGATATGATTTAATGTAAGGTGTCCCTGCCCACGGCAGGGGGGTTGGAACTAGATGATCTTAAGGTCCTTTCCAACACTAACAATTGTATGATTCTATGAAAATACAAAGAAAAACAATGTCAAATTCAAAGCACTGTTGTTCAGAAAAAACCCTTCTTGTGAAAGAGCTGTAAGGTTGTTAGCAATTAGAAGAAATCAGAACTGAGTTATTTGGAAAATATTATAATCCTAATAACTTGGTAAGACACCGATTCAGTGTAAGCACTTGACATGCTTCCTGGGAATGTATTTCATACAATATGTACATCCATCTGCAGTAAATTTACTAAAACCTCTAGATTAAAAATAGCTTTGAATTAAGACAGTCTGAGGCACAACTGTTTTAGTTAGACTCCTTGGTTTTTTAGAATTTCAAGTATGATAACTGACTTAGGCCTGTAAGGACTGATTTACACAGATGAACATCTAGTTTCTGTTATTGCAAAAAAAGCTATAACTACTTCAAAGTCTGTAGTGGTATCAGTATAATATGTAGTTCTGGGTCTTCAGGATAACACTTTGTTTGGCTTTGGCCTTGTTGTTGAGTCATTTGTTATGCACCCTCTGGGTACCTGTCAAATTCACGTTTTTGTGATCAAAACCAGTAATTTCCCACCTTAGGTTTATTATACTACTGAGCAGGAATTTTTCTTCCTTTCAGTTTCTACTCTCCTAGGAGCTAATTGACTTCGCTAAGGTTACTTTAGATGCAAGACTATGAATGAACTAAGAAGGAGGCTCTTTCATGTTGCTGTTGTATGCTCTGTACAAACATTCACTTCAAGCTTCAGAGACAGGACTGTAATTTTTACACAAATTATCATGACACTGGACACTGAGGCAAAATTAAAATTCCTCTGAACTATGCAATTTATCCCGAAAGATGGACAGTATTACTGGTAAGACACAGCTGAAGAAACTGCCTTCTTAACATTAATTTCAAAAAGAATCCTTTTAAGTTGTGGAATTAAAACCAATAACAGGGCAGATAAAAGCTAGTCATTTTATTTTAAATTAATCTTGCAAACCTGAGAGATAAGAATTGACAAAAGAATGTCTTAATTGGAGCCTGGTATCTGTATCTTTTAGTAGCTTGAGGACTTTGTGCCTACTTTCATTCTTTCCTGTATATTACACTTTAGGATATCAATTACACTACTAATGTGAATTAAAATGTAAATTAATCTGTTTACTAATGCAGTTATGTGAAGCAACTCCCACTTTATTGTTCTAAAAGAAGAATTCTTTTAAATATATTGCAAAATTAGTTTTTATTTTCCTAAAATAAATAAAAGCTAATTAAATAAATGTTGGTTACACCAAAATCAGTGAAAAGCTTCTTCAGCAGAACACAGATCTACCTGGTGATTGACTTCAATGAGTGCAGGTTACAAAGTGATTTTTTTCTCTTTCAAATTGCATGTATAATTGGCTTGAATTAGCAAAGCTATCTCATCTGCCACCATTTCTGTCGTGTAAGAGTAGTTAATTTCTTATTCTGAAACTTGAAATTCAGGAACAAGGTCTGATCATAAGGGAAAGAATGCAGTGACATGTGTTAAGCTTTTCAAGAAATAAATCACAGCATGGGATATAAAAAAAAATTCTAGAGGTTTATTTGAAAGTAATAGTTCCAAGGACTGTGCAGTCATATGATATATTTCACCTTGCTCTCTAGTTCTAACTAAAATCTTTGATTATAGGTAAGTTTCTTGGCAAATTTTGATGTAGAATCAAAGACACTTTCACACATTAGTGAAACCTGTGCACTGCACATTGGCAGTCAGATATGTGTTCCTGGGGAAAACACTTCCACATCTCTTAAGGTTTGCTTTTTCTTCTGTCACCTCCACGTAAATTAAATGTCACTTAAGCATATTCTGACACCTTTGTAACTAACAAGAACGTTTTTTAAAGGCCTCAGTGAATTGAAAATGTTTTTTACTATAGAAGTCCAATAGAGCTCCAGCAGATTTTTTTCATAAATCAACATTATGGGTGTCTTACAGATGTTAATTAGTAGTTATTGACAAAAATACTGAAACTAAAAAACAGACTCCATTTTTAATTCCAAATGTCTTCAGATTGGCAGATAGAGCACATGAATAAAACAGTCAAGGGTGGGCTTTTGAACTGTAACTTGAATTTTGTAAAACCTAGGAATTTACAGTCATATCTTCAACAGGATGATATTTCAAATAGTTCTTCTCTGTGGGCAGATGACAATATTTCTTCATGGGAATGTTTATATTTGACCATATTCATAAACAAAGCATTTCTAAGGCAAAAGCTAAATTGACAGAATCTTTCAAACTCACATACATGTTTATTCTTTTCTTCCCTTCTGAACAACCAGGTTTCCTGGAAGTTACCATCCATGCATCTATGTACCTAAGAAGTGAATGCTGGACACTTAGCGATCAGTTCTCTGAAGCAGTGAAGCACCAGGTAGAGCAAATGAAGTGATTAACTGTTCTGGCCACTTCTTCATGGGAAACAGAATTTATTGCATCCAAACTGCAATGAGAAATTTAAAAGGCCTCTAAGGCTTGAATTAATTTAATAAATTATAATGTAGTAGTTAAAGGCAATTTTAACAATTTTCTTCTTTCAGTAACAAATAGCGAAAATAATAAGAATAAAAAAATAGTGAATCTCTAACTTAAATAGCTTTTTATAAAATAAAACAAATATTAGTAGATGGCTGACCACATATCCTCAGCCTATTATTTTTATGGTGTCACTGTCTGATTAATTTTAGTTTGAAAACAACTTTCTGAAACAACAACTTTCTTAGTTTTACAGACATTTCAAAACATAACTGAAAACATTCACCAGGATCAGTGAACGTTAACAGTTGTGAATAATTTCTTTATTTAGGTTTTTAATTCCTTAAATGTAATGCCCTTATTATGAGATAATTATTTTTATCCTGCCCTTTATTAACCTATTACATTAATCAGCATCTGTACTGCTGTTCAAAATCCTCCCTTTCCAGCCTCTGAGGTAATGAGATAACCTCTGGTTTGCTCCCATTAATACTTCTTGATTTTTTTAAGAGAAATTTCTGCTCAGCTTCAGAACACAAATAAATGATTTACTTGAAATACCAAGGATCTGTGCACCTTCTAAACAGTGGCCCTTTATCTCCAGTATTCCAGTAGGTGATAGGCAGAGCTTTGCTCCTTAAAGCTTGTATATATAGAAATAAGCAGACATTTCTCCACAAAGTTAAGCACATCTATGTTTCATATTATGATAGGCTAATCATGGAAGTTTAGTGTGAGATATTCATATGATTTTGCTTTTATATAGGAACATAGAAAACTACTGTTCAGTTCCAAATTCCTTCAGCATGCTTGCTAGTTTGTAAGAGCAGTGCACAGTTGAGTAAGGAATACTGTACATTCTTTCCTTTTAAAATGCACTGATCTTACTGTTATCGTGGTTGCAAGTCGTTACCCAAGCATTTTGTGCCTTTTAATAGGTCAGTATTTTTACAGAAGGAACTGTTAACGATCCTAAGAAGGAGAACTTTCATGTGATTAGACTAGGTGATCAGGAAATCTCAGCTAGAAGGTTGTCAGTGACAAAAAAACCACCTTAAAAAAACCCTGACAACCAAACATACCAAACAGGATTGTAACAAAGACTCCAAAAGAGTGTAAGCACAAGATAAAAGCAGATGACTTGAAAATGATACCATAGGTCTAAGGGCTATAAAAATAAATTCCAAATGTTTGCTGACAGAACATGTAGGAAATATTCTACATAGTGTTTTAACTCTGTAAAGTAAGCAGTCCATCTTAGAAAAGATGCAAATGTGATCTCAAGCAGACTCATCATGGATGGGAAGAAATCCCAAATGCTGAGATACTGCTCTTAGGAAAGTCTTGGCATGCTGACTAATCACTGTAACACCCATCTCTCACTTCCAAAAGGGGACTGATCCCATTGACCTCAGCTCCCAGAGAAACTGAGGATGAGTGAATACAAAATCAGAGAAAGGGGTAGAACTGTAGGCATTCCTGTGACTGTAAAATGACTAATAATGATTCTTAGATTAAACCAAAAGGACTTTACATAAACTAACAAATTCTAGTTTTAGCATGGGAGCTATGTCTCTAGCTCCCATGTCATTTCATCCGGATTTGACCTCAAGGGCTACCTTGGTATTTGGATCCAAGTACTGGTAAATTTGGGCAGTTTTAGCTGTAATTTCCAATGCAGCAGCATGGAGAAATGCTGGTTTTCCTCCTGGAAACCAGATGCTCCTTTTTTCTTTTTTTTTTCCTTTCCTCCTTCAGTCTTGGTATTACTGCCATTCTGAAACCAGGACTCACCATTGTTCTGTACCACCTTATCTTACTTCATAAATTCTACTTTGATGAAGTCTGAAGCAGAGTCTTACACTCTCTTAACTAACCCCGAAGTTAGACAATACCTAACTTCATAGCTGTTTCTCAGTTTGTTTTTGAGTGTATCAACAGTGAGCTTAGATCTATGCTTTGAAAAAGGTTTAGAAACAGTGTGCCCTCAAGAAAACTGAGCAACTTGTTGTGGTCTTTAGAATGCACTGCCAACTAATGAAAGTTTAATATAAACTACAGAAACAGTCTTCAGAGTGAAGACCAGAACAGCATCACAAACACTCTTGCCCCTGGGTTGTGTTATATCCCTTGTATTTTTCTCATGGATCACATTAATCTTTCACTACGCGGTAGCACAGCTCTGTGTAGTGAAAGACTGCTCTCCTGAAAAACTTAATGACTATGAGTTTATGCACTCAGGGTTGAGATGTTGGTTTTCATTCCCTCAGGTAGATGAGAAAATTTATCTCCCAAACCAGACAATGCTCTTGTGCATTTCATTAAAAGCTGTAGCGAGTCTTTTATGAAAATCAGACTACACTTAAAGCTATGATGTGGTCCCTCTTTCCCTTGGCTCTCCTGTCAGCGCTGTCCTATATCATATAGTATTTGATGGTATACCATCACATTTCAAAAACCCTACCTCCAATCCATTTACTTAAGATGCACTTTACCTTGAATACAATAAAATAAGCCCTAGTTTGGGGAAAAAGACTTATAAAGGTAAAGCAGTTGGACAAAGTGTAGGGAGGATTTCTTTCCCTACAAAAATAAAGTATTTCTTTTAAAAGATTCCATAACCCTGAAAGTACTACAATAAAACTGTCTAGATGTTTTAATGCTACTGTATGAAGAAAATAAAGAATCACCTTTTAGTTCAGTCCTTGGACTTTTTTTTTTTTTTTTTAAAGTTTGATCTTCTGATTATTTCAGCCAGCAACTGCTTAAAACAACAAAGTTCTAATTTGGAGAGAGGCTTATGAATTTCACAACTCATAGTCTTTTCCAAGCTTAAAAATATCTGTAGCATAGTTTGCTCATCTGAAAGATGCGAGACTTGAGAGTTCCTACTGCTTGTCCAAAACACACCAGGAAAAAAGTCAGTAGAGAAGCCTTGAGGAAACACCATGGGATTGAAAAACCTTAAAGTTCAAGTAGAGTAGACAAATTGTCAAGGGCATAGCTATTCACGTAAATTAAAAAGCTTTGCAATGTTTGGGCACATCTGACGGCTTTTTCCTTGTTCCAGGGAGAAGCATCTGAAAGGCGATAGACCTTGCTGTTTGAGAGGCACTTCACAAAATGGCAGAGCCCAGCACAGATAGCCTTCCCCATAAACTGTGTTCATTGCTCGATGATAGCAAAAATGGCTTAAAGAGATAATTCAATACAAGTATGCTTTAAGCAAAATCCAGTACATTTGTTATAGAAATATGTTACCTTCCCTATAGAATTACAAAAGCATTTTAACCAAATTTCCATTTTCTTTAACAAAGACCCCCATGGTGGGACTGTTCAGTAAAGCTGCGCTAGAAATGAGATGTAATGACCATTACCAAAGCTGCCTGACACCATTTTGTTTTGTTTACTGCTGTACTCAACATTTTTTGTCCCCATTTCAAGTGCCTCCTTACTACAAAATCTGTAGTAAGGCTTGAGTATTCAAAAAAAAAAGCAGCCTTTCATCAGCTGTTTTTTGTACTGGGATTCTTCTATTACTGTTTGTTATAGCTGTCTGTCATGCTGTGCTTAAATACCTTGCAGACATATTTAGCAATATTTTGCTTTGCCATCTGGAACAGACTTTCACCCGACTCTGGGTTTTCATATTTGAGTGCCCCATCTGGTGTAATGTCTCTGAAGTGTAAATAGGGCAAACACTCACAGTTTGTGGTAGCTTTAGAAGGGAAAGATAATCCAGTAATACTTAATAAAAAAAAAAAAAACACAAACAAAAAAACAAGCAACAACAAAAAAAACACAACAAAAAACAAAAAAACACAGTAAAATGAGTGAAGGCATTTTTTGAGTTCAGATGGCTTGAAGTAATCATCTGCAAGAACCACCCTTATTCAGGAGGTTGGCACAAGTTTCTACATTCCTTCTTCCCACAGACAGGTGCTCAGCCCTGTAAAATTGATAAGGATCTAGCACCTTGTTCACACATACATCTAAAATAATGTATGCAGCTTATTCAAGGAGACATAATTCATGTCTTTCATAAGTACACTAGTATCAGAGATACATTTTTATAGACTATTTGGCAGCTGATAAGACAAAATATTTATTTTAATGATTCACAAATACAATACAGAACAATGGGAACAAGCATGACAGCCAAAATCAGGGAGTAGTATATGGTATTTCAGGGGTTTATTTGCTTTTTATTTTCCTTCTGTGTTCACACATTGAGCTTATTCTGCACCATTACAGCATTCTTGGTACAACCTAACTAGATATTCATGGAAAATTATTTTACATTATATGAAAGAGCCATCTAGGTTTATTGATAGCATCATAGAATCACAGAATTGTCTAGGAAGAGGAAGGCCTCTGGCTACCACTCTTCTTCAGAGTATTTGAGTAAGCAAGTGCACTCTGCTGGGTCACCGAGTTTCTCATCAACCAACACCCTTAAATCTGTCTCCTCAGGGCTGCTCTCAATCCAGTCTCCACCCAGCCTGTATTTGAAAAATACATGCTGAGGTTATAGAACTACCCATTTTATTGACTTTAAAAGACTGGAAGCAGCTAAGAGTTTCAGATATCCAAGTATATTTATAGCATCAAAACTATCACAGTTTAGCAAAGTCCCTAGCAGACTCTTTCCCTTATCCTTCAAAGGATTTCTGTGGTAGTTCCTGTTAGCAGACTTCTGAGAGGGGTCAACTCCTGAATATTAAGAATATTAAGCAATAGGCTTGGGTCACACTCTGCTTTTGTTGTGGTTTAAATCCCAGCAGTAACTAAGTACCATGCAGCTGCTTTTTTGCTTATTAAATTGCCTTTATCTTAACCCATGAGTTTTCTTACTTTTACTTTTTTGATTCTCAACACCATCCCACCAGGTGAGATGTGTGGGGTTTCTGGCTGGGCTTAAATCGTGACAAGCAACTACAGTAAAGCTGAACATTTTTGATTTTCTATCTCCTTTTCATGCTAAGTGCAATAATTAATTTCAAAAGTTATTAGGTAATGGGTTGTCACTGAAACAGCATTCAAAACAAGAAGTAAGAGAAAATAGAAAAGAAAATCAGAACAAAATCAGCAATAGTGGGCCATGTTTTTCATGAATATATAGCAACATCAAGGGTTTAAAAATATTGGGTTTAGCCAAAGCAAAATATGTAGATAGCAGTTCTGCCAAAAGAGGAGCAGACACATAAAAGTTTGTTTGTTTAGAAGGGAAAGACATCCCTTGACAGGATGGGCAGTATAATAGGAGAATAATGTTCTTACTGTGAAGAAAGAAACGGCCTTGAGAAACACAGAGGTCAAAATTAAAGGCCAAAAATAAGTCAGTAGATGTTGCTAATGAGCAAAGAAAGATAGTCAATTACATTTCCATAAGCGAAGGCCCCTGACTCACCCTAATATCTCACAAGATAATAGAAATGTAAGAGCAGGAACAGATTCCAAGATCAGGGGATCTCTCCCTCTGCCACTGCATGATTTAGCTGCTCTTGAGAGCTAGTCTTTGTAGTTCATTCATCTTAAAAACATACAGTGCAAGATTTTACACAATCTTGTGCTCAGTTCTTTACAATGCTTTACCATACTAGGACTTAGAAGGATTTTCTTAATACTTATCTGACCATCCTTAGCTACAGTGTAAATCAGATGTAAACCAAACAAATCCAATGCTATCACAGGGGTGTAAAATTGATGCAAGAGAAAGAAGGATTATGTTTTAGAAGATTAAGAGGCTATTACAGACACCTATCATACATAATCTCTGAATAAAGGTATAAATCACTGTACATGTAAGAGTGTGTTTCAAGCCTAGTCAAAGGTGTGATAGCTGGTTATGTACAGATACTAGATACAGCGTGAGCATCCATGTTGACAGCAATGCACCTCCAGCAGCAGGAGCGTTTTTGGCATTTACCCAGGGCAGGATTTGCAGATCACAATCCCTCACACCTTCACAGTATTAGTATTTCACTTACTTACCTGAAGAACAGTGCAAATATATATACCTATATATAACAAGAGCTGCAGGCATACTTGTGACCACAAAATTGACATATCATTCAATGCCTAGCTTTCAAAACTTCTTGACTTTAACAAATTGAATAGACAATTTATAAGCAAATAAATTAATTTCTATTTATAAGGAGCTGACCTACAGTTCAGACTTAATTATCAATCCCATCTCAGAGATTTTCTATTTTGCTTTTCAATAACAACAATTTAGTTTCTAATTCAGCAAGGACACCAAGAAATAAATGTGCCATTTATAGAATGTATTTAGACTTCTAATGAGGTTCTGTTGTGAAGATCGTGAAAAGGCTGTTCCTCTATTTCTGCATTTCTTTTCCCATCAGGAGCTCACTGTTCTCTTCATTATGTTTCCAGTAATAAAAAAAAAAAGAAAAAAATTGAAATCAACTCAGTATAATAATGAAATAATTTGAAAAGCAATTAAGAAGGAAGGTATAAAAAACAAAAAACCCAACGAAAAATGTTTTCTATCAATGACCTGAATGACACAAAGTGAAGGCAACAGCATGAAAGGTTGTTCTTTAGTTTTCTTTTTCCTCCCTTTTTTCTTTTTTTTTTTTTCCAGAATAGAATCTGAAACATAAACAGCTTTTGACAAATACAGACACCAATGAAGCTAATGGGGTTTTTATTATTTTATTGAGAGTATTGTGACAATTTGTTTTCAAATTATCATTCATCTGTCCTCTGTTGTGGCTTAATTTGCCTTTGAAATTAGCTGTATAGTTTGGAAACATGCAATTGCTGTCCACATTACAGACAGGAAATCATGCAAGAAAAAATATTATATTTCTTTGCCTTTGTAAGGAAGAACCATTATGATATTGGTTAGAATCTAGGTGCTTGTACTTCTGTAGCTCTTGCTCAGCCATGGGATTCAGAAAACAGGCTTTCTGATAGGAACCAATTAAAATTAGGAAGCAAAAATATAGTATTTAAAAAAGAAAGTGTGGTTTTCAATGTCTTTAAAACCTTTACTGTTGTATGACTATAGGAATTGTGTACATCTATTCCATTGTCTTAGTAAGTGATGCTCATACTAATGTTTATTTGAGGAGACTTGGAAGTGTCTCTTCAGTTAGCATCTATGGAGACATTAAATTCTAAATAATTTGATGTAAAGTTTTTTTGTGTAGGAAGAAGGGTGCATGTTATTTTTAACAATAGAAAGTTTTATTTTGGTATAATAGTAATTCACAGCTGAAATTTGATGCAAAAAGAATGAATTATTTAAAGAGGTTTACTGTACATAGAAGAGTATTTATTGTTTAATAATTTAAAAATGTAATTGTTCATATCTCCTTTAAAAATTGCAGTGTTCACATAATCCAAACACCCAGATTTCCTCAAGAGACAACTGCTACCTCTAACATCCTGGTTTCAGAAGAAAATTAGACATATCTAAACCGATATAGCTTACTTCTAATTACTCCATAACCTTCCCTTTCTTTGGAATTCTTAGTGAATTAAAATCTCTGGTTTTTGGTTGTTGGTTTGTGGTTTTTTTTTCCTATTAGTGAGGGTTCATTAGGTACAATGGCAAGTAGAACAAATTATTTTATCACTGAAGAAGACGTAGCAGCTTGACTATGGTGAAAGAAAGCATCTATATATCTTCTCAAAAATATTGAGCAGTGAAGAAAAACTTGTTAGGATACATTTCAAATTTTAAAATTCTTTCTAGGCTTTAAATGTTTTCTCTATTCATTTGTTAAGGGGAGGATTATATGAGAATGTTTACTTGTGAGTTTGTTTATACTGTTGAAATGTATTAATAGGAAATACTATTTATATAATAAAATATATAATACTATTATTGTATCAATTGATGCATTAATATAAAAATATTAATGCATTATTATCAGAAAAGTATAGAGATAACTGTAAATTCACACCTTTTAATGTAAGCAACTATAACGAACTAGTGTTCACATGAAAAATGTATACCACAATGGAATATTTAGCAGTGACAGTTTCAACTGTAATTTATACCAGCCAAAGTACTCAAGTACAGTTCAAAATTGTTTCAAAAATTTTAAAGACACATCATAGCTAGCTAAGACTTCTTTTTCTAAGTGAATTAAAATGGAAAAGCTCTGTTTATATTGGGAGTATTTGCAGCCAGACTATTCTCAGACCTATACTTGTCCAGAAAAGACAAAGGTTTTAGTGTTTCTCAGGGTCATAGTTCAGACAGAGAGGGCAGAAAGTTGAATTTGTATCTGGCTGAAATTTCTCATTGACAGCTGCTTTGGCAGTGTGAGTTTGAGATGAGGAAAGTAGTCATAACGTGTGCCAGCAGCACAGGAATCATCAGGATGTTAACATGAGAAAAATGAGGTAAGGATAAGCACGCATTCCTCTCCAGGTAGCAGTCACTTTCTCTCATCCTTTAGCTCACGTGCTCAGGATGGGTTGTACAGATGGTCCAAGCAATAGTGAAGTTGTCACTTTGTTTCAGATAGTGAATGAAGAAATCTCCAAACTGTCTTGTCATTTCTCCAGGATCAGAAAAAACAATAAATAATAAATTGATGAAAAAAATCAGCTGCCAGGAACTTATCAGAGGTTACAGTATCATATTGCTGGGTATGACCGAGCACAGTTCAGTAAACTGGGAGCATAGAGGATGATTAAGGAGCTACATTAGTGATCAAGAGCAGATGTTTTTGACTATGAAAAAGCAACTCAGGTCAAGATTCTTGCATTACGAGTAACCTGAAAAACACTTCCATTCTTGTCCACAGTAGATGCTCTCTCTGTTCTGTTCCTTCTCATGATTCCCAGAAGCAATCTAAATTTAAGGTTAAGCCAGCTGGGCATGTGAGTTAAATTAGAGATCCTGAAAGCACTTAAGAAGGTAAGCATCATCAACTGCTCATTGGGTCTGTCCAAACAATAGATTATTTAGTTTAATGAGAAAATAACACTTTAAATGATTCATGTAGAACAAAAATTGAATTATTTTGTTGCTTAAAATCCATTTTTAGATCAACTGAGTTTGTACAAATTCTAGTGGGATGTTACGTCAGTGTCAAAATAAGGATATTTTTATTTACCCTGTGCTATTACTAAAACAGTTTGGTGAATTTACTATCAATTAGCAAATAATTTGATCCACCTGAAATGACATTTTTTACATTCCATACACATAAAAATAAGGAATTAGACTTCCTATAAAAATGTGAAGAAAGAATATACAATAGTCATAACAATTTATACTATGCCTTTTAAATAACATGAACTCTGACATGTCATCTTAAGAGCAGAAGGGGCGGTTTTATCTATATTAATAATTAATATCTTCCTTTGTAAAAATTGTATCTTTACAATATTACTAAAAAGGGACAAGGATAGCTTCTGAGCTCCTCAAAGAAACTCATCAAAGAAACATCTGATTATACTAATCAGTGCTCTAAAAGAGAAGTTTGTAATGTGGCAAACACTATGGAATTTAGGTCTTGTAATACATATTTAGCTGATAAATACTGTGAATTGTAAGATCTCTGGAAAATTCTGGAAAAAGTACTTAGAAGCAACATGCTTTTCCCCTTAAAGTATAAATATTTTCACACTGATCAACCCAAAGTTACAGATAAAAGAATCCTGAATTCATCACAAACTATCCTTTCCCAGCTTAATTATTTTCAGTAGAATGTTTATCACTGTCACTTATCTACAGCCAAATATGCAAAAAATGTGGAAAGAACAGAGGGAGAGAGAAAATTATCTGCTTCGTCTGCTCACGGAAGTAATTAATTACTTGCACTAGTATTTTCAGTACATCTGTTACTTGAATAATCAATAATTTATGAATTTTTTTTCTCTAACACTTTTTATTAAGCATTTGGTGTCACCCACTTTTTTTCCTCTCTCTCTCACTGACACTTGGAAACTTTCAATCTTCAGTCCATTAAGAAACACACAATGTATGCTGCAACTGGAGCCTTTTAATGGTCCTGAATCAGGAGAATATGAAAAAGCAAGTTACATACTTATTGATTGTGCAGGTTCCAAATGCCTCATTAATCAGCATCTGCTTTCTTCACAAATGGAAATGTAAGTAAAACTTTGGCACTTACTAGATCGAGTTCTGTTACAAATGGTAAAATGGTACAGGACCTTCAGGATGAAGCTCCTCAGCACTATAAACTAATTCAACTTCTTAGACTTAGTTGAGATTCAAATACAAGGGAAGTTGATAGAAACAGGTATGTGCAAAGTTCTCCTCTTGCTGCTGCCAGGGGCAGCTTTGGAAAATGGAGTAGATTACAGCAGCATGTTTAAAAAAAAAAAAAAAAGAAAAAATAATTCTACTTTCCAAGTTAAACTCCAGAAAAATAGAAGATTGAGGTTACTGATGCTGTTTTCTAAATATAGTTGTGGCATAACAAAGGAGCATCAGGAAATGCAGATTGATGCTCCAAGGCGTTTCAAGTACCTCCATTGCACAAAATGTTTTAATTTAGACACAATACAAATGTAATCCATTAACACAGAATAAAACCTGTGCTTCATCAAAAGACATTATATAATTATATTTTTTGACCTCCTTTCTCTTGTGAAACAGTGGATTAGAGGGGGGTTCTGCTGGATAATCCTAATGTCTCATTATGCTGAAATTTTAAAGAAACCTTCAGTGAGCAGAAGCTCTTTTATCCTTTTAATTATTCTAGAAAACTACTGAGAATTTAGAAGCTTAATGTATGTCACTTTGTTCTGCCTCCCCAGTCTTCCTTCTTAGAATCACAGAATAGTTAGGGTTGGAAAGGACCTTCAGATCATCTAATTCCACTCCCCCTGCCAAGGGTAGGCACACCTCACACTAAACAATGTCACCAAAGGCTCTGTCCAACCTGGCCTTGAACGCTGCCAGGGATGGAGCATTCACAGCTTCCTTGGCCAGCCCATTCCAGTGCCTCACCACCCTTACAGTAAAGAACATCTTCCTCATATCCAATCTAAACTTCCTCTTTAAGTTTTAACCCGTTACCCCTTGTCCTGTCACTGCAGTCCCTAATGAAGAGTCCATCCCCAACATCCCTATAGGCCCCCTTCAGATACTGGAAGGCTGCTATGAGGTCTCCACACAGTCTTCTCTTCTCCAGGCTGAACAGCCCCAACTTCCTCAGCCTGTCTTCATACGGGAGGTGCTCCAGTCCCCTGATCATCCTCGTAGACCTTCTCTGGACTTGTTCCAACAGTTCCATGTCCCTTTTATGTTGAGGACACCAGAACTGCATACAATACTCCAAGTGAGGTCTCACAACGGCAGAGTAGATGGGCTGGATCACCTCCTTCTGCCTGCTGAGCATACTCCTTTTGATGCAGCCCAGTATATGGTTGGCTTTCTGGCTGCGGGCACACAATGCTGGCTCATGTTCATTTTCTCATCAACCATCACCTCCAAGTCCTTCTCCACAGGGCTGCTCTGAATCTGTTCTCTGCCCAACCTGTAGCTGTGCCTGGCATTGCTCCCACCCAGGTGTAGGACCTTGCACTTGGCATGGTTAAAACTTCATGAGGTTGGCATCAGCCCACCACACAAGCGTGTCAAGGTGCCTCTGGTTGGCATTCCTTCCCTCCAGGGTATCAACCGAACCACACAGCTTGGTGTCATCGGCAAACTTGCTGAGGGCGCACTCAATCCCACTGTCCATGTCAGCGACAAAGAGGTTAAACAAGACCGGTCCTAACACCAATCCCTGAGGGACACCACTCATTACTGGTCTCCAGCTGGACATTGAGCCATTGACCACAACTCTTTGCATGTGGCCACCCAGCCAGTTCTTTATCCACTGAGTGGTCCACCTCTCAAATTGATGTCTCTCCAATTTAGAGACAAGGATGTCATGTGGGACAGTGTCGAATGCTTTACACAAGTCTAGGTAGATGACATCAACTGCTCTACCCCTGTCCATCAGTTCTGTAGCCCCATCATAGAAGGCCACCAAATTGGTCAGGCAGGATTTCCGCTTAGTGAAGCCATGCTGGCTATCACCAAGCTCCTTGTTGTTTTTCATGTTCCTTAGTGTGCCTTCCAGGAGAATGTGCTCCAAGATTTTGCCAGGCACAGAGGTGAGACTGACTGGTCTGTAATTCCCCGGGTCATCCATTTTCCCCTTCTTGAAAATGGGGGTTATATTTCCCTTTTTCCAGTCATCGGGAACTTCACCTGACTGACATGATTTTTCAAATATGATGGGCACTGGCTTAGCAACTTCATTCGCCAGCTCCTTCAGGACCCACGGATGGATTTCATCAGGTCCCATGGACTTGTGCTCATTCAGATTCTTAAGATGGTCTCAAACCAGATCCTCTCCTACAGTAGACCCAAGGTCTACATTCTCACAGTCCCTGTGTCTGCCTCTGTCCCTCAAGACTTGGGTGGTGTGGTCAGAGCTTTTGCCAGTGAAGACTGAGTCAACAAAGTCATTAAGAACCTCAGCCTTCTCCAAATCCAGGGCATACAGTTCTGCTAGCTTCCAGAGAGAGCCCACGTTGTCTCTAGTCTGTCTTTTATTTACAGTGTACCCATAGAATCCCTTCCTGTTATCTTTCACATCCCTAGCCAAGTTTAATTCTAACTGGGCCTTATCTTTCCTAACTTAGTCCCTAGCTTCCAGCACAACATCCCTGTATTATTCCCCGGACACCTGTCCTTGCTTCCACCTTTTTAAAGCTCTTTTTTCCCTCTAAGTTTTCTCAGCAGCTCTTTATCCATCCAAAGAGGTCTCTTGGCCCTCCTGCTGCACTTCCTTCTAGTTGTGACGTAATATTCCTGAGCTCGTAGCAGGTGGTCCTTGAATATCAACCAACAGTCTTGGCCCCCCCTACCCTCTAGGGCTATATCCCATGGAACCTTACTAAGCAGGTTCCTGAAGAGGCCAAAGTCTGCTCTCTTGAAGTCCAGGGTAGTGAGCTTGCTGCAGGCTTTTCTCAGTGTCCTGAGGCTCTTGAACTCGACCATCTCATGACTGCAAATCTTCATTGCACCTCAGGATTTTACAAAGGCTTCTTTATGACACAGAAAAAAATTCTGGTTTTCACTATGTGTACTCTACCTTGTGGTTATTTTTCCTTATTTTCTTTGTCAATGCTTTCACTAATTTTGTTGTTTTCATCTGCTGCAGATATGTGCAAAGCCCTTCACTGTGTCAGCTGAAAAACCGGTAGCAATTTTCTCATCCTGTGTATGTTTTTGCCTGTTTTTTCTTAACATGCACTGGTATATTTTGTTCAACAGCTATTCCCATGCTTCTCTTTTCCAGATAACTACAATTTTAACAACCTTTTCTACCTATTACTACTTAACCACACTGGTATCCAATGTCCTTTTTAATTATTCAAACCTAATACAATTTATTTCCCTTGTGTACTATGTGGCAGTTTATTACGTATTAAGTACTTTTCTGCAGTAGATGGTATATGCAATTCCTCGTAGAGTTTCACCTAACATTTCTGCAGGTATTCTGCATGCCATAAAAAACAGGGAAAAGAAAGAATAATTTTGAAAGACTCTTTCACTGCAGGCAAATTCTCTCACTGAAGCCTTTTGCATTCTCATGCTAGACAGTACCCTTGGAAAGGTTTAGGGATCTAAAAGTTGTTGCAGGAAGCAGTATTCCTCCAAGCAACATCTATTATTGATATTAATTGTTGCTACCATATAAACAGTAATTAATAGATAGCAACAAATCACACAACTACACGCTGGTCATACTGCTTAAATGTACTTCTGAAAAGGACTCAGACACTACAGTTACAAAGGTAATATTGCAAAGTACATTAAACAAATAGAGCAGAAAGTATTGCCCAGTACTTTCTCAGTCACAACATAACCAATGTGCCTGACTCATATGAAAGGATGCTATTTTAGACTTTGAAAATCTCCCATCATTAAAGACTATGATAATTTTTTCTTCAAGAGGAAGAGGTGTAAGCTTAAATTTCATATATATTCCATTTCAAGCAATTGTATTTGGCTTACTTACAAATTCCTAAATCCTTTGAACAAGGTATGTTAATTTTCATCGTTTTTTGTCTATGTTTAATGTTGGGGCACACCTTTAAAAAGATTCCATATTCTGTCTCAGAGGTGAAGTGGTATCTACTTACCAATGAGGTAGCAGTTTGGGATCTTTATGGACAAAAGTTACTGTATACTATAAATCTGAGTCATGCTGCTGTTCTAAAAACATTATTTAAAGACAGTTTGTGAAATGTTATCTTTCCATTTGCATGGCCCACAGACAGCTGTGGGTATTACTATAATAAATAATGTCTTACTTAGAGAAGCTACGAAACTAGGCACATTTTCAAGAGTTCTTTGTGGGCTTATTGCTGTCTATAATTTTAAAAGATGACCCAATATCTAAGGTCTATGGACATGCCTACAACTAGAAGATCAGAAAGTATCACAAAAGCAGGCCTCATAGAAATTATTTGCAATGGACACATTCTGTATCGGAATTTATCATTGAAGCCAGGGAAGCCACAGCTTAAAATTAATGATGCAAATCCACTACTGTAAGCACAGCCCATACGGGTTTTTCAAGAGCTGAGCCTGAAAAATTACTGTATCTTGGTGACTTTACATGGTTTTAGAATAGGAATAAACCTGATCCATGCCACTGACATTTTGTTTGCTTATTTTGAAAAAATCTCCATCAGTATTGCACTCAAATTAGTAAAAATGTAATTAGTGTCAATGCAGATATGAAATCATGTCTGAGCAAACTGCTGCCTGGCATGTGCAAGACATCTTCCTTTAGAAATGATATCTTCAATGCGATAAAGATCAACCTTAAAACAAACTCAGCCATGCTTGGGATAATGCTAATCTGTGCACTTTTTATGTCTTTCCAGGATGTAATCCTGCTATAAATCAAGAAACTGTCTGCAAGCCTGATTGTCTGAGCTGTGGCATTTGGTCTGTTTGCAGCTCAGACAATATCCTGGGACATTCAGTAACTGTTCTGATGTTTCTTACAAGATGGATTTCTCCATTTAGGCACATTTAGGGTATGTGTATTTCCAGAAAAATGTATACCTTCTTTAGCTTTGTTCAAGCTATACAGCCAAGATATCAGTAATCTCATTGGCATTTAGGAGAAGCTACATTTGGGTTTAATTGCTAGTGCTCTGTTTATTTTACTGCAGAAAAATTTGTGCAAAAAGTGATACACACTTTTGCATTTAAGTACAGATGTTAATATGTAGTTGTTCACATATGCACTTCATGGAGCTTTCTAAAAAATTAATATACATGGCTCTGAGTAGAGAATTTCATAGCTTTATTACTATCATAATCACTTATTTAGCAAATATAAATAAGAGTAAGGAAAATACTATATTCAAATAGTTTTATTTTTTTTTTCCTTCCAGAATATGTTAGCAAAGTGCAAAAAACATCTGACAAACTGTTTTCAGTTCCTGTAAAATTTCCTCACCAGAAGAATTTACTTTTAAACATTCCTACTTTACAAAACACAAGAGTTTTTCTCTTCATAAGGAAATAAATATGCAAATCTCAATTGCATGATTAACCTCTAAGGCTGGATTTAAATACACTGACAATTTCATTGACAATTATATACAGCAAGATTACATTTTCAGAATCTACATTCTGGGTGTTTTTCTTCAACATGCAGGATTAGATCATGTATTTGCCTAGACTGCTATACTGTGGTTGATATTATCCAGTAGCATATATCCGTGAAATGTAAAATGAAAACAGGGAACAGATAAGCATGAATAATAATGAAGTCTCTGTAATATTTTACAAGAGAGTATATGTTCTCTGCTATAACATCTGTACTGGTAATCTCCAAGCATGCATTCTATTACAAATTCTATCATAAAGTCTGTGGCTTTTGAGAGTTTGGGGAGAGGGGAGCTGGTCCCTGTCCCCAACCCTGAATCTATTTACACTAAGCCTTCAAGTTTTAGAGTCCTTAAAGTATCACTTTTAGTTCACCAAAGTCCAAAGACGTATTTTGCTTCAGTGGAAAATATGTGCTTATGCCTGAGACAGTGTTAAATACAAGATGACTTTAGAATCTACCATAATACCATTCCTGGTTTTTAAGCACATATATAGTTTTCCTTCCCAGTGACTATTCTAGTTCATTCTTGGACACATAATTTACATAACTTCCTTGTATAGCATGGCCTAAATTTTTCTTCAATTTAATTTATGCTGTATTGGAGTTACAAGTATGATTTTAGAATGTATTTACTACCTTTGCATTCTTCAGTGCAAAAGCTAATTTTAATAATGGGTCTTACAGTTTTTGTTTAAATCAGTCACTTTTTTTCAACTGGTTGATGACGAATCAAACCTGGTACTAGCCAGTTATTTTCTTTATCCTTCTGTTCCTCAGAGTATTTTATTTTCAATATTCCTTTTTTTTCTTTATCTTTACAAAATGATATTATGTTAAAATATTTTTAGATTAAAGAAAACATTGCCAGAGGGCATACATATTGTATTAAACAAAATAATGTATCAACTCAACTGAGACTATTATGAAACAATAAGAAGACTCATCTTATGAAGACATTGCTGACAAACTTTAAATAGAGCATCCAAGGTTTATAAAATTAACCTTCATCGAAAGGTCAAATAGCTCATATGAATAACTTCTTTAACATTAGTAATGATGTCTGTCACCTATTTCTTATAGGATGAATTAATTTGGGAATTTTTATTAATTGGTTGTCTTTTGTGCATACAGTTTCCCTTGTAATATAGAGTGAGCATGCATGCTCAGTGTCAGTGCTGGCTAGACATAGGAGCAGGGAAGAACAGCATTTTTGCATCTTGTCTGCTTTAGACAGAATCATAGAATACCAGATTGGAAGGGACCTCAAGCATCATCTGGTCCAGTCTTTCTAAGCAAAACATGACCTAGACTAGATGTTCCAACACCCCTGTCCAGCTGAATCTTAACTGCGTCTAATGTTGATGAAACTATCACATCCCTGGGGAGCTTATTCAAATGGCTGATGGCTCTCATCGTGCAAAATTTTCCACTTGTGTTCAATTGGAATCTTCCAAGGATTAACTTGTGCCTATTACTCCTCGTCTTTCCCATGTGAATCCATGAAAAAGAAAGTCTCTGTCTTTTTAGCAATTATAGTGAATTTAAGTGATTCAGGGCAGTCCTGCAGAGAAGGACTCGGGGGTGTTGGTCAATGAGAAACTGAACGTGAGCCGGCAGTGTGCGCTCGCAGCCCAGAAAGCCAACCATATCCTGGGCTGCATCAAATGGAGCGTGACCAGCAGGTCGAAGGTGATCCTGCCCCTCTAGTCTGCTCTTGTGAGACCTCACCTGGAGTATAGCGTGCAGTTCTGGTGTCCTCAACATAAAAGGGACATGGAAATGTTGGAACAAGTCCAGAGGAGGGCCACAAGGATGATCAGGGAACTGGAGCACCTCCCGTATGAAGACAGGCTGAGGAAGTTGGGGCTGTTCAGCCTGGAGAAGAGAAGGCTGCATGGAGACCTCATAGCAGCCTTCCAGTATCCGAATGGGGCTTGTAAGGATACTGGAAAGGGACTCTTCATCAGGGACTGTAGTGATAGGACAAGGGGCAATGGGTTAAAACTTAAACAGGGAAAATTTATATTGGATATAAGGAAGAAGTTCTTTACTGTTAGGATGGTGAGGCACTGGAATGGGTTGCCCAAGGAAGCTGTGAATGCTCCATCCCTGGCGGTGTTCAAGACCTGGTTGGACAGAGCCTTTGGTGACATGGTTTAGTGTGAGGTGTCCCTACCCTTGGCAGGGGGAGTTGAACTAGATGATCTTAAGGTCCTTTCCAACCCTAATTATTCTATGATTCTACGATCCTATAACAAATTATTCCATGACTGCAAGCAAATTTTTTAAAATCTCATTTCTCAAGCAACAGGTCGTTGATAAATGACTGGGGACCTAAATAAAAGTTCTTAAAAGTAATTGTAAAATATTAGTAATAGCCTCTTAAAGCTATTATTCTTCCTCATAGTAGAATAATACAATACTGTTATTCTGTGTATGTATGCAATACAAAATATTAAACTTTGATTGTTTTCACTTCTTGCCAAAACTATAGATAATTATATGGTTAATACAATACTTTTTACAGTAACTTTTATTCCCAAATTTAAATACAACAATGTGCCCTATTACTGAGTCATTTTAACAAATGATTTGCATTCAATACAATCTTTAACAGCAGAATGTGCTTTATTCATTACACTTCTTAATTTCTTGTGCTTTCTGATTTAGATTTTAATATTACAGAATGCACTCCATAATGAGTTTTTACTGTTTTTTCAGACAGATATTACGATAAGTAAAAAAAAATCTACTAGACGGATCTTCATCTCTAGACCTCAATCCAACAAAGCCTAAGAATAGAATAGTTAGAGTTGGAAAGGACTTTAAGATCATCTAGTTCCAACCCCCCTGCCATGAGCAGGGACACCTCACACTAAGCCATGTCACCCAAGACTCTGTCCAACCTGGCCTGGAACACTGCCAGAGACAGAGCATTCACAGCTTCCTTGGGCAACCCATTCCAGTACCTCACCACCCTCACAGTAAAGAACTTCTTCCTTGCATGTAACCTAAACTTCCCCTGTTTAAGTTTGGACCCACTACCTTTTGTCCTATCACTACAGTCCATAATTAAGAGTTCTCCAGCATCCTTACAGGCCTCCTTCAGATACTGGAAGGCTGCTATGAGGTTTTCATCCAACCTTCTCTTCTCTTCTCGAGACAAAATTCTGCTCTCTTGAAGTGGAACACAAAGAGCTTGCTGTGTGCCCTTCTCACTATCCTGAGGATCTCGAACTCGAGCGTCTCATGATTGATGCAGACAAGGCTGACCCAGAGAGTCACATTTCCAACCAGCCCCTTCCTGTTGGTGAGCACGAGGTCAAGCATGGCAACTCTCCCTTTTGACTCCTCTACTACTTGCAAGAGGCAATTGCCTTACACACAATCAAGGAACCTCCTGGATTGCTTATCTTGGGCTGTACCGTCCTTCCAGCAAATATCAGGATGGTTGAAGTACAAGGGCCTGCGAGAGTGAGGCTGCTCCTATCTGTCTATAGAGTGCTTCATCCACAGAGTCGTCTTGATAAGGAGGTCTGTAACAGACCCCCACAGTAATGTCCCCATTGCTGTTCTCCCGTTGACCCTGACCCACAAGTTCTCTATTGACTCATCACCTGTCCCCAGACAGAGTTCCATACTCTGCAGCCTATCCCTCACATAAATAGCAACTCCCCCTCCCCATCTGCCTGGCCTGTCTCTCCTAAAGAGCCTATAACCTTCCAGTCCAATACTCCAGTCATAGGAGTCATCCCAACATGTTTCTGTGGTGCCAATGATATCATATCCCTGTAGATGTGCACATATCTCTAATACCTCTTGTTTATTCCCCATACTGTGGGCGTTTGTATAGAGGCATCTGAGCCAAGTTCCAAATGAAACCAACTCATTGGCTGGAGCAGCTGAAATAGCTCTGCATTGCTCCAAGCATTTATTACAGGTGCTGGCAACTGACTAGGAGTGCTGGGATGGATAGATCCCTCCCTTCCCTCAACACATCTAGTTTAAAGCTGCCTTGACCAACCAGGCAAGTCTCCTACCAAAGCAGCTCTTCCCCTTAGATCAGCTCCCCCAGCCTCCAGTAGACCTGGTCTCCCAAATCAAGTCCCATGCTCTAAACAACCAAACCCCTGACTATGACACCACTGTTCTAACCATTTATTAACCTGCCAAAACCATCAGGCCTTTTCAACATCCTCCCCTTTGACCTGGAGGACTGATGAAAACGCTATCTGAGCCCCAGAGCCCCTAACTGCCTCTCCCAGGGCTCTGTAGTCCTTCTTAACGTTCTCCAGGATACTGCTGTCAATATCACTAGCACCCACATGGACCACAAGAAGTGGTTAATTTTCAGTGGTGCTTACTGAGCAGCCTCTCAGCAATATCCCTGATCCAACCCCCTGGTAGGAAACACACCTCCTTCGAGACTTAGTCAAGCCCACAGATGGTCCTTCTGTGCCTTTTAGAGTCACCTACTACTACGACCTGCTGCTTTTTCCTTCAGGCACCAGCAGCGATCCTCTTTACTGATGCATCAGAAGGATGTTCATTTGGCGTGGTGTGCATTTCCTCATTAGCCCCTTGCAGAACTGTGAAGCAGTTCTGGGTAGGGACATCTGATTTTGGAGGACCCCCCTTGCTTTTTTTGTCTTTCTAAATACTAACTTTCTTCTAACTATGTTCTACTAACTTTCTAAATACTGCTAGTTTTAGGGATCACTGCATTTTATTTAGTCAACAGTTACTCCTATGGATTTTACAGTCAATGGATAGAATAAATTAATAAGCCCGATTAAGTATTTGTTGACAGTGTGGTTTATATATTTACTAGACTCAAGAAAATAAAGATAAAAAAATTACCTTCTGAAAATGCACACAGTACACTTTCCTTATACTAGGAATAATCCAGAGAAGTACTACAAATCTTGCCAAAGTATAAGAAAGTGTTAGCATCAATACTTGACACTTTAGTATTTTAAAACAGTGCCTATATTTTTCATTTTCACAAAGAAAATTCAGTGATTTACAGCCTGCATACTTAAATGAGCAATTTCTGGATAACTTATTTGTGATGAGTAGTAAAAAAACCAAACATATAAGCAACGTGAAAACTTGTTTTGTTATTTTTGACTCAGTGAAACACAGGGAGCAAAAAGATTTAAAAATACATTATAACCTTGATCATTTACAGAAAGCGGTTGTCATCTTTCTTGGAATTGTGGATTAAGATACAGATTTTCTTGGCAACACTTCCTAAGTGAAGTACTGCATGACAAAATAGGCTAGCATAATTCACAGGAGATGAAAGTTTGGAAATCATTAATTTGCTTTCCTAACTTCTTCAATCTGATTTATGATTGTTCCTTCTGTTTAAAGGGACAATCCAGTAGTTACAGCTCCATAATAAACCTTTGTGCATAACTAATGAGAGCTAGTTTAACATATGTATTTTAGGATTTTACAGAGGAGTAATGACAACTCAGAATTCTATTTGATAATTACATGACCCGTTGCATCTGTCATGTAGTTAGAAAGACACAATGGGTAGTTAAATATTATCCCTCAAGATGGTCATGAGAAAGGATACAGGCCAGGCAGAGGACTACCTGGCTTGGAGCAGCTCCACAGTGTCGTGGTTTAAACCCTAGCCAGACAGCTTGTTCACTCACTCCCAGTGAGTGGTGCCGGGCTGACAGCAATCGAGGGCCCCCCACCCCACCCTGGGGCTCTCCCCTTCCCCGCTCCCGGAGGAATGGGGAGAAGGATCGAGAGAGTGCAACTCCCATGGGTTGAGACAAGAACAGTCCAGCAACCAATGTACAACACAAATCAACACTGCTACTACCAACAACAACAATGATAAGAGAAAATAACAAGGGAAGAGAATACGATACCACCGGCCAAGAAACGAGTCCCACCCAGAAGCCCATGTCCTTCCAGGGAACTCCCAGTTACCCCCCACCCCAGGCATGACGTGCTGTGGTATGGAATACCTCTTTGGCTAGCCTGGGTCAGGCGCCCCATCTCTGCTTCCTCCCGGCTTCCCCTTCACCCTGGCAGAGCATGAGCCTCACAAAGTCCTTGGTCAAGGTAAACATCACTTAGCAACAACCGAAAACATCGGTTTCACCAACACTGTTCCCAGGCTGGAAGTCAAAACGCAGCACTGCACCAGCTACCACAAAGGAAAAACATGACTGCTACTGCTGAACCAAGGACATTATCTACCCCTTATTCCGTACCATTCACGTCATGCTCAGATCCCACATTTTCAATACACCATCGCTCTCCTGCATATATACATCCATATACACACAGACCAAGAGAAAGAGATCATTTTCTTAGTGCATGGACCAATCCCTATAATGCTGCCGAGTTCATTCGGTCCATGATGTCAGGTTCCATCTCTTGTAACAATCTTTCAGGGCAGGAAAGGCTGTGTGCAGTACTGGATCGTTGCCTACTGATGCTGGTCGTTCCTTTACTGTGGAACTCATCCGGTTCTATCAAAGTTCATTCTCTGTTGGGATGATGGTTAGAGGGAAGTCAGGGCAGTCACTGGTGACCTGGAGACATCTGGTTGATGGGCTATAAAAGTATTACACAGCAGGCAACAGCATACAATTAAGTTCATTGGCTGTTTTCCCCTAAAATCGAAT
Organism: Pezoporus occidentalis; assembly: GCF_034315485.1. Taxonomy (NCBI): domain Eukaryota; kingdom Metazoa; phylum Chordata; class Aves; order Psittaciformes; family Psittacidae; genus Pezoporus; species Pezoporus occidentalis. Next base: position 3,763,243 of record NW_026916315.1, read on the forward strand.
CCCCTTGAGGTATACATCGGACTTCCCCATCTTCCTGCATTACCCACCAAGTATATCCAGGTCCCTGAGCAAAAGCAATACCACGAGTGGGTTTGCCTTTACCTGAAGCAGGAATAACCCAGATGGTCTGCCCCAGCAAATTCTTCATATGCACCACGGGAACTTTGTCCCCCTCTCCAATATGTAAAAGTTCTGACTGGGCTGGGCCAGCCCTGTAGGCAGATCCTCTGGTGTTGACCAACCAGGTGGCCTTTGGTAAGTGTGTATCCCAATGCTTGTAAGTTCCCCCACCCATTGCTGTCAGTGTAGTTTTTAACAGCCCATTGTACATTTCTCCAAGACTTCTTCTGCTGTATCGCCCCACACAATAATATCATCAATGTATTGCAGGTGTTCTGGAGCTTGCCCCTGTTCCAGTGCAGTCTGGATCAGTCCGTGGCAAATGGTAGGGCTGTGTTTCCACCCCTGGGGCAGTGGGTTCCAAGTGAACTGGACACCCCTCCAAGTAAAAGCAAACTGTGGCCTGCACTCTGCTGCCAAAGGAATTGAGAAAAATGCATTGGCAATATCAATCGTGGCATACCACTTGGCTGCCTTTGACTCTAGTTCATACTGAAGTTCTAGCATGTCCGGTACGGCAGCACTCAATGGTGGTGTGACTTCATTCAGGCCACGATAGTCTACTGTTAGTCTCCATTCTCCATTAGACTTTCGCACTGGCCATATGGGGCTATTAAAGGGTGAGCGGGTCCTGCTGATCACCCCCTGACTCTCCAGTCTATGGATCAGCTGATGGATGGGAATCAGGGAGTCTCGGTTGGTGTGATATTGCCGCCGGTGCACTGTTGTGGTCGCAATTGGCACTTGTTGTTCTTCGACTTTCAGCAACCCCACAACAGAAGGATCCTCTGAGAGACCAGGCAAGGTGGACAGCTGCTCAATTTCCTCAGTCTCCAAAGCAGCAATACCAAAAGCCCATAGGTACCCTTTTGGGTCTTTGAAGTACCCTCTCTTGAGGTAGTCTATGCCAAGGATGGATGGAGCCTCTGGACCAGTCACAATAGGGTGATTTGCCATTCCCTCCCAGTCAGGCTGATTTCAGCCCCCAGCACAGTCAACTCTTGGGATCCTCCTGTCACTCCAGAAATATAGATGGGTTCCAGCCCTTGACAGCTTGATGGCATCAGGGTACACTGTGCACCAGTATCTACTAGAGCCTTATACTTCTGTGGGACTGATGTGCCAGGCCATCTGATCCACACAGTCCAGTAAATCCGATTGCCCCCTACCTCCACCTGGCTGGAGGCAGGGCCCTGCTAATGGTCACCACAGCGTTGGACACTTAAGTCATGGTGAAAGGGATTATTCTTCGTTGTCACAGGAGCTGGAGTAAAATCAGCTCTTCCACTCCATCTGCGAAACTGCTCACCAGAGACTGAAGCCGTAGCTCTTATAGGATGATCTCACCCGTTCCTCCTAAGCTGAAATAGGTTTTCCATCCCACTTTGTCATGTCTTCTCCGTGATCCCGCAGGTAAAACCATAGGGTACCCCGTGGCGTATACCTCCTGTATCTCCTCTCTTGAACAATAGGGTGCCTTTTGTTAATAGCTGAGACGTGTGTTGGTACACGTGAGGAGCTGGATAAATCAGATAGATCGTCCCTCAATTGTTTGAGGTCCTGCGACAGTTTTTCCACAGCTGAGATGATGGAAGGGCTGAGATTGTCTTCAAACTCTCAGAGTTTATGAACCATTTCATCCACTGTTAGTGGTACTATGTCATTCCAGGTTACTGTTGCCAATGAATGGGCATATGATGACGGTGCATTCCATGTAAGATTTCGCCACATGGGTCGTGTACATTCAACTTCATTTGGATCTATGGATATATCCCTGTTATTCGGCTTGATGTGATAGAGCATCTCTACGATGGCTGATTCCCTCAGAGACTGGATGCCTTTGCCTATAGTAGTCCACTTGGCCGAACGACTCATAACATCATCCTTGTATGGAAACCTTTCTTTCACAGCTGCCAAGAGCCGCCTCCAAAGACTGAGGGACTTTTTCTCTCTTGCAATTGCTTTGTCAATTCCCCCTTCTCTAGCAAGTGATCCCAGCTGCTTGGCTTCTGTACCTTCTAGTTCGTGACCATCGGCCCCATTGTCCCAGCATCGGAGTAACCAGGTGATGATGTGCTCTCCTGGTTGACAGGTAAAATCTTTTCGCATATTCCATAGCTCGGTTGAGGTCCAAGGTCAAGAAGTTACCTCTTCTTCTTCTTCTTCATCATGTGATGATGACTCCTGATCAGATGCTAGACCAGGTGGTGAATTCATTGATTCTTCATCCTGCTTCACCCTTCTTGCCTCCTTTTTGCTTGTTCTCTTGCGTACAGGGGCAACCAATATTGGTACGAATTGGTCCTCTGGTTTGGCTGCAGTGATTATCACTGTGGTTTGAGTAGCGGCTGTACTTGTTGCTGGGGGTGGTGCAGCTGCTGTGCTTGGAGCTGGGGTAACCGCGTTGTCTGTAGCAGTTGAAGTTTGAGCAGCTGCTGTACTTGCCACTGGGGTAGCTGCGCTGTTCGTTGCGGTGGTGAAGCTGCTGTGCTTGGAGCTGGAGTAGCTGCACTGACTGTTGCTTTGCCCTCAGATCCACTGACATTCTTTTCCTTTTGAAGGTGCTGGATAGTATTGAACAAGGCCCTGTAAGCATAGGCCAAGCCCCAGCATGCTGCCATGATTTGTCCGTCTCTGGTATGGCCAGAATGACCACACACCTCATTTAAGTGTTTTACTAATTCTTCTGGATTTTGCAGTTGTCCAGTAGTGAAATTCCACAGTACTGAAGGGGCCCGCTGACCTAGATACTTGCCCATACTATCCCACACACCCTGCCACTCGTGGCTGTCCAGCCTCAGGGAAAATCTGTTGGTCCTCCTACGTCGTTGTTTGACCCCAGACAAGACCCAAACCTGACTCTGCTTAACTCTTGAAATCAGTCGTGGGCAAAACACACTCTGTATGCATGCTAGCATGGTGATTCCCATCATGATCAGCAAACAAGTCTCAACAGCATTAAAAGGCCATTCAAAAACTTCAAAACTCTCAAATGTCAATGTCTGGGGGGAGGACTGGGAGGGTAAAAGGATGTCTCCTTCACAGGTTGAGCACCTGAGAAGGAGAAAAAAGATGTGTAATTGCTAAGCACTTCTATTATATACCTCCCAGACTATAAAGGTGGTGACCACACTGGGAACATAAGCCAGATCAGTTTCATGATCAATGATTCTATTGTATTACAAGCCATTACCATAAAGCATAATGAGACAAAAGCCTTAGCCCAAGCCCCACACTTGTAAAACACTAATACAGCAAATACCGGATGGACGTAAGATATGATATACTGAAACTGTGAGATCAAGAGGAACAACCTTGAGAGCCACTAAATCAGCATTGTGATGACTGACTATTAATCTGGACAGATCTGTCATTATCTCAACCCCCTTGAGCCCCACGTTGGGTGCCAAAAAGAAGTGTCGTGGTTTAAACCCTAGCCAGACAGCTTGTTCACTCACTCCCAGTGAGTGGTGCCGGGCTGACAGCAATCGAGGCACCCCCGCACCCCGGGGCTCTCCCCTTCCCCGCTCCCAGAGGAATGGGGAGGAGGATCGAAAGGGTGCAACTCCTACGGGTTGAGACAAGAACAGTCCAGCAACTAATGTACAACACAAATCACCACCACTACTGCCAACAACAACGATAAGGGAAAATAACAAGAGAAGAGAATACGATACCACCAGCCAAGAAACGAGTCCCTCCCAGAAGCCCGTGTCCTTCCGGGTAACTCCCAGTTACCTCCCACCCCGGGCATGACGTGCTGTGGTATGGAATACCTCTTTGGCTAGCCTGGGTCAGGCACCCCGTCTCTGCTTCCTCCCGGCTTCCCCTCCTCCCTGGCAGAGCATGAGCCTCACAAAGTCCTTGGTCAGGGTAAACATCACTTAGCAACAACCGAAAACATTGGTATCACCAGCACTGTTCCCAGGATGGAAGTCAAAATGCAGCACTGCACCAGCTACCACGAAGGAGAAACATGACTGCTACTGCTGAACCCAGGACACGCAGGAAAATGCCTGGTGCCTGGTGGTAGCAAGCAGAGGGGAGCCTGCAGTGCCCTGGCAATACCAAAGGCAGTAGCATCATGAGTGGGATAAACAGGGGCATGGCCAGGGTACTGAGGGGGAAGTTACTTGTTAGGTCATATCTTGATACCATACCAACAAACTGGGGTGAGGTCAGTGAGGTCCCCAGGGCAGTCAGGGTTGGAGCACTTTCCCCATGAAGACAGACTGTGGAAGCAGAGATAAGCTGCAGTAAGGACTCAAGAGAAGCAACTCTGCCTGCAGGGAAGGGATGGAGAAGACAAAACCAAGCTTTTCATATCACAGGGGTACATGGTGGACAACACAACAGACTACAGATGTAAATTGAAATAGGGGAGGTTTCTGCTGAATACAAAGGGGAAAGAAAGGCAAAGTCAGACCTTGGACGGTTTTTGATTCTTAGAAATATTGCTGCTTAGAAAATATATTTCGTATTTATAAAGAAAGGATATAAAGTATATAAAGGATATGAAGACGTATAAAACAGAGGCTTATAATGCTTGTAAGATTGGATGGGATATTTCCTAGTACCTTTGGATTTTGGCAATTTGTTATGGTGTGATACAATGCAAAGCAGGTGGTTCTTAATATGAGAAAGTACTGACAGCATATTCTGAGTAGAGCTTCACCATTTGTGAAGTGTGAAGTTTTTTTCCTCAAACATGTCATTGAGCAAGGTGGCAGTTATTTATATATTTATTTTCTTTTGCCTCCCATGTTGTTACTGCTGAGAATTTTCTGTCTCAGTCCTTCCACAGGACATAGATTAGTAAGTATTTTCCCATTGGAAAATGTTGATCAGTCCAAATGTAAATGTTCTAAATCTGTCAACATTTTTGGAGCCTTTCGTAATTGACAAAATGCCAGCAGGAACCAGAACAGCTCCCATTGTATGAATGGCATGCCATGAAATTTGCAAGATTACCCAATGAATTACCCAACCCAAGTTTAGAAACCTTAGAGCTGAGATATCTTCCAGAAAGACCAGTTTAATTTTTCAGTCACTTTTAAAAAAGGACAAATAAACATTCACACTGATACTTCAGGAGTAAGAAGCATGGTACAGAGGACAGCATGATACTGTTGGGAAGGCTGACTCACTTGAGCTGTCATGGTGTCAGGACTGACCTTGCAGAACAGGAATTGCTTCAGAGACCTGCTTTCTTATGGGCTTAGTTACAATCCTAGGCAATATAACAAAAATATGAAATCAAAAGTGTCAGTTTGCAGAAACCTGTAATTGTTGCCTCCAGAAACCTGGGGTTGCCTCCAGAGATCTGTCCATCTGCTGAGGTTTCATGTACACTACATGAATGGCAAGGAAATAAGCAAAGCGAGAACTATGCTGCTCTGGAAACTGAAATTTTAGCAGATCCCTCGGAGCCATGGGATATGCTGAGAGGACGACATTAATTCTGGGCCTTGAAATGATACCAGGTCTCAATTTTGCACCTATCTTATTTCACTTGAGCCTGAATAAAAGGTTCTCAGGGCACTATGTAATAGATAGGATTCATCTGAATGAGGATTAGACAGTTGAAGACACTTTTGCTAGCATGCACTTTGCCTCTGATTTCTTCAGGTCAGTTCTCAAATGTGAAGCCACAAAGGCAATCATAGGTTTTATGTGCTTGGGTTCACTGCTCAGGTCCTCTTCTTTGTTGTAAAAGGTGAGATCAGAGCACAGACCATTAATGTCACTGTGAATACATCTAAGGCTGTGGGGGAGCTTGATAGTTAAAGCTTTTCTCTGGCTTGATTGCTGAACAATGGGTAGGGAAAAAGTGCAGGCACTGTTCTAAGATTAGTGTACAGTCCATAACACCACTGCAAGAAAATTAATGCACTTAAACCACCATAGAGAGCAAATCTCTTTGAACTATATCTCAGATTGAAGAGCGAAGGGGAAGAAAAAAAAAAGACTGAAATAATGTCAGAAGTGTAGTTACTGCCTTGTTCGCAATACATGAAAAGTATAGTGGTAAGATTACAGGGTGACCCTTGCATGGCAGTCCGTGCACCCAGAACAAGAGACATGGTGTAATATCCAGAAGGAATATTATGGTTTGAGCTATCTGAAACTACAGGTTTGTTTAAAACCACAAAGTACTCAGATTTGTTATTCATGCTGTCAAAAAAAATTACTGTCCATGCCATAACACTAGTCACACTGTTAATATTTTCAAAGTGTACAAAATAGATAAATCAAGGGAAATACTGGAAAGATGTCTTGCTAATTTCCAGCCTACTTCTCATCATTTCAGAATGCAGTACTTTCTGTATGTTCTTTGTGTGACTACGCTTTATTTTTATGTACAGTGGGGCTGTCTGAAACAGCTGAGAGGAGCTGGAGGAGAGAAGGCAGAAAGCACGTCAATTACTGTGAATGCTAATGAAATATTTCTGTTAGTATTCCTTCAACTACTATAAATTACCAAAATTCTAAATATCTAGTGTGTGATGCTAGGTGAATCTGAAGATAAATTAAGTATTTGTATAGTGTATTAATTGGATTGGAATGAAAAGACAATTATTTGACTCTTCCCAGTTGCTTTCAGAAATGAATTCTAGTCTCTAAAGAAAAGAAAATTAGATTTACTTTGCAGATGAAACAGTCTATTCATAATACACATTAATCTTATATTTATTAGTAGACTGCATTTCAGATACATGAATACAGTAGGAACTTTGTTTTGCTTTTGTCCATTGGAAAAAGAAAGGGAAATACTAAAGTCTCCTTAGTTTCCCAGGTTTTTTTGTTTGATGGTTTGCTGGGCTGTTTTGGGTTTTTTTTCAGTTCTTTTTTCCACATAGCAAATGTGAAGTTTCTCAAAATCACCAAAGAGTGCTTGTTCAGAAGATGGATTTTACAGTAGAGCACTTCTCAGTCCAACAGCAGATCAAATAACACACCTCTCATAAAAAAGGTTCCTTGTTATCATAATGGCTGTTTGTCACAATAAGTATATTATTACTTACCTATTGATGTCAAACAGTAATTACTAACATTAGATTTTGTGAGGACTTCAAATTATGAATAAAACAGTAATTAATATGATTGGTTTATCTACATAAAATTATTCTTTGAGATGGTTTCTGTTTATTATAATAATAAAACTAGGCATAAAAGAACAACTCCTTTAGTTGTTTTACAGTGTGTGCTAATGCTTGCATGCCTTATTATTTCTGAAAACACTAACCCAGCATTATATAATGGCAATATTTACAGAATTGTTTTCCATTTCTTCCTTGCCTGGATAATAGATTTTAGAAAGAGTTTTTCCTTCCTTCTTTAATAACGATTAACAATACAAGAGAACAAAAAATATATTCTCTCCTTTTGATAATAAATATCTGGAACTATCCAAATTTTAGGTAACCTGTAAAGCTTTCAGAAGTTACTTCTTTTCAGAACTATCATATTCAATACACACATTTCTCTCTCAGCATTTGGAACGAACTCATTTCATGCAGTTCACTCAAAGCAAGAAAAACACAGCAAAGCAATATAACATGATTTTATAAACAAATACAGTATGCAGTTTGCAATACACATGGGTCAACACTACTATTTTTTTCTCTCTAGAAAGCTTTTGCTGTCTTTTTTAATCCTTGTATGTCACAATGGATGAAAAATAATAATAAAAAAGAAAAATATTTTATTTTACCCACATTTCTATAAGTTTGCAGATTTTCAACATATTCTGAAATATCTCAAATATAAGAAGATACAAACAAGTCTGACACAAAAGGAAAGGTCAATGACAATAAGTCTTTAAGCTTTCAGTTAGCCTTCCCATGGAAATTAATCTGACAGAGAAAATAAATGTAGAAGGCATTATCTGCGCCCTTTGTTCAATGACTTCAGCCAAACAGTAAAGCTTTTTATTTTGGAGAAATAATTTTAAACAGTTCCATTCAGACTCATTCTGAAGTCAATGAGAGTGTTGCCTGCAAAGAGCTAGATTTCTCACAACAGAAAGTATATCAAACTTGAACACAAAACAACTGGTGGTGCTTGAACAAACCTCTCAAATGAAGTAATCATGTCTGCTTTTTATAAACTTTCTAAGTCCCACAATATTGCTCCTAGTAGTGCATCCACAGTATGAGCATTTCACCAGCTTGTAGTAGTGCTAAATAAATCGACAGTGTTCAACGTATGAATGCAATCGCACAACACTTTACATCTGTTCATGAAACTACCTCACTCAGTGTCAAAAGCAGCCATGCTATTTAAACAGCATTTTTTCTAGTATATGTTATTTTCTTCTTCCACAACAGTATCTGAGTATCACAGTAGAAACAAAATTTCACCATTAGCATCACCTTCTGGACTGTACAGAAACCAGTGTGTCTCAGTGGCAGGAAAATCTATGAAGGGAACTGCTTTGCAGTAGGGAATGCATAGCCTGAAGATGGAGGAGAGATGGGAATGGCTATGATTTTGTTTGGACAAATGCTGCTTCAGCAAGAAGCTGGGTAATATAGCTAGAAAATACATTATCTTTATGGTGGAAACTGTTCCTGAGGGGAATGTAAAAGATCTGATAGCTATTAGTTTTACAGATATTTTGAAGCTGCTCAGTAAAAGACTGATTACTCAAGGCATACTGTAAGAACACTTTCTGGTTTTCTAATGTCTTCATGAATTCATTGTCTAACATTTAATTTTCCTGGGGCCAAATTCAGCCAGCTCATTTGAAACTGTGATATACCCCAGACACAATTGCATTGACTATGTGGTAAAGATGGAAGAATATAGTCTGTGCTAAAAGCATTATGCTTAAGGCAGTGAGGAGGGTGTGCAGCAAGCACTATCCTGGACTTAAGGAGAGCAGGCTTCGGCCTCCTGAGGGCTCTGCTTGGTGGAGTGCAATGGGATAAAACACTGGAGAGAAGAGGAGCCCAAGAAAGCTGGTTAATATTCACAGATCATGCTTTCTAAGCTCAGGAGCAATACATCCTGACAAAGAGGAAGTCAAGCAAAAACACTAGGCCTGCGTGTGTAAATAAGGAACTTCTGGAAAAACTCCAACACAAAAAGGAAGCCTACAGAGCGTGGAAGCAAGGACAGGTAGCCTGGAGGTATACAGAGAAATAGTCAGAGCAGCCAGTTACCAGATTAGGAAAGCTAAATCCCTAATAGAATTAAATCTGGCCAAGGGCATTAAGGGCAAGAAGAAAAGTTCTGTAGGTATAATGAGGATAAAAGGAAGACAAGGGAAAATGTAGCCCCTCTCCAGAAGAAATTGGAGACCTGTTAGCCATACCATGGAGAATGCTTAATGACTTTTTTGCCTCAGTCTTCACCGACAAGAGCTCCAGCCATAGTGTGCAAGCTGCAGAAGGAAAAGGAAGGGACTGGGGGAATGAAGAACCACCTGCTGTAGGAGAAGATCAGGTCTGAGATCATCTAAGGAACCTGAAGGTGCACAAGTCCACGGGACCCATCGAGGTGCATCCATGGATACTGAGGGAACTGTCAGATAAAGTTGCCAAGCCAGTATCCATCATATAAAAGCAGTTGTGGCAGTCTGGCAATGTTCCTACTGTCTGTAAAAGGGGAAGTGTAACTCCCATTTTTAAAAAGGAAAAAAAACTGGACGACCCAGGGAACTACAGGCTGGTCAGTCTCACCTCAGTGCCTGGCATGATCATGGAGCAGACCCTTCTAGAAACTATAATAAGGCATATAGAAAATAGAACAGTCATTGGTGACAGTCAACATAGCTTCATTAAATGCAAATCATGCCTGACAAATTTGGTGCCTTCTAGGACAGGGTTACAGTGTTGGGTGATAAGGTAAGAGCAACTGACCTCAGCTATCTGGACTTGTGCATGGTATATGACACTGTCCCACACAACATCTCTGTCTTTAAAGTGGAGAGACATGGATCTGATGGATGGACTGCTTGGAGGATAAGGAATTGGATGGTTGGTCGCACTCACAGGGTTGTGGTCAACAGCTAAAAATCCAAGTGGAGAGTTGTGACGAGTGGTGTTCCTCAGTGGGACTGAGTGCACCCTCAACAAATCTGATGATGATACCCAGCTGTGTGGTGCAGTCAACATGCTGGATAGAATGGATTTCATCCAGAGGGACTGTGACGCGCTTGAGAAGTGGGCCCATACAAACCTCATGAAGTTCAACAAGGCCAAGTACAACGTCCTACACCTGGGTCAGGGCAATCCCAAGCAAAAATACAGACTGGGCAGAGACTGGATTGAGAGCAGCCCTGAGGAGAAGGACTGGGGGTGTTGGTCAGTGAGAAGCTCAACATGAGCTGAGTGTGTGCTTGCAGCCCAGAAAGCCAACAGCATCCTGGGCTGCATCAAAAGAAACGTGACCAGCAGGTCGAAGGAGGGGATTCTCTTCCTCTGTTCTGGTGAGACCCCATCCTACCCCAGCATTCATGAGTGGCTTAAAGAAGCACAACCATCTGCTAAGAAATTCTTATTCTGAACATCTTAGAGAAGAGCTCCATAAAGATATTATGATGTTCTATTAGGTGAAATCATGGCTTTTGAGGTAATGTCACTTTTAATTTGGAGGAGTTCAAGGAACAGGCAATAATCAGTAAAATTTTCTCACAAATAAGCAGCCCTGGTTAAAGCCAGAGTTTCACACAAAGAAAATGGAAAGATGAGATTTTTCGTATGGTTCTGTGATTATTTTCTTGTTATGACAAACTTTTTCAAAGTTTTCTGATTTGTCACATAAAAGCTAGGATTACTATAAGTTTGTGGAACTGAAATAGATGATTTTAATGAATAAATAAAAGCCTCTGGATGAAGGAGACTGAACTGAAACAGTCTATCTGGACTTTTAAGGTTTTTCTGCAAGCAAGGTATCTCATGAAAGATTTCTGAAACTTTTAAAATTATAAACATTAAGGAGATAGATAAGAAGATAAGATCCATTAAAAATAGAATCAAACAGAAGGTCAGTTTTCACAATGCACAGTGATAACTTCTGGTACCTGTGTTTTTCAACATATTCATAAATAAACTGGAATAGAGAATGAATGGTGTCATGACAGGCTGAGGGAGACAGCTGGTACTTGCCAGTTTGGGGGTTTGACCAGTAACTAAGCTGAGAATGTATCCTAGATTCACACACAGAGACACAGACCTCTTCCCCCTGCCTCCAGGTTAGAGACATGGTACAACTGTAGTTTATTGACAACATATCAGTGTGACTTATGAAATTTGGTTTTTGACATTACCTCCATGCTTCTTTTGTCAGGTCCATGCTGACATATGATTTGTTTCTGTTTCCTCCTTTTCCCCCTAGTTTTCCAATTGACAATATCTTGAATCAGGTAACATCACTGGAATAAACATTCTCACCCTCTCACAGCCCGCATCAATTGGTATGACTGACTAAGTCTTGTTCTGCCTCTCTTATAATTTGTCTCATGTTTGAGTCCCTGTCATGTTCATGTTTATGGCTTCTGCCTTTTTTTTTTTTTTAATATCCCTTTTGGTACAGAAAAAGGTCCTTGACCTGAAGCCGTTAAGTGAGCAGGCACTCTCTCTCCACATAACATTATAGGCAGGGTCCTTTTCTTGCCTGAGGAACCTGAGGGGGCTGTCAGTAGAACATCACTTTTTACTTACACTTACCTCATAGCTTCCTTGAGCGTCAGTTCTGGTCACTGTGGAAGACAAGATCCAGGAGGAGGTGTAACTCTGATTTTGATCCAATGTGTCCATTTTCATGAGACCACCTTATAGCAACTAATAAAATCAGGAGTTTTTAGCCAGACAGTAGAACAAGATTCAATTCCTTTTCTGTCTGTTCTGAAACAGGTACCTGAGCCAACACAAAAAATTTTTCATCCTGTGGTTTAAGACTTAATTTTGTGCTGAAGTGTAGAGATTGTTTACCTTGTTCAGCCAAAAATTTTAAATGTTGTTTCTTGGCACATCTTTAAAATCTGTTGAAGAAAGTTAGTGTCTAAATCTCTCTGATGCCAGTACATTGTTTTTTACTTTCTAGAGAGAATTTTGCTTCCATGTCCTCCTCTCAGTTTGTTATTTCTTCCATTCTGTAAACAAACCATAGCAAACGGATTTTTTAAAAGTCACCTGAAGAAATCCTGTAATTGAAAATTGAATGCCATGTGTACAAATCCCTGGGTAACTAAACAAAGGGAAGCTTACTAAGTTTTCATTACAAAAAACAAAGGATGGTGTTATTACTAGATGACAATTCTAATGCTAATAAAATTGCAGTGAATGAGGAATGTACCTAGCTCTATGATAAAAAGTTTCTAGATTTTTACCAATGAATGCTGTCTTACACAACAAACTATAGAAAATACATGTAAACATGATTTATACTGTAATTCTAGCTCAAAAAGTTGGAACAGGTCACAGTATTATAATCTGTGAAAATTCTACAAATACTAACACTTTGTGGTAAATAATGACCATCTCTAAACATTTCATTGAAAAATTGGCTACTCTTCCCAAACTGAGAGGCACCAGTATTGCCTACAAATAAGTTAAGCCAGTTCTTTTATAAATCCAATCCATGTGAAAGAATTATGAACTGGGTATGGGTGAAATAGGATAAACTGGATATCCTGAAAGCTTCTGAAGCCTTTGGAGCACTGAAGGGCAACTTTCTCTAGGTGTTGGTCTGTTTAAAGGCTAATCTTATCCCAGGTATTTTCAGTCTTCCTTCCATTGACCTTTGATCCCATATTCCATCATCATTTCCCAAGAATCTGTATGAACTGGGGCTACAAAGAACAAAATAATTCAGATTCTCCAAAATCAGTTCCTTGAAAGAAAGAAGTATGTTTTTGAAAGATGAATCAGCTACTTCTGCCTAAATATGTGGAATTCTGGTTATCCCTGGATTTTAGCTATACTGTTGTAACAATATTCTTTTTTTTTTTTCCCCCTAAGGTACTGGTACTGCGCACCAGCATATTTAGGTTCAGTACTGGATAAAACAACATAAAAAAGAGTTCATAGAAAAACAAATGGAAAACATATTTTACTTTATCAAGGCAAAATATTATTTTATCAAAATGTTATTTATCAAAATAAATAATTAGTCAGAAAACAAATTCATTAGGCCAATACAAAAACAACAACATGAAAAATCTAAGAATGGCTGAAGTTAAAATCAAAAGAGATTTTCAGTCTTCTATTTATAACATCTTTAAAAAATAATCTCTGCCAAAACTGACAGCTGAATGGCACTCTTTTTATGTCAGGAAATGAGTAACATAATTCTGTACAAATAAGAATATTTAGAGGGTTAGCAATATATAGACTATTCAGAAGTTTTGAATTCATGCACATTGTGTACTTTAGCACTGAATCCTTTTGTCTCTCTACCTTATTCCTTTGCATAGTAACAGCATTTTGCACAGTTTATTTTGATGGATTATACAAAATCTTGTTACATTTTGCAGACTGAAAAAGAAATTAAAGGAACATGCCTTTTTAACAGAAGCATATATTCTATTTTGCTCAAATATCCATGGGAATTTTTACCAGGAAACACCACTTCCACCTATTTTTCTGCCCTCATCTCCACCACCACTCCCCTCTTCTATTAAAAAGCCCAATAAATAAATAAATAAAATAATTTTGTTGCATCTCTTCAAGAACATACAATTGCCCTTTGATCTGCAGTGTCATTTAATGAGCAAAATGGGGAGATATTGTAGACCTACACAGGTTTTTGCTGTGCTTCCCAGAGCAGGAAAGAATCCATTCAGCTGGCCACAAAGGTGGACTCTTGTTACCTTGGATGAGCTAGTAACATTGTCACAGTTTGTTACAAAATTCTTTACAAATTAAGTTAATTTGGTTTTTACCTTGTTTTCCCATCTCTGGCAGTGTTCAGGGCCAGGTTGCACGGGGCTTCTAGCAATCTGGCCTGGTGTAAGGCATCCCTGCCTGTAGCAGGGGGGTGTGAAATAGATGATCTTTAATGCCTCTTCTAAACCAAACCTTTCTATGATTTTATGATTCATAAAAGAAACAAGACTCAAAAGAATCAGTGGTTGTCTTGGCATCCCCAGAATTACTGCTAAATTTTGAATCCTTTGTCCAAAACCTCCATTAAAATTAGACAAAAATGTAAAAGTTTTTCTGTGAGTTACTAGAGGTTTCAAAGAGAGAAACTGTGCTAAAGCCTTACCATAAAGGCTCCATCATAGCCTTGTTCTTTATCAGACCCTTCAGAATTGAGCACACCTAGAAATTTATCTGAGTGAATTAAGCACTATTTACTTGATACTAAATGAGATAAGAGGTTATTACTGAAGACAAAACAATCAGTCAAGTCATTTGTTACTGAAAGTGCAATCCCAGTTCTTATTCTGTCTTTGAAAATGCCATCCATCTTCAGGCTATATTATTTTAAAGTTGTATTCCTTTTAAAATAATTGATTTGAATATTTCATATGAAAAGTAGGAAACAGCTCCTTAATGAAGGAAAGGAATCTGCAAGAGATAACATTGTCATTAATGAAATCTAATTGGAGATCCATTTAAAAAATAATCTCCTGTGCTAATTTATCATGGAAAGTTAATAGAGTTCTAACTTGAGACAGAAATAGTTCTTTGGAATTTTATAAATGCTCTTGTCTAAGTTAATTATTTCTATTATTCACAGAAATTAAATTAGTGTTTAAAGAAAATCATTCTATGCCATACATTATTTTTTTGTGGAGGGGGCTGTTGAATTTTTTTATTATTGTAAGTCTTGAAGGAAAATACTGTTTTTTTTTAATGTTTTAGACATATCATCATTAATCCTTAATTTCTATTGATTTAAAATACTCTATATTTTATAGATGACAGGGATTTGTCTCACTATGTATAATGCCAATAGACCTTCATTCCCAGTGTTTCATCTTCAATGTTATCTTAGTGAAAAAACATAATTTTATTCTCTTGTTTGTGACTGCTGGAGTTCTCTTCAAATCCTCTTCTGACCCACACTGTAATTCTGTCTACAGCTAAGTTACTGTCCTAGGTTCAGCTGTAGCAGTCATTTTTCTCTTTCTTATTAGCTGGTGCAGTGCTCCATTTTTTACTTTAGTCTGAGAACAGTGCTGATAATACACAGATGTTTTTAGTTGTTGCTAAGTAACGTTTACTCCAATCAAGGACTTTCTCAGTCTCATGCTCTGCCAGTGAGGAGGGGTACAGGAAGCAGGGAGGAAGCAGAGACAGGACACCAGACCCAAACTAACCAAAGGGGTATTCCATACCACAGCACATCATGCCCAGTATATAAACTAGGGGCAGTTACCTGGAAGGAGTAGATTGCTGCTCAGGTCGGTCTGGGTATCAGTCGGTGGGTGGTGAGCAGTTGTATTCTCTTCCCTTGTTACTTCCCTCATCATTATTATTATTGGTGGTAGCAGCAGTGGTTTTGTGTTATACCTTAGTTACTGAACTGTTCTTATCTCAGCCCGTGGGAGTTACAGTCTTTCGATTCTCCTTGCTATCTCTCTGGGAGTGGGGGATGGTTGGGGCCGGGGGGGGGGGGGGGGGGGGGGGGGGGGAGAAGAGAGGGAGTGAGCAAGCGGCTTCACGGTTCTGAATTAGCAACTGGGCTTAAACCATGACAGAGACAAGTCAATCTATTTTACATGCTATTTGAAGGTAGCAATTATTATTTGCTATGCTGAAGATAGCATGAATTGCTTTAGAAGGTTCTCAAGATAAAAGACAAAGATTAGTATTGCTCAGGTGAAGGGCCACTAGTTAAGGTATGCAATTGAAAACTAATATATCGGTACACACAAAAGCCACAAGGATCAGAGGCACAGGGACTAGTAAGGGAATGCTGGAAACCTCACCAATGAAAACCAGTGCTCACTGATTGATCCACTTCCATGGCAGGGCTGGATTAGCCCATCCAAGAAGAAGGATTCCTCCCAGATGAGACAGGAAGTAAGCTCTCCATTTGACAACCTAAAATCTGAATTGGAGTGTGACCTACAAGTTATAAGATTTATGAGGTGCAAGGGAAGAATATTTTGGGAGTTCATAAAACTCACTATAGGTTTGTGGAGATGTGCGGGACTTAATAAAGGACATCCAAGAGTAGGACCAAAGATGGGGAAAGGGAGAGATCAAGGTTGATTGGCAGGAACAAAGGTGGGGAAACAGAGGGCTACAGGGTTAAAGGGACCAGCTGAGTGTGAGTAGGTTGAAGGTCAGTATGCTTCTTCTGCTATGATTCGGAGAAAACTCCAGGAACAAACTTGCCAACAAGTTTTCAAGTTAACAAGCAGGTATTCTTCATTACGGTGCTGAGAGACACTGGGGATAGCTCCACCTAGCGCATGCCTCCGTATGGCTACACAAGCCGTCATGTCACTGGGCATACATGCATACTCGTGAGGCTATGTATGAATTACATCATTTTCCAGACTGTTTCCCTGCATGCTTGCAAAAATGTGGTCGTGGTCTCTGAGGGTCATTTACTTCTTCCAACAATCTTCATAACTTCTGGCAGCCTTTGAAGCATGCAGTAGACGTTTATACCAACTTAATTGGTTCGTTGATACTAAAGACATAGCAATCATCCCGTCCTACTTATTGGTTAGTTTAGCTGCAGCCTATCCTGGACATTTGCTAGTCCCAGATACTCCCCATCCCCATGTCCTGTTTTTCTATCCTGTTTTTCTTACTTTTATTTTGTACTAAGGTCACAAGGACCTGTGACTATGCCAGCTACAACGGTTTATCTTATACAAGAATTCTCAGTATGTTCTCTAGCCGCACTCTAATTTTTTTCTTTATGAATCATGCACCTCAGTTATTTTCCATTGCTACTGTTACAAAGCCATCAAAGTTAATGTTACTTAAAACTGATTCTACTTATTTACAAATGTTTATATTTCATTTTGTGATTTTATGCCTCCTTGTCTCACTAAGCCTTGTACCTTGGTCACTGCAGTCTATCCTCTGTTCTCACTGGTTGAATGCTGGCAAACATCAAGCTGAACTAACAAGCAGAAGACTGAGAGACAGCAGCTGGAGTAGGACCGTACACATCAGGGGCTGTAAATCCAGTGAGAGGAGGGAATCTTGGACCAGCTGTTTGGAGGGACCTCTAGTGAGTGTACACAATGTTAAAGAAAATTCTTTTCCCTGGGTTTCCCACAGCAGAGTATCAGATGTCTGATTCTTAGGAAAATAATTCAATAATGGAGTGGTACAGGAATAGAAGCAGCTCAAGCTGGGTGCCTCCTGGGAGGGATCTAGAATAAAGAAATTCCTTCGGTTTTATACCCTTGCATTCTATGCACCCAGCCATCGCACACTGTTCACATGCCTTGCATGCGCCTCACAGTCCAATGGTGAATTTTGGTTTGGGGTCTCCTGCTCTATCACTGGGGTTCTTCATGGTCTTGCCGCAGGCTGTAAATTTTTTATCTCTCTGGTCGTTGCACACCCGAAGAACTCATCTCTTTTATCTCCCAATTTGCATAGGCCTCAAAGCTTTTGTTTATATAACTAAGCACAGGTTATTGCTGCCTAAGGTTCCAGCTACTTCAGCTACCCATGCTAAGCAACTACTCATGCTAAGCAGGGCCACTCAGTCAAAAGAACTCAGGTGAAGGAGTTCAGCTAACTAACTAAACTTAATTCATACAAACACACTCATACACACATATGTAATATTTTCACTAGCACATTAAAATTCTGATACGCTCAACAGTAAGAATTGGATTGGGCCATCTGTGCTGTTCATATTTGTCTGAGTGCTGTGTGTTTAGGTGGATGCTGGTAAAGGCACCCTTTTCTGCCTAAATGGGTCTGTGTGTCTGGTCATGTATACATATATACTGCGTATGTGTGGGTGAGCCTACTGGGAATGTGCTCAGCTGAACTGGGGACAGGGAGCCCCGCAGCGTCCTTGTACTTATCAGTTAAGTGCTGGACTCAGCAACCTCTTACATCACTCAGAAGCCTTTTTTGATGTGACAAATTACTATGATTATAGGACAGATCTACTCAGCTTAGCTTATATTTTCTGAAACTATCAGCTTTGCTGTAATTTCCATAATAATACTGTCTGGCAAGCAGGAAAAGAAACACTTGAATATTCTATTGATTATTCCTGGCTCTTGCCAGATAACAGCTAAGATTCTTTGGGCCCTGAGATTGTTTGTGATGTAATGGATTGGAGATACGATTAACATGTTATAAAGAAAAAAAATTATAAACAGCCTCATACAGAATAGAAAATAAATTTCACGGTGCATCAGCATCTCTTTACTCTAGCAGTAATTTTACAGGTGAGTAATTTTGATGTAACATGAAGGAAAAAGAGAAAAAATGTGCCCTCACTGTATGGGTAGCTAAATGCACAACATCTGATCTATAGATCTGTGTTTTTGTGGATATTCACTATAGTAAATTTATATTGTAAGCAGAAAATTATTATTTCTTCCATATTTATATACTTTTTTTTTAAATCAAGTAATCTAAAAAGCACATTCCGTTAAAAAGGATATTTTTGAAAGGGAGCTAGCTAATGGATGTATTGGCATATAGCTACTATTATATGGAAAAAATAAATCTTTTTTTTTCCATATAGCATCTGTTGCTATTGCTTTAACACATGGTCAACCTGTATGGAAAGCAGTTTATTTCATTTTCTGCAGCATAGTTTTATCAGACCATTGTCTTTGGAACCTCTCAATACATATCTAATATTGTGCTGAGTAATGAGACAAGGAGGCACAAAAGCACAAAATGGAATATAAACCTTTGTAAATAAGTGGAATGAATTCTAAATAGTGTTAAGTTTGATGGCTTTGTAATAGAAAATAACTGAGGTGCATGAAGATAAACTGTTGTAGTTGACATAGTTTTACGTCCTCATGACCTAGTACAAAAAGTGTAAGAAAAACAGGATAGAAAAAAAGGACCTGGGGATGGGAGTATCTGGGACTAGCAGATGTCCAGGATGAGAGCAGTTAAACTAACTGAGAAGTAGAAGGACAGGATGGTTGCTATGTCTGTAATGTTAATTAAGCTGGTGTAAACATCTAATGGGCATGTTCCAAAGGCTGCCAGAAGTTATGAAGATTGTTGGAAGAAGTAAATGACCCTCAGAGACCACCACCGCATTTCTGTATGCATACGGGAAACTTTCTGGAAAATGATGTAATTCATACATAGCCTCATGAATATGTATGTATGCCCACTGACTGTATAAAGACGGCTTGTGTAGCAATATGGGGACACACTTTCGGAGGAGCTATCCTCAGTGTCTCCCAGCACTGCAGTGAAGAATACCTGCTTGTCAACTTGAAAACTTTGTTGGTGAGTTTGTTCCTGGAGTTTTCTATGGATCAGTAACAGTTCTTAAGACTAAACATTACTCAAGTTTAGGATGAAACATACTACAAATTTTCAAGATAATTTTGCTGCAACAAGCCGTTAAATTAGAAACAAATCATATTTCACCATGCTCAGAAGTGGGCATTTTCACAGGCAGACTAGGAAATGTCCACAATCCCTCAGCCATTCAAAAAAAAAAAAAACAACCAACCAACCAAAAAAACAAAACAAAACAAAACACAGTAAACAATTTGCTGCCCTAGGCAATCACCTGCTCTATCTACTTGAAAAGAGAAGTCAGTTTCTGATGCTTCATTAGAAAAGCACTGAGCATCATCAATCCCGTACTGCTCTGGCTCTTTAAAAGCAGAGGGAAAAAATGCTTCAAAATAGTGTGCTTGAGATTTGAGTTTTTTGTGATTTATTTTTTTAGCAAAAGGCAACAGATAAATTCTGCAACTGCAAATATGACAAAAAGTCTTCCTTTCCCACCCCTCTTTTTAGTTTCTGGATGTTCAAAAGGAAGTTTTAGAAGCAAAACAAAAATTACCGATTTCAATAAACTAATTGACATGAATTTAAGTTATAAACACACATGATAACAATAGCCTAAATAAGTTATCAGGCAGAGTGCAGTCCTCTCAAGTATGGAAATGTATCTCAAAGAGCTGATGTTTCACAAACTCCTTTGAAACACCTGTTTGTGGTTTTCTTTTTTTTTAAAAAGAGTCACTGTCATAAATTAATATGCATGCACAACAGACTTTTGGGGATCAACCCTGAGAAACTTCCTTTTATTATAGTGGAATAAATGAGATGCTAGAAACTCCAGGAAATGAACAAAAGCTGAATGCTCTTGAAATTATTTTTTCCCCAAGCATATATTCCAAACCATACTCCCCTATCTGATGTCATCTGAGCAGTTAGTTTGTTTGACTTAGGCCACATTCATTGCTTACAGAATAGATATCTCAGAGCTCATTTTAAATGTTCTTCAATCAGTGTTTAGGTTAGCAATACAGTCCCCTACAAGAGACACTTGCATATTAAATTCTAATCTCTTAATTACAGAAATGGAAAACTCACCTGAAAATCAGTAAGAAACAAATCAGCTGCAGTAATATGGAACTTAGGGTAAATTAATAGATTATCAAACCATTTTATTGGTCAGTATATCTGCCATAATCTGATTCAAGGTAGAATCATAGAACAGTCATAGAACGGTCTGGGTTGGAAAGAACCTTAAAGATCATCTAATGCCAACCCCCCCTGCCATGGTTAGGTGCTTCTTACCATTCATCTACCAGAGGTTTATGCTTTCTCTGATCTCCAGGTTTTGATTTTAACATATGTTAGAGTCAAATAAACCAAAATAAGAAAGATCTAGATCAGAGATTAGATTTGTAGATAGGAATAGCAGTGCAGTACAATCTAGAGCTGGCAAATTTTCAGAGCGAAGACAACATTTAGTTACATAATTGAGCTTGCTGGTATAAACATATATAGGACTACAGAACATTACAGTCAAATTTAATATGAGCAAACTTTGCAGATTCTAGATATTAATCAGAGATTAATCTGGTCCTGAGTACTTGACCAGATAGTGGTTTCTGTATAAAGGGATGAACTATGTTACAAATCCTCTCTTCTGTTGCTAAGGTATGCAAACAGAAAGGAAAAAAAGTCTTCTCAAGTCCATGAAATTGTAAAAGAAAAATTGAATTAAAGTGGGTTTTCATTATGGCCCTCCAAAGACACACCAGTTGTTGCCTAACTGATTTACATAATTCACACATATATGGCATTTGACAAACTAATATTAGAGACCAAAATGTATTATTGTTCTTAGTTTCATTAGTAGAATCTTCTGTAATAATTACACATAAGTGAAAGGAAATCCATAGCTCTAGTCCTGTTTTGTAATTGCTTTCTAGTTTGCATATGTCAAAGGCATAATAAACATCATAATAACTATTCAAGCTTCAAATTAAAACTCAAATGGCCTTAAGAGCCTGTTCAAGAAACACTGACTCCTACAATTTCACTGTATTTGTATAATGGGTAATAATTTATTATTAACCTTGTAAGAAGTGTATCAGAAGTTGTCTTCACAGGTGAGTGAGTAAAACATGAACAAAATGTTAGGGGAGAGGTTTTGGTTTTCCAAATAACTAACTCCTTAAGTGACTGAAAGTATTTAAAACAGTGAAGGTGTAGACTAAGCAGTAAGAATGTAACATAAGACTGGTAGATCAAATACCATAAACAGATGAGAAAAAGCTTTTGTTTTTCATGACAAATGTGAATACACTTAGTTATACTAATTCACTTAGGTTTGTTTCTTTTCGGTTTTGTGAAATAGATTTTAGAACTAAATAATATTTAATAGTTTGAAACAGTAAATTTTATTTGCTGGATTTAAAGTGATATCAGAATATGAATCTTAGTTTGAATTTCTTTTTAATGAAACAGTTAATGCAACAAAGAAACACCAGCTGTTACTGCAATTCATCATGACTCAATGTCATGCAGTCTATTTTCTCTTGAAGAGCTCATTTTTGGGATGCCAGTGATGATGAAATCTAAAAATTTAAACCATTGTTCTATGACTCAACCCAGTTTGCAGTACTTTTATAAACAGCTTCTTCTGACAGTCTTTTTCTTTCAATTGACATTCTTGACAAAGATGTAGTTTCAAACCAAAATATTTATGCAAAAAAATTGAGAAAGAAATATTTGCTGCAAGTTGTCTTAGACCTTAACAAAATAACCTCTAAAAAATGAACTGAAATTCAGATAGCTCTCATGTCTCATGTTCAAGTACAGAAAATCCATTTAAAGATTTGCAAGGACTGTTTGGATATCTACTGATACTGTAAGGACTGTTGATTAAGGATTCCTTGATCAAAAGGTATTTTTTTCTTAAACTGTCAAATGACAGCTCTCTCATTCCTAAATGAAACAAAGAAGAATAAAAAATGATCTGTACATCTTGTTGCACAAGATTTTTAAACACCAAAAATGTTTGAACTGACACTTTGAAAATATTAATTTTTATATACCTCTTTGTTCTCAAACCAAATAGGTTTATTTCATCCAATTTTAACAATGTATAAAATTTCTTCTTTCCAATTTTCAGGCTCCATCCAATATCTAATATCTCATAACCTCAGCAAAGAAACTGATTCTATAGGTATTTGATGAATCTCACAACTATTTCTTTTCAACACTTGAAGTGCCAGAGAAAAGAAAGCTGTTAGCAAGAGTTATTCCATTATTTTTTCTGGACCCCAGTGACTTTCCACCAACTGAAAATCTTTTGATAAAATAAAGAAAGGCAAAACTCATCAATTAATCTTTTTTTTCTTTTGTCTGTTATTAAAATTCTATGAAGTATTATTCTGTTTTAAGACTTAAAGAGTACTGTAGCAACATAGCCAAAATGTGTCATTCTGAAGTAGCCTTTCCTTCATTTTCTTCCCCTCCCTTCCTTTTATTTTAGCTATAAGCAAACACAGCTGAAACAGAAAGTTAATATTCTTTGCAAGCCTGATAGTCTTAATAAATACGTTCCTTTCATTAGTGACAACTGAACTGAAGTCCCAGGGGATTTTGTCTGGTGATTCCATGGCACTAGGGGAGGCATGCCTAATATTATCCTGACAGTGATGGCACATACCATTAATATGACAAATAAGATGCCCTGCCTCACAGCCCCAGGTTCAATTTCAGGTTTACTGATTACTGCATGGATACACTGATATGCGGATTGACTCCACAACTCGTTAAAGTTGTAAAGTAGGTATGCTTTTTATTCAGCACTGAGACGCATGGGGATAATTCCTCACAGTCATGCGTGTCTCAGTGTTGTTTCCCTCTACATTTATTCTCTAAAGTTATATATATTCATTAGGTTGCACAACACACCTATACATATTCGTGTCCTATCCCCGCTTCATATTATAATGAGATAATAGGTCCTTTGTGCCTGCGCAGTGCCCCCTCTGGTCATGGGCAGGGGTCTCAAGATGAAGTAAATGAGTCTTCCTCTTCTTGAACTTTTCACCTTTTAGTCTTCACATATGGCCTTAGGGTTTGGCCGGTGTCCCAGCCGTAAACCATCTGCTTCTCCCCCTTCAGGCATCTGCTTTTCCTTATCAATAGCTGCTTATCAGTAGAATCAGTCTGCTTTTCCTTGTCAATAGAACCAGGTGTCTGCTTTTCCTTATCAATGGTTAGTGCCTTTGTTCTGCTTAGTAGACATGATAGGTACAGGCAGTACTTTTGTTTAAGCAAGCGAATTCCTCTAACACCCCTGTACAACCCCCTGTACAACCCCCTTGTACATTGGTTAACCCTGTATCAACATGATGTTCGCTTTTTACATTCATTTTGCAAATGAAGATGGAGAGTGAACAAGCACTCCTGTGTCTTTTGTGAACAAGGTCTTTCTTTACCCTCATCTGTAGGAAATATTAGTGTAAGAAACTTAAAAGTAAGCCATACTCTGATTACTCAGGTAAGGTTTTCTACAAAAAAAAAGTTAAAAAGGAACAGGAGACACCTTCATCACTTCCTATGCTCAATGGGTGAGAAGTTCTAGTCAATTTCTTCTAATGACCAAGAAATCGTCAGAAAAATCCCTTCAGCCTGTATGTTTTTACATAACCAAGCCCAGCAAACAGGTGCATGTCTTGCCCTACAGAAACATCTTGGTTCTAAATCTCATTCCTCCAACACCTTCTGTAGTTAAAACAGAATTCTGTGACACCTATAAATTCTAAGTATACTAATAAGGATTAAGCAGTATTAGCTTGCCTCTAACACACTTATTTAAATAACACACAACAGCATGTGTTTTGTAATACTGCAGTGGCTAGCCAGACACAATGAATAAGTGTTTCATCCAAGTATGTGAGCAATTTGACTCCAAAGCAGAAAAAAAAAAAATCTGTTACATTTGAATGACAGTAAGTTGCAAGATAGAGAGCAAGATAAGTATCAGGGGTAGCAGAGCATCATGCTCTGAAGTAGGAGAACGTTGACTAACTCAACCAACTCAAGATAAGCAGTTCCACAGCAGGCAAAATCCCCTTCTGAGACAAGCAGCATAGAAAATCATGCATAAGTAGGGATGGCGTAGAAAGACAATCCCATTCTTTTCCAGCTTCTCTGATCACCTTGATGACCAGGACTATGTCCCACAAAGATGATAGTCATTGATGCTAATCATGCAGCATTAACTGTAAACACACGACTAAGCTAGCACTTGACTGTTTCATATCTCTTAAAGCACTACCATTTGTTTGTATTGGCTTTAAGCCAAAGCCCTGTTAATGGGAAACAAAGAGAAGCTACTCTATGAGGAGACACTATCATTATCTGACCTAGTTTATCCTCAGCTAACAACGTTTTTCCAGCAGCTTTAGTAACTTCCCCCTAAACACCCTTGTGATGAGTTGCAGTAGCCTGCAGCCCAGTGGTAGTGACTGCCAACGCAGTGTATTGCTTCTGCTGCCTGCTGTGGGGCCAACCTGGGTGCATTTGCTTGGAACAGGAGAGAAATGTGACTTCACATGCACATAGTGCTGCAGTATTCAATTCTGAAAGCAGCTTTGGCACATACAGATCTGTAGACTCTTGTTTGCATATTTAACTATAGAAATCTGTTCTTTGTTCTGCTGATTAGTGAATGTTTTTGTGCAAGGAATATCACTGTTGCATTGACAGCGTGTCATTGCTGTTAACTAGGGCGGAAAATGTCTCTTCAAAAATGTCTGCAGTTTTATCAGCTTTGAATAAATACTTGAACAAGTATGTCTTTATGACAAATGTTTAACTTGAGAAGAAAAATGGGGGTTGTTTCATTTTAGTACTTAGGTTGCAGTATTATGATTGGATAAGAAACCTAGAGTATAATGTAAGTGGAGACTTTTCCTGGAAATGGCAAGCTTTTTCTGTGAAATACCGAGAAGTTAAGGGAGTAGAAGACTGGCTCTGTTAATTTGAGTTGAATATTCTTAATTCCCAAAAGTGATGTTCAGTGAAAGCTGATTTTCTCACACATTTTGATTAATATTTCTGCAAATACCAACAGAAGTGAAATAAATTCAATGAAGGATTTTATGTATGTATGTGGAGTACTTTAACTTCATTTCTAAGAGAAAAAAACCCACTTTATTAACTGTTTAATATTGCTTTTGTTATTTCCTTTATGAAGTTCATAATTGCATTGCTGTTTTTTAATTAAACATGTATTTTGTGAAATATGTCACATAATTTTTTTTACTGAGCCATACTTTTAATAAATATTCATCATCCATTTAGTAGGTACAAAGGGCAGTGGAAACAATTACTGAAATGTGCTTATACAAGGCAGAGCAAAATACAGGAGACTTTACAGAGCATTTCATTATCTGATTAAAACCATTGATGGGCTTACAATAGACCGTATTTTAACAGATAAGGCAAATTTACTGTTTTCCTTGTTCCTTGTTATTAAAAACAGTACCTTAATTATTTCTGTCAGATTATTTCTTAGGTATCACTTTGACTGTTCATAAACTAAGTATTTATATACTTGCAGTCTTTTTTCTTTGTGATTTTTTGTCCTGCTTTAAGGCAAAGGATACTGGAAACTGGAGCTGTCTGTACAGCTAACTGATCAGCTTTTTTGATAATTTATTAGAATTTTTACTTCTGTGTGGCATGCAGAACTTTAAGGTGGACAGATAAATTATGTGTATTTAATGGGAACCAACTACTTTTTCAAATGCAGTAAGCAATTTCTGTGTTCAGTAGCGAAAAGACTGGGGATGCTGATGACTCTACTACCCCATTTGAAGTAAATGACTCCAAGAGCCAGTAGGACAGGGGAAAGGCAAGCATAACATCAGAAAAAGGAGCAGATAGTACGGGTTTTGTGTGTGTATATATATATATTATTTACAGTTATAAGAACTGTGAAAATTAGAATAATTTAAGATGAATTCATAATTCTTTGATTAGATTGTTAATAGGAGTAACAATTCTCACTTTTTGACATTTGCCACATTTCTCTTGCCTACAATGAGACTTTTTGAGTGTCACAAACTAATGAAAATTCATGCGACATATTCTGTTGCTGGCAGCAAATGGGTAACACATCATGCAAACAAGCATTTCTTTGGCTAACCTGTATCATTTAGTCATGGATGTGAAGAAGGAATAAGTCAATTTCATTTGACAATGTTGCTTATATTAAGGGAAATCTAGGGGAAGGTCTATCACAGCTATTACATCAGGCCATTCCAGGTTATTTGTTGTGAGAATTCTTTAAAGAAAGGCATCCCATTGTTAAAGATTTAGCTATAAAACCAGCCTACAATCAACAGTGAACACTTGAAGAAAATTAGCTCCATCCCACCCAGACCCAGTACAAGCTGACATACACTAAAGAGGTGATTGCTTCTATTTGAAAGCAGATTTATGTGATCCTGAATAAGAACTTATGTTTCCCTATAGAGTAATTATTATAGAAAATGCTTCAGCTTTCCTTGTTGTCTTTGGTATTTCAAAATGAAAAGTGTTTTGGCTGTCTAATTAGAGAGGAGATTCATAGTGACTGCTGTGTCAGTGAACCTTGCCCTCCGTGAGAAGGCTGTTTAAAACATACTTGAGACAATTACTTCATACGTTAAATACTGATTCTTAGAAAACAAAGCCTTAGGATGACGTTCTCTGAAAGGGATTTGTAGAGCCCTTCAAAAAAAGAGACTGATGGAAAATAACCTCAAATTTTGGCAGTTATAACTGGACCCCCAAAGCTAAGTATTCCTCTGTAAGTATTCTACTTTTGAGTATTTTTCCCCAGGTTTTTTGTTTCCACATTATGTATTGCTAAATAAGCTACATGAGTTACAGCTCTGCTTTGCTTGGATTGATGGGAGTTCAACGTTTTAATTGCAGGTGCCCCTAGGAATAAAATGGTTCAGAATTAATTTCTTTTTCTTGTCTTTTCATCCTGTTCCTAGCACCTGTGAATTTTATGGCCTGTCCCAAGAACAGCTAACACCTGGCAGCTTTCCTCTATGTCCCACTGTATAAAAGTCTCTAAATTATATTGATAACATTCTTTCAGCCTTCTTTCCATTTCAAGATCTTTACACTTAAGCTAGAATCTATTTTCATGACACAGATGTCAAACTCTAAAACATTGGGCAGATGGCTCAAATGTAGTCCCATGCATACCATGTATATATTAAAAACAAAGTTTCATTCAGATCTAGAAAGCCGGTCTACAATAGAATTAAAAAAGCAGCTTAGTTCTGAATTTTGCTTAGCCAACTAAACCACCTAATTTAGGTTAAAGTAGCATGAAGATTAGGGGAAGAAGTAAATTTGACTTTGAAAATCAAAGGGAGCTCATTATGCTTTAAGCGTGTGACAATAAGTAATTTAAAGCATGATTATGTACAAAACTTGGATTTCAAAGCTACAGCCAGCTGTTAGTTCTTTGTCCCCTGATGAGCAGCGTCTTGCTGCTGCGTGAAAGTAATGAAGATCATGGAGCCCTCTTGCTAACGCTCCTGGCTGTCCCAACATCTGAACTCTAAAAGACTGAGAGAAAACAAAATAGTAAGTGTTTTTATAGATAATGTTTACATAGAATGAAATAAGAAAACATATATACTTTGATAATGCTTCATTATGACTGCAACATCTGACAAAAGCTGTCAAAATAGTAATTAGACTCTTTAAACTGTATTCTAGATGAAGAAAGGGTGTAATAAGTGATCAAAATGATCTGCAGAAGGATAAAAAAAAAGAAAAGAAAAAGCTTCCTCCTGTTAATTTTAAAAATAATGTTCCAGAACTCTGGATAGATACATTGATGCACAGATTTCACCAGTTTAGATAAGTTAATAGAGCAAGTTCCTCTTTGTTTTACATCCTGTATTTACAACCTGGATGCTACCAGCACTGCCAGAGACTGCAGATTACTATACTGCTTTATCCTGGATGTTTGATTTAGCACTTTTGACTCTCAGCTGAAAGGTAGAAAACATCTGCAATTCAAGTTGTTCACCTAGCTTAATATTAAGTGATAAACTCTTATGTAAAATGTATGTTTCTGAATGGAGACACAATGAAAATACACATTTTTTTTATAAGACCTTTAGCTCTAGATAATATATCACTGGACTTTCATTCAGAAATATTCCTAAGTGGATACAGAAATTTTGTTTGTAATAGAACCATCAGCACTGTAATAATCCTGGAACAAATGCAATTTTCTGTCTGCTGTGGATCTGCCATTGGGTGAACTATCATGTGAAAGGCATTCAGAATGTCATTTTTTCGTTAAACTTCTTTGTGAGAATAATGAGTTAAATGAAATTTAGGAAGCAGATGTCAGGCTAGAAAGGACTGAGAAAGGCAATCTGTTTTTTCCTCCAGGAATAACTGTACCTTACGTAGTGAACATTGGTCCAGCTTTAACTGCACATCAGTAGAGAGAGCTCCAAAGATCCCAGGAATCTGTCCTAACCCATTAATACTTCTATATTCAGACTAAATATAAATCTTTATATGTTTGAAGAGTAGTGTTCCCTCCTTTATTGTCCATCTGTGTTGAGCAATCTCCATTTGTTCAATCTTTCTTAAAAAAAAAAAAAAAAAGTCTGGAAAAGGGGGAATGATATAGGGCAGAATTTAAGGACACGTAGCCAGGGGCTCATGATACAGAATTACTTCAAACATTAACTCTTCTACTATTTATTATTTGAAAAGGAAAGAGAAATTCTTAATATTCTTTAAATGAAAATTTACTATTTAACGAAACATCTGAAATCTAACACTATCATAGTCTAGGAAGAACTGGAATAGCATATTTTCCCTGTCAGAATTAATTTTACAAAATTTAAGTAGGCTTTAAAAAGAAGTGCAGATTTAAGCAGATTTTTTTCTGGTAAGAAGCCTAAGATTTGGAGATGATATTACATGTTTTGAAGAAACTTATTTGATGCCTAGGAAGAAAGAAACTGAGCAAAGATTTAAATTGATCTAAATATAGAAATGGTGGAATAGGGAAACCGAGAGAGAGATTTACGTGGCTTTTAAAGCCTCCAGTTCTAGTGTCTCCAGACTGCACAATGCTCAGCACATTAATGTTAAATGACATTTATATGTAAATTCAGCTCCCCTTTACATTAGTGGAAATTTTATTTTTAAATTAAGAATTAGAGAAATGTGTAAGTGTGCAAGTGGAAGGATTGTTGACATAGTCCATTGAGTTCTCTGTGCTACAGCCTTACCTTACCCCAGTACCTTTGGTATGGACTTTATAGCAATGTTTGTGGATAAGTGAGTGCTTTGCAGAGTGTAAAAAAAAAAAAAGTCATAGAAAACGAATACTAAAAGTCTGTTAGCTGTCTGTAAAAAATGTGTAGTAATGCACTAGCTGTCTGATTCTTGTTCTCTTTATCCCTCTTCAAATTAGATAAACTGTATTAAAGACAGCCAAACATAATTGAAATATTATGGGGATGTAAGGGGAAAGAACACTGAGTTCCAGATATTTAAATTTTTTTGTTCTCTTTTTTTGCTTGCCTCTTGCACTAAGAAACTTCATTTGGCCATTCTGAGCTTAGAAATGGTCACTTTTAACAGACTTCACTGTGTGACTCCTACCAAGAAAAGACCTTTTTCATCTATGTAAGGGTGACACAGTCTAGCCATAATCAAGAAGTATTATATGACCTTTAGAAAAAAATGTTACTGACACCTCTTAAAGAAATAGAACTGATTTATTTTTCCTCTTTTTTCCAATTCCCTGTATATTCAACTTGTGACAGTATCAGCTGGCTCATTAAAATTCCAGATAAAGGTACTGGGAAACTGGAAACTATAGCTAACATGCCATGATCAAAATTCACTGCAAATTCAATTTCGAAGACAGCAGAATGACTGGTCAACCGTCATTCAGGCTTTTTAAACTGGTATCTGTTAGTTTAAATTCACCAATACCATATATTTGAACTAGTCCATTTTTGCAGTCTCAAAAGGTATTTAAAATAATAGATGTGTTTTTTAAAAAAATAGCCCAAAATTTAAACTGCCATATTGCAAGACCCTTCCCTGGGGAGTAGATGTTGGCTTAATGATTTTTAAGTCACTACAGTAAACATATAGATTCCCAGTCACTGAAGTCTACCAAAGTTTTTATGCATGATTTTAGGTGAGTCTTACGGCTGAGTGAAATTGCCCTAGTAAAAGAACTATATTATGAAAACAAATAGCATTTTTCACAAAAATACTTAGTCTGAGATTTGCGAAAATAAGTTACAAATAAAATGGTAAATGACAGAACATCTGGTCTTTCTTGTCATGTATGTAAACTGTACTTGAAGTAACAAACTTGGTTCTGTGAAGCCTCACTTGTTTTTATTCTCTTTTATCATATATACTCAGCAGCCTTACAACTAAAATAATCTATTGATAACCTGCTTTTCCTTTAGTTGCTCTGTTGCCAATCTGCCTAAGTAATTAGATGAGAACAGTCAAAAGGCTAGTAATAGACATGAGAAAGATAATTAAAAAACTAGGGAAAAAATGGAGTATTTCATACCATTCATGATCATGAACAGTTAACGCAAGATAGAAATATGTTTACAAAACATGTAAAAGCTGATCTCTGCTGAAATTTTTTTTTTTGTTCCCAGTTTAATAATTCTGGAAAAGCATAACTACTAAAACATATAAGTACTGTGCTTTCAAGTCTTGTTTCAGAAGAGAAATAAAAGTTATTGTGGAATAGAAAATGAATTTATTACAAAGTATTGTAAACATTCAGCAATCTTTGTTTCTTCTTAAAGTGGTAAGGAAGAATTAAAGCTGGGGTTTTGAGTATGTTTTTTTTTGGCCCAGCCCTTGCACTAGTATTTTAAACAATCTGTTGTCTTATTTAAACTGATCTAAAATAATAAAGTAGACTTTTTTTTAAGCAGCTTTGACTTCAGAAGGCTCCTATTTCTTCTGATGTTTTCATTCAGTTCATGTTGATCTTATGTGTGGGAATGAAAGTTGTAGTTCCTTAATAAAATTACAACAGGAATAAATATCCTAAAGTTTATTAGCTTCCTAAACAAATACATTAATGCTCAATATCCATTAGTAATATCCATTTTTATACTAGGAATAACATCAAAAGGAATCACAAACTAAATTTCCAAAGCAAGCTAGCTTTTGCTTAAAGCTGAAGGCTGAGCTAGGTTATACTCTTAGGATACTGGGCTGTAGCTAAGAGAAGCAAAGATAGCTACTTTATCTGCTCTGCAATTACCTGTGCCATTTCACAAAGATAATACATGGTAAACATTCCCATGGTAGCTCTAAAGAGTTATTATAGCATATTGATTAAATTTTCCTATGAGAAATAATTTTATTTGCTGAGAGAAAATTAACAGAGCTCAGGGCTTGAATATTTCTTGCAATGCCTCTTTTTCTGAGAAAACTCTTTATAGAGTGTTTGTGGTGATCTTTCTTATGTTCACAATGAAGCTCAGAAGCTGAAAGAGGATTCAAAACTGAGTATTAAGAATTAAATTGATTAACGTCATCATATGAGCTATCTTCCTGGAAAGATTTTCTGAATGCTTTTGTATAGGCATGGAAAAGAATGGAACACAGCAAAATCATCAGTGATGTAAATATAAGCACAGACATTACTTCTGAAACGATGCTTGAACTGTTACTTTAACATGGGTACTGGAATCATGTTGATAAAATCTCTGAAGGCCAGATGCATCTTATCCCACATAAAGCTTTGGATGTAGTTTTATTTCAAACTGATGTGATACAACACGGAAAGAGTTTAGATGCATGTTTTTTTTCTGTCTTACTAAATAGTACAGTAAAATAGGAACCAATCTGTACAGCAAAGTAGTACAGATTAATAATAAGTACTCAGAATTTTGAGGATTTTGTTTTAGATGCTGAAGTGGGAATGCTGAAGAGTTACTTCAAAAATGCTCTCTTGAGCAAAATCAAAAGTCAGTATAGTTTAATTAAAGTGAGTTTTGCTTAAATAGCTATTCCATGTAATTTAGACTAACAGAACCTAGCCTGTAAGCGCTAGTGGTACTGTGTAAATAAAATTGTAAGCAAAGTAAGTAAAGCTACTTTAACACTGAACATCAGTTACTGTTTTTGTAAAATTTAATCTGAAGGAATTATCAAAATCAGCTGTAGCAACTTTACATGGATTAGAGTCACAAAGTACATCTAAACTTTTTTGTACTGGAGACTTAGTATCTGCTGTCAAAGTACACTGCACAAAATGACAATAGATAGTCTGTGCAAAAGAGCCTGCAGGCGTACACTGAAGAGCAAAGAAAAAGTAATTACAAGCACTTCAGGAAGAACTAATAAACGTTTCCCAAATCCAGTTAAAAGGAGATTGGAAAAGAACTGTGTCAGCATTCAGACAGACCTCCAGGAAAACACAGCCTCTGACATTTTCATTGAAACATTTTGTCCTCACACCTGGTTACCTTTAGGAAAAGGAAGCTTTTAGAACTCTTTGAGTCAAAATGTTGAAGATTTCTCATCGCTATTTCAGAAATCTAGTTCCCGAGAACTCATTTACCACAAATGCTCCTCCTAAATTGAAGAAACTTTTTTTGAAAAATAGAACCAGTCTACAGAATAGAAAGTGTAGTTTCTGTTGAGTTAGAAATACGATACTATTGTTACTATTTCAGGAATGAACTTCTGGTTGAAGTGGAAATATCACCTTCTAGAACAAAAGCCTGCAGCAGATCTAACAGAGTTTTTTAAGAAAAGTGGTTAAAATGTGTGTGGAGTGCTCTTATTGTTCAATATGTAAGTAACTAGTTCTAGTTACTGCTGTGTTACATGTGGGGGACAATCAGATTTCAGCCTGTAATTTGTAGTTTGCATCCTTCTGCACTAAAAGTCGTTTTGGTTATTAGAACGCTAACATTTAGAATCAGTTACTATGGTGCTGAGCAATAGGGAATAATTTTAGTTTACAATTTTATGCATTATGCATTAATTAATGTTCCTAGAGTGATACAATCAGTAATTTTGGAAGGCACTTCTTAAGGTCATCTAGCTCAACACCCGTGCTCAGAGTCTATTAGAGCAGGTTGCCCAGGACCATGTCCAGGCTTTTGAATACTTCCAGAGGCAGAGATTCCACACCCTTTTTGGGCAACCTGTGCTAGTTACTGTTACTGTTTGATTACAATAAAAAAATTCCTTAAGTGAATTTTATTTCAGCATGTGCCCGTTGCACATGATAATCATATAATACAATGCAACGTAATGATAAGACTTCCCTGAACCTTGTCTTCCAAACCTTACTTATGAACCGTTAAAACTGAGAATGCATTTCTCTGCAGAGTCATAGAACACACTGGGTCTCCCTAAACTACATATAAAATTTAAAACTGAATGAGCAGAGTTAAGTTGTTGCCCATGGTGATACTCTTAGGGCTGCAGGCAGATGACTGTGTCCTGGCCTGAAGCTGAACAAAGGAAATGGAATGTGGAAACTACTGTACATGACATGAGAAAACTGCTGGACATGTGCCATGGTTTAACCGCAGCTGCCACCTAAGTGGGATGACAGATAAAATATCTCCCAATATGTGGCACTGAGGACAGTTCTGTATCACAAAGAAAAAAGCAGATGGTCAAGAAATAAGCAAAAACCTAAAATATATTTGTTTTAAAGCTACTTTCCTCAAAGATATCAAGAAAAACAATGAAAACGCAAACCTTTACTCTCCAGATAAATCTGTAGTATGGAACTGCAGAAATTCTGCCACCTTTGTCTCTTGAGTGAATGCTGCTCATTAGTAAGACTAACACATAGAAAGATTTATTAGATTTTTTGTTGCTATATATTATCATATTGAGATGAAGTTGTGAGGAGAATTCAAAAGGCATAAGATGATATTCAAAAGGAACAAAAATATGCTTGCATCAGTAGCATGGATCACCCTGAAGCAAAGCTATTTACCAACAGGTTGTGGCATACACCCATCACAAAACCACCACATGACTTCTGTTTGTTGCTAAAGTGAAGCAGCACCTTAAAGTTTATTAATTAGGTTATAATTAATGATATAATCAGCAGCTACAGTGTTCAACACTAGTAGCATTGGTAATCCTGTGACGGTGTAGCCAGACACTCTGTATATGCATTTTACTAAGGAAAAAATGAGCACATGGGATTATAAATAGACTGACTCCTGCTTAATACCTAAAAAGATGACCAGGAAGAAAAGAAAAGTACATGTCAGCAATACTGGGAGAAGATGAGATCCTCCTTTTCAGGAGAGGAGGAAATGTCATAAGAATATCAAGTACAAGCAAAGGAGACTGGAGAAGGAAGTAGATGAGCCTACTTCAGTTCCACTTCTCGTCAGGCATGACCACCTTGACCCCATGACCAACAAATGCCTGGCTTCAACTGTGATAGAATTAAATTTCTTCATAGAAAAAATAGCTTGTATGGGGCAATGTTTTGCATTTGTGCTGAAAATAGAGTTGATGTTTTAGTTGATGTTGAGCAGTGGTCAGACAGGATTTTCTGCTTCTCACTTCGCGCTGCCAGCAAGTAGGCTGGAGGCACACAGGGAGATGGGAGGTGACAAGGCTGGGACAGCTAACTCCAACTGACCAAAGGCATATGACATACTGTATGACGTTATGCTTATCAGTAAGACTGGAGGGGTGGAGGCTGGTAGGAGTTGTGATAGGAGGTAATGATCAGGGACTGGTTGAGCATTGTTCAGTTGGTTGTGAGCAATTGTATTAGTTTGTATGGTTTATTTTTCTTGGGTTTTGATTTTGTCTCTGCCTTATTTTTTCACAAGTTTTTGTAAAATCTTTACTAACTATACAGCATTGGCTCTGTAATGTATATTCACAGCTAATTTAGAATGAGGGTTGAAAGCAAATGGTTTTGTACTTGAGCAATAACGTTAATAATGTGTAACAATTAACTGTTAGCATGAAGCATGTTGTGAATGAATGAATCCAGTAAAATGTGTTTTTAGAGCTTAAACTTGGCCCAATCTGTCATTCTTTTAAGTACTTCCTTCACAGTCGTCTCTAATTTCCTTGGTGATATATGTTCATGTGCAACACATCACATTTCTGAAGCACAATGACTATTAGAAGAGAAACATTCTGACTGAAGTAATGAGGCTGGTTGACACTTAAAACGCCTGAAAATGACACAGCTGTTTCCCACTGGTTTTCATTGATCTGTTTAAAATTATCACCTGTCTGAGGTTTTCAAAAGAGTGCATCCTGATACTTCCTTATTTTATTGTGTATTGAAGTGTTCTGAAGTAATTCAGTTATTTTGCTAATAATTGGTGCTTTTTTCCATTCTTTCATTGACTGGTACCTAACCAGCACAACCACTAAGACATGACTTAAAGAGATAACTGAAACCTAGGAGGAAGACACTAGTCTGCTAGTCTAACTAGCAAGTGGAGTGTAGAGATAGCCTTATACAAACTATATAAGAAATTAACTTGATAGAAAAGTGCTTTATCAGCTCATTCTCAGAATGGTGTTCTACAACTGACCTATACCTTTTCTTTAAATGCTCTGTGTTCTTTTTACTGAGAGTTATGTGTAATGTGAGCCCTGTTATACCTGTATAGTTTAAACAGCAAGCAAACGGTAATACAATCTCCTTCATACAGAATCCAAGAACCATTGATGACTACAGTACAGCATTCTGCTTTTTTCTGAAAGTGGAAGTACTAATTAGGTTGCCTAAGTCTGATTTCGTAACTAAACCATCATTTTATGCCTAGGTTTCCCTTTCTCTAACTTAGACAAGATGTGTTCAACCTTTTAAGTGTTTAAGCGTCAGGCCTCAAGATAATTTGCTGTGAATTGCTACTTTTTTCTTTTTTTTTTTTTTTGAGATGAATTCTGCTTCAACAGAAATATTTTCTTTTCCTGGAATAATTTTATAATTAAGCAGTATCCACTTTTATACACATGCTTGCTTTGGTGCAGCAGAATGGTCCACGTTTCTCAGAAAAGTACATTTAGTGGTGCGCACAGAATGGTGCCTCAGTGGTTCAAATGTTGTAGAAAAAGGTATTGGTAGAGAATAAGATGCAGGAAATATTCACCGTGGGGGACTGAATTTAGCTTCCACTGCTAAGTTTCTTCTGATCTTACTATCATTCTCCAATGCTGTTTATTATTACTGGGGACTTTGCTTAAAATATTTATATAAAACATTTACATCCATGAATAGCTCCATTAAGATAAAGTGAAAATGATGTTACCCAACACAAATAAAGCTTTGGTATCCTTTGGTGCAAGCTTTCACAGCTAAAAATCCAGATAGCTACATCTGTAGTGAGTTAGCAGACAAACTGTCAGAGAATGTTTGCTCAAACTTTCTGTTCCATCTCCAAGAAGATAAAAAGAGGGAGATTACTAATATCTTTGTTAATTCTTTCATTAATCTCTAATTCTTCACAGTTTTCATTATAGTCACAATAGAGGATGCATCTGGTGAGGATAAGGGTTCAAGAAACTGTTGATCTGCCTTTTGCTTTCCAATGCTGGACTAAAATTTAAATTTACATGATGCCATAGTAAACAGAAGAGAGTAATGTCACCTTTCTGGTGTCCCTTTGACACAAAGCAGAACAGAACAAACTCTATAATGCTGTAATTATGCATTGGTCCAACTGTATTTACCTGGATTTATCCCTTTCTATAATACTTAGTATTAGACAGTCTGGTCTAGGCTCATCTTCCATTGGTTTAATGGGAGAATAAAAATCTTATAGTCTAATAGTTTGGCAAGTTTCTTAATACAGTGTTCAGAACTGTAAAATATCAGTGCAAGTTCTGTATCTGGAGGAAGGACATCATCAAATATGCTCTCGTAATTAAATTGAATAAACAAGTAATGTAAATGTTTGTAAGCAAACTATACTTCATTGGAAGCAAGACTTAAATGTTTTAAATTATGTGAATTTACATTTATATGAATATATGTGATTATGTGAAGCTGTTTTATTACTAATCTGAAGAACTGTTGTTTGCAGATCCTATTTCTGGAAGTAATAGATTTAGTAATAGCAATTTTCTACTCCCCCCAAAAAATTTAATAATACTTGTAGTGTTTTATTCCTATCTTACTTGCTTTTTGTCCACAAAGCTTCTTCTTATTTCTATTCCAACTTCTCTGAACTCTTTCATTAGGAACACTGCAATTGTTTTAATTTGATGACATTGTATAGTTAATTGAAATTCTTCAGATATTTTTCTTCTGTGACATTTAAGCCACAGTTACATAAAACTCTGAATTATTTTTATGTCATTTGTACAACCTGTTTCAATCTCATTTTGTCATGTCCAAAATTGATCTATAAATAGCAAAATATTCCAGGTTTCTATCCTTTATTCAGTAGTACCTCGTTTGGTTTGGGGGAAGTAAATCATTGCACTACCAGCATCAGTGTATTCCCGGTTGTGATACAATTCCATGATTTAGTATCATTATGTAATATTGCCTGCAAAAAGATTCTTAACTATTTGTACTTGCTCCTTAGAGAAGTCATATGCATACTCAGTAAAATCAGAAGTTCTTCCTAAGCATGTTCTTCCAAAAAGAATTAACCAGATTAATCACTGGAGTAGTTTGAGATCATAAAATAAGGGAAGATAATGCTTCTCAGAATAGACTATAACACGAAATGTTGTAAGAGCCAAAGGCACACCAGAAGAGTCTCTGTCAGCCAAGGAAATATGGCTTTTGATTGTAGGGATATGAAATACTGTCATACCATGTTTTCTACACAGTAGAAGCACTGTGGGCTATCCCAGACTAATGCTAAGTGGCAAGCAAAATCAAAAACCTCCTCCAGACAAAGCAATTTAAAAAGGTTTCAGACAAAAATAACAGCAAAATCAAAGATTTCCTCATGAATCACTCTTTTGCAAAAAATGTCCTCTTCTCCATTCTCATTATCTGCACTGATAAACCTGACTTAAAACTTATGCATTTAGGTAGCACAGAAGATACAAAGCAGATGAAATTGTATTAATTATTAATGTAAGTCCTATCTATTTAGTTCTGGAAAGAAGCTGTTATATTTGTAGTTTGCATTTTTTCCTTGTTTTTAAAAACTTCCTATTTTAAAATTCTGCAAATGCTGACAGTAAAGAATAACTGTACTTTTTTTTCTGTCTGTTATGAAGACAGTGACAATAATTTTATTAGGCTGATTTATTACATTGGAAACCAAGATGACGAGGAGGAAATTAATCAAATTATGACAAGCTGATCTTAGAGAAAATGTGAAATATTACACTTTTCTTTTTTTCTAGTAAATAAAATACATCTGGAGGTAAACTAGACCATATCTGATTAGTTTAATTAATACTAGCTGTGATTTCTTCAGGATAATTTCCACCTACAAAAATGAATTAAAGCCCCAGAAAGCATAGATAACCTAATAATACAGCAGTATTGATGTATAATGAAAACTTTTGAACAATGTAATTTTGTTCTGTTAGAAGAGTTAGTAATATTGTTTTCTTACTACATATTGCCAGTTAGATATAGGTGTAAGTTTCAAAGGAGCTCATTAATGATAAAGGAGGGATCTGGGGGAAGAAGAGTAAGTTACCCAAAACTATGATCATTCTCTTACTCGTCCAATGCTTTGTGGTCTTTTTCAGTATGTTGCTGAAATATGGTATTAGATAGAATGATAATCCTGATGATATATATTATTCATTTGTACAAAATGGACCTTAAGTGGAGGAAATGGATTGAATGAATCTCTCATATATCTAACCTTCTAAATTTAGAAACAGAATTTTCAAGACTTACTGGAATGCAGACCCCAAATTGAATGAGTTCTAGGATAATCACTGAGTCAGGGAAATTTTGGGGTTTGGTTACTTTTTGTCAACATGAATACTCAGACTTAGCAGAATCTGGGAGAATTGGCTACCAAAAAGCCTCACATAACCAATATATATGTAACTGTCAGTAACCGAAATAACACCCGAAAATACTTTCTCAAATCAACACCTGTATATGCATCACAGAAGTACAGTTATGTAATATATGTAATATTATGTGTATCAGAATATGGTATACTTGCATACATATACAGGTATGCAAACATATACATACTTGTATAATTGTATTTATTCATGTATATATATAGAATACATTACAGCATTTTCAAGAAGTTGTCAGTGTTACAGTGATGAAATGAAACATACCTCAGTAGGAAAGAAAAAACAAAAAACTTCAAGTAAATAGGAGAGGTCTAAGAAAAAGATTTATATCTTAGGTTAGACTTCCATAACTTTCATCATAAGTGGAAGGCAGTCACTTGTAGCAGGAGTTCAGTACATTATGAATACCCAAAACTCAAATGTGTCACTATAAAACCAGAAAAGATATGTTTCAATGTCAAGTGAATAGTCTCCTGGCATGTCTTTGTTATAGTAAAAAAATGTATGATCAGGTATGTGCAGAAAAAGATCATCTGTAGGTGAAGATCTGTCAGCTGTTCTAAAAAATCAACCAGGATAGCTTTCTAAAAGTCTCAGTTTACCTTTTGACAAAATAATAGAAAGGTAGAAAAGACTTACAGGAGGTCTAGACAACAGTACTGTAAAAAAAAATAGTGTTTAAATGAAGACATGTCAACTAGAAATACAAGAAAAAAAATCATTTTGGATTTGGCTGTTTGTGTATTGCAACTTGTGCAGGCTGAATGAGTACATAAATTGTGAAATTCAGATTTTGAATTGTGTAAGTCATGCAACTCTTCACTACTGCACTACAATAAACATCACTTCCCCCTCTGATGTACATCAGAAAGCAGGTGATGAATATTCTGGGGTTTTTTTCTTGATCTTCTCTTATAACCTTGTTGACATTGAGAGATAGGAGAAAATCTAGTGAGAAACACCTGTCTGAAGGACAACACTGTTGGGGGGCCAAAACTCATTCTTTTAAAACATATTGTCAAATTTTGCTGTTCAACATGTAATATTTTATAGCCATATTCATGTGTCATCTTGCACTATGCTGCAAAACCCACTAATTTCTGTGAGAAGTCTGTATTAATAATTCTCAAATCTTAAAAGTATCCTAATTTATTTCAGTGGGACTGGAATTGAAGATTGCTCTGCTTTTCAGGATTCACTGAATAGTTTAATTCTCCATGTAGAGGACTGATCAAAACACATACTGGCCACATTTACAAACATTGTATGTCCTTTATAGTGGAAATATCATCTCAGCAAGAGAAACAAAGAGAAGCAAAAAGGACAAAGAATGCAGTCAGAAACCTGTAGGAAGGAAAATCAGGAACATCTTTCCTCTAATAGCTTGTTTCTGTTATATTGTTAAAAAAAAAAACAAAACTGGCAAACCCATTCTGCCCTGAATTCTTCCTCTTTGAAGTTACTTAAAGCAGAAGTCAGTTTGAAGAATTATTAGCCAATTAGCCAAGGACAAACACTTCAAAACTTGAAATGAAAACAAAAAAAAAGTGGTGGCAAATGGTCAGTTAATAGTTGCAGAGGTCATCTATGCCTCATATAGCAAATAAATAACTACCAAAGTATTCAGAACTCAGTGAATAAAATATGTACATAATCTACAAAGATGCCTCCGAGCAATAAATTTACTACTATTGCATCTGCTGATAAATGCATGCTTTAGCATGTTTCTGCTATGTAAGCTTTTTTGGGAGCACTAATAACAGCATTCCAGGTGTTGGAAAATTGCAGTAACTTTCACAACATGCTTCTGCAATTCACAGATCTGCAATTCACAGTAAAATGCCCAGAGTTAGCACTGGACTCCAGGGAATAAATTTACTATTAAATCTCAAAGTTTATTTTTTGTTCTCTTTTTCTGTTCCAATAAACATAAAAGTATTTTTAATGTTTTCTTATCTCCCTCAATTAATAAATCTCAGAAGTGCAGCATAAATATAGCACAGTATCTTGGGGTTATCTAGGAATGCCTTTGCAAACAAATTAATCTTACTCATAACAGCCTGAGATTATTAGTGCAAATAGCTCGCTTATCATTATCCTGATTACACTGGGCAAATAAACTTTTTTGGTTTATGCTATCAGGTCGGTTTTATTTAATCCAAACATATTATTTTTATATTCCCAAAAATAAGGAACTGATTTCCCTGTACTGAATGAAAAGGTACATTTGGGGAATGCAGACTGAACAGTTCACTTTCTCTGTTTTCTGGTTGAGAGACTTGGGAGTCACTTAATGCAACTTTATTGTTATGTGACAACTGTTTAAGCATAGGTATCAGTCATCCTTCCTGAGAGACAGCATTATTAAATGTCGTCCTGCAGTTTTTGTAAGTTGTTGGAGCATCTTGTTCTATTCTGTGCTTGCTAATTTTTCAAAAGGAACAATCGGTTGAAGAAGACCCCACTGTGCAGCACACTCTGCACAAGAAGTGGCTTTTCAGTTATTTCTCTTCTGACATTTGGATGAGGGAAGATATTGTGAGAATGCATCTCTTCTGGTCAATAGTGTGGCATGATCTAAGTTATATTAAAGTCCATACAAGAGAGATCATGAGAAATAATAATTTTGCAACAATTCCAGCTATGTTTTGTGTATATACTACTCTCATCAATACAAAATGGTAAAGCACATGCAACATAGGCCCATGGGCTGGACAAATGACAGATCAGCAGAACATCAGTTTGGTGAGTTTAAGGTGGCCCAGCAGCAGGAACTGAAGCCTTCTTTCCTTCCTAGCTTTCTTTTCCCATTGTTGATGTGTTATGCTCATCTCCCAAAAGAAAAGGGGATGATCTGAACTGCCTTTCACACAGTTTAAATTGTGCAGACACGAGCCTTTTCTGGGTTCACTGAGCATCTTTCTTGCTTATTCTCTAGTATTATCTGGTTCCAGCATGCTTCTCAATTCCCTGTTCTTATCTTTTATATTTTACTGTTTCCAAGTGTTTTCTCCTACCTTGTGAACTATACCACAGGTCTGTGATGATCTCTTTTTTGATTACATATGTAAATTTTTGTATTTATGCTTAGCTGCATCAGAAAAAAAAAGAAGAATGTTACTTTTACAAAAAATATTACAAAACAGTTTCAGTTTAAGGCAAGCAAGGATTAACTATCTTTTGCTTAGGCTGCTTCTGCTTTACGTGTGATCAGTTCCTGCATCAACTCTGTTTCATCAGTTTAAGTAACTTTGGAATAGCTCAATCACCTGATGAAAGTGGTGTTGATCTGACACTCCTTCTTGCACATCACATGGCTTATATTTCAAAATCTCTTAACATTTTAAAAAATGTGCTTATCTTTAATGCTATAGAAAGGTGTGAGCAGCCTTTTTTCTGCATGATGAATTGGTCTTAGATTGCTTTCCTTTTGCTGATGATTTTTTCACAGTAGTATGCACCTTTAAAGATGCATAAGTACTTCAGATTGTGTTTGTTTTAAATGAGTTTGTTTTAAATGAGTGGAAGAACATATTCCCAGAAGCTGTTTACTGCATTTTTTTTTTCTAACTGGTGTGCCTTACAGTTCCCCTGGCAGAGACTGTAGGGTAAGTGATCACTCTTCAGACTTTGAAGACTGTCTGTTTTCACAAACTATGCTAGCAGTTTTAAACTTGAAGGTTTTGCTTTTCAAACAATGAACTTCATGCAAATTCCTCATTTCCACTGCATTTCCCTGGCTGAAATGTCCTTTTCTGTGTAAAAAGCAACATAGCTAGTTTATCTTGTTGCTGTTGTTGTTGTGATTTGTTTGAGGCTCCTGTTTTTGCTTTTTCTTACAATTTTATTTTTGAGATTGAATTCGTTCATGTCTGCCAGGCCAGCACTGGAACATTGGTTTTAAAACAAATTTAAAACCTTTGTCCTGTGTGCAATGGCTAGTTTTGCTTATTCTGTTTCTGATAGAAGCCAGGTCAAAATATTGCTGTTAATTTCTCCTACATGGGCTGAGACATAAGACATCAGTGTCTCTCTAACATTTTAATTTAAAGAGTTGGAAAATATTTTGCTTTTTCATTTCACAAGTTCTACACTTGATGCAGCGCAGAAGAACCTTTCCATTCTTTTCTTTTCAACAGCAACAGGGTCTAGGCATATGCATTGCTCAAACATAATAGAAGAAGCCATGGAAGAATGTAGGAGGTCCAAAAGGTAAAATTTGCAAAGGTATGCAGGGAGGTCATAGATGTAAACAAGACATCTCTCTTAGACCAGTACATCCAAATGTATATAAGCCAACATCTCACAATTATCTCTTCCTAATGTCTGAGCAGTTCTGAGAAAGGGAAGGGTATTTCATTCCTCATTTTAACTGCAGAGGATGTATAAGATACTTTGCAGATTTACTGGAAATACAATGTTCAGCTGCATGTCAGTACGTGCCCATTCTGAAGAACCCTTCAGAAATCATCCAAGACAGAAGTATGTGTAAACGAGTAAATATATAATTTAGGGTCAAATCATAGGGGAACAATCCAACAGTGACAGTTAAACTATTAAAGTATATTA
The DNA here is from genome assembly GCF_034315485.1 of Pezoporus occidentalis. Taxonomy (NCBI): domain Eukaryota; kingdom Metazoa; phylum Chordata; class Aves; order Psittaciformes; family Psittacidae; genus Pezoporus; species Pezoporus occidentalis. Next base: position 3,807,357 of record NW_026916315.1, read on the forward strand.
TTATACCTATATATATACATTATATATGAAACTATATATGGCTATAAGGACACGATGTAATTATGCATTACAGATCTAATATAATCTGTTAAAAGATGACTACTAGATACTTAAGGTGATATAAACGTTAGAGGAGTCAAACTGGACAAAAACACCTATAAAATGTGATTGTGTTTGCTAAACAAATCCCAGCAGCTCCAATCAAAATTCTTGGCTGTTTTGCCAAAATATCCAGATTAACTGCTAAATAGTGACTATTTCACCTTTAAGGGTGCTGTGGTGTGATGATATTTGCCATACCTGGGCAATCTGGTTTCCTGTGGAAGCTGCAGAATTAAAGTTTGCATTACTTTAAAATATTATCTCAGGGGAAACGCTTGCTTGTCAGTGAGGTGTTTCTTTGTGACACATACAATTCAGCTGAACATTATTCACAGTTTTGTCAACACTTCTTCTGAGTGCTTGAAGATGCTATTTAAGAACTCCAGGAGTTGGGAAAAATATTTATTTGAAACATAATGCATGTGTTGAGAAGAAAATAAAAATTAGTATAGATGACAGAGGTTTTAATAGTTACAGAATGAATAATGTTTTAATCCTTTGTACAAGAGAAGCAGTGAGGGAACAAAGGTCACGAGTGGTGCTTTGTCTTCATAATAAAAAAGTTTAGCATCACAGTTTATAAACAGCCTTATTTTTCTGATTTCTCAAATAAGGCTTCCAGTATTATTACTTTCTTAGTGACATTTAAACTGCCCAGGAAACTTTACTCAGCCAGTTTTCAGCATTTTGAGCTGGTTTGTATGTAGCTGCTTTGGGATTTCTGGCTTTGGAACAATGAAGTTTTCAACAGCTGTGATATCAATATCCTTTCAATAATTTCTTTCATTTTTCTTGAACCACTCTTTCTTCAAAATACTAGTAATAAGGTTGTCAGTTATAGGTGTTCTAATTAATTAAATTAAGAAAAATTGATAAAGTAACTGTATTGACAATCACCCTAGTTGTTTTAAGGTGGTGTTAGCATGCTTGACTACAGTATAGAAGTTCCTGATTAAAAAGAAAACAAAAGCCCAGAGGAAAATACATGAAGTTTCAGCCCAAAGTCACCAATAGATAATATATACAGAAGTTTCATCCTGTCAGTTCACATGTTTAAGTTCCTTTTGAAATTAATGATGAGTTCTTGTCAGGCTTGGTTTACTGCAGCAGCAGATTGATGCTTTGTTCAAATTCTGTCTGCTTGGAGCATTTTTCTTTCTGTCTTGGAAGAAACATTCAATTCATTATACACACATGACCCATGAGAAAAAGCTTAAGAAATATGTGATTGTAAGGCTTGGAATTAGATCTGTTTAAAAAAACTGTTTTTTTTTTAACTAAAAAATGAGCAAGTCAAGTTTGCCTTGATTAATGAGTAATTTAGAAATAACTATGCTGACATTGTCTTTGGCAAACCACTGCATTGACTGCTTATGTTTGAAAGGTAGCTCTAAACTCCAGAAAGCAACAAAAGAAGCTTATGTGGAGTTGTTTTAAAATGTTTCAAAAACACTATGAAGGTTTATTAAGTAATAATTTGAAAACCTGATAATAATGTTTTGGGAGGCTTTGGGTTTTTTTTTGTTGGTTGGAGTTTTTTGGGGTTTTTGGGTTTTTTTTGGAATTCCACAAAGCTTTTGATAATTCACATAGAATAAATGCAATACTGGTATTTTCTATCAGCGATTTTAATGTGAGTCCATTTAACTTTTCTGGTGGGAAAAACACTGACAAAGTATTTTAGAAGAAAGTTTGACATTTTTCTTTAGATTTTAATATGAAGAAATACACAGTTTAATCAGGGAAAAAAAGCTTTTTTGCTAGCTTACTGCTGTCACAGAATCATAGAATAGTTAGGGTTGGAAAGGAACTTAAGATCACCTAGTTCCAACCCTCCTGCCATGGGCAGGGACGCCTCACAGTAGACCATGTCACTCAAGACTCTGTCCAATCCGGCCAGAGATGAAGCAATCACCACTTCTTTAGGCAACTTGTTCCAATAACTCACCACTCTCACAATGAAGAATTTCTTCCTTATATCTAACCTGAACTTCCCCTGTTTAAATTTAAACCCATTAAGCCTTATCTTGTCACTACAGTTCCTAATGAAGAGTCCCTCCCCAGCATTCTTACAGGCCCCCTTCAGATACCAGAAGGCTGCTATGAGGCCTCCACGCAGCCTTCTCCAGGCTGAACAGCCCCAACCTTCTCAGCCTGTCGTCATATGGTAAGTGCTGCAGGCCCCTTACAATCCTCATGGTCCTCCTCTGGACTTGCTCCAAAAGCTCTGTTTCCTTATGTTGAGGACACCAGAACTCAGAAACTTACGGGAGCAGAGAGGCACCATCACCTCATTAAGAGCTGATTAAGAGCAGACAACATGGTTTTACCAAGGGGAAGTCATGTTTGACCAACCTTATAGCATTTATATTAATGCACTTATAGGGTGCATTAGAAAGGGTGTGGTTAGTAGGTCAAGAGAGGTTCTCCACCCCCTCTACTCTGCCTTGGTGAAGCCACATCTGGAATATTGTGTCCAGTTCTGGGCCCCTCAGTTGAAGAAGGACAGGGAATTGCTTGAAAAAGTCCAGCGCAGAGCCACAGGTATGATTAAGGGAGTGGAACATCTCCCTTATGAGGAGAGGCTGAGGGAGCTGGGACTCTTTAGCTTGGAGAAGAGGAGACTGAGGGGTGACCTCATCAATGTTTACAAATATGTAAAGGGTGAGTGTTAGGATGATGGAGCTAGGTTTTTTTTTAGTGATGTCCAGCGATAGGACAAGGGGCAATGTGTGTAAACTGGAGCATAGGAGGTTCCATGTGAACATCAGGAAAAATTTCTTTACTGTGAGAGTGAGAGAGCACTGGAACAGATTGCCAGGGGGGTTGTGGATTCTCCTACATTGGAGATATTCAAGGCCCGCCTGGACAAGTGTGTGTACTCTAGGTTACACACTTGTGATGTACTCTAGGTTACCCTGCTCTTGCAGGGGGCTTGGACTAGATGATCTTTTGAGGTCCCTTTCAACCCTTGGGATTCTGTGATTCTGTGATTCTGTGACCTGATGCAGCCCAGGATACGGTTGGTTTCTGGGCTGCCAGCGCACACTGCCAGCTCATGTTAAGTTTCTTTTCAACCAGCTCCCCCAAGTCCTTCACCACAGGGTTGCTCGGAATCACTTCACCCAACATGTAGCTGCACCTGGGATTTAATCCAAAGCTTCAAATGTTTGCATTTAAGAACTTGTAATTCTAAATTGAAATGAAACTCCAAAGAAATATTTTTCAGGTTGTCTGGAAAGATATTGTTTATGTAGGTGGGGATTATTTTGTAGAGTCTTCTTCGATGTTCCGTGCATTTTGACAGCATTAGATGCTGAAAAGTAGAGCTGCCTTCAAGTTAATAAATAGTATGTGTAGTAAAGCCTTTTTCAGTTTAGTAATACTACTTAGAATGTCCAAGCGATTAGACTACAACAACCCACATCTGTTGCTTTTGAGGCTTCAGAAGTGTATTGCTTCTCAGCGCAATTATTTTTATTCCCTTTTGTCTATGTAAAACATATTGCGCAAAGTAGGTCTCCACTGTACTACCGGGAATTATGTCAAAAGTTTTAAAAAATAAAACCCTTAAATATTATCAATATTTCAGATTAAATGCCAATTAAAATCATCATCTCATAAATCATAAAGCTGGCTAATAATGATATGATTCTGCTATAATTTACTCTGAGCAATGTTTTTAATCCCATTAGAGCTGTGTAGGGCCTAAACCACAATGCTTATGACCAACCACAATCAAATTAATATCGGAATTTAGAGAGGCCATTCTACAGATCTCTTTGGTTTTCTGGCAGAAGGTGTGTTGCTAAGTGCTAGACCACTGAACAAGCAAAATGAAGTCCTCCTCAGGCTGGTTTCTTTACTAACCTCAGAGCGTCACTGGACTGTAGCACTCCTTCTCCTTTGATATTATTACATGTCTTTGTTATATCATGCTCAAACTACTTCAGATATACTCTATGCTGCTAAAAAAGTTTAGCAATTACCTTCAGCTTCTGGAAAATACAGCAGGGCAATTACTAGACCTTTGGGTGGAGGTTTTTTGACCCTTCCCGCTGCTTTACTGTGCACAAACCGCCTGTTGGCGTTTTGATGGAGTTCAGCATTTTAGTCTCAATGTTTAAAGCCCTTAATAGAGTGGGTCACACTCGCTTGCTGGAATTCTGATCTTTAGGGATCTTTCATCTCACCTTCAGAGATCTGAGGGAAAAGGTTAATCGTTGTGAGGGGTAGAAAGAAAGCTTCAGTTAGTCTTACATCTTTGTGGCTATGCTGTCAGATCTGTGAAACGTCTTCCTGTAACAGGAAGAAGTAGTATGAACTTGGGCTCTTGAAAGAGGCATAAAGACTTTATTTATCTTTACCGTTATTGGGGAGGCACCTCTGACTCCTCTTTATTTTTTTTATCTGGAGGCTAAGGTTTGAAACAGAAACACTTTAGCACAATTATAGCTACACATCTGTATTTTCAGGGCATGTTCTTAGCATGGATTATACAGCAGCTCACCTTCATGCAGCTGAGACCTTGGTTGCTTTCAAAAGCAAAAGATCCATACCGTGGGAAGAAAACGGCTTCTAAATTCTTTAAGTGGTCCTACATCTACAGACTATTTCTGGTACTTCCATATGTTCACAGTAGGATGTGAACTTTTTTATTAGTATTTAATCCAATAACTGAGCTGCTCCAGTTCTCTTTGACACCTACCATGTGATTTGGTATGAGGCAAATTTTGCTTTAGCCTGCAAAACAAAGAGGGCAACCAAATTTAGTTTTGAGCTTAGAAGACATATTTTTACAGTAATTTTGCCTTAACTGTAAGGCAGCTTTGCAGTATATAAGAGCTCCAAGCAGCATAATTCTGAAACTTAAACCCCAAAATGATGATTATGTAATTCAGAGAGCTGCAATTTTGACTAGACCCTAAAAGATATAAAGATGATAGCCTTTCTATTTGAAATCTTATCTTCTGGAGGACTTTGTAATTAAAAGATGTCCACCTTTTGGAAAAAAACACTACAGTAGTTTGATTTGGAATTCTATGTGACATCCCCAGAGACACAGTCTGTGTACGTTTCCATAAATCTTATGGTTAATGATAATTTAGATGGTTAATTAACTAATTCCCATGTAGAAAGTTGACTCCACCTTAAAAATAAAAAAAAAAAAAAATCAGAAACACAAAAGTTTTGTGCAAGTCTGTTGTCTTCTCTTCCCCAAAAGAAACAATAAAATTAGAACATATCTCCTTCTTCGATGTTGATCAGTAGGTCAAGTAGTTGGCATAGTGATGCTGTTTTCTCTTTTTCTAGAAATATAAAATGCATTCTTGATTGCATCAATATTTAAAGTAGTCATTCAAGGGAGACTATTTCGAACAGAGAGCACGGTCGGACTTCACTGGTGTGTTTGAATAGTTGCTAAAAAGATTAACGCACTTCTTCTCAATCTAAATAGAAATCTGAGTGTTTGCTGTGGGTGTATTAACCTGAAATCCATTTAATCTAAGCAGCATAGTTGGAGATTTATTCTTGAGGATTTCCTTTGATACAGCTTTTCAACCTGTCATATTCTAGATGGAGTTATAGTATTTATATCTTCTGTTGTGGTTTTGTTTTCTGTTCAGAGTCTGAAGCAAAGACTTCTGTGTAAACTCACTCAGAGGGCTAGGAACATGCATGAACTAAAAATTTCAAGGCAAGCTGCCATTTGATCAGGTGTCATGGTTTAAGCCCAGGCCATAAATCAGAACCACAGAGTCTATCCCCCACCACCACACACCCCTTTTCTTCCCCCCGCTCCCAGAGGGATGGGAAGGAGAATTGAAAGAATGTAACTCCCACGGGTCGAGATAAGAAAAGTCCACTAACTAAGGTATAACACAAATCACTACTGCTACCACCAATAATAATAATGATAAAGGAAATAACAAGGGAAGAGAATACAATACCACCCACCGACCAATAACTATCCGAGCAGTGAGCCAGCCCTTCTGGGTAACACCCAGTTACATTCCAGGCATGACGTACTATGGTATGGAATACCTCTTTGGCTAGCTTGGATCAGATGTCCTGTCTCCGCTTCTTCCTGGCTTCCCCTCCTCCCTGGCAGAGCATGATACTCAGAAAGTCCTTGGTCAGAGTAAACATTACTGAGCAGCAACTAAAAACATCAGTGTTATCACTGTTCCCAGGCCGAAAGTCAAAACCACAGCACAGCACCAGCTACTAAGGAGAAAAAATGACTGCTACTGCTGAACCCAGGAAGCCAGGTTTCAGTGTTTCAGTCAAATACCTAGAATACAGATATGATATAATAGATAGAATATAGATAGAATATGATTTAAAAGTTACTTAAACATTATTGATTCTTACTATACTTTTTGTGTTTGAAACCCTTGTGTTTCAAGCACAAGGGACAAAATATCCATACTGCAAACTACTGAAATCACAATGACCATTCCTAGCATGTCAGCTTAAAGACTTGGCATTGAGCTGCAATTCAATTATACAAAATCTACTATTTAAGAGAAGCATTTTTAGGAAACCAGTGTGAAACACAACACTCATGAACTGTATACTGTATAGATGAATTTTTGTGGAAGCAGATGTTATGATAACACTACAGATTTTTGTCATTATAAACAAAATAAATAGAAAATAAAAGCTTTGAATGTCAGGTTACGCCCACCACAGTTCTTTACATAAAATAAAGTGAAAATAATGTCAATTGATAGGGCAGTAAGAGAGGAATTTTGAGATTATGAAATGCTTTTAATCTGAACTCTCAGTTTTGAGTAAGAGTTGGCAGTTAAAATTTTGTTGCAATTCTATAAATCAGCAGTAGCAATTTGTTTATAGTCACTGCACACCATTTAAACTTTGTATGCTTTAAAGAAAGAATTAATCTTGCCTTTTTCACCTTTTCTTCTAGTATACACTTTTTACTTATAAATTAAAATTCAATTATAACTCAAACCTCTCTAGTGTGCATAAAATTAATTTTAGCCCTGGACAGCATTAGAGATTACAGATGCAACATTGGATAATAAGCCAGGATATAGGAATTATCTTTATTTATACAAATTAGTATTTTAATGCAATTAGCACAATGTGTTTATGTTCTGAGTAATTCTTATTTTTTTTAGAATAAAACTTATTTCTGTAGATATGAGGACATAAATAGAAGTTTCCAAGAAGGACATAAAAGTTTACAAGAAAGAGATCAGTATAATCTTGCCTGTAGTAATACAATTCTGTGAGTTTTGAACAAATGGAAAATGAGTTGGAGAGAGATTAATCTACTCTTCCCCACTAAGTGTTCTGCAAAGAGTGTGAAAGACATTACCATACAATCATAATGTTTAGCACAGAGCCTACCATTAATACTATTTAGACATGTATTTAAGTGCCTAGGCACATGTGATGAAAGCAGACATCTTAGAAATAGCATTGGTCTCTCTTGTTTAAATAATATTGTGAGTTCACGCTATCTGTCTTAATATAGTTACGCTTTCAGAAATTTTATGGTCCTTTCCAGCATTAAAATCTGTGACAGTAATTTCCTGAAGCTGTGGTAATTCTGTAGTTTCTCCTGTCATGATATCCTTTTCAAGATAGATAGTTTATAGTTTGAAGAGAATTTTGTTGGGGTTTTGTGATTTTCTTTTTGTGATAATATTTGTAGCAAGTTTTAGCTCTCCAACACCAACTAGAACCTGAAACGTATGTTGGCAAGATCCAAACCAGTTTTAGTGAAAAAAGCATTGAGAATGAACACTGAATATTGATATAATTTTTATTTCAAATTTTTGTAAGAATCAAAATGCTCTCTTGATTAAATGAATTCAAGATTTTGATGCAGTCACAGATGTGTTCAGATCAGAGCCAACCTGCAACACAGAATAACAGACTAAAAATAATACTAGAACATAAGATCAAATGCAGTGAGTGAAGGTATATTTCAATTTAATCATTATAAAGTAGTACTCATATAGCAATACAAGGTACCAGAGTGGTCAGTTCTGCGTACCTAGCTTTGAGGTCATCGAATCATAGAATCATAGAATAGTTAGGGTTGGAAAGGACCTTCAGATCATCTGGTTCCAACCCCCGTGCCATGGGCAGAGACACCTCACACTAAACCATATCACCCAAAGTTCTGTCCAATCTGGCCTTGATCACCATCACGGATGGAGCATTCACAACTTCCTTGGGCAACCCATTCCAGTGCCTCACCACCCTTATAGTGAAGTTCTTCCTTATACCCAATCTAAACTTCCTCGTTTTAACCCATTACCCCTTGTCCTGTCGCTACAGTCCTGAATGAAGAGTCCCTTCCCAGCATCCTTATAAGCCACTTTCAGATACTGGAAGGCTGCTATGAGGTCTCCACGCAGCCTTCTCTTCTCCAGGCTGAACAGCCCCAACTTCCTCACCTTGTCTTCATATGGGAGGAGCACCAGTCCCATGATCATCCTTGTGGCCTCCTCTGGACTTGTTCCAATAGTTCCATGTCCTTTTATGCTGATGACACCAGAACTGCACACAATACTCCAAGTGCAGAGTAGAGGGGCAGGATCACCTCCTTCAACCTGCTGGTCACACTCCTTCTGATGCAGCCCAGGATACGGTTGGCTTTCTGGGCTGCGAGCGCACACTGCAGCTGGCTCATGCTCATTTTCCCACCAACCAACACCCCCAAGTCCTTCTCCACAGGGCTACTCTGAATCTCTTCTCTGCCCAACCTGTAGCTGGGCCTGGGATTGCTTCGAACCAGGTATAGGGCATTGCACTTGGCATGGTTAAACTTCATGAGGTTGGCATCAGCCCACCTCACAAGTGTGTCAAGGTCCCTCCGGATGGCATTCCTTCCCTCCAGCTTATCAACTGAAGCACACAGCTTGGTGTCATCGGCAAACTTGCTGAGGGTGCGCTCAATCCCACTGTACACATCACTGACGAAGACGTTAAACAAGACCGATCCCAAGACCGATCCCTGAGGGACACCACTCGTTACTGATCTCCAGCTGGACATTGAGCCATTGATGACAACTCTTTGTGTGCGGCCATCCAGCCAGTTCTTTATCCACCAAGTGGTCCATCCATCAAATTGATGACATCAATTGCTCTGCTGCTGTCCATCAGTTCTGTAGCCCCATCACAGAAGGCCACCAAATTGGTCAGGCAGGATTTCCCCTCAGTGAAGCCATGCTGGCTGTCACCAAGCACCTTGTTGTTTTTCATGTGCTTTAGCATGCCTTCCAGGAGAATCTGCTCCAAGATTTTGCCAGGCACAGAGGTGAGACTGACTGGTTTGTAATTCCCCGGGTCATCCATTTTCCCCTTCTTGAAAATGGGGGTTATATTTCCCTTTTTCCAGTCATCGGGAACTTCAACTGACTGACATGATTTTTCAAATATGATGGGCACTGGCTTAGCAACTTCATTTGCCAGCTCCTTCAGGACCCGTGGATGGATTTCATCAGTCCCATGGACTTGTGTACGTTCAGGTTCTTAGGATGGTCTCAGACCTGATCCTCTCCTACAGTGGGCCCAAGGTCTTCTTTCTCACAGTCCCTGTGTCTGCCTTCCAAGACTTGGGAGGTGTGGTAAGAGCCTTTGCCAGTGAAGACTGAGGCAAAGAAGTCATTTAGAACCTCAGTCTTCTCCAAATCCAGGGTAGCTAGCTTCCAGAGAAGGCCCATGTTGTCCCTCGTCTGTCTTTTATTTGCAGTGTACCTATAGAACCCCTTGCGGTTCAAATACCTGCCACTAGTTTCATTGCACTCTAACGTACAATCTGAAGTTCCTTCTGCCTATGCTATTAATCTTGACATCTACAAAAGTTAGAGAGAGTGCATACCTCTATGCATTGTCACATAATGCCCTAAAGCTGGTCCTACCTAGCTGTCATGCTTGCATTACTGTAAGGAACAGAAAATTATGATCTATAATTTGTGTTCATACTCTTGAGGCTTTGTTACCTTCCCATACCTGCACTTTGAAAGTCTCTCCTGTCATGTTGTGCTTGTAACTCTTGGTGTCCCTTGCAACAATCCTTTTGTTTGTTTGTTTGTTTCTAAAAAAAAAACAGCCTTCAAGTTGTCTCTTTGTAGTCACAAAGCTGATTTTTATTTAGCACAATTTACTAGCACATACATCTTGAACAAAAGTATTAACTCCACAAAAGTGGTGGTTAACAAGTATGTACTATATATGGTAATATCTCAATCTAACCTATTTTAAATACCATACTTTGGCAACTACTAATTATTACTATTTATTTGTGTCATTATTAATGGTGCACAATAAAAATTGCTTACCACGCAGATAATGACATCATACCATTCCACAAATAAATTTAGCAAGCTCAGATATACCTTATTAAGAAACCATTTCCAAAATTCACTTTAGAAGTTATAAACTTTCTTGTATTTAAAACTTCTAGCATAATCTTTATTCAGTTAGTGTCTATTTTATGTTCTATCATTCAACTGTTTATCCTAACTTTATATTTTTTCTTTTCTTTCTGTCTCAGTTTGAATAGTCTATCCAATTAAAAATTATAATGCTCTATAAAGGCTTGGGATAACCTGCAAGGGCCAACTGATAGATCTTTTAGATTTAGATTTTGTACAGTGAGGAGCATATTAAAGGTTGAATATGATGCAGTAATTATTTAAAACCCAATCAAATATAAAGGAAAAGAATAATAAGTCTGTTAAAATGTCAAAGTTATACATACCACTAAAACTGACAGGAAGATTTTGAAAAATTACATAGAGCATCTGACACTGACCTAGTGTTAGGGTACATCACTATACACACTTCCTATAACTCTGGGTATATTCTTGTTAATTTAGAAAAATATATGCATACTTGACAGTTTGATTGAAACTTGCAAGTAAAGACTTATTAAAGCTTCCAAAAAAAAGTTAAGCTGCCATTTCTTTTAGAATTTTGAAATAGCATTTTTCAGGTAGAAAATAGCATATAACCAGCATCCACTGGAGATTTGCAAGTAGAAACGCATAATGCGTTCTTTTAATATTTTATTCTGCAGGCAATCATGTTATTTTGAAAGCAACATTCCAAACATAACCATTTAGATTTAAATCCCTATGGGCTTGTATGAGAATTTGACAATTATGTAAAGCAGCATTTTAAGGAAACCATAAGACAAAACTTGTTAGAAAAAAATTGGCTGCAATGATACTCACAGGTAAGAAAATGAATACTAATGAAGGCAACCTTCTTTACAAGGAGTCTGATTAGATATTTAAAGGCCCTGGCAAAAGCTGAGATCTGTCTTTTTCAGAATACATTTTAAAAGGATCATAGACAACTGAATTTAGAAACTGAATTTAGAAAGTTTTTCTCCTGATTGAAGTAACTTTTCTTCAAGAAAACTGGTGACAATAAATTACTCCTAATATACATTTGAATACATAACATTAACATAGGATTCATGCCTCAATTTAATGATTTATTTAAAGTGAACTATGTGTGGGTTATTCTCAATGGGAAAAGTAGTTCTCTGTCAGCCCTGATCACATGCTTGGTCCCTCCCCGTCCACTGTGCCAGCACTGCCACTCATATGGGAAGCTGTGTGAGGAAATGGTCTGTCTGAAAGCTAACGAACCAGTGTACAAGTCTCAAGAAGAAACCATCCATTTGAGCAGCAGCATACATTTACATTGGTTTTAAGTTACTGGGATGTTGCAGGCATAGCTGCAATTGTTGCTAGGCAATGATTTATGTGATTTTTTTATGTGCTTTTGCACATGAAGAATATGCTTATACCTGGAAATCACAAATGTGTAAAATTCTGCAGTCAATCTATTTTCAATCCTTTTTTTTTTTTTTTTAAATGCTAAACTCTTGCTGGTACAGAAACTGTCTGAACCAGCAGAACTTGTATGAGAAGGTCAATAATTCAATATTAACTGAAACAAGTTTTCTACGGTAAGTTCTAGAGACATTTTTTTTCTTCACCAGAAATTCCTTTACATTAGAAGTAAACTTCATTTTGCAAAGAGAGCAATAATTTGATTATTTTCTACTTTTAGCAATTCATTTAGTAGTCACAAGCTCATTTACTTGCATAGGTAAAGAAAAAACACCGTGACACTTAGCAGGTAAATGCACATTGTTCTTAAAAGCTAACACAATTAAATTAAAATTTTAGCTGAGCATGATCAGTTACTAATGTTGAATAGACACACAAAGGAAGATGGTGCCCCGGTTCTCAAAACTGGAGTATTGCTGTTCGAAGAGGCAGGTACACCTGTGCATCACATCTACAGCTAACCAGTGAATGACTCATGTTCAGATGTCAAACTACTATCAGTAAGAATTGCTGTATAGGTCACATGCAGACTAATGAATGGCTTCAGTTTACTTCAGCAGCAAGACTCCTCCATGATTTGCAAAACAAAAAGGGTTATAACTTAAAGGTCTATCTCTATAATTCAATCTCTCAAACTTCTGGCTTAAAACGTAAATTGGTCTTTTCTACCCACAATTGTTAACAGAATGCATTGAGGGTCTTTGTCAGACTACTAACTCAAAAGAATATTCAGGATAAATGAATATTCTAGGTTGCTTTTGAATGACACCTTTGATAATAAGAAACTAGTACTAAATTTTGGATTTTCATCCTTTAAATCCATTGACTTGCAGTTACCATATGAAAAGTTAAATTGATTTCTGTTTAGCTTTAAAGGAATTTATGCCTAGGTTATATCGAATGGAGTGAGTGATGCGGAGTGCAGTGAATCACAGTTCTGATGCTCACTCCATCTTGATGCATGGAGAGAAGTAAACTACTTGGAAATAAAATTCCCATGCTTCTCTTCAGTCAGTTCACTGCCAGTATTGTCTAGCAGTCAGTAAGGTATGTTTTTAAGCAGAAGCGATGATAAAGCTCCTCTAATGAATTAAGTTACACCACTGATGCTTTCTTATTGTTCCAGGCAGTAGTGCCTAACATTCACCAGCCCATAGGCAATAACAACGAGCAAGTAACATGATCTCAGTTGATGCCAGTACTGCTTTCATATTCCCCTTAGCAGCAGGGGATTTTAGGGCCTTAGATTAGGACTAATAGTCTGAAATACATTTGAAGTTATCAAGAGGTGTTATTATAAGACTTCTGAGAAAGATTTTCTACTCCTATGAAAGATAAGACATATAAATCAATGCCTTATTTCAAAGTATTTTTCCTTCTCTGCTCATTCAAAAAAGTGCTTTAAAAAAGTCTGAAAGACATTTTTAGTAACTTCTATCATGTTACTATCAGTTTCTGTTGCTGGTTTTTATTTGCATGGCACCACATATGATGTGTATCTAAGTTTTGAGTTAGTTACTTTTATTAGTGTGTGGTTTTGTGGTCAGTCTACTAAAGTCAAGATTTTATCACCTTATCTTGAATTGACTTGAAACTGTATTGAGCAGCTACCTTATTTTTCTTTTAATTCAATTAAACCTTGGATACAGGCAAATGAAGAATGATATTAGTTTATGGTTTGTTTTCTATCCCCCCAAGTTTTTTATTTGGGGGAGAGAATTACATATGTGTACATTACATACTTAATGTATGTGGGTTTGTGCTTTGGAGGCTTTTTTTTCTTCCTTGTTTTGGGGGATTTATTCTTAGTTTATCATGGTTTTGCATTTCGGGGTTATTTTTCAGATATGCTGCTCTGAACAAGTTGCCGGGTTTGGTAGTGCAAGTGTTTTTGATAGACTTCCGCTGAAACACAGTAATAATCTAGTACGGAAAGATTTTTCCTTGCAACAGTTTTTTTTCCCCCCGAGAATATTTCTGTGAATGCTTTGCTTTGTTTCAGTTACCTTCTATTTTGTTAATGAATCATTCAATTCTACATTTTTGCATTTCTATGTTTAGGAAAATACGCATGAAATTAAGTTTTCAATTATATGGAAAAATTTGTTTTCCATAAACAAATTTTCTTTGTATTCTTTGCCTATGTTATATGATGTGACAATTGTATAATAGAAAGATTTAGTTTTCAAATTTGACTTTCTCAGATGCCTGGATACACTGACATGCAAACACTTCTCCATGTGTGTCCAAAGAAAAGCAGTGAAGCTGGTGAAGGGTCTAGAACACAAGTCTCATGAGAAGCAACTGAGAAAACTGGGCTTGGATGGTCTGAAGATCTTATTTCTCCCTACAGGAGGTTGTAGGGAGGTGCATGTTTTTCTCTTCTCCCAAGTAACAGGTGATAGGATGAAAGGAAACCACATCAAGTAGCTCCAGCAGAGGTTTAGATTGGATATTGGCAAAAAGTTCTTCACTGAAAGGGTTATTAAGCATTGGAACAAGCTGCCTAGTGAAGTGGTTGAGTCACCATCCCTGTAGGTATTTAAAAAATATGTAGAGGTGGTGCTTAGTGATCTTAAAGGTCTTTTCCAACCTAAATGATTCTATAATTCAAAGTTTTCATAATTTTTGTATTTCAATAGGAGATTCAAACAGTTTTTAAGTCTTTCAAACTACATAATGACCTCATGTCAAAGCTATATACGTTTTTTATATGATTGGTAATTTTTTGAAGATCTACATATATCTTCAGTAGGAATCATAATGATGCTGCATTTGAGACTGACCAACTACATAACTCTTAGGGGCTTGATGCCAAATTAAAAACAAAACAAACAAACAAACAAACAAACAAACCCCCCCCCCCCAAAAAAAAAAAAACCACACAAAACAAAGCAAAAATAAAACCAAAAAACAAAAAACCACAGAAGTTTCCAGAATATTTAGGGACTTTATGAAAACAAGTTTGCTGAAAGTGCACTTCATCCCACTATCCCAAGCTGTGAAACATTAAAGAGTATTGTTTCTACTACTGATCCCTGAGGATAAGATTGATACCACAACCTGTTTCATGAGCTATGAAACCTGGGACTATGGTCCTAGCTTACTCCTCTGCATCTAGTGTGTTGCTGTCCATTTTTAAATTATTTTGGTTTAATGAGTTTTCTTTTAAAAGTTTAGCTCATACCATCCTACAGTGAAAACCTCCATAGAAAATTTTAGGACCCAAGGATCCATAATACCCCAAATAAACACCCTGCCTCCAGGAAGGCCATTTAAGAATGTGAAAGATTCTATTTGTAAAATGCTGAATGTAATATTTTTTCCTCAGGGTCAGTGTAGGCTGTTGTCCTTCAGTCTTCTGAGGATGAATAGGCTTTAATCTTTCTGGGTACATTTCTGGTGGTCCTGGGAACAAATCTAGTGTTACATTCAACAGCTTCCTCCACACAAGTATCTTAGACAATCTGCAGTAAAAATTCTCTCAGTAATTCTGGTTTCCTAACCAACTGAGAGGAAATTCTGGTTTATCTATAGGTTTTAAGAGTCTTTTGAGGTCAGTCTATTTTATAGATGATACTAAAACAGGTGACCTCCTAATAGCTGATTTAAGGGCCAGTCAAGAGTGAGGATGCCTTTATACTAACTACAGTGAAAGATGATGTCTTGCCTCAGGTTAACAGATGATGCATTCAGTCTGCGTATGTGCATACATATAGACCTTGCATGTCAAAGAAAAACACTTAATGGTAATCAACCCTTTTATTTGCTGCTGCTTACTTCTAAAGTGGAAGTATTATGAATATTTCTCATGTACAGAATAAACATTATAGAAGATAAAATATATTTTGTGATTTCATTACATTTTCTCTATTAATTAACCTTATAATGTGGTTTTACAAAATCCTAATGGGGTCTGATACATGTTTTGTTGATGCCAGTGGAGTTTTGTGGGGTGACTTTGGTCCTCCATATGGAACTCATTCCTGAATAGATGTCTGTGGCAGGGAAACATAATAGCATTTCAATCACTGTCAAAAGCTAAAGTGGTTAGTCCAATCATCTCCTCATAGTAATTACATTGTGGATTGCGTTAATTTTTGATCACTCTCTCATTTACTCTAAGACACATCATTTTAATGTACACACTGACACATTGAGATGGTCCATTTATGAGGGGTGATGGACTCTTATGCCATTAAGTTTTAATGCATCATTAATTTTCTAGTCAGATTTAAAACAAGAGCTATGATATTCTGTTCTTCATTCCCAAGGTTGACTTAAAAGTCAGCGACCTCTCTTGATTGAATGGTCATTAAAATAGTCTATACTATAGTAATTTTAATCTTCAGAACATATAAATATTAGGAGTTTTAAAAAAATGTAAAAATTTTGTAAGACTCCATCTTATTAATTTCCACATTAAAATTATGCATTGACTTCTCTTTAAATGTGGCTGAGAGAACCTCTCAGGTTCCTTTGTTCCCTTTTTACAAGGTGAAATTCTATCAAAAATGATTGCATTAAAGTATTTCAGGCACTCAAATCTGCAAAGATTTAAGCATACCGAATTTTCAGGTATTTAAATTATACCACTCTGCTGAAAATTTTTCTGGAGGCAAGAAAAAAAACAACACAACCACCAAAACCAAACAAAAAAAAAAGTTTGACTATATAATACAGAGAATTATATATAAAGTGGAATGATAATGTTGCCAGAGGTTTAAGAGGTGAGGAGGTGTAACACTGTGCAAAGTTGCTAATACTGATTGTGTTTCCTGGCCCATTCCTTAACTGAGTACAGCTTCTGTTCTGGGTCTGGTTGCACAGATGCTCATGGACAGACTGTTGAATAGAAAAATCCACACAACTAATTTATTTGGATCTTAGGGATAGGGTCAACCTTCCCATGGAAAATCTAATCCCTTGAACAGGGTTTCTAGGCGTTGTTCAGGGAACAAGAATGTCTACCTCTAACATCCTTTAAACGATATTTTCAGATAGATTAGCTGAGACTCACTAAGATGTTGCTCTGTTAATATGTGGGAATACATTCCAGTGCCAATTTAAAATTATGTGCAGTTTTTCCCGTTCTTTGATTTACAGCAGGAACTGCATAGTGTCTCCTAATGTATGTGGTCTCTGTGCCCCTTCCAGGGATTCATCAACATATCTTGGTATACAAATAGTGTCTCTCAGGTGGTCTAAACACAAGGGAACCTGCATGTGGCAATTCCCTAAAACCACCTCAGGTCCCTCACAAAGATCTACTATATCCATTATTCAGTTGCTTTGGTGCAGTCACCAGTCAAACACCTTCATGCAAATCTGCCAGAAATCCAGTCAGTCTCTGCTGTCAATCAGTCCCTTGTTTCATCTGTGCAGAGATTAGCTACAGGGCTGCTGCATGGTTCAGGGACTGAAGACTATGTGTGATGGGTACGCATTCAGGCACAAACCCCACTACATCACAACTGTAATTTTGGTGCAAATGAAAAACTCTAGAGGTTTTGCCACACTGTGGCAAAATTGACATTTTGTTTTCACTGAACATCAGATACATTTTGTGTGAACATGTGAATTTCTGCAGATGGATTTTTTTTTTAATTAAAATAGAAACAGCTTTCTGTTTGGTTGGCTTTGTTTTCTGTTGGCTTGCTCTGTTTTGGTTGTTGTTGCGTGTTTGTTTTCTTTTTAGCAGTGCTGGAATAAATATCTGATTTTTGTGTAGTTTGGAGTCTGACTGAGTAACTGGGATGGGCTGTCACAGCAGTGCTGTACACTGAGATGTGAAGCTTTCCAAGGGCTTCCTTCCCTCTACCCTGGAACTGATTGCTTCAACCTAAATGTGATGAAATGCCTTAAAGGAGTCAGACAGTAATATAAGTGGGCACTTTTCTTTTGAAGTAGTAGTAGTTAGAGTACATAATATTTACAGAAATGTCCTTTCAAAGAGAAGAGCAAAGGTAGGTCAGCTTTCATAGCTGGAAAAAGCATCCAAGATTCTTTCAGAAGAAATGGGTAGATGCAGAGTTCTCTTTTTAAATCTTTCCAGATATTGCATGAACTTACAAAGACTAATACATGAGAAAAAATAAGGAGCAAAGCAGTAGCTCTTACAAGAGCTTTTTCAGAAGCTGAAAGAGGTACTGCTTTCTTATCCTTATCATATTTACCAGTTTAGTGTGTGTTCTTTCCTTGTTCCTAAAATGCATCAGAATAATTTTCTTCCTAGTACTATAGTCTGCTGTTCTTTAGAAGTTGACTGTATCAGCACTATTTGTGGGAACCACCTTTGCCCAGAAGACAGCATAATATTTTAATAGTGGGTATACATCACTCTCATCTTTCAGCTAATCATCCATGGGCTTGTGTTAGTGATTGTTTCCCATGCAATTTCTAAATGTACCTATTGGTAAAATGTATAGCTGTTAATCCCTTTACTAATGTGTGAGGAGGAAGGAACAGCAGAGAGGGGCTCTTATGGACTGATCACAAGCTCCCATTCCCCATCCCCCCTGCACTGTAGAGTAGCAAGAGAGATAGAGGAGTTCGGAATGAAGGACTGAAGTTAAGCCTGGGAAAGTGTGCATGCGGGAGAAGGTGGTGCTTTAATTTGGTTTTGTTTCTTATTACCCAAGCATATTTTAGTCGGTAATTATTTTTTCCCAGGTCAGCTCTGTTTTGCCTGTGACTGTAATCGGTAAGTCATCTCCCTGTCATTGGTTTCTACCGCAATCCATGTGCGTTTTTATTTTGTCCCACACCTTTTTAAGGGAGAGCAAAAGAGCAGCCAGCCAAGGTCAACACACCACAGCATAACATCTTTATATAGCTACACACTGATACATCAATTTTGATATAGGAAAAGAATAGTGCTTTGAAATCAGCCTTCACAGAACAAGTTTTATAGCATTGTTAGTACAGAAGCAGGTGGGAGTATCATGGTGGAGGAACTATAGGCATATAACAATTATTATCTAAATGCAATTCATTATTATGCCATTTTTCTTTGCAGTACTTTAACATTTTATGAGCACAAAATGGCCCTGAATTACATTAGTTTTGAGATTACATGAAAGTTACTGGTCTAGGCAGAAAGATGTTGCCACAACCTCCTAGCTTAAGAGTGCTGCACGATTTCATAGTAGCATTAGGTTTGATCAGCAGTGCCCAGTGGGTGCAACATCAGTTCCCATGGATTGCTATCATCTCTTTTCCTCAGTAGATTGTTTGGTGAACACACAGCAGACAAAAGTAGCTACCTATTCATAAATATTTATATGCCTGATTATTGACTTGAGTAGAACAAGTTTGGGATGTTACCCTATCTATGGTATTTGGGATAGCACCTCAGCTGTATCAGACCATTTTTTGCATGTAAGTAAACATGAAGCTCAAGAAGACAAATTTCTTTGACTAGATTGGGTTATAATGCCGTTGTTTCAATAATTACTGCACTAGGTAAAGTATTACCTGAATGCACAACACTGATTCTAAATCAAACAGAACAAGATAAGACTAAAATCTGTAGTAGCCATTAAATTTGGAATTAAAACCTCCTTAACAATTGAAGAAGTTCATTGACACATTTAAGGGTTAAACAAGTGAGTTGATGTAGATTCACTAAAACAGCAGTTTTGTGTGAGCGGGTCTCAGTGACAGTAAAAATGAATTTGGCACAACTATTGGGCCTTTCTCATTGCCCATTCACGTGGTGGAGTTCCCACCTACAGACTGTATAAATGGTAGTGGATGCAACTCTGGAGGTAATAATTAAATTTTTTAGTGGTGAGAAATTCTAATTAACACTCATCCCTAGAAGAGGGGCATATTATGACTAAGATGAATCAATGATATCAATCAAATGTGCTAATATTAGTGTGTGTCATTCAACTTTTACATTCGTGTTTGTTTACATGAATTCATGCTGCAACCATAGAATGGCTTGGGTTGGAAAAGACCTTAAATTATCTTGTTCCAACCTCCCTACCATGTACAGTTTGTTTTCATTTGGTTGGGGTTTTAAAATCTCTATTTAAGGAATTTCAAATGTTTGGTAAATGTGTGTCTCAGGTGAATTCCTATATGGCAGTTAAATCTGAACGACTAAAACCAGTGACTTTTGAAATAATCCATTTGTAGTACTTCAATCCACTGCAATAAGCAAAGTAGTTTCCTTTCTCCCTTTAACTTCATTGCCAATGGAAATGTGCATTAAAGGCTGAATGAGAGTAATATTTACCTTTTTAAATAATACCAACTAATTATGACAGAGTCTGACCACTTAATTGACGTACTCTAAGATAACTGGTCTCTGCAAGGATTAGGATGTGCTTTGCTGCAGGAAAAATTATTTAGTAATTAAGAATTACTTCAATTGGGACACTAAGTACTTCATGCATTTGAGATGAAATACAGCCCCTAGATGACAGACATGTAGAGGTGAGGGTCTCAGGAGAAGCTGGATATGCCAATTGCAGCCCACTGGAGTACTCAAGGCCATGACGTACTTAAGCCACCTGTGAATATGTCAAATAACGCCAACTCTAGGCAAGTGGAAACTTTAATCAGCTGATCTTTAAAGTTGCATCTTACTTCCTGTAAATTTTAATCTTTGAACTGTTTTGACATTTTTGTGACAGGAACTGAATTTCTTTTGCCAGATTTCATTTACAATCATCACTTACATTTTCTCATTGTTCCTTTTGCTGGATTTAATTACAGTGTTGCCAGGATTGGCTAAAGGCTGGTTTGGCAAGAAATCTGTAAGATTGTAAAACAAGCTTTGGCATACCAGAGAAATTGTAACCTTGGGCTTTTTTAAATTAAATTAAAGTAAAAGGAAAAATTAAAAGTATGTAGCTGTAGTAATTTAACTTCACACAAATTGATAAACTAAAATATTAGGCAAGTCTTGTTAAAAGTTACAGCAGAGTATTACTTCTGCTACACTGTCCTGCCCTTCAGCTATTCCAGTAACATAACTGAGCATTTTGTGTCTGCAGAGAGATTTGAATCAGAAAGCTATTAAACAAACAAAAGGTATAATGGTAAATTTTCTTCCTGTAGAATCTTTCCAAATTCATTCATGAATGATCTGTTAGCTTCTGCAGGACAACAATAGAATACCATGCAGGTTAAATACTGATTTTTACAGGCAATCTCCACTTTTATCTGCTGAACAAATTTGGGGGTTTACTTTTGGTCTCTAATTACAGCATAGAATTCAAATACATCATAGGAACACAAAATTATCTGAATAAGTTTGCCATTCTCAAGGTGGCTGACTAACGGATCAGGTGGATTTGATTTTAAAATTTAAATTACTGTCCTTAATCAACTTGGCAAAATTCCATTCTCAGCAGTATATATAAATGGCAAATTCCCCCATGTGTTTTCAAATTCACTAAAGGTCAAGATTATGTAGGCTCTTTTCCACAACTGGAATGCTACTGCATGGACAACCTAGTGGTTGGGGAGAAAAAAAAAGCATCTCTTGGCATGGGATACAGCTCACCAGAACATTTTCACCTGCAGAAAGTCCCATCTTACTTTTCCTAAGAAGATGGGAAAATTTTAAGAGGCCTGCAGATCAAACAGGACTAAGATTATGGTGATAACTCATTGCACATTGTATGAAAAGAAACACTTGATGATGTAAAGTTATGTCACTGTACAAATCCCTTTTTGTATACTGCAATGGACTTGACCTGTATGGTCCATATACCAATTTATGGTTCTTAAACCACTGTGGGATGCATTGCACCAGGAAGTTACTACCAAAGAAAAAAATATATATGATCCCCTCTATTCAAAGACTTATGCTTGTGGTCAAAGGAAAAATACTTAAGTCTGCCATAATTTATAAGGCAGTTAATATGAAGTAAGGGCCTGCTTCTTGGACAGCTATATAGTAATTCATACACTGCAGCATTCAAATGTTATTTGTGACTTTCCCAAAGCTGCTTTGAATTGTACCATTAAAAAAAAATCACTGGAATCCTCTAGCATAACTTCAAGTATTTGTATTTCACAACACAACAACATATGAACCACCCAAGGATAGCGGGTGTTAATATTAGGTCTATATGGAAGCATGAATGTGCTGTCATGGCAAGCTCACAGAGGGAGCTACCTGAGCTCTTAGCTTTGATCCCCAGCAATGCTATACTCAGTGACAGGATAAATGCCTGTGAGTTTAATAATCAGTATCTCTGCATAAAAGAACAACCAAAAATCAAACCAAACAAACAAGTAAACAAAAAACCAACCAATAAAACCCTAAAAACAAAATGAAAAAAAAAACATAAAAAACAAACAAGCAAGCCCTTCCCCCCCCAAGTAACTTTTCAGACATTCTTAACTTATTTTTGACAATTTCAACACCTGGCAGTCTCTTTAGGTAGGGTCGAAGTTAAAAGTGGTGGACACGTGTCAAGGGCACATTTTACTCACGCTTCTCGACAGGATGAACAGGCTATGGCCGAAATTTTGCACTCTGGCCGTTATCCCCGAGACAAAACCCTCTGAACTGCTTCTGAAGAGTATCCTGGCGACTGCGCCAGGTTTAGTGTCCAGTCCCGACGGTGTGTGTGGAGTTGTTTACAGCACTGCGCTGCTCACGGGGGTGCTATAGGGCCTCCAGTGGTGGAAAAACGAAACAACAGTTCATTTTGCTGTAAACTTCCCTAAACTGTCAGGAGGAACACACGCCTTGGCACGTTCTTATAAAAGAGTCAGAGTAGGTGGAAGAAAGGAGAAAGAAAGGAAAGAATGGAAAGCTAAAAAAAAAAAAAGGAGAGAGAAGTAAGCTCACCACTCACTCCATGGATCAGGTGATGTCTTCTCAGTCAGCAAATTTAAAATCCATTCAGGTGTAGCCCTCACCTTTCATCCACAAACCTACCAAGAGCATCACAAACACACATCCCACAATGGCATGCCGATTGCCTGATTTTTATGCGGTCAGGCTCTCCTGGAACCCTCCCACAGGCACAGACTCACTTCTATGCTGGCACATGCATCCTGAGCTGATCTGGAACGTTGCAGAGGGTGGTAGTAGTACCTGAGGAGCTCCAGACCTAGCTAATTAGTGCTGCGCCCTCAGGGGCTCAGCGCAGTGGTAGTGTTTGTTGCTGTCTCCGGGCAGTCTCTCGGGGAAACTGATCTCCGCGGCCTCAGGGCAGACACCAGGAAAACGGTCCCCACCTTCGCGAGGCTTGCTCCCTGCTCTGCCCCTGCCCGCGGCCGTTTGCCCGAGGGACAAAACGCTGCTCATCACTGACAGGCGCTCGGCCCCCTCAGTTCCTGCTGTCTTTTGAGCTTTTTTGAGACACACAAAAAAGGGTGTCTTCACCATCACAAGAATAAGCTCATGTTTCCCTTCTGCCACCCTTGTGCTGAAACCTGTTAGGCCCTCTGCACTCGCTGCGGTAGAGAAGCCCTAGGAGGCACTTGGTGTTCCCTGCAACTGAGCTGGGTATTATGTCTGTGATACCTCTGCGGTATGGCGTTTTGAACAGAGGGCTAACAGCCTTTTCCCAGATTATATAAAAATATACTTCTACCAGAAAGTAA